>NC_064266.1:18076500-18726000 GCF_003254725.2 Canis lupus dingo | reverse complement strand
GAGAAACCAGGGGACTGGGATCCCTGGGTGGCTCAGCAGTTTAGGGCCTGCCTTCGGCCCAGGGCGTGATCCCGGAGATCCGGGATCGAGTCCCTCATCTGGCTCCCTGCACGGAGCCTGCTCCTCCCTCTGCCTGTGTCTCTGCCTCTCTCTCTCTCTGTCACTCATGAATAAACGAATAAAATCTTAAAAAAAAAAAAAAAAAAAAAAGAGAGAGAGAGAGAGAGAAACCAGGGGACTTACCCTGGTTTGACAGTGGTCATCTCGTGTCCATACAGTCCCCATGTGCCTGTCCCTCTGACCCACCCCATCCCCGCCCAGCTCGACTCCCTGCTGCTTTAAAGTTTGCCCTTCCCCAAATTCAAGTTTTTAGTACAGATCTAAAGCACTTTGAGTTTTCTACTGCTTAACTCAGCACTGCAGCGTTTGATTTTTTTAAAAAAGTAGTGTGACCTGGAGTGCCTAGGTGACTCAGTCAGCTGAGCATCTGCCTTTGGCTCAGGTCATGATCCTGAGGTCCTAAGATCCAATCCTGCATGGGGCTCTATGCTCTATGCTACTGCTTCCCCCTCTTCTTCTGCCCCTCTCCCCTGCTTGTGCTCTCTCTTTCTCTCTCTCAAATAAATAAATAATTTTTTTAAAAAAATTAGTGTGATCTGAACACATCAGTGGGAGTAGGCCATGGGAGAGAGCCTAGGAAGACAGCCAGCATTTCATCTGAAAAACTCCAATGGCCTCCATGGCTGCCCTCACTTAGCTTCTCTTCTTGAAGTGGTCGCTAGAATGATACCAGTTACTGTAACAAACAGGCCCAAACAACTAATGACTCAAACACAATGAAGGTTTACTTCTCCCTCAACCTAAAGTCTATATTGGGTGTTTCCACTTGACAGTCACTTCCTTCCCTGGTGACGCCGCAGGGACACAGGCTCCTTCCACCCTGTGCCTCCGCCTGCTCCAGGACTGGTCTGAGGGGAAGAGCCCAGAGGACACACATGGAAGTGGGCACATCAGTCACATGCCACATTCACCCCTCATGGAAACCTAGTCCATTTCTGTGTCTCAGGAACTGGGTTTGGTAAGGAGCAAGTCAGTAATCACCCTGAGGTCAGAGTTAGGGGAAGGGAAGGAAACTATTAACGAAAGCCCTAGAAGTTAGATGTGATTCCGTGTAGATTACATGGCCCCTTCCAGCATCATATATGACCCTGGAAGCCATCTAGGAGACTCGTACTGTTGTCCCAACTTTAATACTCCAGAAAGCCAGGCTCGCAGAGTCCAGTTTAAGGGCAGCATTCTAAAATCTAGCTCTCCAGCCAGTAGAGTATGTTCCTCCAGCAGATGTGTTTAGGCCTGAGGACCATCTAACCATTCTCACATTTCCACATGGGACTGGAATCCACACACCAAGTGGGCTGGCTCCGGAGGGCTCCAGTTCCATACTAGGCAACCGAGACAAGTTCTCCCGCATCCTCATTCTTATCTTGCTTCCTTTTCCAGGAATGACGCCTCACTCTGCCAGCCAAACCCAGACCCCAGACAAGAAGGCCGAGGATCCTGGGACCTTTGGTTCTGCCAGTGGGACCACGCTGCCTGCCTCCCAGGGCCTGTCTGTAGCTCGGCCTACTGGCTTCAGACCAGATTCTGGCCACGCTCGGCCTCAGACTCATCCTTGGAGGTCAGCCTCTGGAAAGAGTGCTCAGAGATCTCCCCACTGACAGCTGGGACTCACACAAACACCATCCTGGGGCTGATCCTTCGGCCCCACCAGATCATACACCCAAAACAATATTCTCTCTTCCTCTCTTTTCTCCCACACATGCATATTCTCTCTCTTCTCATTGAATGCGAAAAGTTTGATTACTTAGTCTCAGGCACTTGTTGGCTACCACAACATTCAGACAATGGTTTCATCCACTCTTTAGGGGGGCTGAGTCTCCCCACTCCCTATACACTGCCCTCTTCCCAGTACCTTGGTTCAGGCAGCTCTGGACCTTGGACTCACCATGGTTCCCTCAGCTCCAGACTTTGGGAGGAAGGAGAAGGCCATGACCACCACCATAGACTTTTCTCATGGCACCCATTCAGGACACTGGTTTCTGTTCATCTTATTAACTGGGAAGAAGATACAGAGGAGTCCACGTTCCTAACTATGGCCTCTATCCAAAGGAGATGAAGTAGTTTAAATAAAAGGTACAAGAAGCCACTGAAAATAAAGGTAGTGAACCAAAGTCCAGCCATTGTGAGTAGGAAGATGATTATCCCCCGGAACCCAGCCTGAGGGGAGCTGATGCCATTAAGCAGCAAAAAAACGCACTGGTGTCTTCTAGCAGCAAGGCAAGGAGCAAGTGTTTCTTCTAATTGAAGACAATTTAGATTGCTCAGGGCAGAAAAATCCTTCTCAAATACCAGATCAAAAAGGAATTTAATAGTCTGCTTCTTGTGTAAGGAATGTTGAAGACGATTTCTCTGAGGGGTTTGCAAAGGGTGCAATGCAGAGCCTTGTCTCCAGCAATTCTATGTTCAACTAGTGTCATGGCATGGGTCGATGCAGAACGTCTCCTGGGGGGCAAAAGCCAGGGAGGCCAGACATTGCGAGGGCCTTGGCTATAAGGACAAAGGCTCAGCAGTGTGTGAGTCACTGTCTAGGACTCTGACGGTGCAGGTGTCCTATAGGTGGTGTCCTCCTCTCCTCTGCCCCGTGTTCCCAGATTCCAGGGAGCATATAACTTTAGAATCATCTCGTGCCATGTCTCTGAGTGTCCTAAAGGGAGTCTTCTCCCCCATCCACCTCCCAACCATGGCCCCTGGGGTTCTCAGGAAAATCCCCTACACCCTGAAAGTCAGACAAAGTCCTGGTGGGGAGATGGATATTTTATAGAAATTTCATAAGCTATGAATTAAAATAATTCCCAGGTTCCCCTTCAATTCCTTCCCCTTCTCACCCCAGCACCAGCACTTCACACATGACCTAGAATGGATTGGGAATGGGAACACGTGACCAGGAGAAACAGACCGGTTCTTTTGCCCCCTGTCCATCTCCAGGCGAGGCTAAAGAAAATGCTGCAGGTGCCTCCTGTGCGTGGAACTCAGGTCTGACCCCCAATACAGAACTCTTGTGGGTCATGTCTTCTTCTGGGAGGACACACCTTGGCCCTGAGCTTACCTGCCTGATGCCCTGACATGGGGATCCAGATAACCTATCCAACCAAGAGGCCCAAAAATGGTCACCATGTGACATGTGGCCTTCAAGACCACCTGCCTGGGTAATGCCAGTCCCTGGGGTGGGGAACAAGAGAGGCCTGAGTCATCAGCCTCCTTGTGATCACTATCAGCCTTCTGATGGCTACCAAAATGCCTCAACACCCACCAGAGACACAAACACATTATCCTGTTCTGTTGATGCACAATTTTATGTGAGGGAATGTCTTTGTTGTCTATTTCTGCACAACAGATTATTCTCAAAATTTAACAGCTTAAAGAAATAAACACTGAGGAGCGCCTGGGTGGCTCAGTGGTTCAGTGACTGCCTTCAGCTCAGGGGATGATCCCAGGAGCCTGGGATCAAGCCCCATGCATCAGGCTCCCTGCTCAGTGGGGAGCCTGCTTCTCCCTCTCTGCCTGCTGCTCCCCCTGCTTGTGCTCTCTCACTCTGTCAAATAAATAAATAAATAAAATGAAAGAAAGAGAGAGAGAGGAGAGAGAGAGGAAGGAAAGAGAAAGAAAGAAAGAAAGAAAGAAAGAAAGAAAGAAAGAAAGAAAGAAGAAAGAAAGAAAGAAAGAAAGAAAGAAAGAAAGAAAGAAAGAAAGAAAGAAAGAGAAAGAAAGAAAAAGAGAGAGGGGGGGGGGAGGGAGGGAGGGAGGGAGGAAAGAAAGAAGAAAAGAAAAGAAAAGAAAAGAAAAGAAAAGAAAAGAAAAGAAAAGAAAGAAAGAAAAGAAAAGAAAAGAAAAAAGAAAGGAAAAGAAAAGAAAAAAGAAAGGAAAAGAAAAGAAAAGAAAAGAAAAGAAAGAAAAGAAAAGAAAAGATTATCTCACACAGTTTCTGTGGGCCAACAATTTGGTAGTGGCTTTGCTGGTTCTCGGTATTGCTCTAGATCTCAGGTGGGGCTACAGGCACTGGAGGATTAGACTGGGACTAAAAGATCTGTTTTCAAGATGATTCATACATATTGCTATTGGCGGGAGGCTTCATTCCTTGCTGGCTATTAACAGAAGACTTTGAGTACTCCCCACATGGACCTCTCCATAGGGCTGCGGGGGTGTCCTCACAACTCAGCACTTGGTCTCCCCCACAGCAAGTGATGAGAGAGACAGAGAGAGAGAGAGAGAAAGAGAGAGAGAACACAAAGGGAAAGCCACATACCTTTTATTACCTAGTCTCAGAAGTTACACCATCAATCTTACCACTTTCTATCCACTAGAACTCAGTCACTAAGTCTAGCTCACACTCACAGGAAGGAGAACTAGGCTCCATCTCTTGAAGGGGGTTATCAAGGAATTTGTGGACATATTTTAACAGGACATTTCCCAATTCAAATAGTTGTGAGAACTCTCTCAAGACAACTCTAAAGATTTTTCAAGAAACGTCCATCGGAGAATTAGTTTATGGTGGCTCCCAGGACCCTTATGCAACAGAAAACTTCCAGTGAACCAGAGAGACAGGTAGAGGAAGAACGCATGGATAAGAGGGGAAGGGTGTTGCTGTGGTGTGGCTTTAGAGCTGGGACATGTTATTAGAAAGCAGTCCCATCATATCTGCATTCTTGGGTTTGACCCACCAGCTCATGCCACCTCACCACTTAGCTATTCAGCCTATCCAGGAGCCATCAGGCATGAGGATCACACTTTCTTCTTTTCTCTCTCCTGCCTTCCTTTTCTCTCCCTCCCTCTCTCTCTCTCTCCTTCTTTCTTTCCTCAGCTCACCTAAAAGTGATTTGAAATAGAAAGTCTATTTAACAATTTATCCAGAGAACTACCCAATGTCTTTACTGATATTACCCTAGTTTGTGCATTTCTCATTGGGAGAAAATGATACAGACCCTGGATTTTCTCTGTCAAAGGCTATTTTTGCAGTCAGATCTTTCCGTTTGTAATAATCAACACACTCAATGTCCATAAAGAACTCCACTGTTGGGGTGCCTGGGTGGCTCAGTGGTTGAATGTCTGCCTTCAGCTCAAATCATGATCCCCAGGGTCTTGGAATCGAGTCCTGCATCAGGCTCCTTGCAACGAGCTTGCTTCTTCCTCTGCCTATGTCTCTCCTCTGTGTGTGTGTATCTCATGAATAAATAAATAAAATCTTTTTTTTTTTTTTTTTATGATAGTCACAGAGAGAGAGAGAGAGGCAGAGGGAGAAGCAGGCTCCATGCACCGGGAGCCTGACGTGGGATTCGATCCCGGGTCTCCAGGATCGCACCCTGGGCCAAAGGCAGGCGCCAAACCGCTGCGCCACCCAGGGATCCCAATAAATAAAATCTTAAAAAAAAAAAAAGAACTCCACTGTACACAGACTCAGATAAGTAGGAACACAACTTTGGTGAGGATCAAGGGCGACTTGCATACTCCTTCACCTGACTTGCATACTCACAGAAACTGGGGAGTGATGCACTAGCCAGTAGGGAGAGCTAGGCCAGGTAAGCACAGGGTCCACCATGCTGGTGACCCTCAACCCAGTAAACTCTGTAGAGCTCCACCCAAAGCTGGGACATCAGAGTTCCTGTAAGGGATAATAGGAAACAAACCCACATTGCAGAAAGGGACATTTGTCTCTTTGGATCTTGGCAGAAAGTGGGGAGAAAAAATCTCCCCTGAGAATTTATATCCACCAGGCAACCCTCACACAGAGGACCTAAATTCCCACACCAATTGTGCATTCCAGAAATCTCAAATGGAAAATTTTAATTTAAAGTAATCTTCGGTTAATAGTACCTCCAAGAAAGAGGAGGAAGAAAGCAAAGCAACAAAAAACAACACAATGAATAGAAAGTGTGTGAGATGATAGAAAAAGAATATAGTAGGGGGTACCTGGGCAGCTCAGTGGCTGAGCATCTGTCTTCGGCTCAGATCATGATCCCAGGGTTCTGGGATCAAGTGCCACATTGAGTCCCACACTGAGTCCCACATTGGGCTCCCTGCTCAGCGAAAAGTCTGCTTGTACCTCTGCTCCCCACCCCAACTTGTATTCTTGCTCACACCCTAACTCTTTCTCTATCATAAATAAATAAATAATCTTTTAAAAAAATAATGTATCAGGAATCAAAATAAATGCAAATGGACTAAGCCTTGCAGATAGAAGACAGAGATTGTCAGATGAATATTTTATAATCCCAAGTGCTGTTTCCAGGATAGTTTTAGAACCTAAGGATAGAGTCCCTTAGGGCTCTTTTTGTTCCTCGGGAAGAAAACCAAAATACAATCTTCAAGGGCAAAGGCAGCAGGTGTGTGAGTGCCATCCAATTTTGTAAGTTTGGCTTGTTTTTGAGTGTTGAGGATTGCTAATTCTAAACAGCTCTCTACAGCATTGTGCCAGATAATTTATTCTTCAATGCAGTATTAGTTTGGAAAACATGAATAAAGTCCCAAGATCATGGATGGGGCAGATGAGGGATATAGAGCATACAGACATCTCTATCACTGAACCATGTCTGCAAAATGAGCCATACAAACCTCACCTCCAAATTCTGTTATGAAGGTTCTACAAGTTGACACATGTAAGACTAAGCAAGCACCATGCTATTCGCTCATAAATAACAGATATGATCACAGGCATAGGTAAGATCAAACATCCCTCAGGCTCAGATTCCGAACTCAAACGGCACTGGCTGAACAAAATGTTTACCCTATAATCCTAATTACTGTGGGCTTCACAAACTGCAACCAAAATGACAAGTAATGCTGAGCTCGAGGATCTTCCTTGGATGCTTTTTATTCTTCTGAGTCTGTGTTAATAAATATTGCATATATGTGTAACTTGTTACCAAAGGCTGTTGCAAGGGTTCTTTCCACGATTGAGAAGAGGGCCAAGGAATTCCTGGAAGTCTTTCAAATTCCACAGGAGGCATTTCCATTCTAGAAATGAGTGTACAGTGCCGCCATCTTGTGGTTGTTTCACACAATTTCCTTTCACGAAGCTCTCCCAACTACTCAGAACTTAAAAAATCCATTCAAATTCCATAGTTCCCCTTTAGTGTTGCCAGCAGTAAAAACTCTCGGTTAATTTAAAGCAAAATGACACAGTGAGCCCCAGGCTGGGCCACATAAAAAAGGAGTAGGTGCTATAGAGTTTGATCCTTCCCGGTGAATGCACAGTTTAGCTTCACAAAGAAAGGAATGGCCCCAGGTGCCACATGGCTTTCAAGCTTGAACCTGGAACATGCCCAGGGAAACCCACAACTCCCTTTCCGACCTGCTGCCCCTGCAGGACACTTTCTCAGCTGGAACTTTCGGGGGAAACCTGTCTTGCATATCTCTTACAAACTCATCTCCAATCGGGACGCCTAGGTGGCTCAGCGGTTCAACGCCTGCGTTTGGCCCAGAGAGTGATCCTGGAGTCCCCGGATATAGTCATATAGTCATAGTCGCATCCGGCTCCCAGCAGGGAGCCTGCTTCTCCCTCTGCCTGTGTCTCTGGCTTTCTGTCCATGTCTCTCATGGATGAATAAAAATAAAAAAATAAAAACTCATCTCCAATCAAACTTTGCACAATGGAGAGAATAACACTCTCATCTGACCCAAGCCACTCATCCTGGCTTTCATTCAAGGCTTCTTAGGTTCTAGATCTTACATATTAGATTCTTCAGTCTTGTGTCCAACTACTGACCTGGATGAATCTTACACTTCTAGAAGTTCCTTCTTTCGTTGCTGGCTTTTGCTTCCATGCTCGTTCTATCCTATATTTCTAAATGACCTACACATTCTTCTGTGACTACCTAGAACCCCTTCTAACTGTGATGTCTTCCGCAGGAACACTGGCCCAAGTGGTCTTCCGGGCAGCCTCCCACACTACTTCACCTCAGCACTCGACTACGTTCAGTCTCCCAGGATTAGAAAGTCCCTGAAGTCAGAGGTCACTGGTTAGTATCATCATTGTGCATATTACTCTCCCAAAGCTCTGAATTGCTGACTCAACTTGCTTCAGACCTCTGCTCGATGTTGCCTCTTCACTGAGGAGGGCCTGTGTAAATCCATCATCAGTACTTGATGCGCTACCTATTATTTGATTTTTTTATCTCCTCCTAGAACATGAACTCTGTGATGGCAGTCACTTGGTTTTTTTACTACTGTATCCCCAGCACCTAGAAAGATACCTAGCATGTTACAGGCATACAAAAACCCTTCTTTTTTTTTTTTTAACAAATGGAAGAATTAATTGATTCTGTAGCTTCTTGACTACCCCGATTCCTCACCCTGACACCTGAACATCCTTTCTCCCCTTCCATAAAGGATGTTGATCACAGAGTGTCCAAGGTGCTTGCTGGTTTAAAACTTACCTATGATCTCAGGGGCCCAAAGAAGACTAGCTGAATTCAGTTGTTTAGTTTGGGTTCCAGGAAGATGAGTGGATGTAGCATTGGGCTCATTTCTCTGCTCCTTCCTCCCAGCACCTGCCACCACTCCATCTTCACATCTGTGAGGTGTTTGCAGACTAAAAAGAGTGCCCTGGGCCTAATGCACATATAATGATGCCAGTTGTCAGGGCCACACCAGCACCTATAAGACTGAGCTGTAATGATATAATCAGGGCAGTAAATCTGAGATTAGGAAGATCACCAGCTTGGGGCACCCCAAACTTTTTCATCAATAGCCTCTTGCCTCCTTATCCAAAAGGTCCTTCACAGTGCAAAATTGGACGCTACCAGGCAGTGATGGGTGGCCGAGGCTTTTCAAAGAAAAGGAGAAGGAAATAAGGCTAGAAAGCAGCAATAGGAAGCAAGGAGGACATCAACCTTTATCACCAATCCAAATAACGTGTGGGTCATAACAACATTCATAACAGAAACCAGAATAAATGTGGAATTGAATTAAAATGAAAATACTGGGCAGCTCCGGTAGCGCAGCGGTTTAGTGCCACCTGCAGTCCAGGGCGTGATCCTGGAGACCCTGGATCAAGTCCCACGTCAGGCTCTCTGCATGGTGCCTGTTTCTCCCTCTGCCTGTGTCTCTGCCTCCTTCTCTCTCTCTCTCTCTCTTTATGTGTGTCTCTATGAATAAATAAATAAAGTCTTTAAAAAAAATGAAAATACTGTGGGTGCCCAGGTGGCTCAGCTGGTTAAACATCTGCCTTCGGGTCAGGTCATGATCCCAGTGTCCTGGGATCAAGTCCTGCATTGGGTTCCCTGCTCAGCGGGGAGCCTGCTTCTCCCTCTGCCTCTCTCTGTCTCTCACGAATAAGTAAATAAAATTTCAAAAAAAATGAAAATATTGCATACTGAATTTTGCAGACTACAACTAAAGCAGTACTTTGAAGGCAATGCATATTTAAGAAGAAAAGTTTAAATTAATGAGCCAAATGAGGTACCAATAATTGGCAAACTTGTAGGCTTTCCAGGTTCCAGCAGTGTTTAATCAGGGTGACTGACAATGAACTGTCCATCTACTACAACTGGCAGTTGAAAAATGGAATGCATAACTCTTTTTACATGGTAAAACTAAACTGTGCTATAGGTGATCTGTCTGCATGGATAAGTTAGGGGCTGAAGTGATAGGATTAAATGATGGCAGTGGAGTGTATAAAAAAAATGGGTTTGCTGGGGATCCCTGGGTAGCTCAGCAGTTTAGCACTGCCTTCTGCCCAGGGCCTGATCCTGGAGTCCTGGGATCGAGTCCCACATCGGGCTCCCTGCATGGAGCCTGCTTCTCCCTCTTCCTGTGTCTCTGCCCCTCTCTCTCTGTCTATCATAAATAAATAAATCTTTTTTAAAAAATAGGTTTCCTGTAGATTCTACAGGAAAGGCAATGGGAGAAGTGGGACTAAGAACAGGTGCAAGAGAATTGTGCTCTTTATCATTTGTCATTGTGCTATTTATCATAAAGGGACAAAAAAAGAAGACAAAAGACCACTAGTATTTGTTGAGTTCCTAGTACATACCAGGAGTAGGCCCCTAGGAGACATTCAATGTTTGTTGAAGGGATAAATGAATCCTCAATCTTCATTCTGCAGAAGAAATGAGAGCTCAGTAAGGTGAGTGATTAACTGAAGTCACATTGTAAGTAGTAGAACTGAGGTCTGGATCCAGGTTTACTGACTGATTCATATTGCTGCTTAAAAATTATCCCAAAATTTAGTGGCTTAAAACGACGATATATTATTTCTCACAATTCTGTGGGTAGGTGGGGCTCAACTAGGTAGTTCTTCTACTGGTCTTGTTTGGGGCTACTCATGTGGCTGCAGTCAGATGGTGGCTGGGGGCTGGAACACACAAAATGGCTTTACCTACATGTCTACTTTTTTGATAAGGACAGTTGGAGGGCTGGGCTCAGTTGAGCAGCTGGGAAAGCTGGACAGGTCCCTGAAGTATCAGGGCCTTTCCTTCTCTATGCGGTCTGTCCAGCAGAGCAATTGAATTTCTCATAAGGTAACTCAAGGTTCCCAGGAATGCAAAAGGCTGCAGCTTGGCATGGGCATGGAATCACTTCTGCCACATTCTATTGGCTAGAATGACTCACAGACCCAGACTGGTTCCTTGTGGGAGGACTACACGAGGACCTAATGCCAGGAGCCATGGATCATTGGGGTCATCTTTGAAGACTAGCTACCACAGGTGATCCTGAGACACCAAGCCCTTAATCTTCCTATTACCGCATGCCACAATGAACAACTACAATTGGATACTCTGCCCTTAGGAAGATCATTCTAGCAATGGAGAGGAAGGTGGCTTAGGGAAGAAGAAACCAAAAGTTTTGCAAATTTCCACTTTGGTGGTGAAGAACTGAACCTTATAGGAATGAATCTAGCCCAAAGGGAAGGAAGATGTGGTCTCTAATATCACATGCTGCAGAGATGCCCATGATGGTCAGGATCATGAAGCGTCAGGGAGATAGCTTAGTACAAGAGGTGGAGGTGAGGAAGCCAAAAGAATATGTTTAGTGTTTATACCATGTCCCACCTAATCATGAACATCTGTAACTCACTAGTGGAAGTGCAGTTTTCTCCTACCAGTTCTGAGTTAGCATACTGCTCTAGCACAGCTCCTGTATAACCAGAGGACTCCACTCTGTCCCAGGTATGGCTGTGATTAACTTTCAGCTCAGTGACTTTCAGCCTTCTTGTATTTAATCCACAGAAATGTATGTTTATGTAACTTATATATACATACTATTAAATTTATGTGTACACATGTATTTTACACACAGCTAAAGTGACTATGTGACATACTATTATTCCCATTTTTCATCCTATTTTTTTATTTTTTTACTTTTCTTAAAGATTTTATTTATTTGAGAGAGCACCCATGTGACAAGGGGGTGGTGGTGGCACAGAGGGAGTGAGAGAAGTAGACTCCTGGCTGAGCAGGAAGCCAGACAAAGGAATTAATTCCAGGACCTCCAAATCATGACCTGAGTCCAAGTCAGAACTTAATCAACTGAGCCATGGAAGCACCCTTTTCATCCTATTTTTTCAATGCTGGCAAAGAATGGCTAAATTAATTCTGCAATCCATTAATGGATTCTGACTTCTCCTTTAAAAACTTATTTTAGAGACGCCTGGGTGGCTCATTGGTTGAGCATCTGCCGTCAGCCCAGAGCACCAGGTCTCTCTCTCTCTGTCTTCATGAAGAAGGAAAGCAAGCAAGCAAGCAAGCAAAAGCAAGCAAACAAGCTCCTACTTTAGTAGATAAGCACCTGTAACCCCAGGATTATTTAGGGTTAAGTACAGAAATAATGAAAAAATCAGTCATAGCATTACTATTTTCCATTATATTTTGGAATCATCTGCTTAACTTGGTATCTATAATTTAAAAGAACTTAACACACTGATGTATGTAACATTAGTTTTGCAATTCCACCTTAAAATGAGACAGTAATGAAAAAAAAGAGAGACAGTAATGGATTCAGACTCATGATCATATGTAAATGTATGTAGCAGAATTCAATCACGTTTTAAGCAATACTGAGATTTTTAAGATTCACTGCATCTTTGAGGGAGCTCACTATTTGGATTTTGTTTACCAAGGAAATGAATTGCTTAAGAAGAAAATGCATTAAGTGTGTAAATGCGCTTTAAGTTATGGGAATATAGGGAATAAAAATCCCCTCAAAAAAATTTTTTAATTTACCACTTTAGGATAAACAAGTGTGGGGTTTATCATTCTTATATTACTTACTAAAGTAAAGGTAATTTCAAATTAGTCGCCAGAATGCCCAAACCCCGCCCTCAAGGACCTGGAAGCACCTGAGAGCGCTTGGAGCTACTGCGGGTTCCGCGGGCGGGCGGGCGGGCGGGGCGAGCAACACGTGGCCCTTCCCAAGGGACCGGTCCTGCTTCCGTGGGGGACCTAGAAACCGACCTGGGAGCAGGTGAGATGGTCACCCTTTTCTATTTTATCGCCTGTAATAAGCATTTTTGAAATAATAAACAAAATGCACCCGAAAGGCAAGAGGCGGGACACGAGGAGCCGTGGGTCTCCTTTCACCGGGTCTGCGCACACGCGCCACAGGCCCCGCTTCCGCCCGCGGGAACAGCGTGGCCCCCGAGCGGGAAGCGGAGACGGCGGGGCCCCGGGGTGGGGGGGAGGCCCCGGACCCCCGGACCCCCGGCCACCGGCGCCGCGCAAGGGGGAACGGCCTCCCGCCCGGCTCCTCCTAAGGGAGCTCCGCCACCCGGATCCCCGCGAGGCGGACCCGAGGGGCCGGGGCGTTCTCCGGAGAAGCGCCTTCCCGACCCGCTTTGCGGCCTCGCGGGGCCGGGCCCAGGCCGCGCGTCCCCGGCAACCGCGCGGAGCGGCGCCGCGGCAGAAGGCGGAAGACGCCCGCGCGCCCGCGCTGGCCCTCCCGCCCTCCGGGCGACACCACCGCCGCGGACCCCTCCGAAGTCCCGCAAAGGTATCGTCCCCGGCCTCTGATTGGCCGGCGGCTCGGGGGCGTGGCCTCCGGAGCCCGGGTCCGCGCGCCAGACCCCGCTCGCCGCATTGCGAGCCGGGCCGGGAGCGGGCGCCATGGTGAGGAGTGGTTGTGGGCGCGGGGGAGACGAAGGCCGAGGTTGGGGCCGAGTCGGGGCGGGGGCCGGGGCCGGGGCCGGGGCCGGGGCCGGGGCCGGGGCCGGGGCCTGCGCTGGGAGCCGGGGCGGGCGAACGCGGAGACCGTGCTGACGCTCGCGCCCGGCTCCGTTCCAGGTTCTCCTGCACGTGCTGTTCGAGCACGCGGTCGGCTACGCGCTGCTGGCGCTCAAGGAGGTGGAGGAGATCAGCCTGCTGCTGCCGCAGGTGGGTGGAAGCGGTGGGCTCGCCGCCGCGCCGCAGCCCCCCGGGCCGCCGGGCCCCAGCATGCACCGCGCGCTCCCACGTGGCCGGCCGCGCTTTGGGGGGTGCGCTGGGCCGGAAAGCCCGGGAGCCGGGGGTCCTCCGCTGCATCCGTGCCTACAGTCGCGTTGGGAGCATGTAGAAGCCAGCACCCCGGGATTTAGGGCCTGTAATCGGCTCCTTTACGGAGCGTGCGGATCTGACATGCGGTCAGGGCTGAGAACCGCTGCTTTACTGCGCCCTAGAGGCAAGAGCGAGGGAGGAAAGCCATTCACGCTCTCTTCTCCCCGAAGGTGGAGGAGTGCGTGCTCAACTTGGGCAAGTTCCACAACATCGTTCGCCTCGTGGCCTTTTGTCCCTTCGCCTCGTCCCAGGTTGCCTTGGAAAATGCCAACGCTGTGTCCGAAGGTGAGTCGACCACCACCAGGTAGGTATTTGAGGGAGATGACCGCAGGGTTAGTAGCTGCTGCTCTTATTCTCATAGGGAGTTCATGATCCCGTTTTCCTTTCCTCAGCTGATTTCTTACAAATCTGATACGTGTTGGGCAGTATTTGATGTGTACAGGATGTAGTTTAAAACAGAACCCAAGGTCTGGGGAATATGGTATGCTAAAAGTTTAAAGTGTATATTCCAGGATAGAGGCTTTCTTTGTGGTCCTGACAGCGATAAATGATTCAGTGAAATCTGGTAGGTGTGCTTTAATGTTAAAGGTGGTTCTTTGGTTATTATTGAAGTGATTGGAAAAGGCAAGAAAAATAAGTTCAGTTCCAAAAGGCGAATCAAATACTAAATACTTAACCTCTATAGTTTCTCCGGGTTTAAGGTTTCAATTCTGTATTTCACACTCATGCTATCAGACCTGAGTCCTATTCCTCCCATAGTTGATGCAGGCTTTGCAGTGATGACTTGAGTCTGTCAATCCCCTGAGTGCAATCACTGATGTCTCCATGTCTCTGAGCAAAGCCTAAAGCAAAGAAGGAACTCAGCATGCTCTGTGGGACAAATGTAGGATCAGTCTGTCATTTAATTAGCAGTTAAGGGGACAGGATCCCTTTTATGATTTCAGCATGTTAGTGGGAGCTCTATTCTTTGCCTTGAGGTGTCGTTCATGAGGACCTCCGCCTGCTCTTGGAGACTCACCTGCCATCCAAAAAGAAGAAAGTACTCCTGGGGGTTGGAGACCCCAAGATCGGTGCTGCTATACAAGAAGAGTTAGGGTACAACTGCCAGACTGGAGGCGTGATAGCTGAGATCCTGCGAGGTGGGACCACCTATTAACATTCACAACATTCTTGACATCTCTGAGGGGGGATCTAGTCACTTAACCAGGGTGCATAAGGTTGCTTCTAGGAAGCCCTTCTGCTTGGCTTGGTGCCCATGGGCGCCGTAACTGGCTTAGAGCCTTCCCTTGCTCACTGACTTGTCCTCTTCCAGGGGTTCGTCTGCACTTCCACAACCTGGTGAAAGGTCTGACAGATCTGTCTGCTTGTAAAGCCCAGTTGGGGCTGGGACACAGCTATTCTCGTGCCAAAGTTAAGTTTAATGTGAACCGGGTGGACAATATGATTATCCAGTCCATCAGCCTCCTGGACCAGCTGGATAAGGACATTAATACTTTTTCCATGCGTGTCAGGTAAAGTGCCCAAGTGACCCTTGAAAATAGGGTCTTTGGCCTGTGGTGTAGCTAATTTCACATGCTGAAATCAGGACCACTTCCTGTGGGGTGGGGCTGAGCCTCCCAGTGCTTACCACAGGCTGTGTTCTTACACTGGCTGTACAGAAAGAGGAGGTAGAGTAAATCCACCCATATACACCCCAGCCCAGGCTCTTTGCCTGGTCTGTATTGTGAATGGGAGGACACGGAGTTGAGGTTTTGAATTGTACTTGATTCCTTTTCTCTGGGTAAAGAATAGATAGAGGGCTGAGGTTGTAGCTTTGAGATCTAGTTGCTGAGCAAGGAGTGATTGTGGCTCTCTGCAGGGAGTGGTATGGGTATCACTTTCCTGAGCTGGTGAAGATCATCAATGATAATGCTACATACTGCCGCCTTGCTCAGTTCATTGGAAACCGAAGGGAGCTGAATGAGGAGAAGCTTGAGAAGCTGGAAGAGCTGACAATGGATGGGGCCAAGGCTAAGGCTATTCTGGATGCCTCGCGATCCTCCATGGGTCAGTATAGCCTGGTGACCAAAATAAATTTGGGGCTGTGGATATCTGGTCCTGCATTCACACTAGGTGTCCCTTAGGCATGGACATATCGGCCATCGACCTGATAAACATCGAGAGCTTCTCCAGTCGTGTGGTGTCTTTGTCAGAGTACCGCCAGAGCCTGCATACTTACCTGCGGTCCAAGATGAGCCAAGTAGCCCCCAGCCTCTCAGCCCTAATTGGGGAAGCGGTGCGTTGTGGGGAACATAAAATGGGGTTAAGGAGTGTTAACAGTGTAGGTCCACACTGCTGTATTTCTTGACCCATGTTCTCTTCCCTGGTCGCATTTAATGGGCTGAAGCAGAATTGTGCAGTTGAGATAGACAATTCCAGCCTCTAATTCCTTGAATCCTTCTCCAGGTAGGTGCACGTCTCATTGCTCATGCTGGCAGCCTCACCAACTTGGCCAAGTATCCAGCGTCCACAGTGCAGATCCTTGGGGCTGAAAAGGCCCTGTTCAGGTACCAGTGAGGGCACCTGCCCACACTCAGGTGCCACTTCCGGTGCCCACTGCTTGTTTGGGGATCACAGTGATGGCTGACCAGGGCTCCCTGACCTATACAGACCTCTGCTATGGGGGTGATGGCCAGCCCTGGTGTCTGAGTGATTCCTAGGGCCCAGCAAAAGGGACCAGATTTCCAGGTCAGCGACATTGGATGCCTTCCCTCTGCCTCCGGGAGCTGTGGGTTGGCATGAGGTGGGGTAGAGACCCAGTCTAGCCTGAGGCTCACTGGATAGAGACTGGGGATACAGGGGAGGGGAGGAGCTACCTTGGCTAGTAGAGTTGAAATTTCTGATCTTAAAACTCCCCACTAAATATTCTTCTCCCAGAGCCCTGAAGACCAGGGGTAACACTCCAAAATATGGACTCATTTTCCACTCCACCTTCATTGGCCGAGCAGCTGCCAAGAACAAAGGCCGCATCTCCCGATACCTGGCAAACAAATGCAGTATTGCCTCACGAATTGATTGCTTCTCTGGTATGGGTGGAGGGGGTTGGAGGAGAAGGGGCTGGGAGGGAGGGAAGGCTGACTACCTAGCAGCTTCTACAATGATGGCAGTATTTTTCGTCAACAGCAGTTCACTTAGTGAGTGTTGAGACTTTGGGTCTGAGTGAAGCTGAGGGTAGAGGGAAGACAGGGTGGGAAATAGCTGGTCCTTTAGGGGCTGACAGGTTTTGTTTACCCACACACACACGCACACATCCAGAGGTACCCACAAGTGTATTTGGGGAGAAGCTTCGAGAGCAAGTTGAGGAGCGGCTATCCTTCTATGAGACAGGAGAGATTCCACGAAAGAATCTGGATGTCATGAAGGAGGCAATGGTTCAGGTCAGTTTGGACTTGCTGGGGTGAGAGAGGGGATGGGGACCAAAGCTGGCTGTTGGAGGTGATGAACAGGCTTAGCCTGACTTTGTAGAGTGGAGGCAAAAAACTGATTTAATGAGCCTGATCCAATGAAGCCAGAAGGGAGGTCTGGAGATACTGCAGTCTTTGGGGCCTTTTCATTACCTTTCTTTGGCCAGGCAGAAGAAGCGGCTGCTGAGATGGCTAGAAAGTTGGAGAAGCAGGAGAAGAAACGCTTGAAGAAGGAGAAGAAACGGCTAGCCGCCCTTGCCCTTGCATCTTCAGAAAACAGTAGTACCCCAGAGGAGTATGAGGTCAGTAGGCAGGACAGCCCTCAGCCCAGGGTGAAGGCCCTGGATGTAGGGTTCTCCACAGCAGAACAGAGGATATGCTACTTCAAACCATGGTCTTGAGTCCAGACTTGGACTGAAATAAGGACCTGAAACATCTCAACTACCTCTTGATTCTATAGGAAGGAGATAGGTGCTGAGAGAACTGGCTCACGAGCCCAGAGAGCTGGTTGTAGCACACCCGGTCCCTGGGCAAGTGTTCTGTCCTCGGCTGCCTCCCAGGAGTCCTCAACCGGGGGTAGTATAAATTCCTGCTCTGCGTGTCCTCGGCCATATGTCCGGAGGTGGTAGCATTTCATAGTTGGGCTTGGGGCAGGGAGGTATCCATAATGCTACATCAGGATCCACCCTGGGATTTTCTTGAGGTACCCAGTTTGTGAAGTAGTTTTTCAGTGTCCCCTTTGCAACCTGGCATGATGGTTTGTGGGTTTTTCTATAAGCTGATTCATGGGCTTAGAGAACACATTTTTCCTTTCTAAGTGGGAGTCATCTTTGGGGTGGATGTCTAGTGTCCATTAAAAACCATCCCAGAAACACTGGGCAGTTTTCACATCATTCACACCAGTCTTTGCCCTAGCTACTTTTAATATGTGTGTGTGTGTCCATATAATGGATGATCGTTTCATGCCCATTTCTCTTTAGGAGACCCAAAGTGAAAGACCCAAAAAGAAGAAAAAGCAAAAGCCCCAGGAGACTCCACAGGAGAATGGAATGGAAGACCCATCTGTCTCCATCTCCAAACCCAAGAAAAAGAGATCTTTTTCCAAGGAGGAGCTGGTTAGTAGTGATGTTGAAGAGACAGCTGGCAATGTAAGTCTTCCCAAGAGGAAGAAATCTTTTCCCAAAGAGGAACCAGTTAGCGATGCTGAAGAGGCAGTAAACAGGAGCGTCCCCAAGAAAAAGAGGAAATTCTCTTCTAAGGAGGAGCCACTTAGCAGTGGACCTGAAGAGGCTGCTGGCAACAAGAGCGGCAGCTCCAAGAAAAAGAAAAAGCTCCAGAAGCTATCCCAGGAAGATTAGAATGGACATTTTACCAGGTGGGGCAAACCCACATGATTCCAAACCCACCCTTATATCCCAATAAAAACAAATTCACAGGAGTCGATGTGTTTTGTTTTTTTTTTTAGGAGTCCATGTTTTATTGAACACCTTACATGGGTATGGGTGGACCTATGGGTGAGGCAGAGCACCAATGACCGCCTCAGTGAAGTCTTGGCAGGTGGCATAGCCACCCATGTCAGAAGTTCGAACCTGTAGGGGAGAATTGTCATCATCCCTGTGGCCTAGGCCCCATCCCTAACCTACCCCCCACCCACCCCCTTCCAATAACACAGTTCCCTAAGGAAGCCAGCCCCAGGACAACCTAGGCTCTGCCCAGATTATGGTCTAAAGATTTATTTAAGAACTCTTCTCTGGTCCACTGTACTGAAGGGAGGTGTAGGTAGTATGGTCCTTGTGAGGTTGGAGGGAATAAAGGGGTCTAGCCCCCATGGGGGTGCAGGTGGCCGATGACAGACTTGATGAAGTCGGTTGTGGTGCTGTAGCCGCCCATGTCTCGAGTCCGCACCTACAGCCACCACCGGCAACAGCCGTGGGGAAGAAGAGAAGAGAGCCCATGAAGGGGGGATAGGGCAATGTGATGGAAATGGAATCCAAGAAAGGATGGCAAGGCCAGGAAGAAGATGCAATGCAGCAGAGTTGCAAGGAGGTGGCCAGGTTTGGAAGAGCATGGACCCATCCACTCCCAGCTGAGGGCCAGAGCCACTCTCAGAGCTATGCTGCAGCCTGGGCAGGATGGGAGGGAGGCTGAGCATGAAGTGAGATGGGAAATGCACATCAGACAGGATGAGGATGCCTTAAAGGAAATCAGACCAGGTGGGAGGAAAGGAAGCCAGAGGATGGGCTTCCAAGTGTGGAGAAGGGGACACCTGTGCCTCATCCTGCCTGCTTGCTATCTCCCTCTGCTCCTCCATCCCCAATGCTCTCTCCCCAGGCAGAGAGCTGCAAGCGCTGCATTAAGATGGCCATAAAAGAGCCAATGGATGGAGCAGGAAAGGGAATAGCAGACGGTAACCAAGAGGCAAAGGAGACCCAGAGGATGAAACAGCCAGGAGAAGGGAGGTGAAGAACAGCCCTGAGAGCCATAGGGGAAGATCAGAGAGCAGATGTTCTGGGGACCTGGCGGGAAAGGAGGCCCCAATTCAGGTTCCCCAAAGAGGAGTGCCAAGACCCTGGAACCCACCACAGTCTAACTCACCTTGCCAACTTTGATCACCTTCTTCACTGCATCTGCAATCATGTTGGAGTGATACTCGAGACTGTCAATGTGGACAGGAAGAAACTGAGATTCTCCCCACATCATCCCCAATTTCCTTGTCTGTACTCCCCCTTAAAACACCCAGCCTCCTGCCCCAGTCCACCATGACCTACTTGAGATGCCGCAGCATGTTGGAAGCTGATAGTAGCATGGCTGTGGGGTTGGCTATGTTCCTGCCCACCGCCTGGGCAAATGGGTGTCGGGCGCCCTGTGGAAAGAGGACCGACCAGAGTCACTGGGGGCAGACGTTCTGCATGGCTAAGGTCAGGGAAGGGCATTAAGGAAGAGGGATCAGGCCAGGGACACTGGAAAGAGGCATGGGGGAAGAGGACGCCTTGGGAAGTAGCTATCAAGGAACTTCAAGTCAGAAGATAGGCACGCAAAGGGCTGGGGGAAGAGGGGACTTCACTCACCGTCTCAAAGACGGCATATTCTGCACTGTAGCTCTCACCAGGGACCACACCAGCTCCCCCAACCAAGCCAGCAGCCAGATTGTCAATAATGTTCCCATAGAGATTGGGCATCACCAACACATCAAACTGGTAAGGATTCTGCACCAGCTAGGGGGCAAAATGTGGGCATGGAGAAGAGAAATAAGTTCTGCTCCCTGCCTATCCCTGGTACCTTGAGAGCAGAGACATGGGGAGGACATTACCTGCATGCAGCAGTTGTCTATGATCATTGTCTCAAACTTGATTTTGGGGTACAGTTCAGCAACTTCCTCACAGCATTGCAGGAACAACCCATCTCCAAGTTTCCTGTCCATGGGCCAAAGGGAACAGCTTCAGTCACAAGAGTGCAAGGGGCTACCTTCCCAGGAACCTACCCCATGCAAAGCCATGTCCCTCACATGATGTTGGCCTTGTGGACAGCCGTGACCTTGCCCCGCCCCTTCTTAGTGGCATAGTCAAAGGCAAATTTTGCAATCCGCTGAGATTTGGTTCGAGTGACAATCTTCAAGCATTCAATCACACCCCTCGCACTCTGGGTAAGAAGAGAGAAGCAGCCAGGTGACGCTGGAAAGAAGAGAAGGAGCTATGCCGCTCTCCCACCTTCACACCTGGCTTCCCCAATTTCTATGGCCTCACCTCGTGTTCCAATGAGCTGTATTCCCCTTCTGTTTGCTCTCGAATGATCACTAGATCTAGATTGTTGTGTCGAGTCTTGTACCCAGGAAGTGATTTCACGTGGACTACGTTGGCAAACAAGTCCAACTTACGCCTGAGGGTGGGGCAGAGCCATTAGTACCATGCCTGGTGCTCCAGGACTCCTCTGCCCCGTAGCCCCCAACACCTACCTCAGCCGCATATCGTAGGAGGCTAGCTCCCCCTTATACTCCATCGGGGTATGGATCTTTCCTGTGTAAACAAAGGGGAAGGGGTCAGGCACAAGCCAAGCCCAAGGGAATCCAGATCAGTGTCCAATCCTAGGGACATGATGCAACCCAGACTCTCATCTCCCATTCCCAAAACTGTGACTCTTAAATGCTTCTGGAGGCAAAGAATAATGTAGTTAAAACCAGAAACATCTTGTCCAATGCTTTTTTTTTCCCAATGCTTTATTTTTAGTCACCATATTTATGTTGAAACTTCAAAATGATCTAAAAGGAGGGCAGAAAATTTTTTCATGTTATCAAAGAGCCTAAGTTTAATAGGCTGAGAAATAATGCCAAGAGATCTATACCTTTCTTTATGTTTGCATGTCTACCTACTTGACATTTTTTCAACCAAAACTTATTACCACATGTCAGTCACTGGAAATATCAACCAAAAAAACACAATACACAATTCCTGTTGTCAAGAGCCAAACAGTAGATCAAGGAAGACAAATAATATGAAACACATGATAAACACCATGGGAGAGGTATTAACATCATGCACAGGAACCCACAGTAAAAATTCTTCTGGTAATATCAAGAAATGTAATAAAATAGCTGGCACTTCAGCCAAACCTCGGGTTAAGTGAGTACAGTAGGTTGAATAGTGACCTCAAAACGTTATGTCCAGGTTCTAGCCTGCAGAACCTGTAAATGTGACCTTATTTGGGAAATAGTGTTTGTAGACATAATTAAGGATGTTGAAATCATTGAATTAGGGTGGGCCCTAAATCCAATGATAAGTCCTCCTGCAGGAAAAGAAACAGATACACAGACATAGAGGGGGTAAAGCCATATGAAGACTGAGCCAAAGATTGTAAGGATGCATCTACATGTCAAGAAACACCAAGGAACACCAAAAGTCACCAGTACCTGAAGGCTTCTCTCCTAAACCTTCAGAGGAAGCCCTTCCAACACCTTAATTTTGGGATTCTGGCCTTCAGAACTGTGAGAGCAGAACTGTTATTGTAGGCCACTAGCTTTGAGGTAATTTGTACAGCAGCCCTAGGAAACTATAAAACCGTAAGTGAGAACCATTCTAACAGGTAGCATCAAAGGAAGAACATTCTGGGCAGAAGTAATGACGAAAGTTAAGATAGTCCTGTATTTGGAAATTAACAGCCCCATGTGACCAAAGCACAGAACAAATGTTAAGGAAATAAAGGCAGAAGACCTGAGAGCCAGCTTACGAAGAATTTACTTTCCTACGCTAAGGCTGGGCCTGACAAACTCATGTTGGCCTTTCCAAAAGAAGAGATGAAGAAGATGGATTGTAGAGGCAAAACTAGAGACCAAAAAAAAAAAAAAAACCTAACGAGATTAAAGCAGACAAGCAGAGGGGAAGACAGAAGAGGCAGCTAGAAGCACTATTCTAGAAACAGAATTAACAAGATTTGATGACCCATGATGTACCCCCTTGAAGCCTTCCTACAAGGACAACTAACGATCTCTCAACTCCTGCATTCCCAGAAATAAGAAACAAATAACTACAAAATAGTGATGAGCTTAGAGGACTTAATGTGCTAGTATGTGCCCAAAGAAGCTTAAAAAACATTTGCTCATGTGATTTTAAACGGCACATGGGTGGAGGAGCAAGGGGGCACACATACCGATGATGGCCACCTTGTTCTCCTTCATAGAGCTCAACACCTGCTCCAGCTTCTCCTCAGATGCCATATTCTGCACCTCGCTCAGGTGATGCTCCTGGAACTCCACCGGCACAGAGGCAGCCTTCAAGGACACGACCCAAAAACCTCTGGGTCACGATCGAGCAAGTCCTTTCCAACCCACCTCACGGTCCCTGCTGGCTGACTCCCCCAGGCCACACTCACCTTGAACACCTCCTTGACAGCGTGCATCAGTTCAGGCCCCACACCGTCTCCAGGCAACATAGTCACGGGAAAGGCGCCCTCCACCCTCATGTCCTCAGCCTGCAAGCGGAGGAGCCATCACAGCTAGAGCTGGGGCGGGAGCAGAGGTTCCCGGGGAGAGGGAATGAGGGGACAGGGGCGCGGGTAGACCGATGACCAACTTGCCCTTACCTGGCTCCGCGAGGCGGCGTGAGCCACGGCCGAGGTACCCAGGTTCCTCCATGCCCCGGGGTTCGGGGCAGCGACCAGCGCCTGCGACACAGACGCACACGCTATGAGGTCGGGCGTGGGGGTCCCGGACCCCGAATACTGCATGAACCCGGTACAAACCCGCCGCTCCCCCGCCCGCCCCCGGCCCGACCTGACCCCGGGCCTCACTCGGGTCAGCCAGCGGACACCACTGAGAGCCGCCATGTTCGCTGCAGGAAGTCACGTGGGAAACGGTGCCGGAAGCGGGCGTGGCCCGGCCCCGCGACTTCCGGTCCGCGGAGTACAAGGGCGTGGGGCCGCGGGCTGCTCTGTTTTCCTCCGACCGACGGCCGCGGTGCTTTCCTGTGTGTCCTGCTCTCTCCTGGTCTTCTGCGTGTCCCTTGCCCTGGAGCCTCATGGGACACGCGGCCACTTTGTGTGTTGCTTTGCTTTCAGTCTCCACATCTAATTTATGTTGAAACTAGCACTAAAGGAGAAAATGAGATTTCATGCGAGTGTCTTGAGTTTAACGGGTTGAGAAACAATCCTGAGGGATCTGTCTTTTCTTAATATTTTTGTGTCACGTCTTTGTGACTCTTTTAACCAGTACTCGTTGAACATTCGTACATCAGGCACTAAAAGAGAACACGAACACGAACACGAACTTCCATGGGGAACGTGTGTGTCTGGCCTCCTCGCGAGCTCCAGCCTGCCCAGAGACTGTTCATCAGATTTCCTCCTTGTCTCTTCCTATGTGGTCTTGTTCTTTCTTCTGACAGTTGTTTCCCTAACAGTGTGTCCCA
Source organism: Canis lupus dingo (assembly GCF_003254725.2). NCBI lineage: Eukaryota > Metazoa > Chordata > Mammalia > Carnivora > Canidae > Canis > Canis lupus. The sequence continues at coordinate 18,702,084 of NC_064266.1, read as the reverse complement.
GGCTTCAACTACCCTGGGCAGGACTATTAGAGACAAAAATTATTTCAAGCGTGTCAATGTGACCAAAGGGGAATTTTAAACTTTTTTTTCTTTAAGATTTTATTTTTAAGCAATCTCTACACCCAGTACTGGACTTGAACTCACAACCCTGAGATCAAGAGTCAAATGCTCTACTGAGCCAGCCAGGTGCCCCCAGACTAATTTTTAAAATACCATTCATTGGGGATCCCTGGGTGGCTCAGTGGTTTGGCGCCTGCCTTGGCCCAGGGTGTGATCCTGGAGACCCGGGATCAAGTCCCACATCCGGCTGCCTGCATGGAGCCTGCTTCTCCCTCTGCCTGTGTCTCTGCCTCTCTCTGTCTCTCACGAATAAATAAATAAAATCTTAAAAAAAAAAATACCATTCACATGCTGTTTCCAGGTGACCTGCCTAAAAACAAAATGGCACAGAAGGATTTTCCTAAGCCAGTATTCTAGAAGTGTGTGGTTTGGATCACCTATCCAAGTGGACCAGGGGCACTTGCTAAAAATGCAGTCTTAAGAATTCTACCCCAGACTTGCAGAATCTGAATCTCAAGATTAGGGCCCCAGAAGATACATTTTTAACAGGCATCTCCAGATGATACGCACTGAAAGTCAAGCACTAGTTAGGTTCTCTGTCACTTATATACCTCATCCATCTGAAAAAGGTGCCAGGCATTCTGGCAGCCCAAGGGAGGGAATGTAGTCATTCTAATCTTAGGGACAAAATACAGGCTTTATGCCTCCTTCTCTGCATTCCTTTAGACAGAACATTCTCTACAGCAGTGGGATGAAAAGATTTATAGATCTAAAGATTAGATAATGTGTAAGAGTCTTGAAAAAATTAAAAGTAGTGTGTAAATATAAGGCTGCTATAAATATAGTTAATATAATTTATTAATGTATTTAATAAATTAATGTGTAATTTATTAATGTATTAATATAATCTGCTCCTCAAGCTCCATTCATTTATTCCATGAAACAAATCAAAACTAGAGAGCATGAGGGGCACCTGGGTGGCTCAGTCAGTTGAGCGACCAACTCTTGATCTCAGCTCAGGTGATTTGATCTCAGGGTCATGAGTTCAAGCCTCATGTTGCACTCCATGCTGGGTGTGGAGTCTACTTAAAAACAAACATACAAAACCTAGAGATCATCACCATCTTGTTCCCGTACACTCCCTAGTCCCAACTTCCACACTGCTATTGCCATCCACCACTATTTTTCTCCTCCAAATATCACTCTTTAAGATTTAAAAAAAAAAAAAAGTGAGAGATTTACTCTTTTAAAAATCTATATTTTTGGCATCCCTGGGTGGCGCAGCGGTTTGGCACCTGCCTTTGGCCCAGGGCGCAATCCTGGAGACCCAGGATCGAATCCCACGTCGGGCTCCCAGTGCATGGAGCCTGCTTCTCCCTCTGCCTATGTCTCTGCCTCTCTCTCTCTCTCTCTCTCTGTGTGTGTGTGTGTGTGTGACTATCATAAATAAATAAAAAAAATTTTTAAAATCTATATTTTGGGGCAGCCCTGGTGGCCCAGCGGTTTAGCGCCGCCTTCGGCGTAGGGCGGGATCCTGGAGACCTGGGATCAAGTCCCGTGTCGGGCTCCCTGCATGGAGCCTGCTTCTCCCTCTGCCTGTGTCTCTGCCTTTCTCTCTCTCTATGCCTCTCATGAATAAATAAATAAAATCTTTTTAAAAATCTGTATTTTCTATTATTTTAGGAAATTCAAGGTGGGAAAGAAGAGAGATGTGCTGTCTTGATCCAATCTGGTGATAATCTAATTTTCATCCCAGGAAATATTAGTTTTCTTAAGGATAACTACAACATTATTTTCATCTTTAAATTCTGCACAGCATGACATCCAATCAATATGTAAGACATTCTACCCTTAATTAAGCCCAGTCTGACATTCAAACAATATCTGCTAACTGATATGACACCACATGGCTGTCCACATGGTGAAAAGGACTGATGAAGGGTTAACCAATTGACTCAAGCTGAGAAGATGAGACTATTATTGTCTGAAAGCCATTGTATCTTCCCTATGAGCTTGGTGAGCTTTCCTGGCCTTCCAAGTATCCTGGAAGACATCTCTCACTGATACTGCCTGAGAATGGGGAAGTTTAGTCAGAACCCTTGAAAAGTTCCAACAGTGTCTTTTGCACAGGGGAGGAACTCTTTAGCTGTTAAATAGTCTGCATAGCTGTTACAGAGCATATAGTGTGAGGCTGAATTAATTCAATGTCAGTTTCCAAGGCCTACATCCGCTAGTACAGGGGGCCTAACCTTGGGTCCACAGAGCCCACAGGTATGCATGAATACAAATCAGTATCATGAACTTGGATGGGGAAAATGCAAAAATCACATCTTTGTTCTTACTAACCTCCAACTGAAATTTAGCATTTCCTTTCATTGTGAAAGTAGAATGAAATTGTAGTGTTAGCAGTAGTACCTTTGACTTTGTCACTAATAGAAATTACATTTCATTCCACATTTCACTTAGGCCCCGCACAGCCTAACCTTTCTGGCATCTCTCTGGCTCTTGGAGGCTCCATTTGTCCAAAGCAACCCAACAGAGAAGGAGGTATCTGTGAGCAGTTAACAACTAACACCTGAAACTGGTGGGGAATGGATGCACCAGCTAGCCGAGGCTCTGAACAAGGCAGCTGCTACCCTGCGGAGGTGAGAATGAACATAGTTCTCTGGGACACCATGAGGAGAGCAGGCATGGTTGAGGAGACGATGTACAGTGAAGAGTAGTGGGTAAAATTGGTATAAGTCTCAGGGCTGAGAGAACTAAAGGGGAATTTATAAGCAATACCAATGACCCTATTGGGATGGTGATGTGAATTTATCATGGTATGGCACAACTATGTGTGGTGTCATGGAGAAAGCTAACTCTTGGGTTCATCCAAAAATATTATTTTTGCCAGAGAGAAGTACAACAGAGACTGGTGACAAAATGGAACCCAGAGGGAAGTAAAGACAGAAGAGATCTGATAGATAGGCAGATGAAAAAAGGACCAAAGAGCCCAAAATATTCCAAGACCAGTGCTCATGGGAGTCACTGAGCAGTGAGCTGGAAGGCAAGGAGGGTGCCTCCACCAGCAGTTTTGGAAGTGGAGCAGATGCTGGTGGCAGTGAAGTCCCAGATGGAGCTGTGGGAATGGGTACCAAAGAGACTCAAGAAGACCCCCACAGAAGAGAATTCAGACCCTCAATATTGGCTGGGTCATCTGTATCCCCATGGGAGGCATCCATGATTGTGTCGTGGGGGAAAGGCAAGGATCCAGGTGCCAGGATCACCTCTTGATGAACAGGAGAGACCAGGAGGCCAGAGACATCAGAGAATAAGAAATGTCAGTGACTGGAAAGAGGCACCAAAAAGTGGAGCTGCTTTTTTCTGTTAGTTTTAATATAAGATTTTGCTTGGATATTTATAATTAGTATATTAGTAATGAGTAAATGATTACATTCCTTTTTAAAAAAAAATATTACAGGGCATCTAGGTGGCTCTATTGTTGAGCGTCTGCCTTTGGCTCAGGTCGTGATTCCGGGGTCCTGGGATTGAATCCTGCATCAGGCTCCCTGGAGCCTGCTTCTATCCTCTGCCTATGTCTCTGACTCTCTCTGTGTGTCTCTCATGAATAAATAAATAAAATATTTTAAAAATAGATTATAAATCATAGGGAAGTCTAAAGTTTCTTAGTACCCTAGCCACAGCCCCCAATTTATTTGCCCCATCTCCAGAGGCAGCTAGTCATCTCCCTCAAAACCTTTTTCCTATGCACATACACCACCCACTACACACAGAATATATAGTATTGTTTTTAGTGTAGGGGTGTGCACTTTATTTCTTTAAGATTTTTATTTATTTATTCATTATAGACCTAGAGAGAGAGAGAGGCCGAGACACAGGCAGAGGAGAAGCAGGCTCCATGCAGGGAGCCCGACGTGGGACTCGATCCCGGGTCTCCAGGATCACACCCTGGGCCGAAGGCAAGCTCTAAACCGCTGAGCCACCCAGGGATCCCCGGGGTGTGCACTTTAAAAGAAATTGTTTTATGCTCTATATACTTACTGTCCTATAATTTACTTTTTCACTCAATACTAGAAATCTACGATACCATGTTTTAGAAAAGGAGCAGACTAGTTTCGTTTTGCTGCATAAGTATTCCATCATGAGAATTTACTAAATTTAATGAGCCTTTCTCAAGTTGATGGATATTTAGGTGGTTTCTAGTTTGGACCATTACCTGTAATATTGCTGTGTACATCTGATTTTCTTTGTACACATGATGCACATTACAAAGTGCCCCAAAGCACCTGTATTCATGCATATGTTTCAGTTATGAATATGTTCTGGCACAATGAACAGAAAACTCATTAAACAAATTAGGGTCTAGGATTTTTCTGAAGATAAGAAATTAGTGGGGTTGGCTTAACTGTTTGGTGACTCCCCCTGAGATCCCAGATCTCTACTTTCCACCCTGCCAGCCTTAGTGTGTTGTCTGACATCCTCATCTTTGGTGCCTCATCATCACCATATGGCTGCTGCAGCTCTAGACATCACTTCTGCATTCCGCTGGAAAGGAGGAAAAAGAATAGTCCCAGCCATATCTGTTCCTTCTTTTTTTTTTAAGATTTTATTTATTTAAAAAAAAAAAGATTTTATTTATTTATTCATGAGAGACACGGGGGGGTGGGGCAGAGACACAGGCAGAGGGAGAAGCAGGCTCCATGCAGGGAGCCTGACTGGAACTCGATCCCGGGTCTCCAGGATCAGGCCCTGGGTTGAAGGCAGCGCTAAACTGCTGAGCCACCAGGGCTGCCCATATCTGTTCCTTCTTACCAGGTATATAAGTTTTCCCAGGAACACTCTCGGCAGATTTCCACTTAGGTATCACAGGCCAAAACTAGGTCTGTGACCACTCCTACTGCAAAGGAGACTAGGAAAGAGAAGAGAGTTTTCCTGATTGGCTTAAACTAATTCACACCTGGCTGCATTTCAGACTCACCTGGGAGCTTCTAAAAAAACACCTGTGTTTTGGGGCACCTGGGTGGCTCACTTGGTAAAGCATCTGCCTTCAGCTGAGGTCATGATCTTGGGGTCCTGAGATCAAGCCACATCAGGCTCCTTGCTCAGTAGGGAGTCTGCTTCTCCCTCTCCTCTGCCCCTCCTCCTAACCCATGCTCTCTCTCTCTCTCTGCTATCTCTCTTTCTCAAATAGATAAAATCTTTTTTAAAAAAGAAAAACACCTGTGTTTGGACCCCACTGCCAGAGCTTTGATGTAACAGTCTAGGATGGGGCCCAGATACTTATGTTCTTCAAAAGCTCCCTGGATGATTCTAAAAGTTGACCAGAGTTGAGAACCAGTGGCTTACATTAATCATGACCCTTCACCTGGGCCTGAACAGGTGTCTCTGTTAGGATTAGATTCAGGTGCAGGGAACAATGCACAACATAACCACAGCCCAAATAAGGAATGGGTTTATTTCTGGCTCACATAAAATTTCTGTGATAGTTGGTTCAGGGCAGGGTCAGCCCCCTGTAGTGTCAGAGGCTCAGATGCCTTATGTGGTTGCCCTTCCTTGTAAGGCCTCCATTCCCAAGTTCACTCAAGATCTAAGACTGTTATTTCAGCTTTAGCCATCATGTCTGTATTCCAACCAGCAAGAAAGAGAAGAGCAGAGGCCCCCAGCCCATTTATGACACTTACTGAAATGTCACAGAGCATTTCTGCTTATATCCTGTGTGATACAGAAACATGTCGGCCTTTGTCTTCGAAGCTCTGGCTTTTGTTTCAGAAGGCCTCCTCTAAAGATAATAAGGATATTCTCCAATTTTTTTTATCTGAAAGTTTATTGTTCTGGTTTACTGAAACTTAAAATATTCCATCAAGAAAATCCAGGTAGGGATCCCTGGGTGGCGCAGCGGTTTGGCGCCTGCCTTTGGCCCAGGGCGCGATCCTGGAGACCCGGGATCGAATCCCACGTCGGGCTCCCGGTGCATGGAGCCTGCTTCTCCTTCTGCCTATGTCTCTGCCTCTCTCTCTCTCTCTCTGTGTGACTATCATAAATAAAGAAAAAAAGAAAAAAAAAAAAAAAAGAAAATCCAGGTAGCAGAAATATCTCAGGGCCCCCGACTAGCTCAGTCAGTAGAGCATGTGACTCTTGATCTCAGGGTTGTGAGTTCAAGCCCCACACCGGGTGTAGAGATTACTTAAGACTAAAATCTTAAAAAAATAAATATTTAACACTGCCCCTTCCTTCAAGAGGTCTCAAATAAGTTTTTTTTTAATTTTTATTTTTTATTTATGATAGGCACACAGTGAGAGAGAGAGGCAGAGACATAGGCAGAGGGAGAAGCAGGCTCCATGCACCGGGAGCTCGATGTGGGATTCGATCCTGGGTCTCCAGGATCGCGCCCTGGGCCAAAGGCAGGCGCCAAACCGCTGCGCCACCCAGGGATCCCTCAGATAAGTTTTAAAAGGCCACAGAATGTATATGCACACACTATGCCACTTAAATCACTTCTGCCTTCTACACTTGAAGAATTCAAGTATAAACATCAACCCTGTAATGCTGCGAAAACATTATAGCTTTCCCCCATGACTGGGTAGGTATTTAGGGTTAAGTGTGAATATTACTGTGAGGTTCCAAGTCGCTTGATGAATCAACCCCATTTCAATTTTAGACCAAAGCAGCACATTATACATGTACCTGAAGGGACTATATAGTCTTCAGTGTGTGTGTAGAGGACAGGTATGTGCCAGCATAAGGCTGCCTGAATCACGTTGATTATAAATGTTAGAAGTCTGCTAGTGTCAGGAATACAGAAATATATACAATCTTTTTTTTTAAGATCTTATTTATTCATGAGAGACACACACAGAGAGACAGAGACACAGGCAGAGGGAGAAGCAAGTTCACTGCAGGGAGCCCAAAACAGGACTCGATCCCAGGACCCCAGGATCTTGCCCTGAGCCAAAGGCAGATGCTTAACCACTGAGCCACCCAGGTGTCCCAGAAACATACACAGTCTTCATGTTCACAGTCTTCATGGGGATTTCGTCATAATTTCATCTGAGAGTCTCATTCAGCTTTAGTTTCTCCAAAGGCCAAATACCTTGGCTGCTTCATACAGAAGACCTTGGTGGGCGAGTCCACTCTGCTCCAGGGGGGTTTCCAGTAGGAGAGTGCCCACTGTTCCAGGCCGGTTTGGGAGCTGTAGGTTGATGTACTGGCAGAGAACAGTGCCTGGGCTGTCCACACATTGCAGGAAGACCCTGCTGCCACCCTGTTTTTCCAGTGAGACTCAATAAGTTGGTTTGATTTCACATTTCTGTTTCACCGCAGAAGACAGCAAAAAAAAAAAAAAAAAAAACTAGTAATAACACTTCATCTTTAAAAGGTGCAATCTACTACTATTGCCTTTTGGGTTTTCTGGAAGCCATCCTCCACCTGTTTGCTGCCATTTATACAGATGTTAAGGTTGACATATGCACAAGCAGGGCCAAAAAGAGATGATCCTCTATTGAGTAATTTCCAGATCAGACCCCTTTAACTTGTTTGTTTGCTTGCTTAAGATTTTGTTTGTTTGTTTGTTTGTTTGTTTGTGAGAAAAAGAAAAAATGCAAGCCGGGGGAGGAGCAGAGGGAGAGGGGTGAGCAGACTCCGCCCTTAGCCTGGAGCCCAAAGAGGTGCTTGATCCCACGACCCTGAGATCATGACCTGAGCCAAAATCAAGAGTGGGATGCTCACTGACTGAGCCACTCAGGCACTCCAACTGTTTTTTCTTGAATAAGGACTTTATCTGATGTTGGAACTAGATATGGATTCAAGGGAGACTTTATGGTATGAACTCCATGCGGCTTTCAATAACATTGATACTTCTCTTCAGACTTTGCTTCCTAATAAACTATTATTTCATCTGTTACAGCCAGACTGCACTTTTCATGAAGTTTCTGGATATGAGCTACTCCTTTATCCATCTAAGAGAACCAAAGCCTGAGCATCTGAGTGTCCTTCAAACTGCATCATTCCTCCTTTGCCTGGTCAAAGATGTACATGAGATGAATGTCCTCTTCATGCAGTTCATGCCTTCTGCAACAGTGGTCCCCCTTCTCTTGGAAGCACTCCAGCTCCTTATCCCTCAGCTACTTGATGGACCCATCAAGGTTCCCTTCAGGGACGCCTCAGTGGCTCAGCAGTTGGGTGCCTACCTTCAGCCCAGGGCATGATCCTTGAGTCTCGGGATCGGGTCCCACATCGGGCTTCCTGCATGGGGCCTGCTTCTCCCTCTGCCTCTCTCTCTCTCTCTCTCTCTGTCTCATGAATAAATAAATATATATATATTTTTAAAAAGGTTCCCTTCAGAGGCTTCCCCAGGACCATGGGATCAGGATCTGCCCTTAGGTGAAAGTCGTATGCGTATTTCGTCTGCAGATAATGACTTTTCAAACATTCAGTGATACACTTCTCCAAACCACATTTCTTTCAAAGGATATTTTATCAGAATGGTTTTGGGGTCTCAAATGACTCATCCACATTCAATCACAGACCATATCCAAGACACTGCACCCTCCATTTTCTTGTCAATCAGCTCCTCTCAAACATTGGGCAGTATGAGATAGTGGATGCTGAGTGTGTCCATGTCCTGGACAGAAGTAGGGTCAATCAGCATTTTTAGATTCTGGTACATCAATTCAGTAAGAAAAAGTATATAGGGGGCCATAAGTCTGCATGGGGAACAGGACACTACACAAGGTCTCCAGGGCCATAACACAGTCCTCCACCCCTTTTGCATCCTTTAGTCTTCTGTGGTTCATCCTGACATACCAGTTGGTCAAGACATCCATGAACTTGATCAGGCAAAGCACTACAGTATAGAGCCTATAAGCTGCCATTTCATCTCAAAGAACCCGACAAGCGACTATACAAAGCACAGGACCCACAGGTCTGTGATGTTGGCACTTTCTTTAACCATATTCTTGTTGTGAAAAAATTCCATTTCTTTGGGTGGCTCAGTGGTTGAGCATCTGCCTTTGGCTCAGGTCATGCTCCTGGGGTCCTGGGATCAAGCACCTGTGGGGAGCCTATTTCTCCCTCTGTGTATGTCTCTGCCTCACTCTCTGTGTTTCTCATGCATAAATAAATAAAATCTTTTTTTTGTTTGTTTTAAAGATTTTATTTATTTATTCATAGAGGCACACAGAGAGAGAGAGAGGCAGAGGGAGAAGCAGGGTCCATGTAGGGAGCCTGATATGGGACTCCATCCAGGGTCCCCAGGATCACACCCTGGGCTGCAGGCGGCGCTAAACCGCTGCGCCACCAGGGCAGCCCAATAAATAAAATCTTAAAAGAAGTCCATTTCTTCCTTCTTCTGCAGCTTTAGGACATTCTGGATGAAGAAGCAATAGGCATTGTGCCTATTGGAGCAGCACATCCTTCAAGACATCACAGGCACCCTCCTCCTTAAAGCAGAGGTTTTTTTCTGCTCTCACCACAGGGGTGTTAATCAGATGTAATCTGAAGGCATCAGCACCATATTCATGGGTGATTGGAAGTGGATCCAGATAATTCTTATTTCGTTTGCTCATTTTTTGGCTATCACTTGCCAGGATAAGCCTGTTCACAATCATATTCTTAAAAGGCAGCTGTCCAAAGAGACCAGTGGCCAGCACCACCAGAGTATAAAACCATCCTCTAGTTCGGTCAATGCCTTCAGCAATGAAGTCTGCAGGAAATGCATCCTCAAACTTCCTCTTGTTTTAAAATGCATAATGAACTTGAGCATAGGGCATGCCACCACTCTTGAAGCAACAGTCAAACACTTCAGAGATGCAGCACAACACTTTTCACAGCAGGAAGGGATGGTCAGATGGTCAATGCTCTCTATCTGGAGATCAGAGATCTTTGCTCCCAACAGTTTTTCAAGTTCTGCCATTGACCCAAGGCATACTGCCCCCTTGAAGTCATCACTGACCCACTGTGGGATAGGAATGCCCCAGTATGTTTCTGGAAATCACCCAGTCACATACATCCTTTTGCCAATTTCCTAAACACTTTTCTCATACAAACCCTGGGACCCAGTAACGCTGGCTATTGTTCCTCAGCAGCCACTCTACCATGTGCTCCACCCACAAGAACCAGCTAGGCACTGCTTTGTAAATGAGGGGAGTGTCTGGCTTCCAGCAGAAAGGGTAGCTGTGAGGAAGGGCGCTGGCAACAAGTTGGCCTTCTTCTTTCAAGGTCCTGATGATGTTTTTGTCAGCATCCTTCACATACTGTCCTGTGAAATCTGTCACTTCTGCTGTGTAACAACCTGAAGCATCCACTGGATGATATTGAAGTCCATACAGACCTGATAGTCATCAGCACCAAAAAGTGAGGAGCCTGTACCACTCCATGGCCCTCCTCCTCCTGCATGCGACCATCAGCAAGCACAGTAAAAGCACCGTTCTCCTTACACTGCACAAAATAGTCAAACAGGGGCCTCTGCTTCTTGCCCTTTGATATAGATACCAGGAAATCTTTCAAGGATCTCATAGTCACTCTCCAGCTTATGGAGGGCTCATAATCTGGCTTCCATTAAAATGAGTAATTTTCCTCTGAAAATACCTTTAATCTTCGTATACTGCATATCTGGATTAATGCACAGGACAAAGTTACTAGGTAACATCCAGGGAATGGTTGTCTAAGCAACCAAAGATATATTCTAATCTTCCTCCAAAGGAAAAGTTACAAATATTAAAGGATCTTGTATTTCCTTGTATTTCTGGTGAGATTCAAATCTGGAAAGTAGAGTGTTGCGTGCAGTAGAGAAAGGCACAGCTTTCACACTTCTATCCACAAGACCTTTATTGTAGAGTTGTTTGAAGACCCACTAAACAGATACCATGAATTGTGGATACAGAGTGTTACGGTCATTGCAAAGGTAAGTCCATCAGCTGAGTCTTGTTACAGTGGACTTCCACTCAGTAGAATATCTCATCACAAATTGCTTGGCACTGATTTTCATGCTCTATAATCCCCATTTTGGCTACATCCTCTGGTCCTCTGATTCCCAGTGTCTTATCAACTTCATGTTCCACATGTAAGCCAAGACAACTCCATCCACACCTTCTGTCAACATGAAACCCACTCTGATGAGCATACCTGGTAACTATATCTTTAATTGTCCTTGCAAGGGATGCCTGAGTGGCTCAGTGGTTGAGCATCTGCTTTTAGCTCACGTCGTGATCGCGGGGTCCTGGGATCAAGTCCTGCATCAGGCTCCCTGCAGAGAGCCTGCTTCTCCCTCTGCCTATGTCTCTGTCTCTCTGTGTCTCAAATAAATAAATAAATAAATAAATAAATAAATAAATAAATAAATAAAATCTTTAAAAAATTGTCCCTGCAAGTATATGTCCATAGTGAGGCAGTCCATTTGCAAAAGGAGGCCTATAATAAAATGTAAATTTTGGCCTTTGTTTTGATTGCTTTAAGCATTTTTGAAAACAATTAAATTTGGACCAGAATTGAAAGATTTTCTCTTCTTCAGCAGGAAAATTCATGTTTTCTGCTTGCTGAACCATTTTGTTGCTGAAGGGTCCCCACACCAGATCACCACAGAAAGAGTCGTGTCCATGCCGCTGCCAGGTGTCTCGAGGTGATATATTCTCCAGTATTTCTGCTAATGCTGTTATGGTTTTGTGGGTTATATGGTCTAGGTCATTAATTTATCTGTAATGTAGTTTTGTAAAAGATGAAAGATAAATATCTAACTTTATTTTTTCAAAAAATGTTAGCTAATTGCCACAGTGTCATTTACGTTCTTTTCTGCCAGATAAGAAATTCTACTTCTTTCAAATGCTAAATTTGCACTTACATATTAGACTAAACCATGTGAAATTGGTTTTTTTTTTTTTCTTTTTGTTTTTTGTTTTTTTTTTTTATGATAGTCACACAGAGAGAGAGAGAGGCAGAGACATAGGCAGAGGGAGAAGCAGGCTCCATGCACCGGGGAGCCCGACGTGGGATTCGATCCCGGGTCTCCAGGATCGCGCCCTGGGCCAAAGGCAGGCACTAAACCGCTGTGCCACCCAGGGATCCCTCATGTGAAATTGTTGATCTCTATCACCCCCTTCAGCTTTAGTTTCTCAACTATCCCAATCACTACTAAATGTCATATTATGTATTTGTTCATTCGTTTGTCTGTCTCTTGCTTAAATGTAAGTTCAATGAAGGCTAGAATGTTGTTATTTTTGTCGACTTTTGCCCCATAGGGATCTGCTAATTGAAATAATGAAATTTATCCTTGAGTCTGTTAATACATATTGATGAGCTTTTTAATGCTGGGGTATCTTTGTATGCTAGAAAAGCAGGCTTGATCATGATATATTATTTTTTAAGGATACCACTCTATTTGCTCTGCTAACCTCTATTTAAGTCTTTTGCATCTGTGATCCTAAAAGAGCTTGGATTTCTCTTTTTCTTGCTTTGCTTCCATCATCCAGGCTGAGCATTGGGACTGAGAAGCAGGGCTTTTAAAAAAGAGACAGATGGGGTGCCTGAGTAGCTCAGTCAGGTAAGCATCCGACTCTTGATTTTGGATTGGGTCATGATCTCAGGGTGGTGGGATCAAGCCTAAGTCAGGCTGCATGCTCTACAGGGAGTCTGCATGGGGTTCTCTCTGTCCCTCTCCTCATGCGCCTCCTCCCTGCACATGCGTGTGCATGCTCACTCTTGCTCTCTCTCAAATAAGTAAATAAATCTTTTTTAAAAAATAAAAAAGAGGGACACCTGGGTGGCTTGATCAGTTAAGTATCTGCCTTTGTTTTTTGTTTTTTTTTTTAAGATTTTATTTATTTATCCATGAGAGACACAGAGAGAGAGAGGCAGAGACACAGGCAGAGGGAGAAGCAGGCTCCATGCAGGGAGCCCGACATGGGACTCGGTCCAGGGTCTCTGGGATCACGCCCTGGACTCAAGGTGGCGCTAAACTGCTGAGTCACCGAGGCTGCTCAAGCATCTGCCTTTGGTTCAAATTGTGATCCTGGGGTCCTGGGATCAAGCCCCATGTCCGGCTCCCTGTTCAGAGGGAAATCTGCTTCTCCCTCTACCCTTTCCCCTTCCTTGTGTTCTCTCTCTCTTTTTCTGTCTCTCAAATAAATAATTTTTTTTTTTTAATAAATTTAAGGGACCCCCGGGTGGCTCAGCGGTTGAGCATCTGCCTTTGGCTCAGGGCATGATCCTGGAGTCCTGAAATCGAGTCCCATATCGGGCTCCCTGCATGACGCCTGTTTGTCCCTCTGCCTATGTCTGTGCCTCTCTGTGTGTGTCTCTCATGAATAAATAAATAAATAAAATATTTTTAAAAATAATAATAAATTTTTAAGAAGAGACAGGCATGGCCTGGAAGTGGACACAGGGGTTGGAGCTATCGGGAGAGCTTGGAGTGTCCCTGCACATTCTTTCAGGACCAAGAATGCAAGGTCCTAACTGCTCTTCCTGCCATTTCTCAGGCTTGTGTTTGCAGAGCAACTTTGAGGAATGTAGAAATATCTCCCTCCAGGACAAAGAGCAAACTTGCTTCTTTCCTTCTATAAAAGAAGTGCATTCTCCAAGCTCAATGTTCTCAGATGTAACACAAACCTATTGCATGCACAGCATCCACTGAGGCCCCCCACATTGTCCCTGTGGGACTTGGGGGGAAAGGGAGGCAATGTAAACATTATGCTTATGCTGCTTGCTGTGCCATGAGTGATAAAGTCCTTAGTCTCTGGCCAGGAGTCTCATCTTGGCCAGCATCCATGAAACAGCAGGAGGCCAATTAATCACTTATCAGCAGGATAAATTCAAATGCCAGACCCTGATGGTTTTGGCATAAGGATGGGATGCTAACAGAGACATGGCTTTCTGGAAGAGGAAAGACCCTGTGGACCAGGTGAGGGGTTATAAAGAGACTCCCTGCCATATGTTAGTGAATCCTCTCCTCCAAATGGTGGGCAGCAGGGTGAGGGCAGTTCAGTAAGGGTTTCACAGTGGCCTACCTGTTAATGAGATGAAGCAGTGAGACATAGGATTGAAACAAGACCCTAGAACGGCGCTTTGGTTCCCACTTACTCTCCTCCATGCAGGAGGTGGAAGGGATGTTATGACAGTGGAGCAATAATATTGATGTGTCTGCTGAATCAAAGGACTCCAAAAGCTGAAATAAATGGTATCAGCCAGTATGTTTGAAATAGAACTTTAGATGAACCCAAAGCATTACAGACGTATTTGGGTGAGCCCCAAAGGTGGCCATTCAAACCCAAAGTGACAAAAAACTTGGCTTACTGGCACAGGGCTGCTCTGTCCCTCTGTGCACCCCAAGCCCTATCTTCTGATTCCTGTCTCCCCTCAGCTGCTTTAATGAAAAAATGGAGTGTGCTGGGAACTTCATGGAGGTGACAGCCTCAGACATTTGTAGCTCTATATGACCCAAGCGCTCATGTCACCTCCTTACCACGTCCTGTGGATCAATGCAGCAGGGGTGGTTGAAGGCACCAAAGAATGCAGTGTGGAACAGGGGCAAAATGACCCTGGGCTGAGATGCTCCCTGGACTGACACTAGAGGTACACGAGGGTCGAGGCAGTGGTATGTCAACTCTAAAACCAGAAGCCAAGAGAAAATAAAAGCCTACCAGCTGCCCTCGGTACTGCCCCATGGGCTAGCCTCCCCCAGCCTTCAGCACTCTCTGCTCTCCTTCTCTCCCCAGCAACCCCCTCCAGCACCCACCCCCAGCATCCCCCAATCTTCCCAACTCCCCAACCCCCACCCCAATCCCACCCTCCACCTTGGAATAGCATGATCGCCTATCTCCTGCAGCTGTTGCCACAGCTCCCGATTGGCACACACTAAACTCCTTGGTCTGTTTTCCCATAAGGTAAAAAAAACAAAAAAAGTCACCCAATTTCAACTGCTGGGATCTGAGCAACGTTTGCAGTAGGGAAATTAAAGCAGTCCTATATCTAGGCCCTTTGGGCTGATGGAATGTTCTGCATTAGGGCTGCCACCGCTGAAAATATAATTGCTATTGGTACTTGTTCCGGCTTGTGCTGGGAGTGCCCCGAAGTGTCAGCGCATTTGCCCATTCGGAGCCTGCTGCAG
Source organism: Canis lupus dingo (assembly GCF_003254725.2). Taxonomy (NCBI): domain Eukaryota; kingdom Metazoa; phylum Chordata; class Mammalia; order Carnivora; family Canidae; genus Canis; species Canis lupus. Next base: position 18,686,924 of record NC_064266.1, on the reverse strand, counting down.
ATCCACAAGTGATTCCTGAGCTCTCAGAATGGCCTGGAACAAACAATAGGTTTCCAAGAGGACAAAGGTGGACGGGAGAAAGAGCCTCTAGGGCTGCAATAATGCAGAGGCCATTTTCCAGCACGACAGCGCCACCAGCCGGACACAGTCATGAAGTACATCGCTTTAAAAACAGCAATGAGCCCACTACCTCGTTAGTGACCCATACAGGTCCTGTTACTTTCAACCTGACGTCCCCCATTCTGAGATAAGTCAACTTGGATTTGGTGGCTATCAAAAGAAGAGCAAAAAGGCCTTAACAGTCCAATGGAAATGCTTTATTCAAGAGCACAGCTGGCCTATCCCTAACACAATCTGAATTGTACGTGAGAGGGTGGTGGCGATCCCTTTGGGGAGAACTCCCTTCCTCACTCCATCACCTGAAGCAAGACTGCTGGCTCTATGGGGCCCTCAACTCACAGAGGGCCTCCCAAGTGCCTGCCTGGCTCGCTGGTGGTTTGGCTATGCTGACTGCTGATCATGTCCACACTCAACCTCAGCACCTGCAAGGCAGAGTCAAGGCATCTGTGTTGATTCTACTCAACGTGCAGAACTCAAGGCAGTGCCGAGAGCCCTGGCCGATACTTCCCCCTGATGAAACGTGGTACATTTTTACTGCCTTTTATGTTGTTGTCAATGGCCTAGCTATCCTGTCGGCAAGACTGGCAGATCAAAGACATTTGTCTTGGGAGCTGCAAACTGTGGAAACAAATCTATCTGCCAGTCAGACACCCTGGCTCATTCATGGGGATGCCCATGGTAAGGACCCTTCTCTGGTTTGACCTACTGGAATGAGGCTGCCGACCCAGCCCGCACTGGCCATACAACTGCCACCACTGCCTAGGTCCATTGTTACATCAGACGCGGCAACACATCCACCATCCCACATACAGGGTGCAAAGTAAAGAACTGCATGCTTCTGATGCAAAAGGCACCAAACTTGTGATGCCTCCCAAAAATTAGACTGTTTGCCTCTCTAACTTTTTAGAGAGGCCACATTGCTCCGGCCATTGCTCTTCCTGTTCCTAGATGATTGAACACCTCAGACCCTTGAGCCCCTCTCTGGACTATCATTGGTGTCTCACTGCCGTGGGTACATTTTCAGATTAGAGTGTCCCTATTCCAGTCTGATCAGGAGACTGGCCACACCACTGTGGCCCTTGTAACTAAGCCATGTCAAGTTTTGGCTTTTCGCACCATCTATAGTCTGACAATGGTGTACCCTTTGTTGTAAAAATCACCCAACCATGAGCGAATAGTCATGGCCCTCGATGGCCATGCCATGCTCCCTACCATCTGCAGGCATTCCATATTATCAGGCACTGGAATGGCTGCCTCAAAAATTAACTCAAAAGCTTCTGATTACCTTCCTCATCTGCTTTTGGCCCACACACCTCAGGGGGACAGTGTGGCCACTGAACACAGTTGTCTCCAGACAAGAATCATCTCTCAGCCATTTCTTAGGTAACGATTGGGACAAAGGGATGGCTTATATAGGCCTTTCTGAAAATTTAGGATTCTAACTATTCCTAGGCATAGAGCTTCCGTTTCTCCCTCAAAGTATCAGCCAAGCTGGTCCAGCCTCTAGTTGTCGGCATGGCAGAGGGGGTCTAGGGGATTCAAACTTCACTCTGGTTTAGTGGATTCTCCTGATAGATTTACATGATCCTAGGTCATAAGGGTAATGACCACTTGGTTGAGTACACTGCTTCCCAAGTCCCCCTGTGCTGGTCCACAGAGGCCAAGGTGGGAGATATAATGGGTCTCTGGACATTTTGTCCCATTCACACCTGGCCCCTCCAGATAAAAGGTCAGGGCATGTGTGGGGAAAGACTAGAGAGAAGGTGAAGTGATAGCTACTGGAATGGACACATAGCTTCCACAGTTGGGGAGGCCCAATGGCACCTCAGATGCCAGGAGGTGCAGGGAGGGAGGGATGATTGGCATTCTCTTTGTCCCCTAGTCTGCATTGCAGCCTAGCAAAACCATCACCTAGTTTATATGGGTTAAGCTTCAGCTGGCAACCTGACCCCATCTGGGTTTGTCATCCTGTCCACATGCTACAGAAATAGGAAACTCGCATAGGTAAGGCTGGTCCTAGACTATTTGGTTATGCCCTTTGCCACCAAAGGCACCTCCAGAATATGAAACCTCCCCTCCCCTGACCTTGTACAGACAGACCATCCAGCACAACCTTGTTGCAATCTGACTGATACAAATAAATGCATATACTTTTCCTGTCACCCAAGTGGTCTTGGTTCATGTATTGCAACCAGGGCTGCACCTATTTGGTGACATTGCCCACGTGGTTTAACCAAATCTGTGTAATGGTGATACAAATCAGAATTCACCAGAAATCTTTTTTTTCCCCTAATATTTTATGTATTTGAAAGAGAGAGAGGGAGCATGAGCAGGGGGAGGAGCAGAGAGACAGGGAGAGGCAGACTCCCTGCTTAGCAGGGAGCCTGATGTGGGGCTTGATACCAATACCAGGACTCTGGGATCATGACCCGAGCCAAAGGCAGAAGCATAACAGACTGAGCCACCCAGTCACCCCCTAGAATTCACCACAAATCTTGAACTGGAGTGACATATGACTCATCAAAGCATATGTTTATATGTGGGCCATGGAATGTCTCTCCATTAGGGATAGAGATTACTTTTTGGCGCATATAGTGCCTCCTATAATTATTGGCAGTGACATGAAAAATCAGCCGATTAGTCTAAAACTCACGTGTGAGAATTGTAATGGATAATAACCTGGGTTTAGACGATACCCTGACTGTCTGAAATTAGACCTCCTGATCCCCTTGGACTCATTCACTGGTGACTGAATCTGGGACCCTAGGTGGCAAGGTTGAAGCGAATACTTTAGGTTGGCCTCATCTTGATGCTTGCAGTTCTATAGATAGTAGATTTAATTAAATTCTGCATGAGACAGATTGAGCACAATTGATCCCAGTCTCTGTTGATCAGATTAATCAGAGTGGCGGATGGAGTGGCATATTCATACGAATATTCAAGGCAGCCAAGAATGTGCAGGGCCCATTGTTGGGAAAGGCAAACCACCTCAGCCCTGTGCATCCCTGTACATCTTACTGGGCATGCCAAGAATATAAGGCCCTGACCTCTCTGCCCAGGCTCTTTCTCAGGGTTGTGTGTGCAGCAAGCAACCTTGAGGATTGAAGCACTAGCTTCAGGACAAAGAGCTTGCTTATTGCCTTCTACAAAAGAGGTGGCTTCTCCATTCTCATGTTGATGCAACACAGACCCACTGCATTCACAGCACCCAGAGGATTCCTCCCTGTGCCCTTGTAGGACTCAAAGGGAAGGGAACTGATGCAAACTGCTTTCACTACTAGCCATACTAGAATCAAGTTCTTAGTCTCTGATCCAGGAATCATATGTCTTCTGCCACCATCTGTTAACAGGTTAACATTAACATCTAGTGACAGGTTAATTTATTAGCTTGAAAGTAGAGCAAAGTCGAGACACCTGTGTGGCTCAGTGGTTCAGCATCTGCCTTTGGCTCAGGTCATGATCCCAAGGTCCTGGGATCAAGTCTTGCATCAGGCTCCCCACAGGGAGCCTGCTTCTCCCTCTGCCTATGTCTCTGCCTCTCTCTCTCTCTCTCTCTCTCATGAATAAACAAATAAAATTTTTTTAATTAAAAAACAAAAGAAAGTGGGGCAAAATCAAATTCCAAATATTTACATGTAGAGTGGTGAAAAAGAATAAATGATCACTGCTAGAAAGGGCCTTAGGAGAAGGGCTGTCCCTCGGTGTTCGAACTATCTGCTCCGGCTGCCAGGACAAAATACCATAGACTAAGGGCTTATGTAACAGACAGTTATTATCTTATGTGCTGGAGGCTGGGAAGTCCAAGATCAAGGGGCTTGCTGATTCATTTCCTGGTGAGGACTCTCTCCCTGGCTTGCAACTGGCCACCTTCTCACTGTGTCCCCACATGGTAGGGAGAGAGCTCTCCCTCTTCCCACAAGGGCACCAACCCTGGGGGATTAGTGCCTCATCCTCATGATGTCATTTAACCTTTACTACCTCCTCACAGGCCCTATCTCCAAATACAGTCACACTGAGGATTAGGGCTTCAGCATAGGAATTTCAGAGGAACATAAATATTCAGTCTATAATCAGTGTCATTAGGTGTCAATTAAGACTAGAGGTGAGAGAAGCCTTTATTTTTTTTTTATAAATTTTTATTTATTTATGATAGTCACAGAGAGAGAGAGAGAGAGAGAGAGAGAGAGAGAGAGGCAGAGACACAGGCAGAGGGATAAGCAGGCTCCATGCACCGGGAGCCCGACGTGGGATTCGATCCCGGGTCTCCAGGATCGTGCCCTGGGCCAAAGGCAGGCGCCAAACCACTGCGCCACCCAGGGATCCCGAGAGAAGCCTTTAAAGAAATGTTGAGGGATGCCTGGGTGGCTCAGTTGGTTCAGGTCATAATCCCAGGGTCCTGGGATTGAGCCCTGCATCAGGCTGCTTGCTCTGTAGGAAGCTTGTTTCTCCCTCTCCCTCTTCCCCACCCCACCCCACTTGTGCTGTCTATCACACACACACCCTTTCTCTCAAATAAATAAAATCTTAAAAAAAAAAAAAAAAAGAAAAGAAAAGAAATGTTGAGAATATGAGGAAGTTGACTAATTATGGAGAAGGGATTCTGAGGGATACGGCCGATGTTTTGGGAGGTGAAGAAGTGGTAGAGGAGGAATCAGGGCCAAGGAGAAGCATAGCATCATGGGACTAAGTATGTGGCCAGGAGGGCCAAGCTGTGGAATCCACAGTTTCATAGTTGAGTGACAAAAACAGGCATGAGAAGCTTCAAAATAAACAAGAGCTTTTATTAAGTTAAAGTTATTAAGAGTCAGCACTAGGACGACTACATAGAAATGGGAAAACTTTTCCCCATGAAAACATGGATACAATCTCACAGATCTAGGGGCACCTGTGTGTCTCAGTGGTTAAGCATCTGCTTTCAGCTCAGGTTGTGATCCTGGGGTCCTGGGATGGAGTCCCACATCAGGCTCCCCACAGGGAGCCTGCTTCTCCCTCTGCCTGCGTCTCTGCCTCTCTGTGTTGCTCATGAATAATAAATAAATAAATAAATTTTAAAAATCTCACAGATCTAACAGGGAGTAAAAACCAGATATAAAAAACTACATAGCACATGATAGCATTTAGATAAACTCCCAAGTTGTAGAAAATTCATTTACAGTGCTAGAAGTCAGGAGAGGGGCATGCCCTGACAGGGAGGAGGTACCAGAGAGGCTGCTATGGTGTGGCAAAGGGCTTGTATCTTAATCCAGGCAGAGGTTATATGGGTATATATGTGCCAAAAATTTATTGAGGTATACATGTAAAATAACTGAATTATATTGTAATTTTTAAAAAAATCAATGCTTTTTGAAAAACTAAGAAAAAGAAAAAGTTGAGCATTGGGCCAAACTAATTCTCCACATACATTTCACCCAACCTGAAGTGATCTCGCCAGTAAAAAGAACGGCTCACATACAGCCTGACCCAGAATATGGGGCCCCTTGGTCCATCACTCTTGTTCAAGTAGGGGGAGACTTCTCTAGCTGGACCCACACCAGGTGTGCTGGGTTCAGCTTTTAGGGGCTCTGGAGAACCTACTGTGCACATCTCTTCCCAACACATTCAGTTGTATAGCATTACTGGTTTGAAATTGCTCAGGAAAATCAGCAAATACTACAAATCAGGTTTCTTTTCTGAGAGGCAGTTGTTAAATACTCAACCATCACACCAATGGACCCTCGGCACCTCAGGCTTACCCGGAAGTCAATGAAGCTGAGGACAATTAGGCAAGAATATTTAATCATATTAACTATAATAACCAGGCAATAATATTGCCTACTTAAGTCTCCAAATCCCAAGTCTTTTTCACCAAGTGTGCATTCCAAGGGCCTGGCTCTACTGGGCCAAATGGCCACTAATGGTTAAAAGGGAGAGGCTGTGATGCTTTCGACCCCAGTAGTGGGTCTGGTAGATAGGGCAGAGCAGGGCTGGGTGACAGGTGGTAGGTGTGTGAAGCTCATCTATTTGGGGCACCTTGTAGACCCCCACATACTAATTACTCATGACTTCCTGATGTCTACCTCCCAAACAAATATTCATTACACAAGTATTTGTGTGCCAGGCACTGTTCTGAATAATGACACCAGAGAAGATACAAAAATCCCCCTCAGTAAGAGCTACAGGTCAGTAGGTGACAGCCCTTGTCCATTAAAACATATCTCTTCTGTTTCTCTCATTCCCCCTTGTCCTGCCTTAGTTTTTGTTTTTAATTTATTCATGAGAGATACACACAGAGAGGCAGAGACATAAGCAGAGGGAGAAGCAGGCTCCCTGAGGGGATCCTGCCGAGGAACTCGATCCCAGCACCCTGGGATCATGACCTGAGCCAAAGGCAGATGCTCAACCACTAAGCCACCCAGGCACCCCTGCCTTAGTTTAGTATCTCTTACCTAAATGGTTCCTACCCAACTTAGGTCCTGTGGGAAGATGGAGGTTCAGGGGAGCCTGAAGCTCATACAACCAGAGGGGGTATGGCCCTTTCAGAAGAAAAATATAGACTTTCACATACATCATTATCTATAACCATGGGAACACATTGCAAGGAGCTTTCAAAGGGCCTTGCAAGCGGTCTGTGTGGATGAAGGTCCCTGATGCTTAAGTCTCCTGGAGAACTGGCCTGTGCCAGGCCCTCTCCCCACTTCATCCAGAACAAGGTGAAAAACAGCCCCATCCCACCCTCCTCCACTCCCCTCACCCTACCCTGCTTTATTCAGACATGAGGGCTTCCTTTCCTGCTGACCCCATGGCCATCAGAAAAGGAGGCCGATGTAGCCCCACAAAGAAATATACATATTATCATACTTCCATACTTTTCTTTCCAATTTTCCACCATGGCCTGTGAATAGCTAAGGGACTGCCCTCCAGGGACAGTGTTGGATGCTTCTACTGCATGGGCTTGGAAATCTGCAGGTCCTGGGCCCTCTCTGAAAGCTACTAGGTGAACAGAGGGGCCGGCCTTGTGCACATACTGCCACATCAGGTAAAACAGTTCTGTTTCTCTTCCTTGGTGAGGATGAGACTGGTTGTCTTCTAGGTGGTCTTTTGATTGGTAGGGGCATGGACAACCAGGAGAACTGAGGGGACATGCAGTCTTTCTTCCAGCCCAGAAATGGGAGATAGGAGCTCAACTCTTCTGCCAAAGTGTTGACTTCTGTTGTGTATTATTCAAGGTTGATAATTCAGTCTACATTCAGGAATGGGAGGGACTGCAAGGAAAACTACCATCTGTAGTGTGGGTCTTTCCCCCAACAACAGGTTAAGTCGACGAGGAGGAAGGCTGAGAGCTGGGACATACCCACCGGGAAACCTTCTGGGATGGCCCCAGGCATTTTCGCTTCCTTCATGGAACATGTGAACAACCATATTTAGTGGATGCTTTAATATTTTTATTCTGTCTACATATTAATAATACCTATCAAGAGAACTTGACCTTGAAGTGGATCCAAGTACCTGACACTCTGGTACCTCCAGGGGGCGCTATGGCTCAACACACAGCCTGGCCAGGAGCCTGCCTAATGCACCACCTTAGATTTGTTTTCCGTGGTGTTGCACCCCCTTTTGAAGAAAGAGAGACTAGGGAGGGAAGGTGGGAGGGTGTTCTGCTGGTTTTTAAAATACTGTTTTAAGGCCCAGGCCTACAGGAAAAAAGCCATGCTCCTCCACATCACCTGTGATGCTCCAGGTGCTAAAAGGTTCCACCTTGAAGCAAGTACAGCAAACCCAGGCATTCAGTTCCACTCGCCTTTACACATACGTATCGTCTTGGTCTCAGGTTCAGGCGCTCCTGTACTGGCTCTAGTACTTGCCCCTGCATCTCTAACAGCCCAGGTCACTCACTCTGGAATGACACTGAGTGTTCGTTCACAGGTCTCTCACCCCCACACTGTGGTACCCACAAAGCACAAAACATAAAAACACAACTGGAGTTCCAAGAAACAAACTTGCTGGATCTAAAGCAGAGATACCTACCTCCAACCACGAGGACTGATTCAGAATTTGCTCACTGGCCTTCTACCTGCTGGCCCAACTGATACCCTCATCACCCAAAGGCTTCACCCCTTGGTTCAGTGGCTCTAGCCCAGAAGCCTTTCTCAGGGCCTCAGTCCCTAGGAAGCCACGAACACCATCCTGGTTGGTTTCTTTCTAGTCTGTGTGGTTAATATAGCATATAAACCCATACAAGTCCGGAGCGCATCCAAGCTGGCCTTACTAGCTCAGTGCCGTTAACTCCCCTTTCTGCCCCAGGTTAACCCTGATCACCTAGACCCCAAGTCTACTTTGGGAAGAGTCTTTTCAAACCATGAAAATCTGCAATAGCAAAGCCCTTCAACCCCATAATGAAAAGATCCCTGTTGCCTCCCATAGAAGAAAGATGAGGCAATAGTGAGGGCAATACCCTCCCCCACCCCCACTCCACCACCGAGGAACCATAGAAGAAAGGCCTGGTGTTGGCAGTGGCAATCTGTGTTTGGGAAAGAGTCAGATCTTCTGTGTCAGGCAAGCCAGGGACTCTCACAGAAAGGGAATGGAGGAAAGACTGGCAAAAGACATGTGGATCAGGCATCAAAGGGGCTTAGACTGTTCCTAAACTAGTCCCTAAATGTCTACTTGGGGAGCCACTTGAGTCATTTGGAAGTTTCTAAGCAAGTGATGGTAGGAGGATGGAGTGTGATTGGTGCGTGCAGCTGGGGGCAGGGAGATAGCCAGGAAGGCCAGCATTAGACAAGGGCAGATTTCTCCTCCAAGCCAAAGTGGAGTCCAGTCGAGGACAAGTGAGTTTCACTGTTAGAGATAATTCACCGTGGGTACCGAGGCAGGGACGTGGACCTACAGGGTGAACCCTTACAATCCAACCAGGAGGTAGCTGTGGTCAGGGTGAGGAAAGTATCAGAGATGAACTCCTGGCCCCAAGCCTGATGGGCACTAGGAGAAGGTGCCATGGACAGACACAGGGAAGGGGGTGGGAGGAAGGGCTGGTTTGCAGAGACAAAGCACCCTCATTCTTGGCCCAGGGACAGAGCATTCGTGCTAGGGACCCTCCGTGGAGGCAGGTGCTCCCCTCGTCCGCGAGTCAAACCCAGCTCACCATCTGCTGTTCAGGACTGGCAGACTCAAGGTGGAGGCCCCCACTAGAAGATCAAGCCCCCAAGACGGCCTCTGAGGCTGGGGAAGGAAGAGCAGGGCTCTCTGAGGAAAGAAGGGAGAAAGAAGGGAGGCACGGCAGGCTGGGGCGCTTGCAGGGGCAAGAGAGGCAAAGAGCTCTGGTCATCAGGATGGCTCTCCCTGGGGTGTGTGCAGGAGGCGGGGGGCTGGAGAGCCTAGTGCCGCAGGGAATCAGGGGGCCTGCGGCCTGAGAGGAGAGCAAACAGCGGCAGAGCTGGAAGGGAGCCAGACCACTAGGGCTTCGGGAGTGGCTTGCTGGGGGCAGGCGAGGCATCCTTGGTGGAGTGCTCCCAGAGACTCTCAGAAACAGGAGGGGCACATGTTGGAGGAGGAGGCGGGGACAAGGGGAGGGTTCTTTTAAGAATGGGGAGGTCTGAGCAGAGGAAAGGAAAGGAGGTCCAAGACACAAACCAAACCGATCAGATGGGGCAACACCAGGAGGTGCAGAAGACGGGACTTAGAAAAGAGGCCCCAGAGCCCACATGTTACTGGGGGTGCAAGGAGAGAACAGAATGGTTGACAAGACTGAGAATGGGTGGAAACCACAAACGGCTGAGAGAGACAGCAGGACCCTGCCACCATTCCTCGGATCCTCTCCATTAAGTAAGAGGTAGGCTGCTTGCTGGAAATTCAGAGAGCCAGAGGTAGGGTTGAAGGTTGTAGAGAGGGGTGAAGCAAGTATGGAACACTTTGGGGGAGGAGGATTCTCTAAAGCAACACTTCTCAAACGTAACATGTACATAAATGGCCTGGGATCTTGTTAAAATGTAGGTTCTGCTTCAGCAGGCCTGGGCAGAGCCTGAGACTCTGCATTTCTAACAAGCTCTCGGGAAGTGCTGCTGCCGCTGCCCCGCTGCTGCTGATCCAGGACCACGCTGGGAAGAACAAAGAGTAGAGTCAGATAAGGAGATGGAGAAAGGGCCTGGCAGAAGAATTCACCTTAAAGAGAGACCTACCTTTGATCATCTCACCTGGGGTAAAAGCTGACACTTGGAGAAGTCTGAGTGGGAGCCACAGGCCCTGCAGGTGCAGATGCATGGAGAGAGAGGGATGGTAAAGAGGAAAGAAGTCAGAGAGAAGGTAGGGGAGCCCGGCAGTGCCCCTGGGACCCCTCATCTAGGTCAACGTGGGGTGCACCACCGACTGCACACATGGGGGCTCCCCAACAGAGGATGGGAGTCAGCTGGGGGCAGGAAAGTGATATGCCAGGGGTACCTGAGAGGGCAAACAGCAGGCAGGGCAGGCCCCCCCTGCCCCCCATGCTGTTCTGCAGGGCAGTACTGGACTCATTCCAGGTGTGTTCAAAGCTCAGCCAGGACACATCAAGCCAGAGTGTGAGGCATGGGGCAGAAATGGCTCTGCCCCTAGAAACAAGGCTGAGAGGATTTCTGTGCCAGAAACTAATTTTAAAAAAGGAATGAAATCTGCGAAGGAAGATGCTGGGGGAGAGAGGAGGAGATGCGCTGGGCTCTGAGTCCTAACTCTGAGCCCTACGTGTCCAACTTGAGTCAGAAATCAAGAGGCTTCAGAAAGGCACGGGCTGGAAACTAAACGCTTTGGGTTTAGGAACCCAGGGAAGGGGGTGAGCAGGGACCCGCTCGGCCGGCCGTCTGCGGCCCAGTCTAGGACAGAGCGGGAGCTTGGAGTCCCGGGCTGGGGGTAACCCGAGGTCTGGTTCGCCGGGAGAGACGCCGGGAGGGCAGCGGGGGCGAGCGAAGAGCATCAAGAGTAAAAGCCCGGAGGCGTCGAAATGAGCAGCAAGTGCAGGAAATTACGGCGGGCGCTCGGGGAGGGCGGCGAGGCCAGAAGCCCGGGCTCCGTCCCGCGGCGACCCGGGCGCGGCACAGGTTTCCGAGCTCGGCGTGGCGCGCTCCTCCGGCTTCGGCTCGGCTCCCGCGCCGCGCAGCCCGGCCGCCCCCTGCCCGGGCCTCCCAGGGCGCGCCGGTGCCCCCGTTCCTCCCCGCGGCCTCGGGCAGGCCGCAGCCCCCGGCCCCCGCGCCCGACTCGCCAGGATCCGCCCCGCCGCGGCGGCCCGGGCCCAGCCGCTCCTCCCCCGATGATGTCACGTCCCCGGCCGCCCCTCGGCCGGCCGCGCCGCCCCGCCCCCGCCTCCCCCGGCCCCCGTCCCCTGGGCCCGCCCGCTCCCGCCATCCCTCCTCCCGCCCGCGCTCCCTCCCTTCGACTCCCGCTCCCCCGGGAGCGGCGGCGGCGGCGGCGGCGGCGGGATGGCCCGGGCCCGCGGCCAGGCCCCGGGGAGCGGCGGCCGGCGGCGGCCGCGGCGGGGCGGCGCGGGAACCGGGCCCCGGGGGGAGTCGGCCGGGCTGCTGCTGCTGCTGCTGCTCCAGGTGCTGCCGCCCGGGGCTGCGGCAGGGCCGGGGCGCCGGGGCACGCGGGGCTCCGGCGGCGGCGGCGTCTGCTGGCCCGGCGCTGCCCCTGCCTTTCCCCGGGACGCGCGGCTGCTGCTGCTCCTGCCGCCGCCGCCGCCGCTGTCGCCGCCGCCGCCGCCGCCGCCGCCGCCGCCGCCGCCGCCGCCGAGCTCCGCGCCCGCAGCCTCCGCCTCCCGGATGGTAATCAGCGCCCCGCGCCGGCGCCGCGGGCGGGCGGGAGGTGGGGGGGCGCGAGGGGGAAAGGGCGGGCGGCCCCGCGCCCCCGCCTCGCCGGAGGCAGCTCCCGGGGCGCTCGGGCCCCCCCTCCGACGACCGCGGCCCTGGGCAGCCGCCAGAGCGCGCCTCTGGGGCGCCTCGGCGCGGACCCGGTGCCGGCTCCGCTCCCGCCCTCCCCGCCCCGCTCGCAGTCCGCCCGCCGGCGCTCAGGCCGCGGGGGAATCCCTGCATCTCCCCGCCCCGCGCCCCGGGAGGGAGGGGACGGCGCCGGCGCTGGCGCTCGCGGACCCGCTTTCTCCGAGGGAGCGCCCGAGAGGCGAGCGCGCACCGAGACGCGGGGACCGGGCGCTGCGCTGCGCTCCCGGAGGCGCCCGCTGCCGTCGGGTCGGGCTGAGCCGAGCCGCCCGAAGCCTCGGCTGCACCGCGTTCCCGGCGGCGGGGGCGCCCACCGACTGCGCGCCCTGATGTTCCCCGCGCAGGACACTCTGCCCCGCGGCGGGCTGAACCTGAAGGAGGAGCCGCTGCTGCCCGCCGGCTTGGGCTCGGTGCGCTCCTGGATGCAGGGCGCGGGCATCCTGGACGCCAGCACCGCGGCGCAGAGGTAAGCGCTCGGACGCGACCCGGCGCGCTCGGGGTTGGACGGCTGCGCGCCGCCCTCGCTCGGCCTGCGGGGCCGCTGGGGCGAGCGGTGGGGAGCCCTAACTCTGGACCGCGCGGCCAGCTCGCCCGCCCGCCCGCCCGGCCCGGGCGCCTCTGCTTCCTCCTGAGGATGCGGGGCGGGCCGGGGCGGGGCTTCCGCCACCGCTGCCGCGATCCCAGCTCCGATTTCTGATTTCTGACTGTGCTCGGGGGCCGGGCGATCTACGGCTCTGGAGCAGAAGGGATCCCCGCTGCCCGCAGTCCCTGAACCGTGACCCCCGCCACCGGCCGTCGAGTAACCGACAACCGCTCCTTCGCGGGCAGTCTCAGCGCCTCTCCTGGTCCAATTCCGAGGCTCTCTGCCGCGAAAGGCACAAAACCCAGCCCCCTTTTTGCTTTCCCACGCCCCTCAGAGTTGAAGGAGGGGTGGGTGGGGAGCCAGAGAAGCGGCTAGGGGGCTGAAGAGTGGGGAAGAGCCGAGCTGGACAGTCGCCCTGGCTGGAATGATTGGGGCTGGGGCCGGGCAATCAGGTCCCACCTCTCGGCAAAGTGGTTTCCTGGCGGGCCCTGGGGGAGGCAGAGGGCCCCTGGGAACCCAGCACCCATGCCCATCCCCTCTGCCGCCTTTGCAGGAGTCTGGGCACGGAGCCTGGGTACGGAATGAACTCCGGGGTTTGGAAAGGAAGTGTAAAGGATTTGTTGACCTGCACACACACAGACACACACACCCGGCAACAACTGACCGCAAACTTTTTGTGCCCCTCTTTGTGAGCGTCAGGATGTGTGTGTGTTGAGAGGGGGTGTTCGATATCCTGTGGGAGTTCTCCGTGGTTAGGAGTAGAGATACTGCCTCTGCAGACCTCTGGGGCACGTCGGAGCTGGGCTTCCCTGAGGTCTGAGCAGCTGCTTGTCCAGCAGCCTGAAGGGATTGGATAGGAGGGTTGCCAGGCAGACCAGGCCTGGCACACTGGCCCAACATTCCCCTCCCCTGGCCTGTTTCAGGGACACCACTCCTAGCCCAAGCCCAGCCTCCTCCCTTAACAGACACACACACCTTGTCTCCTCTGCGAAGGGCCCCTGTGTCCTGTGTTTCTGCACTCCTGTCCTTGGTTGACTGTCAGCAGGGAGTGCTTGGGGGCCGAGGTGGGGGGGGGGGGGAAGAGGCGCTGACCCTGTACCTCATCTCTTCAAGAGGAGAAGGTCTTGCCTGTGAATTAAGTACATAGTTTTGCTCATGTTATAACTATATTCCAGAACAATTGGTAAGTAGAAACCAAAATTCTACCTTTTTAATACAACCACCATCAACATGTTAGTGTTTTTCCTTCTGGTCTTTTTTCCCCATTCACGTGTTTTTTGTTTTTTGTTTTTTCTCTCGGACTGTGCATACAGTTCTGTATCCTGCCTGGTTTTCTGTTGGTTCTGACTTAATTTGAGATGGTCGGTTCCTTAATGGGGGTTCCATCTTTTTCTCCACCACCAGCTGTGGTAAGAGCTCCTTGTAAGAGTGGGTGAAGAGTTTCGGGGGGCTCCTGGGGTTTAGGGTTCCTATTTCTCTCTGACCCGAACTTCTGTCCCTGTGTCAAGCCAGGAGGTTTGATGAGGGGGAAGCAGATGTGAAGGATGTGGAAGCAGATGTGGGGTTCTTGTAGCCTATGTGGGTACAGAAATGTGGGGATGGATCCTCTCCTTTCCCAGAAGATCTGACCATCAGCAGTACTGTCTGCACATGGAGCAGTGGGGGGAGGGGGGAGTGTCTTGAGTGGCACTGAGGTGTCCAATCTAAGTCCTGGGGGCCACATCACTGGGACCCCAAAAGCTTCCTCAGTTTGAAGAGGGGCATTTCTTCAGGCCTGGGCTCCTTATTTGCAAGTCCAGAGACACAGATTAGGAGCAAACCCCGGCCCCCATTTGGTTGACTCTGGACCACCTCCTTCCATGAGGGAGCAGGCTAATCCTTTCTCCTCATTCCTCTCAAAGTGGCCCATCATCTCTCCCATTTGTGTCTCAGTCCCCCCCCCCCACACACACACACATCCCCAGTTCTTGGCTCAGATCTTTCCACCCTGAAACAGCAGCAACAAACATTCCTTTCCCCTTCCCTACCTCCCTCTTCAACCTCTCCCTGCCTTCTCTCAAGTTTCCCAGGAACACTGTTCCCCAAGCCTGCTTGGGATCTGCCAGTTGTCTTTGATGCCTTGCTTCACAGCCTCCTGACTGTCAAGGCTTCTAGATATCTCTTCATGCCCGAGGTCAACTTTTAATAATAGCCACCCCTTGCCCTGCACCTCTTTCCTCCATGGCTTGAAGGTTAATCTACCTCTGGTTACCACCTCAGCCTCCTAGCCCACTGCCCCAGCCCCAGCTTCTCACATCTCCCCGAAAACTATGCCATGTCCTGCAGCAGGGGGGTGGAGGGTGGGCAGCAGAGCAATTTTTCCAAAGAACTTTTATTCTTTTATCCTGCCCTTCTCAGATTAAAAACTTCAGTCACCCCCACTTCCTCCCAGGTATTCAGCATTCAGGGCTCACCACTGTCTGACCCCAAACCCCCTTCCAGCCCTGTCATGATGCTTGGCATCCAATGATGCTTCTTGAAACAGTTCCCCTGGCCCCAGCACCCACATGTGCACTGAATAAAGTCTTTGGGTCTGGGGGGGGACCCACCCCAGCCCCTCTTCTATCAGCACCCTCCCACCCAGACCTCAGGAAGAGTTCTCAGGGCTAACCAAGGATGCTGGCCACAGGCCAGAGTCAGCTGTGCCCCACCAGCCCATGCCTCCCTTTAGGTCAAGGATGGTGGCTTATTTGTCCTTGTGTCCACAACACCCAGGGTGGCAATAGTATCTGCCAAAGGAGACAGGAGTGCATGCTAGAAAGTTTCCAGAACCCTTTCTGTTGGGCTCCCCTCCCCGTGTTGGTGGCCTCCAGCATCTACCTGGCTCCAAGAGCCAGATACTGGGCAGCTGCTGCTTCCCAGGTTTATGACGCCAAGTTTTACAGAAGGTGGAGATGGAGAAGGCCCAGAACCTGCCAAGATCAGTGAGGGAGGCTCTCCCAACAGGAAGGAAAGTTCTGAGCAAAAGAGAGGTAGGGAAAAAAGAGAGGCCCTGTGCCCTTGCTCTGGAAGCGATAGGGGAGGGAAGGGAAGTCTGGCTCAGTGGGGCCTGGCAGGATCTTCCCAGTGGTGAGCTCTGCACAAGGACCCCTGGCCAGTGCTGCCACTTTATCTCCAAGTCTGCAGACGGCCAGCCACAACCCGTGTTTCCCAGACTGCAACGCATCCTCTTGCTTGGGTGCTCACCCCTCCCCTCCTGATGTGGTTCCCAGCCCAGGAAGACCCCTGCAGGACCCAAGCCCGCCCTCCCCCTCAAGCGGATCCCAGCACACAAGCAGGCCCTGAGAAAGCCAGCTGGGCTGCCTTTCCTGTAAGCAGCTGCGCGCTAGCCTCCCTGCTAGGAAATGCTTTTGTTTGCTTTAATAATTAATAGCCGCTCCTCAGCCTGGGACCTGGCAGGCAGGCCTGTGGGTGGGCGGTGAGGGGGGTGGGCAGAGAGAAGCACGGTGGGCAGCCTTTAGGTGGAATGGATGGCAAGAGGAGGGGTGGGGGAGCTGGCTCTAGTGAGATCCTTCCCCTCCCCCCACCTCCCTGGGGGGACATTGGTGGCTGAGACAACTTCCTGTGGCAGGTGAGCCCACCCGCCGCCGCCGCCGCCGCCGCCGCTGCTGCTGCTGCTGCTGCTGCTGCTGCTGCTACCTCCCTGGCCCCATGGGCAGTGGGAGTAAGGAATATGAAGCAGCCCCAAAGCCTCCCCTCCCTCTGGACACAGCTTCAGAGCCTCCAGGTCCCCCCTCTGCCCACTTCATCAAGGTGGGCATGCCCCAGTGGGCTGCTTTTATCTTCCTGGTCTGTGGCTCGGCTAACCTCTGTAGTTGGGTTTGGCAGGGCTAGGCCAACAGATCTAGGCTGGAGCCAGGAATGCCAGGCCCAGCGCAATGGCTATCAGTTAGGAGGGAGCAGGGCCAGTGGGACACTTAGAGGAAGAGAGCACACAGAGAAAAGAGAGAACTAGGTAGTGGGCCAGGATGGGGAGAAGAAAGGTTGCAATTAGCCAAGACTTCAGGGAAAGCTGAGACTAGATGAGACACAGGAGACATATACTTTTTGTTCCTTCTACCCTGTGGGGGAGGACAGGTTGAAAGGAGCTTCCCCCTATTGCAGATGACCTTGGGGCTTATCCCCATTTCTCCAGCATCCCAGATTCTGAGGCAGATCAGGCCGAAGCCAAGGCACTGCTCAGAACCTTGGGCTATCAGGGCGAGCAAGAGTTCGGATTTGGTGGGGGATGGGGGGATGGCCAGAAGGTCCAAGGATACCCCTGTGGGAGGCCAAACTCCAGCCTGGGACACTTGTCCTCTGAGGGGTTTGGGATACCTGTTTTAAATTGCTCATAATTATTATAAGCATGCAGTCAGGGTTGTGGGGAGCCCCAAGTGACCTCCTGAGGACATAGCTGAGATGGCGCAGTGCTCTCTGAACTAGAATGCTGTGGCAGGGTCCAGCAGCTACCCGGAGAAGGGCCCTGGTGGATCCTGCCCCACCTTGCGAAGGAGCATCTCCAGGGAGCGCTGAGACCCCAGTAATAGCAGCCAGATAGCTCTGCAGCCCCCACACACGTCCCCCAAGCACAGGCCACCTGAATGGCCTCAGCTGTGAAGGTCGGGTTGTCCTTGGTGTCAACTTTAACCTGGGTTCCCCGCATAGTACTCAGGAAGCCCATGCACATCCATGCTTGCTACAAAGCAGGTGTCCGCAGACCATAAAGTAGCTGCGCAAACCAAAGCTCTTCTGTCACTGTCGCCTTCAACTTATGGGCTATTCCAGAACAGAAGATGGGAAGGGGGGTAGCAGTCCATGGTAGAGATATGAAAATGAGCACTTTCTCCTCCCATGTCTGGGTTCTTTAGTATGAGAGCAAATGCCCCCCCACCCCTCAGCACACTCCAGAGTTGATAGGAAACTCTTTTGGACATTTTGTCGAAAACAATCTTTTTAAGTAAGCCAAGAGATATGTAATTCTTTTTGGAGTCTCACAAAAGTGATTAATGTGGCTGTTTTCGTCATTCAGCTGCATTTATCTGGAAAAGGCACCCATGTGGCATACTTTGTGCGCTAATGATGCTAAGTGAATGAGATTTTTCAGAATTACAGGCTCCAGCAACACATGTACCAGGTGAGGCAGTTCTTATGCCTATCTGCCAGGCTGCAGTCAGTCCTTGGGGCTGTAATTTTACCAGCTTCTAACACACTGCTGGCCTCTGGATGGCTGGTATTTGGTACCCTACCCCACCCATATCCCCTACCCCCCCGCCCCCGGGCCATTGGTAAAGGGTCTGCTTCTCCCATCGTCTGCTTCCTGAGACTTTCTTAGGCTGCCAGAGCCAGCTCTGCCCACTTGCACGCCAGAAATGACGCCCCAGGAGCCACGTTGGTGGATAACTATCCCAGGTCCCTCCTCCAGCCCTCTGGCAGATAACTCTGAAGCACCTGTTCTGGACTGTTTCCCGAGCTCCCACCAGGACCGAGCTGCAGTGGCCCACAGTGGTAACTCATAGATAATACACCCTTAAAGGAGTGCCTTTCCTTCTCTTTCTTATTCCCCAGCCCAGCCAAGTGTTTGCTGGAATCACCTCCCACGTAAGCGGTTGGCATTTGAATCGTAGCCTCTCCAGACTTCAGGGACTCTACTCCTGCTTCCCTTTTTTCTTTTTAGATAAGGGATTCATAACAGTAGACATCCTGGCAGTTACTCCCCTCACCCCAGTGGTGGTATAGGGCAACCCCACCTGGGAGACCACAGATTCAGAGACATTGGCCTTCATCCACATCCGTCTCTAAGCTAGTATGAGAGCAGACAGTAGTCCTACCTCCCACACTTCTGCACCCAGGCTGCACCCAGCAGGAGCACTCCCACCTCTCTGCCAACCCCTGTGTCCATTTTCTGAACTGTCTGAGCCAATCTCTCTTTCTTTCTTTCTGTTCTTTAATTTTGATATGTTTTCTCATTACAAGGGCATCAGTTCTTCCCAAGGGGGGGAAAGCTAAAGTCTCTCCCCTCCCCAACCCTCTCCCTTTGGGGTTTGCACTTTCATTTAGGCATGTGGATTGGTCACCTACTGCCCTTTGGGAGTGGAGGTGCACAGAGGAACCAGGAGAAGGAAGAGATAGCCCAGATCCACCTCATGTTCTTGCTGATGCACTGAGCCTTCTGTGATTATCTGTCTCTTGTTCATAGGAAGTAAGAGAATGGCTTTTTGAAGCAAAACTTTTTCTATTTCACCTTGAGCCTCTCACATGTCCAGCAGGGGTATGAACAGGGTAAACCAGAGACATTCACAGAGCAGGAGTAGCCCTGGGTGTGCCCAGCAGGGGTCTTGCCCACTCTGGAGTTCTGTGGGGGGAGGCGAGGAGATGGGGGGCTGGAGCTGTTACTCATACTGTTCTGTCCCTTTTTTTTTTTTAAAGATGATTTATTTATTTATTCATGAGAGACATACACACACACACACACACACACAGAGAGGCAGAGACACAGGCAGAGGGAGAAGCAGGCTCCATGCAGGGAACCCATCGTGGGACTCGATCCCGGGTCTCCAGGATCACACCCTGGGCTGAAGGCAGCACTAAACCGCTGAGCCACCTGGGCTGACCCTTCTTTTTTTTTTTTTTTTTTTAAGATTTTATTTGTTTATTCATGAGAGACACAGAAAGAGGCAGAGACATAGGCAGAGGGAGAAACAGGCTCCCTGCAGGGACCCCAATGTGGGACTCAATCCCAGGACCCCAGGATCACAACCTGAGCCAAATGCAGACGCTCAACCAGCCACCCAGGTGCCCCTCTGTCCCTGTTCTTAATATTAATCCTCTCTAGGAACTGCAAACTAGCCACTTGTCCCATTGTTTTACCTGGGTGGGTGTGACCCCTGGAGGATGAGGGTGCCTCAGACCCACTCAGCAAGGTGGGGAAGGGAGGATGATACTGGTCTGCCTCATGAGAAGTGGAACAGAGCCTCACCCCACTTCGGGGTCAGGCATAGGCATGTGAGGCAGTGCAACCCCCTCTGCGTCCCCTCCCCCTCCCCATTGGCAGCACTGGATAGTGGTCCACAGGCCCTGGGCAGGGGGCAGGGTACCTGCTTTCTTTCCTTTCCCTTGGTTTCCTGACCTCTCTCCCCAGGAATCCCCTCTTATATGGAGGGCAGCCCCATGAAGGGAGTTTGGCTTGGGACTTAGGCCAGACTTCTCAGGTCTGGTCCTTAGAAGACTGGCAGGAGCTGGCAGCCCAGGACTGACTGATATTGCCAAGAGAGATAGATGAGAAAGGAAACTCATGCCAGCATCACTGATTACTCTTGGCCTGGTCGTGCAGGGGTGTCTGTGAAGAACGGGAATATTGAATGGTGCAGGGGATTGGGTCATTGCTCAGCATCCACCCCTTCTCTATTAAGTAAGGCCCCTTTTCTGAGCCCTCCAGCCCTTCTGTCTGAGAGCCTTCCAGGCACCTTTCTGGTCTAGCTGACGGAATAAGGGGCATAGTGATATGGGAGGATTCCACAAGCCCACTCCTTTCCACCTTTTCTCCCCTCAGGTGGTCCTGGAACCTGACCTGGGGCCAGAAGGAGGAGTCAGTGTTGCTGCCTCATTAGCATATTCATCAGCAGTAATCAGGGACCTGCTGTGATCAAAGCTCTTTGGGCTTCCCTGCCTCTGGGCAAATGGGGAGCTGGACCATCAAGTCCCTGGAAAGGACTTGGTCACCTGAGAGGGACAGGAGGAGAGGGCAGAGGAGGTGGAAAGCTGGAGGGAGGAGGACTCCCCAAGAAAGGGACACGTGTAGAAAGAACCTTTGGTGGGGAAGAGTAGGTATGGGTGGTGCCCTCCAACCCCCCTTGATCAGAAACTAGCAAGACCCATCACTTCTGCCCCTAAAATCAGCACTTCACAAGGACCAGCGAGGCTCCCACACAGGCTTAAGGAGGTGGAACAATTGTCCTTCTATTGTTTATGTATTTATTATAGTATGTACGAGTAAAAACAGGATATCCCAGATATGGTTTTGCATGAAGCAGAGTAAGTAAGTTGATTTAAAATTATGTGAAGAACAGCATTAAGGAGTGATGAATATGGCAGATATTTTCTCAGTGGCACATCCATGATGGACGGACTCTGTTCTGAATGGTTCAAGGCAGCACTCCCTCCTCCCTCATGCTCTCCTCTGCATCCCTGTGGCACCTTCTCAGGCAGCTTCTCTTTTCCCACCACACTGCACCCTCCCCACCCACAGCAGCTTCTAAGCCCCGCCTGGCTTCAGAACCTTCTGCTGGCCCTTCATTGTATTTCTCAAACCCTAGTCCCTTAACAAAATTGACATATTAGTTATCTATTGATACATAAAGTTAGCCCAAAACTCAGCAAGGTCAAACAACAAACATCCATTACCTCACACAGTTCTTTGGGCTTCTCCTGAGGCTGCAGTCCTTTGAAGGCTTCACTGGGACTGTAGATCTTCTTCCAAGGTGGCTCATTCACACAACTGGCAAGCTAAGTGCTGGCTGTAAGAAAGAGACCTTGGTTCTTCTCCATGTAGACCTTCCATACAGCTGTTCGAGTGTCCTCACAACATGACAGCCAGCTTTGCCCCGGGTCACTGATCCAACAGAACAAGGCAGAAGCCACCATGTCTTTTATAACCTAACCTTGGAAATCATATGTCATCACTTGTGCCATATTCTATTGGCCACACAGACCAACCCAGATACAGTCTGGGAGG
The DNA here is from genome assembly GCF_003254725.2 of Canis lupus dingo. NCBI lineage: Eukaryota > Metazoa > Chordata > Mammalia > Carnivora > Canidae > Canis > Canis lupus. The sequence continues at coordinate 18,665,533 of NC_064266.1, read as the reverse complement.
GTACTACACAAAGGCATAAATCCCCAGGAAGTGGGGATCATGCCAAAATGGCACCCACACATGGGGGGCACTAGCCTCAGCCAAGTCCAGCAAGGTCTATTCCTGGAGGGTGTCCCAGGGACCCCTACATACACTTGTGTGTGCTATAAAGCCTCATTTCCCAGCAACTGTGGCTGTAGCAGCTTTTCTAGAGGGAGGATCTGAACCCATGAGAGACCCAAGGAACACACTTTTCAAAACCTTGGCCCAGAGAAGAAAGTCTAAACTCATGGCCTGGTTTTTGTGACTCTCCAGACTTGGCACTTCCAATGCAACTTTTTCTTCTCTTCACTGCACTTTCTAAAATCTGTGGTCCAGCGACACCAACCCTCACACTCACAGCCATTTCTCATGCTGTTTGTTCTGCCCCATTGCCTGCTACAACTGTTGGACTCCTATTCATTCCTCAAGAACCGGGGGGGAAAGCCACCATCTCCATGAAGGCTTCCTCTCAACTCTTGCAGAAATAATTCCTTTTTTTCTTCCTTTGCTTCTATGGGTTTGTTTTTTGTATAGTAACATCTTTTAGGGAACACTCACCACTTTGTCTTGTGTTATAGCTCTCTGTATCTGTCTTCCCTCTCTCCCAGGCATTTAATTCTGGCCCCACTCAGTGCCGTGTGTCCTGGGCTTGGTACATCTCTGGGGCTGAAGAAATACTTGGTGAACAGAGCCTTTGTTTTTCTCCTCTTCCTCTTGCCCAGCCAGGCCTTGCTTCTGGAAATCATTTCTTTTTCTTCTCTCTCTCTCTCTTTTTTTTTTAAGATTTTACTTTATTTTTTTTATTTTTTTTTAAGATTTTACTTTAAAGTAATCTCTCTCTACACCCAACATGGGGCTTGAGCCCACAACCCCGAGATCAAGAGATCAAGAACATGTCCACCAACTGAGCCAGCTGGGGGTGCCCCTTTTTGGAATCATTTCTTTTTTTTCTTTTCTTTTTGTAAAGACTTTATTTATTGATGCATGAGAGACACAGAGAGAGAGGCAGAGACACAGGCAGAGGGAGAAGCAGGCTCCATGCAGGAAGCCCAAAGTGGGACGCGATCTTGGGACTCCGGGATCACACCCTGAGCCAAAGGCAGACGCTCAACCACTGAGCCACCCAAGCGTCCCTTGGACTCATTTCTGATGAGCCAGGAGAAAGCCCTTGGCGTGGCTAGAGCAGAAGATCCTCCTGTCCAAGGGAGCCAGTATGTAGCTTTCCCAAAGTGTGAAGGCAAGTCCCTGTACACCTGAGGGGTGCACCCCCTGCCTTCAGACATAGCCTAGGGTCCCGGCTGGGGACAGTTCAATGTCTCTGAGAATCTGAAGGACATCACCATCACCATCATCTTCCAGATGATGCCACAGGCTCATGAACCCAATGGTGGGCTGGGGGACAGGGGGCTATTTGCTCCAGAAGCTCCTAGCTGCCCTCTGACGCTCTCAGGGGCAGTCACAGGACTGTTAGATGGGCAATGCCTACCTCTGGTTTTAGAGATCTGCCTTTCAAAATGTGGGGCCCAGGGAAAAGCCTGGGAGGTGGCCTGGCAAGGGTGCCTCCGCTACCACCTGCTGTGTTTCTTGTCCCCAGGAGAGCAGGCTGGGGTCACCGCCGTCCGCGGAGGCGTGTCCGGGACGAGATCCCTGGCAGGGGTGGTGGAATGGGCCCGTCCCGTCTGACTTGTTGCCCAGGCCCTGGCCGCGGCCGCGCGCCCTGAGCAGCCCGCCTGCCGGGTCAGAGGCGCCCCCGAGGCGCCGGGGTCCTTCTCTCCCCGGCCCGCCTCCGGTGGTTTGCAACCCCCTTTCCTCCTCGCAGCGGCGTGGGCCTGGCACGCGCGCATTTTGAGAAGCAGCCCCCGTCCAACCTCAGGAAATCCAACTTCTTCCACTTCGTGCTGGCCATGTATGACCGGCAGGGGCAGCCCGTGGAGGTGGAGCGCACGGCCTTCATCGACTTCGTGGAAAAGGACCGAGTGAGAGGCTCGAGGGCTCCTGGGGCGGGGGGGCGGGGCTTCAGGGACCCCCCCACCCCGCGCGGCAGCCCAACGGGGGGCGGGGAGGCGGAGGGTGCGTGGGAACACCGAGCGTCCGAGCGTCCGTCCTCCCCATCTTCCGGTTGCAGGAACCCGGGGCTGAAAAGACCAACAACGGAATCCACTACCGCCTGCGGCTGGTGTATAACAATGGTGAGCGAGTCCTGCCACTGCCCCAGGAGGTCTGGGTTCCCGCACCTTGGGTGACATGTGCTGTCCCATTCCTCGGGGCTGAGGAGGGGCTGGCTCCAGGGGGCAGGGGGTGGAGTGTAGCTGAGTCACTAGAGGTCACAGCAAGCCCTCTCCGCCTCCCCACCCTAGGACTTCGGACAGAGCAGGACCTCTATGTGCGCCTCATTGACTCCATGTCCAAGCAGGTGAGCCAGCCCAGGGCATGCTCGCGCCCACCTTACCATCCTCTTGGAACCCCATCTGAGTGAGCCTCCTTAGCCCTGCCCCAGCCTCTCCTGTGCTCCTCATCTGCACTGGTCCAGCTCCTATGGCAGGAGGATGTGTGGCTTTGCCCTCCAATCTAGGAAAAGACAGTATTTGTACAAAGGCCCTGTCTTAGGTTGCATCTGCTAGAAGACCAGTCTAGATGGGCATTCAGGTGCCTGTGCTTTACAGGAAAGCAGGGGTAAAGCTCTCAAGAGACAGGGAGGAAGGGAAGCAGGACAGAGAAGGCTGAGCAGGGCTCAGCAAGGATGTGGTCTAGCCTCAGACTGATCCCCAGGGAGTTCTAGAGAAGGAATGGCACCAAAGTCGTCCCCCTTGAGACAGGAGGCCCGATGTGGGACGCGATCCTGGGACTCCGGGATCACTGTACCCTGTATCAGTCAGTTGTTGGCTGGGGACCACTTCCAAGGGGAGAGTGTAACCTTCCAGATGTTTCCAAGCTAGGCAGCTCCTATCTGCTGAGAGTAGTTCTCAAGAGAAAGCCCTTATAGCAGCCTACACTAACCACAGCTGGGGGGATAGGCACACTGGTCCAGTAAAGGGGACTAGGTGGGGCCCCAGAGCTTCTATTGCAGATCCTTAGTTCCTTGCTGAGATGGAAGGTCACAGGAGGCTCGGGGGCCAGCGTTAGGAGCTTGGAAAAATTGAAACCTGAGTAAATCCTGATGGATCCTGCCCGAGGCAGGGCCCCAGAGTGTCAGGGCTTTTCAGAGACCTCAAGCATGCTGGTAAGGAACAGGGCTGAGTCACAAATGAGCCTATCCGCGGCCTGGAATGCAAGGTGGAGACAGGCTTTCCCACAGTCTTCCAGCAGCCTCTACCCAATCCTAGCATAGAGGAAGAAATGGTTTGTTTCTAGAAAGCCTGTGGTCACTGTGGTATGGGAGGCAGACCAGACAGTGGCCAGTGGGACTGTGTGGGGACAAGTGTAGAAGGGGTTGGAAGAGGTCCAGGGAGAGAGGAATCAAACCAATGAGGAAAGCCCAGAGGGACAATACTTGTGAGCAGGAGGCAGAGGTCCACTAGGGGCGTGGGAACAGCGGACACGGAGTGTGTCTACCCCACCCAGCCTGACCTTGTGGTCTGGGGACTTCCCTGGCCCCAAACAAAGCTGGCTCTGGAAAGAGCTGCCTGTGGACAAACAGAATCTGTAGACCTACCTGATGCCACTCCTGCCCACTGCAGCCCTCTGGTGGTGGTCCTGGTTTGGGGAGCCCAGATCCCAGCTCTGGCTTCTTGGGCACCCCAGAGCGAGTTGGAGGGCATGATCTTCCCTGGGGGCAGGACCCATCTCTCCCCTACACCTGGATTTAAGAGGAGCCTCCTTCCCCTTGAGCCTGTGCACACCCCCTCTCCCCCAGGCCATCATCTATGAGGGGCAGGACAAGAACCCCGAAATGTGCCGAGTGCTGCTCACCCATGAGATCATGTGCAGGTGAGGAGGTTTGGGTCACCTGCACGTTGCCCCTTGGTCCCCCTCAGGCCCTGCCCCTGACCACTGCCATCACGCCCCTCACAGCTCCCTGAGGAAGCCGGGTTGGGGGAGGCGAGGAGGGAGGAGGGAGGCCCTTGAGCACAGTGCTGGCTGAAGAGAGGGTCCTTGAGGCCCCATTAGCCTGGCCTGTTTATGTGGCTTCTCCAAGTGTTTTTGTAAAAGAGGCCTCCTGCCACCACTGGAAAGCTTAACTAATAAAGCTCAGGGGAGGCTTGCAGGGGAGGTGGGGGCAGGGCTAGGCCTCCTGGATTAGCTCTGGAGCTAGAGAGAGGAAACTTTGCTGCCTCCTAGGTGAGCCTCAGGGTTTGCTGCCTTCCCAGGGGAGGTGGGGGTGGGGCGGACAGAGCTCTTGGCTCTTCTTCCCTGTTACCCCAGAGCTTGGCATTTCTAGGCAAGGTCTCCCCATGAGATGCCCATCATACAGGGTCTTAAGAGGCAGTCCCTTATACATGGAAAAGAAAATCATGTTCAAAAATCTGTTTGGGACATTGGTTGCCTTTGGAAATAGTAGTGACAAGGAAGAAGTGGGGCGGAGGGGGGCGATTTCTGAGGTGCTGATCATGTGGCCTTTCGTGGTCTGGGTACTGGTTACCTGAGTGGGCTCACTTTTTGGTAATTCCTGAGCTGCATGCTTACAATCTGAGTTCTTTGCTATATATATAAAAAGTGTCCAGAGACAAAGAGAGACCTTGGAGGTGGCCTGCAGTCTGCCTTTCCTGAATCCTCCGGGAGCAACATGCCTTTGGGGCAAGGGTTTCTTGGCCAGTCTTACACTCAGGACTGGGCTCTCCAGGTCCCTGCGAAGGACCTTTCTCATCCCAGGCTCCTGAGACCAGGCCTTCTGGACCAGGGATGCCATACTCAGAGACAGGACACAACATTCTCTCTCTCTCTAAAAATTTATTTATTCATTCAGAGAGAGAGAGAGGCAGAGGAAGAAGCAGGCTCCATGCAGGAAGCCCGATGTGGGACTCGATCCAGGGTCTCCAGGATCACACCCTGGGCTGCAGGTGGCGCTAAACCGCTGAGCCACCGGGGCTGCCCTCTCTCTCTTTTTTAAGATTTTATTTATGAGAGACACACAGAGAGAGACGCAGAGACACAGGCAGAGGGAGAAGCAGGCGCCCCTTAGGGAGCCCCATGTAGGACTCGATTCCTGAACTCCAGGATCTCGCCCTGAGCCGAAAGCAGAGCTGAACCGCTGAGCCATCCAGGTGTCCCAGGACACAGCATTCTCAACCTGAAGCATGTGTGTGCACGCTCACACACACACACACACACACACACACACACACACCTCCTTCATTCCCTTCCTCCTCCTTCCTCTCTTTATCTTCCCCCAGCCGGTGCTGTGACCGCAAGAGCTGCGGCAACCGGAATGAGACACCCTCTGACCCGGTCATCATTGACAGGTACAGCTTGGGGAGGAGGCCGTGGGAGGCCAGGGTGGGCTGGGTTCAGTCGCATAACAGGGTGGCACACCCACGCCCCCTATTGGTGGCTGTAAGCAGAGCGAAACTGTCAAGACACCAGGGAGCTGCCATCCCTGGCCTCGGAGTGAAGCCCCGGTGCGGACTTCTTGGGCTGGGCTTAGGAGATCTGTTCCCTGGGGAAGAACCCAGAGAGCCAGGGCAGAGGGTGGGGGCGGGACGGGGAAGAAGCGAACCAGAGCCCAGAGAGTGGCTGGGGGGACCAAGGGGCCGGCGTGGGAAGGCAGGTCCACTTCCACCTCTGCCTGCTTGGCTTGGCTTCTCTGTTCTTCCATTTCCTTCATTGGAAAAATGGGGACATACTTGGTGGATGTCAGTCACAGGACTGTTGAGGTGATGCATGTAAAAATGCGTTCTCCCATCATGATCTTTTAAAATTATTTTATTTCATTTTGAATAGCAAATGCATGTATAAGGTACAAAATTCAAAAGGTACAAAAGAGTACCCTACCCATCCGTACAGCATACGGTGCACACTCTTTTTTACCATATTTTTAAAAAATTTGTGACAATATATCTTACGGATTGTTCCATATTGGAAGATAAACCCTGCCTTATCCTCCTTTTAATAGATAAAACATTTACAGAAGCAAAAAATCAAGTTTAAAAGAGTTTATAGTGAAAAGATTTCCACTTCTGCTCCTGACCCATCCATTCCCCTCTAGTTAAGCAACCACTGTTAGCAGTTTCTTGGACATCTTGAAATTGTCTGCCCATAGACAAGAAAATTCAGATATATATTCTTTTTGTACCTTTCCTGGCATACTAAGTGTACTTTACAGCACCTTTTCTTTTCTCTAAAAAACATGCATATCTGGGAGGTTATAACAGAACACAAGAAGTCTCTTTCCTCTTTTTTGCTACTGCAAAATATTCCATGGTATGGATAAACTATAATTTCTTTAAATAGTCTGCCATTGCTGGACATTTGGAGCATTTTCATTCCTTTTTGGGAATAAAATATGCTGCAGTGACTTCTTTGTCCATGTGTCACTTTGCACATATATGCATTCATATGAACGATATTAAAGAAGCAGAATTGCTGGGTCAGAGGAGATGTGCAGTTGTAATTTTAATAGTTATTGTCAATTTGCCCTCTGTGGAGATTACACCAATTGGTATTCGTATCAGCACTTTTGAGAACGCCTGTTGCCCACACTCTGGCCAATTAAATACGTTGTTTATTCATTCAACAATTTTTTTTTAATATTCACTCTGTGCCAGGGTCTCTTCTATATTCTGTGGATTAAGCAGTGACCAAAACAGACAAAAGGCTTGTGTTTATGGCTTACAATCTAGTTGGGGGGATGGACGTGAACTGAATGAATGAAACATATATTATGTCAGATGGTGGTAACAGCTAAGGAGAAAAAGCCAGCATCAGGAAAGATCAGAGTGCCCAGGAAGGGGGTATCGCAATTTTAGAGTATTTAAGGAAAGCCTCCTTAAAAAGATGACATTTGAGCCAAGACTGGAAGGAAGGAAGGATGGAAGCCATGTTTGAATCCAGAGGAAAAGTGGACCTGGTATGTTTGAGGAACAGCAAGAAAGCGCAAGTGACTAGAATGAGGGACCAGAGGAAAAGATGGTGTTGGAGAACCAACAGTGTGGTCAGAGGAAGGCAAAACCATGCAGACAGGGCCTTGTAAGTTGCATGTAGACCATTACAAGGACTTTGGTTTTTCTTTTTTGTTTTGTTTTTTGTTTTTTGTTTTTAATTTTTATTTATTTATGATAGTCACACACAGAGAGAGAGAGAGAGAGAGAGAGAGAGAGGCAGAGACACAGGCAGAGGGAGAAGCAGGCCCAATGCACCGGGAGCCCGACGTGGGACTAGATCCCAGGTCTCCAGGATCGCGCCCTGGGCCAAAGGTAGGCGCCAAACCGCTGCGCCACCCAGGGATCCCAGGACTTTGGTTTTTATTCTGTGTGGCATGGAAGCCAGGGGCGGTAGGGAGGTTTTTGAGCAGAATGAGATGATTTACATTTTAGCAAAATCACTCTAGCTTGTGTGTTGTAGATGACCTGTAGGAGGCAAGGGTGGAAGCATGAGGTGAGTTAGCAAGCCAATACAGTTATCCAGGTGAGAGAAAGTAGAGGCTCTTATAGAGGGGGTGTTAGGAGGTGGTGGCAGGAAGTAGTTGAATATATTTCATAGGCAGAACTGACAGGATTTGTCATGGAAGGAGAGACAAATTGACAGAGGGGGGGCAGTCAAATACATATCCCAGATGTCTGACCTCATCAACCTAGAAGGACAGAGTTCCTATTTACTGAGGAGGAAAATATTTCAGGACAAGCAGGTTTGGGAGGAGGCAGATCAGATCAGGATGCTTACCAAACATCTGGGGAAGGGGATTGGAAGCAGTAGAAAACATGAGTACAGATCTTGAGGGAAAGGTCCAGGCTGCAGATATAAATCTGAATTAATGAAATCATCAAGCGAATGAATGCTGAAAGAAAACATGAAGTCCAAGAACTGAATCCTGGGGTGTGTACAGTGTTTAGAGGCCATGGAGATGTGGAGCCAGTGAAGGAGAATGAGAAGGAGCAGCCAGGGAAGCAAGAGGGAAATCAGAGAATTGGAATACTCTAGAAGTCTAGGTAAGAAACTATTCCAAAAAAGGAGGCAACAGTCAACTGCACCAAATGGTGTTCAGGGTTTGATAAAAAGACTAAGAATTCACCATTACATTTAGCAATGAGGACATTGGTGACCTCAGCAACAGCTGTTTCAGGAGAGTGGAAGGTCAGTAGTCTGGTAGGAGGGTGTCTGAGAACAGGAGAAGAAAGACCAGAGAAAATGAACAGAGGAGCTCTGGAGTTTAAAGGGATCAGAGAAATGAAGTGGTGGCAGGAACACAGAAAAAAATAGAGGCTCAGGGGAAAATACAGCTTCTTCATATGCCAATGAGAAAACCCAGCAGGTAAGGAGGGAAATGATGATGCAGGAGACAGGGGAAATTGCTGGAGCCATGTCCTGTGTCAGCGACGGGCATAAGATCCCATGCACAGGTGGAGGAGTGGTTTAGCTGGGAACATAGGCAGCTATCCACAGACAGAGCAAGGAAGCCGGCAAATCGGGACATCCAATGTGGGAGCTTGCAGATACATGTTCTTTCCTGATTGCTTTGTTTGCTCGGTGAATTGGGAAGATCAACAGTTGAGCATGAGGATGGAGAATGATACACTGGGGCATAAAATAGTTGTCCAGGAGAGTGAGTGGACCGTTGAAATGTCATGTGATTGCCAAGCAGCACCAAGGGCCTGCCGGAGGTTTGTGGTCATAAATTTAAAGTGAGAAACTTCAGGGCACCTGGGTGGCTCAGTCGGTTAAGCGTCTGCCTTCAGCTCAGGTCAGGATACCGGGATCCTGGGATGGAGCCCCACATTGGGCTCCTTGCCCAACAGGGCAGGGGGGTGTGGGTGCTGCTTCTACCTTTCCCTCTGCCCCTCCCCCACTCCCTTCTCATGCTCTCTCTCTCAAATGAATAAATAAAATCTTTAAGAAAATAAATAAAAAATAAAGTGAGAAATTTCTCCAGCCATGCTGAACTACAGGAATGTGCAGGTGCAGAATAGGTGAGTGCTCGTGTAAGCAGAGTTAAGGGTTTGCCAAGTGAATACAAGGAAACACAAGAAGGCAGGAGAGTGAAAAGTGTATGCAAAGGGTGTTCACGAAAATGGAACAAAGAATTTAAGGAGTAGGGAGAGGAATATGGAGGGTAAAGAGAAGGCAGGATGAATGGAATGTAGGTTCTGATGGGGCCAAACAATTGTTGGAATTGAGGTACCAGAAAGGGGTTGAGCTGGAGGTTAGAAGATGATTAGACCATGAGTTGTCTGTAGGTAGGATTATTTGGAGATTGCATTTATCAATAAGATGTGGCTAAGGGAAGGTAGAGACAAGGTCGTTGAAGGAGAGATGCTCGCGGAATGCAGAGGAGAATGTTTTGGAAGAATTCTCTATCTATACTGATACTGAAATCACCAAGAATTATGACAAGGTCATAGGTCAAGAGTATGTGTGGTGATCCAGTAGTAAAATCTTCAAGGAATGAAGGTAAGCAATCTTGGGGTTGAGAAATGACTGCAGCAAGCCGTGGTCACCATACTTTGTCTTTCTGTATCATCACATGAACTGTGGTATCTTGGTCAATTTCATCTCTCTTACTCTGAGGTTGAGCACACTTTCGGGTATCTCAACTATTTGTATTTCATTTTCTGTGAGTTATCTCTTCATTTCTTTTGCTTCTTTTTCAATGAAGGATGAGCTTTTGTTATTGATTTGTAGGAGTATGTATTAAGGAAATTAGCCCTTTGCATTAGTTGCACAGATTTTTTTTTTCTAGTTGATTGTTATCTTGGAACTTTTCTTAGGGTGAAACTTGTCCAACCCCTCAATCTTTTAAGTACTCTGGATTTTTATCATATTTAGAAAGGCCTTTCTCACACCAAAACGATTTTTAAAAATTTATCCTGTGGTTTTTCTGATATTTTTATGGTTTCATTGTTTACAATTAAATATTTGGTCAACAGGGCGCATGGGTGGCTCAGTCAGTTCAGTGTCAGTTGGTTCAGCTCAGGTCCTGATCCCAGAGTCCTGGGATCGAGGCCCTGTTGGACTCTGCTTGACAGGGAGCCGCAGTGATGAAGTTCATATTGCTCCACATCCTCACCAACCCTTACTAATGTCAGTCTTAATGTTTGCCAGTCTAATGGGCACACAGGGAATTTTGTGGGGGGCTTTAATTTGCATTTTCCTGATTACTAATGAAGTTGAGCGTCTTTTTTATTTATTAGTATTTGCATTACTTCTATTAAGTATATGCTAAAGTTTTTTGCCCATTTTTCTTTTTGAATGGTTTGGGTTTTTTATCCCCAAAATTTTTAAAGATTTTATTTATTTATTCATGAGAGACACAGAGAGGCAGAGACATAGGCAGAGGGAGAAGCAGACTCCTTGCAGGGAGCCCAGTGTGGGACTCTATCCCAGGACCCCAGGATCACAATCTAAGCCAAAGGCAGACGCTCAACCACTAAGCCACCCAGGTGCCTCTTTTACTCTGTTTTATTTAAGAAATCCTTCCCTATGCTGAGTCATAAACATATTCTTCTGTATTTTCTTCTAAAGGTTTTATAGTTTTTCATCTTACATTTAGGTTTATAATCCATGTGGAACTAATTTGGGGGCATGGTATGAATTAAGGGATCAATGTAATTATTTTTTTATTTATGAATCACTAACTATTCTAGTGTCATTTATTAAATAGCTCATCCTTTCCTATTGAGCTGCAGTACCATCTATGTCCTAAGTCAGGTTTCCTTCTATTTATGGGTATGGTTCTAGACTCTTTATTATAGTCCTTTGATTTATTTGATAATTCCTGTGCTAACATCACATTGTTTTAATCACTATAGCTTTATAATAATGATATAAATAAGTGTGTAGGGCAAGTCTTTCCTCTCTTGTTCTTGAGGAGAGTATTGCATTTTTTGGCCTTTTGTGTTTCCATATAAGTTTGGAATCCACCTGTAAAATTACAAACACACACACATTTTGGGGGGCTTTGATTAATATTACAGTTAACTTGTACTTTAATTTGGAAGGGAATTCACATCTTTATGCTACTGAGTCTTCCTATCCATGAATATGGTTTATCTATTTATGTGTATTTTCTCTAATGCCTTTCAATAAAGTTTTATAATTTTCTTAATAAAGGCCACATACACTTTTTTTCATGCAATTCACTCATTCAATAAATATTTATTGAGCATCTACTGTGTATAAGGCAGTGTTCTAGGCTCTAAGATTACCAGAGTAAACAAAGCAGACAAAAATATCTGTTCTCATGGAAGGAGAAGACACAGGGGAGATAGTCAAAAACAATCATTCTATGTACATTAGAATGTGATATATGGAAAAACTAGATAACAATAAAACTAATCAGGAATTTAGGGGTCAGGGAAATGTGATTTTTACATGGAGTGATCCCAGTAGGCCACATTGAAGGTGGAGTTTGAGGAAAGATTTTTTTAAAGATTATTTATTTATTTGTGAGAGACACAGAGAGGCAGAGACATAATCAGAGGGAGAAGCAGGCTGTCTGAGGGTAGCCCCATATGGGACTCGATCTCAGGACCCTGGGACCATGACCTGAGCCAAAGGCAGATGCTCAACCACTGAGCCACCAGGTGCCCCATTTAGGAAAGATCTGAAAAGAGAATGATGGACGCCTGGGTGGCTCAGTGGTTGAACGTCTGCTTTTGGCTCAGGGTGTGATCCCAGGGTCCTGGGACCATGTCCCACATCAGGCTCCCCACAGGGAGCCTGCTTCTCCCTCTGCCTATGTTTCTGCCTCTCTTTCTGTGTATCTCTCATGAATAAATAAATAAATAGTAACATCTAAAAAAAAAAAAGAACTATTTGAAGAGGGAATGAGCCATTCAAGCATATGGCCAGCTTATTTTTAATACAATTTATATTTTGTTGCTATTGCAAATTATATCCTTTGTTATATTTTCTAATTCTTTGTTGATAGTATAGAGAAATACAATTGATATTTGCATGTGGATCTTTGTCTTTATATTTGTTTTGCTTTTTCTGTATAGACAGCCATCTTATGCAAACCATGACTGTTGGGTTTTTTTTTTTTTTTATCCAATCCTTACATATTTGATTTAAAGATTTTATTTATTTATTTATTTATTTATTTATTTGAGAGAGAGAGAGAGAGAAAGTGAGCATGAGTGGGGTGGGGGGTGAGGGGTAGAAGGATAGGGGTGGCAGAATGCCCACTGAGCAGGGAGCCAGATGCTAGGCTCAATGTGGGCGTCCATGTGGGGCTCCATGCCAGGACCCTGAGATCAAGACCTGGGCTGAAGGCAGATGCTTAACAGACTGAGCCACCCAGGTGCCCCTCCTCCCCTTTTTTTCTTATTTTATTGCTCTGACTAGAATCTCAAGTACAACATTGAATATAAACAATGGCAATGCCATTCTTGTCTTGTTTTTGGTTTTAAAGAAAATGTTTTTGATGTTTTACCATTAAAAACATGTTTAACTATAGATATTTGGTAGCTATCCTCTATCGGGTTAAAAAGGTTTGGTAAGTGATTTTTGTTGGGGATTTTTTAAAATCATGAATGGATGTTGAATTTCACATGTTGCTTTTCTCTACATGTATTGAGTTGATGAGATAGCCTTTCTCCTTCAAACTGTTAATGCACTGAATTTCATTAATGGTTTTCCTAAACTTGAATTACCTGGTATAAACCTAACTTGGTTAATGGTTTACTGTCTTCTCTATATGCTGCAGGATTTGCATTGCTAATAATATTTTTAGAGTTTTTGCATTTATGTTCAACAGTGACTGACTTATAATTATCTTATGATGTCAAGGTATGATTTTGACAGTGGTATATCAGACTCAAGTAATTAAAAAGGGTATGTTCTTTCTTTTACTATTTGCTGGATGAATTTGTGTGAGTTTGGAATGATTTGTTCCTTGAAAATTCGTTGTAATTTGTCTTGAGTTTGTGGGGATGAGGAGAGAATTTTTAAATCATTGACTCATTTCTTTTTAATGGTAATGGATTGTTCAGGCCTTCTGTTTCTTGTATATTCTCTTTTGGTGAGTTATATTCTTTAAGGAATTTGTACTTTGTACCCAAGTTTTCAAATTTGTTTCCATAAAGTTGTTCATAATGTTCTCATCTTTTTGATCTCTGCTATATTTTTCCATCCTGATATTGTTTGTAGCATATCTTTCTCCTTGATACGTTTTGCCAGCAATATTTTAGTACTTTCTAAAAACTAACTTTTCTTTTTTTTTAAGATTTTATTCATTTATTCATGAGAGACAGAGAGAGAGAGGCAGACACAGGTAGAGGGAGAAGCAGGCTCCATGCAGGGAGCCCGATGTGGAACTCAATTCCGGGATCCAGGATCATACCCTGGGCTGAAGGCAGGCGTTAAACCGCTAAGCCACCCAGGCTGCCCTAAAAACTAACTTTTAGAGGCACCTAGGTGGCACAGTTGATCAAATATCCAACTCTTGGTTTCAGCTCAGGTCATGATCTCAGGATCATGAGATCGAGCCCCTCACATTGGATTCCATGCTCCATGTGGAGTCTGCTTGAGATTCTTTGTCCCTCTCCTTCTGCCCTTCCTGCTCATGTTCTGACTCTTTCTCTCTCTCTCTCTCAAATAAATGAATAAATAAATCTCTTAAAAATATATATAAAAACTAACTTTTAGCTTTATCAATCTTTCAAATGTGTGTTTGCTTTGCATTACATTAATTCTCCATTTATTTTCACCCTTCTTTCATTGGGTTTATTTTGTTCTTTCCTAATTTCACGAGTTGGATACTTAGCTCATTAATCACTGACCTTCTTTCTTTTAATACAATTACTTAATTTCCTTAAAATACTACTTTTCCTGTATCTCCCATTTTCATATCTCATATTTTTATTACCACTCAGTTTCAAGGATTGTTAAATTTCTGGTTACAACTTATTTTTCAATGCATGGGATATTTAGAGATAAGTTTCCTTATTCTTTTTTTTTTATTTTTATTCTATTTATTTATTTATTTATTTATTTATTTATTTATGATGTCACACACACAGAGAGAGAGAGGCAGAGACACAGGCAGAGGGAGAAGCAGGCTCCATGCACCGGGAGCCCGACGTGGGATTCGATCCTGGATCTCCAGGATCGCACCCTGGACCAAAGGCAGGCGCTAAACCGCTGCGCCACCCAGGGATCCCTTATTCTTTATTTTTAAGTTAACTTTATGAGGCATACTCAATATGCAATAAAATGCACATAAAGTAAACAATATGAAAAGGTTTGACATATGTACATACTGATGAAACCATCACCACTATTGAAATAATGAACATATCCTTCAACCCTAAAAATTTCCTCATCACTCTTGGAATCTCTCCCTCTCTCCCCTGACCTCTATCCTCAAACAACCATTGCTCTGCTTTCTGTCATTATAGATTGGTTTCCATTTTGTAGATTTTTATATAAATGAAATTATACAGTGTGTGCTTTTTTTTTTTGGTGTAGGTTTTTTCACTAAGCATAATCTTTTTTGTGTGTTTCATCCATGTTGTTGGATGTATCAATACCTCATTTATTTTTATTGCTGAGTGGTTTTTCCATTGTATGAATATAGTAAAAACTTTGTGCCATCGTCTCTTGATAGACGATTGGGTTGCTTCCAGTTTATAGCTATTACAAATAAAGCTTTATAAACATTCATATACAAGTCCTTTTACAGACAATGCTTTCATTTCTCTCGGGTAAAATCCTAGGAATGGAATGGTTAGATCCTATGATAAGAGTATGTTTAACTTTATAAGTAATTACCTAACTGATTTCCAACGTGGTTGTACCATTTTACACTCCCATTAGCAGTGTATGAGAGTTGTAGTTCCTCTGCATTCTTGTTAGCATAAGAATAGTCTATCTTTTTAATATTAGCCATTCTAATAGGTGTGTGATGGTATGTCATTGTGGTTTTAATTTATACATCCTTAATGACTAATGATGTTGAACATCTTTTCATGTGCTTATTTTCTATCCATATATTTTCTTTGAAGAAGTGTCTGTTCAGATATTCCACCATTATCCTCCTTTTTATTGGGTTATTTTATTATTATTGAGTTGTAGAAGTTCTTTATATATTGTGGATAAAAGTAAGATATCTATTTTACAAAAAAAATTTCCCAGTGACTTGTCTTTTCATTCTCTTAACAGTGTTATTTGAAGAATACAATTTTTTAAATTCATGAAGTCTAATTTACAAATTTTGTAAATTTTTTATTTTTCTTTTATGTATTATGCTTTTTTAAAAAATATTTTATTTACTTATTCATGAGAGACACAGAGAGAGAGAGAGAGAAGCAGAGACACAAGCAGAGGGAGAAGCAGGCTCCATGCAGGGAACCTGATGTGGGACTTGATCCCGGGACTCCAGGATCAGGCCCTGGGCCAAAGGCAGGCACTAAACTGCTGAGCTGCCCAGGGATCCCCTATGTATTATGCTTTTGATGTCATAGCTAAAAAAATCTTAAACCAATGACCTCAGGTTTCATTCTAGGAAACCAGAAAAAGGAGGTGAAATTAAATCCAAAGTGAGCAGAAGAAAGGAACTAATAAATATCAAAATAGGAAACAGATAAACAATAGAGAAAAATCAATGAAACCAAAACCTGATTCTTTTAGAAGATCAATAAAATGGGTAAACCTATACTCAGACTGATCAGAAAAAAAAAAAAAGAACACACATTTTGCCAATATCATAAATGAGAGTGGTGACATCACTATAGATTCTAGAGATATTAATTATATTGAGAATATTATGAACAATTTTATGCCAACAAATTCAACAATTTAGACCATTTATATTTAATGTGATTATTGATATGGTTATGAGTCTATCATCTCAACATTTTCTTTAAGCTTGTTCTTCTGTTCTCTTCTTTGTTCTTTTCTTTTTTTTTTCCAGTCTTTTAGATTATTTGGATAATTTTATTATTATTTCATTTTATTTCCTTCGTTGGCTTATTAGCAAAACTATTTTTGTTATTTTAGTAATTGCTTTAGGACTCATATCTTTAGGTTATTGCAGTCCACTTTCAATTATACCACTTTATCTGTAGTATACTATTGTCATTAATTCTATTTTTTAAGTTATAAAATCCATAATACATGGATATTTTTGCTTAAACAATTATTTCTAAAGAGATTTGAAAAATATGAAAAATATGTTATACATTTACCCAGCCATCTAGTTACCATTTCTAGTGTTCTTCATTCTTTTCTGTAGACCCAGACTTCCATTTTTCTTATGTCTGAAGGGCATCCTTTAATATTTGTTTGTATTTTAACTGGGTATAGAATTCTAGGTTGACTTTTATTGTTAAGATGTTGTTCCACTGTCTTCTCTCTTGTATTTCTGATGAGAAATCTGATACTATTACTATCTTTGTTCCTCTGTACATAAACATATCTTTTATTTCTGGCTGCTTTTAAGATTTTTCTCTTTATTCTTTATTTTTTTGAAGATTGTATTTACTTATTTTAGAGATAGAGATAGAGATGGGAGGGGGGAGCAGAGGGAGAGGGACAAGCAGACTCCCTGCTGAGCACAGAGCCTGATGTGGGCCCAATCCCATGACCCTGAGCTCATGACCCAAGCCAAAATCAAGAGTCAGATGCCAAACCGGCTGAGCCACTCAGGTGCCTCTCTTTATTATTCATTTTAAACAACTTGATTATGATTGCATTGGTGTGGTTTTTCTTCATATTTCATGTGCTTGGAGCTCATTGATCTTTTTGGATCTATGAGGTTATAGTTTTCATTACATTTGGAATGTTTTTTTAAACATTTTTATTTATTTGGCAGACAGCGTGAGTAGGGGGAGTGGCAGAGAGGGAGGAAGAAGGGGAGAGGGAAGAAGACTCCCTGCTGAGCAGGGACCTTAATGTGGGTTTTGATCCCAGGACCCTGGAATCATGACCTGAGCCAAAGGCAGATGGTAAACCAACTAAGCTACCCAGCCGCCCCTTTCTGGAAAGTTTTTTATCATTATTTTCTCAAGTATTTTTCTGCACACCATCCCCACAGTCCCACTACTTTGCAGATTCTAATTACTCCAATTACAAATACTAAACTGCTTGAGGTTGTCGTGCAGCTCACTCACATTTCATTTTAGGAGATTTTTGTTTTGAAATGAAAAACATTTCATTTTGGATAGTTTTACTGCCATGCTTCAAGTTCACTAATCCTTTCTTCAGCACTGTTTCATCTGTTGTTAATCCCCTCCAATATATTTTTTATCTTAAATATTGTAGTTTTCATCTCTGCAAGTTTGATTTGTTTCTTTTTTATATCTTCCATGACTCTACTTAAATTTTTGAATATAACAAATACTGTTATAATTACTCTTTTCTTTTAAGATTTCTTTATTTATTCATGAGAGACACAGAGAGAGAGAGAGAGAGAGGCAGAGACACAGGCAGAGGGAGAAGCAGGCTCCATACAGGGAGCCCAATGCAGGACTTGATCCCGGGATCACGACCTGGGCTGAAGGCAGGCGCTAAACCACTGAGCCACCCAGGGATCCCCCTATAGTTACCCTTTTAATGACTTTTTCTGCTACTTCTAACATCTGTGTCTATTCTATTTCAATTGATTGATTATTCTCATTATGGATCATATTTATTTTGCATCTTGGCATGCCTGGTATTCTGTAATTAGATGTCAGACATTATGAATTTTTCCTTGTTTGGTGTTGGATATTTTTGTATTCCTATAAATCTTCTTGAGCTTTGTTCTGGGGTGCAGCTAGGTTACTTGGAAACAGTTTCATCTTTTTGAGTCTTGATTTGATGATTTTTTAGATGGTTCCACACCAATACTCAAACTAGGACTAATTATTTCCCACTACTAAAGTAAGACCTTCTTAAGTACTCTAACCAATATCCCATAAATTATTAGTTTTTCAAGCTTAGCTAGTAGAAACAGGCACTATTCCCATCTCTATGTGAGCACCAGGACTGTTCTCTTTATTCCTTTTGGGTAGTTCTTTGTCTGGCCTTGGGTAATTTCTTCGTATGCACACACTGACCAGTCTTATACTAAATAGTCAAGAGAGACTCTTAAAATTTTCTGGTTTCTCTTTCTATGTATCTCTCTCTTCTATGAGGCTCTGTCCCATGAAGTCTAGCTACCTTGGTTTCTATGGACTCTCAGTGCATCTTTTCAATTCTGGGATCAGCTGGGCTCTGCCTCAGCTCCGCCTCCTATGTTGTAGTATGGAAACTCTCAAATCAATATAATGAGGCATTTGTCATGTTCACCTCATTTATTTCCCATCTTTTAGGGATCACTGTTTCTTTGTTATGTGATCCCCATTACCTTGAAAAAATGTTTTGTGCATTTTGTCTGGTTTATTTATTTATTTATTTATTTTTCAATTTTTTTTTTTTTTTTTTTTTTTTTTTTTTTTGTCTTATTTGGTTTTCAGGCCACACGTTTCTATTACTCCATCTTGGTTAGAAGCAGAAGTGTGTTTTTTAATTCCCAAACATGTGGTTTTTTCCTATTTATATTTGTTACCAATTTATAACTTAATTGTGTGTCTAATAGATCTACCACTTTATATATTTGTCCATTTAACCAAGATTTTTTAAAAAGATTTTATTCATTTATTTGAGAGAGAGAAAGAGAGAGCACAAGTGAGAGGAAAGGCAGAGGGAGTGGGAGAAGCAGGCCCCATTGAAGAGTGAGCCCAATGCAGGACTTGATCCCAGAACCCTGGGATAATGTCCTGAGCCAAAGGCAGTTGCTTAACTGACTGAGCCACCCAGGTGCCCAAGATTGTTTTTTTAAAAGATTTTATTTATTGGGGATCCCTGGGTGGCTCAGCGGTTTGGCCCAGGGCGTGGTCCTGGAGTCCTGGGATCGAGTCCCGCGTCGGGCTCCCGGCATGGAGCCTGCTTCTCCCTCCTCCTGTGTCTCTGTCTCTCTCTCTCTCTATGTCTGCAATAAATAAATAAATAAATAAATAAATAAATAAATAAATCTTAAAAAAAAAGATTTTATTAATTTGAGAGAGCACGAGCATGAGCAGGAGAGAGGGAAAGGAAGAAGACTCCCCATTGAGCAGGCAGCCCAACATGGGGCTCAATCCCAGGACCCTGGGATCACGACCTGACTGAGGGCAGATGCTTAACTGACTGAGCCACCCAGGCACCCCTAAATCAAGATTGTTAACTGTGCTGTTCGGATCTGTCTTTATTTATCTTTGTCTGCTTGACCTATTAAAAATTGAGAGATGGAGTTCACATGAACTTTCAGTTGATCTTTGTGGGTTTCAACTTTTTTTGATATATACATATCAAAATTTTTACACATTAATATATATTTACTTTTATCAGCATTTGTTGGTCCTTTATTTCTAATATATATTTTGCTTGAAAGTCCATTTTATCT
This sequence comes from Canis lupus dingo, assembly GCF_003254725.2. Lineage (NCBI taxonomy): Eukaryota > Metazoa > Chordata > Mammalia > Carnivora > Canidae > Canis > Canis lupus. The sequence continues at coordinate 18,646,017 of NC_064266.1, read as the reverse complement.
GATATAATTTGCAGACTCTCTTAACTTACTTTTGGTTATATTTGCACCGTATACCTTTATTCATCCTTTATTTTCAATGATTATGTGTCCTTTTGTTTCAAGTATTTCTCTTTTAATAGCATATTGCTGGAATTATTTTTTTCATTCTTTTTTTTAATGTTTTATTTACTTATTCATGAGAGAGACAGAGAGAGAAAGGTAAAGACATAGGCAGAGGGAGAAGCAGGCTCCATGCAGGGAGCCCGATGTGGGACTCAATCCTGGGACTCCGGGATCATGCCCTGGGCCAAAGGCAGGCGCTAAACTGCTGAGCCACCCAGGCATCCCTGGATTTATTTTTTAAATCCAGTCTATTTTTAACTGAAAATTTAGTCCATTTTCTTTATTGAGATTATTAATTTATTTCAAAACTTTTTTTAATTTTTATTTATTTATGATAGTCACAGAGAGAGAGAGAGAGAGGCAGAGACACAGGCAGGGGGAGAAGCAGGCTCCATGCACCGGGAGCCCGACGTGGGACTCGATCCCGGGTCTCCAGGATCACACCCGGGCCAAAGGCAGGCGCTAAACCGCTGCGCCACCCAGGGATCCCTATTAATTTATTTCAATTATTTTCTACCATCTCACTTTGTGCTCTTTATTTGTTCCACCTCTTCTCTGTTTCTTTGTTTTCCTTTCTTGATATATTAAAAAAAAATGAGAATTTTGTTTGATGTAGTGTATGTGTTTCTTACTGCACTTTTGCCTCTACTGGTTTAGAAGTTTAATCACTTAATTTCTATTCTTTTAGCTATTAACCTTGAAATTTACTGTGTATTCATAACAAAGTCATAGTTTCTTTCCTAACTAATTAGAATTTCGAATGGTGGTGTGCTGGAGCTGCCTCATACCAGTTCACAAGAGCTAATTGTTAGTATCTCTTCTCAACTCCATATTCAGTGACATCATACTGGTAGCTTGGAATCAGCCATGGGGGGAACATATATAATCATGGAAGTCAACAAACATTATAAATCATGGGTTTTCCCCTGCTGGAGATGATTGTTAAATATTTACCAGCTCACTACTGATCTTAGACCATTCTATTACCACCCCTGCCCCATTTATAAGATCTTTGGTCCAGAATTTTAATTCTTCTAAAATTCCACATACTGTTAATATTTTTAATTATGTATGAAATTTTTCTTTAGCTTTATCAAGGGCTTTTTGGCTTATCTTTTTTTTTTTTTCTTGCATCTTACAACTTCCTCTTTGTTCCTTTGGGGTCATTTTCTCTCTTCTGAAGGTCATTTTCTCTCTTTCTGAAGTACATCTTTTAGAAGTTTCTAAAGGTCTATGGTGGTAAACAGCACACTCGCTTTTGTTTTTCTATCAATGTCTTTATATACCACTGTCTTTCTTGAAAGATGATTTTCCTGAAAACATACTTCTAGACTTACAGCTTTTTACTTAACACTTTGAAAATGCTTCCATTGTTGCTGCTGAAAAGTGCAGTATAACTGTCATTCTTTTGCAAGTAAACTTTCTTTCCTCTCTATATAAGAACTTCTCTTGTCTTTGGAGTTCTTCAGTTTACTCTAATGTGTCTGTGAAATTTTTTTAAGATTTTATTTATTTATTCATGAGAGACACAGAAAGAGAGAGGCAGAGACATAGGCAGAGGGAGAAGCAAGCCTCCGTGCAGGGAGCAGATGTGGGACGTGATCCCGGGACTCCAGGATCATGGCCTGGGCCAAAGGCAGGCACTCAACCGCTGAACCACCCAGGCGTCCCTGCTTGTGAATTTTTTTATCCTTCTTAGAATTTGTTGATCTTTTTGTATCTATGGATTTATATCTTTCATCACTTCTGTAACTTGCTCAGCCTTTGCCTGATGTTACATCTCAGTTATATTCTCTCCTTTCCCCTTATGGCACTTCAAATGACACTCCAATTTAGACCTTTAATTCTGTTCTCCATATATCCTAAACAATTATATATGTCTGACCTATTTTTCTCTTTGTACTGCATTCTGGGTAATTCTTTTTTATTCATCTCCCCAGTCACTAGTTAGTTGCACCTAAACTATTGTTTAATTTATCCAGTGAGCTATTAATTTCAGGGATTTTATTTTCCATTTCTAAAAGTTTTATTTAAAAAATAAATAAATAGGGATCCCTGGGTGGCGCAGCGGTTTGGCGCCTGCCTTTGGCCCAGGGCGCGATCCTGGAGACCCGGGATCGAATCCCACATCGGGCTCCCGGTGCATGGAGCCTGCTTCTCCCTCTCCCTGTGTCTCTGCCTGTCTCTCTCTCTCTCTCTGTGACTATCATAAATAAATAAATAAACAAACAAACAAATAAATAAAATAAAAAAATAAAAATAATAAATAAATAAATAAATAAATAAATAAATAAATAAATAAATAAATAAAATAAAAAATAAAAGTTTTATTTAGTTCATTTTCAAATATGTCTTAGGGGGATATCTTGGTGCTTATTAATTTTTTAATTATCTTTTTATTTCTTTAAAATGTTTGTGGTTATTTTTACATTCAGTACTTGATAATTCCAACATGAGAAGTCCTTGGTTCCTATATCTGTTGTTCATTACTTCCGCTGACTCTTATTCATGATGGCTTGTCTCTTTGTCTCGTGTTTTTGTTGTTATTATTGTGGTAGTGATTATTTTATCTCATATATGGTTGAATCACATCAGGGCCAGAATAGGGTATGTTTTCCTCTGGAAGGATTTGTGTGTGATTCCACCAGGAATAGGCAATGCTACCAAACTGGGATCTCTCTAGGTTCCTCAGAGGATTCAGCGCTCTCGTCTGAAGTGATCCCTATTCTCCATCTCAATGTGTTTATATTGGCATTTGACACCAGTACAACCCTAATATTTGTGCTAGCTCATAGTTAATTGTTCCCACTTAGGTTTCAACCTCTTGTTTTTGTCTTTTTTTTTTTTTTAATCCTTGGAGATTTTCCTTACCTTTTATTTTATTTTATTTTATTTTTTTAATTTTTATTTATTTATGATAGTCACACAGAGAGAAAGAGAGAGAGGCAGAGACACAGGCAGAGGGAGAAGCAGGCTCCACGCACTAGGAGCCCGATGTGGGATTCGATCCCGGGTCTCCAGAATCGCGCCCTGGGCCAAAGGCAGGCGCCAAACCGCTGCGCCACCCAGGGATCCCATTACCTTTTATTTTTTAAAAAGATTTTATTTATTTATGAGAGACAGAGAGAGAGAGAGAGAGGCAGAGACACAGGCAGAGGGAGAAGCAGGCTCCATGCAGGGAGCCCGACATGGGACTTGATCCCAGTCCCCAGGATCATGCCCTGGGCTGAAGGCGGCGCTAAACCACTGAGCCACCTGGGCTGCCCTCCTTACCTTTTAGATAAAACTTCAGGATATGGTCATAACGGGAAAGCTATTTATTTATTTATTTATTTATTTATTTATTTATTTATTTATGTAGGCTCCGTGCCCAGCATGGAGCTCAACTCAGGGCTTGAACTCATGACCCTGACATCAAGACCTAAGCTGAGATCAAGAGTCAGACACACTTACCTAACTGAACCACCCAGGTACCCCAGGATGGCACTTTAAAGATATGTAATCTACCATAATACTTGAAGAAGAAATCATCTATTTGGAATTTACCCTGGTTAATTAAAGTTAGGAAATATGGGTTCACCTATATTTTTTCTTATGGCTCCAGTTGTCCCAACAGTGATTATTGAATAATCCATCTTTCCCTACCAATAGTAAATATCACTCATGCTGTATTCTAAATGAGTTATTTGTATTTCTGGACTTTCCATCCTATGTCATTATTTCATCTATTTATTCATGTGGGAATGTGATGCTGTTTTAATTTTTGAAGATTTCTAAGATTTTAAGATTTTATTTATTTTTTCATGAGAGACAGAGAGAGAGAGAGGCAGAGACATAGGCAGAGGGAGAAGCAGGCTCCATGCAGGAAGCCCGAAGTGAGACTTGATCCTGGGACTCCAGGGTCATGCCCTGGGCCAAAGGTAGATGCTCAACTGCTGAGCCACCCAGGCATCCCAGATTTCTAATATTTTTTTAGTGACAAGTTGATCTACTACTCCTCTGCATTACTCATATTTTAGAATTTTTCTAACTATTCTTCTATTCCTTTTTTTTTTTTTTTTTTGAGAGAGCCCAAGTGAGGGGAGGAGCAGAGGGAGAGGGAGAGAATCAAACAGACTCCATGCTGAGTGTGAACTCGATATACTGATATGGGACTTGATCTCACAACTCTGAGATCATCACCTGAGCTGAAACCAAGAATTGAATGCTTAATTGACTGAGCCACCCAATCGCCCCCCAACTATTCTTAATTATTTTTTTAAGATTTATTTTATTTATTTATTTGAGAAAGAGAGTATGTGGCAGGGAGGGGCAGAAAAAGGGAGAGAAGCTTTAGGAGACTTCTGCACTGAGTGCAGAGCCCAATGTGGGGCTCGAATCCAGGACCTGAAATCACGACCTGAGCTGAAACCAAGAGTTAGATGCACAACAGACTGCACCACCCAGGCACCCCTCTTAATTATTTTCCATATTAACTTTACAGTTAAATTATAGAGCAGCCCGGGGCGCTCAGAAGTTTAGCACCACCTTCAGCCCAGGGCCTGATCCTGGAGACCCAGGATCAAGTCCCACGCTAGGCTCCCTGCATGGAACCTGCTTCTCCCTCTGCCTGTGTCTCTGCCTCTCTCTCTCTCTCCCTGTGTCATAAATAAATAAATAAATAAATAAATAAATAAATAAATAAAATCTTTTAAAAAAATTATATAGGTCACAAAAAATTACTGGTCATTTTTTAAACTGTGGTTTAAAAAAACACATAATATAAAATTTACTATCGTTATCATTTTAAAACATACAGTTCTGTAGTGTTAAATATATTCACATTGTTGGGCAACAGATCTCCAGAACTTTTTCTTCCTGCAAAACTGAAACTCTGTACTCATTAAATAACAACTCCCCATTTTCCCCTCTCTCCAGTTCTTATAGCCACCATTCTGCTTTCTGTTTCTCTAAATTTGGCTACTTTAGATACTTCATTTAAGTGGAATCATACAATATTTGTCTTTTTGCAACTGGCTTATTTCACTTAACATATTCTCCTCAAGGTTCATCCATGTTGCATATAATAGGATTTCCTTCCTTTTTAGGGCTGAATATAGTATTCTCTTTTACATATATACCACATTCATCCATCAATGAACATTTGAGTGCTTTCATCTTTTGACTATAGTAAATAATGCTGCTATAAATATAAGTGTGAAAATATCTCTTTGAGACCCTACTCTTTGGATACATAACCATAAGTGGGATTGTTGGATCATATGATAATTTGTTTTTGTTTAATTTTTAAAGAAAGCTCCGTACTGTTTTCCATAGCAGTTGCACCATTCTACAATTTCACCAACAGTGGACAAGGGTTTTAATTTCTCCTCTTCCTCACCAATACTTTTTTTTTTAATAGTAGCCATCCTAATTGGTGTGAGATGATATCTCGTCGTCTTTTTTTTTAAGTTTTGACAGAATATATACACCCATGAAACCACTGTTGCAATTAGGAACAGACAACTTTCATCACCCCAATGTTTTCTCTCTTTTTTTTTAAGATTTTATTTTTTTTTTTTCATTTATTTATGATAGTGACACACACAGAGAGAGAGAGAGGCAGAGACACAGGCAGAGGGAGAAGCAGGCTCCATGCACCGGGAGCCTGACGTGGGATTCGATCCCGGGTCTCCAGGATCGCGCCCCGGGCCAAAGGCAGGCGCCAAACCGCTGCGCCACCCAGGGATCCCAAGATTTTATTTATTTATTCATGAGAGACACACAGAGAGGCAGAGACATAGGCAGAGGGAGAAGCAGACTCCTTGCAGGGAGCCCAATGCGGGACTTGATCCTGGGACCCTGGGATCACACCCTGAGCCAAAGGCAGATGCTCCACCACTGAGCCAGCCACTCATTGTCTCTTTTTAGAAGATTTTTTTATTTTAAGTGATCTCTATACCAAGTGTGGGGCTCCAGCTCACAACCCCGAGATCAAGTCACATGCTTTACCAAATGAGCCACCAGGTGTCTCAATATCTCATTGTTTTGAGATAATTGTCTCCAATTTTTGTTAAATTATTTATGTATTTGCAATTTTATTTTTTTTGTTTGTTTCTGGTATTTTGGAGTTCTATTATAGGTGCATATGTGTTTATAATTATTATTTCTTTCCGGTAGATTAACATTTTAACATAAAATATCTTTCTTTATCTCTTGTAACAATTTTATTTTAAAGTCTATTTAATATGATATCAACAAAGATGCTCTAGCTCTCTTTTAGTTAGTTTTTTTTTAAGATTTATTTATTTATTTATGATAGACAGAGAGAGAGAGAGAGAGAGAGAGAGAGGCAGACACAGGAGGAGGGAGAAGCAGGCTCCATACCGGGAGCCTGACACAGGACTCGATCCGGGGACTCCAGGATCTCGCCCTGGGCCAAAGGCAGACACTAAACTGCTGAGCCACCCAGGGATCCCCCAAAACAATACTCTTAATAGAGCTTCATTGCCTCCTTTCTCCTTTGTTATATCCCTATCAATCCCATTGTATCTTTATGCATTATAAACCCATCAACACAGTTTTATAATTACCGCTTTATGCAATTTTCTTTGATAGATTTTCTTTTTTAGAGCAGTTTTAGATTTACAGCAACAGTGAATGGAAAGTACAGGGAGTTCTCATATATTCCTTGCCCCCAAATATGTATAGTTGCTTTTTTTTTTAAGATTTTATTTACTTGTTTACTTTATTTTTTTTTTATTTATTTTTTTTTTATTTATGATAGTCACAGAGAGAGAGAGAGAGGCAGAGACATAGGCAGAGGGAGAAGCAGGCTCCATGCACCAGGAGCCCGACGTGGGATTCGATCCCAGGTCTCCAGGATCGCGCCCTGGGCCAAAGGCAGGCGCCAAACCGCTGCGCCACCCAGGGTTCCCTACTTGTTTACTTTAGAAAGAGAGAGAGAGCACATGCACATGTGCGAGAACCGGGGGAGGGGCAGAGGAAGAGAATCTCAAGCAGAATCCCCACTGAGCACAGAGCCTGACTCGGGGCTCTGTCTCACAAGCCTGAGATCATGACCTGAGCTGAAACCAAGAGTCAGAAACTTAACTGACTGAGCCACTCTGGTGCCCCTGTAGTTGCCTTTTATTTTTTTTAATTTTTTTTTTTGTAGTTACCTTTTAAATTATGTAGGAAGACAAAATAGTTACAAACAAAAATATATTTATAATGGCCTTTATGTTTACCTGTGTAGTTGCTTTTACCAGTACTCTTTTTTCTCCATGTGGATTTGAATTACTCTCTCATGTCCTTTCATTTCGGGTTGAAGCATTGCCATAAATATTTCCTATAAGAAAGATCTAACTAACTTCAAGAAAGATCACCACCAAGTGATGAATTCCCTTAGTTTTTGTTTATCTGAAAATTTTGTAATTCATCTTTCATATTTATTTAATTTTTCAAAAAGTTATGCTTCATGTTTGAAGGATACTTTTGTTGGATATAGAATTTTTGGTTGACAGTCATTTTCTTTCACTACTTTGAATGTCATCCCATAACTGTGTGACCTCCATAGTTTCTGATGAGAAGTCAGCTGTTAATCTTATTGAGGCTCCCTGTAGGTAATGAGTTGCTTTCTGTTGCTTCCCAGATTCTTTGTCTTCAGCTTTTGACAGTTTGAGTAGGATGTGTCTACATTGTGGGCCTCTTTGAATTATTACTACTTGGTTTTCTTTCTTTCTTTCCTTCTTTCTTTCTTTCTTTCTTTCTTTTACTACTTGGTTTTCATTTAGCTTCTTGGATGCACAGAATAGGATTTTTCACCAACTTTAGGAAGTTTTTGACAATTATTTCTTCAAACATTCTTTCTGCCCATTCTCTTTCTTCTCTCCTGTTGAGGTATCCATTATGAATATATTAGTATACTTCATGGTTTCCCACAACATCTTAGACTTTGTTCATTCTTTGTTCTTTTTCCTCTCCTCCAGAACTAGATAATCTCAACTGACTTACTTCAAATTCATTGACTTTTTTTCTTCTGTCAACTCAGATGTGCTGTTGAGTTTGTCTATAATTTTTTCATTTCAGTTGTCCTTCTCAGCTCCTGAATTTATTTTTTAAAGATTTTTAAATCTTTATTTAGGGGCACCTGGGTGGTTCAGTGTTGGGCACCTGCCTTCGTCTCAGCTCATGATCCCACGGTCCTGAGATCAAGTCCCGCATCAGGCTCCCTGCTGGGAGCTTGCTTCTCCCTCTGCCTATGTCCCTGCCTCTCTGTGTGTATGTCTCTCATGAATAAATAAAATCTTTTAAAAAATATATTCTGTTTATTTGAGAGAGACAGAGGGAATACAAGTGGGGAGAGGGGCAAAGGGAGGGAGTAAGCGACTTCCCACTGAGTGGGGAGCCCAATGTGGGCCTAGATCCCAGGATTCTGAGATCATGACCTGAGCCAAAGTCAGACACTTACCTGACTGAACCACCAGGTGCCCCACAGTTCCAGAATTTAAGTGTTCTTTTTTTAATAATTTTTATCTATTAATATTCTCTATATGGTGAAGTATTCTCATACTTCAATTTTTTGAACATGGTTTCCTTTAATTCTTTAAACATTTATAATGGCTGATTTAAAGTCTTTGTATAGTAAATCTAGTATGTGGGCTTCTTCAGGGACAATTCCTATTGATGTTTTATTTCTCGTGTATGGGCCATACTTTCCTGTTTCTTTGCATATCTCATAATTATTCATTGAAGGGGCAGCCCAGGTGGCTCAGTGGTTTAGTGCCATCTTCAGCCCAGGGCCTGATCCTGGAGACCCGGGATCAAGTTCCACATCAGGCTCCTTGCATGGAGCCTGCTTCTTCTGCCTGTCTCTATCTATCATCTATCTATCTATCTATCTATCTATCTATCTATCTATCTATCTCTATCTCTGTGTGTGTGTGTGTGTCTATCATGAATAAGTAAATAAAACCTTTAAAAAATAATTATTCATTGAAAACTGGGTATTTTTATAATATGGTGTAATAACTGGAAATCACATCCCCCTTCCCAATGTTTGTTGCTGTTAATGTCTGTTTACTTAGTGACTTTTATGGACTAATTCTATAAAGTCTTGGCATGTGTGGCCACTAAAGTTTTGGTTCAATTAGCTTAGTGGTCAGCTTATGATTGGACAGGCATTCCTAAATGCCTTACCAATTTGTCTTCAATCATTTGCCAAATCATTTGCTGCATATATGTTGGGGCATGCCTTCAATGTTCCAGCAATTTACAACTCTGACTTAACCTCTACTTCCTACTTGTGCAGGTTTTAGGATCAGCCAGAGATGAGAGACTAGGGCCTTCTAAGATCTTTCCTGGACATGTGCTCTTTCCTGCACATTTACATGGCTTCCTAGATCTCCAGGAATATATGAAAGGTTCTCAGAGCCACCGTATGAACATGTCATTCCCAGTTTTTCCTTTAAAGTTTTTGACCAGAGTCTTGTTTGCCCCAACTAGTGTCATTGCCTCCAGCAACAGCAATGTTAAACAATTGCCAAAGGTTGTTCTCAACAAACACTCCAAGGATAGGGATTTTCCCACTAAGCAAGCTCTGGTTCAGATCAAATGACTATTCCAGTGAATGGGGTTGTCAGGGAGCTGCCAGAGAGATCAAATTTGACAGTTGTCTGGGAGTACATATTGAGAAGCTCCAAACAGTCTTCTCCTTCCAGTGGCTACTAGGCAGCTAGTTTTCCCAGCTACCATGGTTGCAGTGCTGCTGGTTTTCAAATCTACTGCACAGCTAAAAAGAAGGGGATGGGGAATAGGGTAAATAAAAATATTGCAAAGCTCTCTGTTAGTAAAATTCAGCCATTTCTTTTGAATAAATACTCCTTGCATTGTGCAAAACTTTTGTTAATTTCCAAGTTCTGAAAACGTTTATTTCAACAGTTTTTGCCTGTGTTCCTCTTGCATTATCAAGGAATGGGTTTTCATAGGTCATTTCTCTGCAATTCTCAAAGTCCTATCTCTGCAATTGATATATGTTTAAAGATTTTATTTATTTATTCATGAGAGACACAGAGAGAGAGAGAGAGAGAGGAAGAGACATAGGCAGAGGGAGAAGCAGGCTCCATGCAGGGAGCCCAACATGGGACTAATGCAAAGCCTTTGCATAATAATAGAAGGAAATAAAGATCAGTGTAAAGCTTTAAGACAACACTCAGTAGAAATCTCTACAAGGATAGAAATGTTCTGCACTGACCAATGTGGTAGCTAACAGCCACATGTAGCTACAGGGCACTTGACATGTAGTTACTATGACCGAAGAACTGGATTTTTAATTTTATTTCATTTTAATTAATTCAAGCTTTGCCACATGCAGCTACCATATTGGGCACCATAGTCCTAAGACTAAATATTTTCTTGATTGGCCTGGTGTAGGAGTGGGTGGGGAAGACTCCCTCCGGTGGGAAGTCTACAGCTCTTCTCTTCTGGCTCGCAGGGGTGGACTGGAGCTGTGGGATACACATGCACTCTGGCATGTAGTTGTGCCTGGTACACAGCGGATATTGTAGTGATACTGTTGAAACAGGTTGTGTCTGAGCTACCTGACAGAGGTAAGTTTTATTCTACCCTGTTGTGGGCAAGCTTAAAAATAGTCTCTAGGTCAGGTACAATCTAACAAATGCAATGATAAGAAGGGAGCTGCTAGAGAATCAATTTTCCTTCTTAACAGTCAATGCAATAGTCACTGTTTTTCTGCATAGCCACAAAACAAGCTCACGGTACTGTCCACCTCCTTCCACTCTTTCCAGTGGGGTCTCTGCTTCCACACTGCTGCTGTTGCGAACACAGGCTTCTGTCTGGGGCCCATTCTGGCAATTTTCCTTGGTGTCCTAGAACCTCACTACTGGGTCAGTACTGTGGTAAGACTGAGGTTCCCTCTTGCCTGCAGAATGAATCACGCTTCCTTCCCTACTCCACTCCTTTCAGAGCTGAGAGCATTTGGGAGAGAGATTGAGAACCAGATGGGGTTCGTGTGAGATTTCCTCATGACTTCCATGGCTCCCCAAGCCGCCCCTAGCGGGACCACCCAAAGACAAGAGTCCTCAAGCCACCCCTAATTCAGAAGAAATTTAAGGGAAAATCTCTGGGCAACTGAACCGGGCCCCTACACTGGGAATAGAGCTACGGACAATGACCCCAGAGGATATTGGAGGAGAGAAGAAGTGCAGGATGAGGAAGTCTGGGAGACCATAATAGGTGGAATGGGAGATGGGTGGCAAATCACTGTCTGCAATTTGAATGATAAATTCTCTCCATAAAGTTAAGAGTTATTCAGAGTTGGGAGACTCAAGCCAATGTAGACTGTCTGGCCAGACGACTTGGAGCAAGGCCCCTACCTCACTCAGCTCCAGTTGCCTCATAACAGGGAGCTGACTCTTAACCCACCTGAAAGGAATGTTGCGAAGTAAGGTGTCCTTATGCAGGTTCTGCACAATATCATTTCTTACCCCACCCCGCCCTCAGCCTGATTGCCCATCTCAGAGAAGTAGCCTCAACAGCACCAAGACAGTCAGTTAGAGCTAGGGGAAAGCTTCCTGACTGATATGGTCACAGATGAGCAGGAGAGGAGTGGGAGCCTCTGCCAAGGGTCCTGGGATGTCTGGGCTAGGAATGGAACTGTCTCTGAATGGGAAGGGGGCAACTCTCAGCCTTCTGTCCTCTCTGCTCTGGGTCACGGGCACGTTAAGGGAAGAGCCAGGCCTTGCTAACCCCCAACCTCTGCCTCTCACATGATTCATAAGTAGGAGGTGCCAAGGTTTCTGCTTGGGAGCCTGGCTCACCCACCCAGAGCCAGAAGAACACACACCTTCCCTTCAGTCTTGGGACCCCTCCATTCCCCTTCATATCACCAAATTCGTTACCAGCACATCTCCCATCTCTGTGGAGTCCACCTGCCCATCCATCCCCTCAGTTCCGCATCCCCTCCTGCCTTTTCTCCATCCCTGCTCCTCTTCTGTTCTTCCCTTGGAACCCAGCATCCTGCATCCACAGAGGACTCTCAAGGCTAAGGGGACACATGGGGGATGTGTGTGTATGTCTGTGTCCACATGGGCACAAAATGGGCTTCGTGCTCAGGGACCCACCGTAACTGTGCTCCAGCCTGGCCCTGCTGCTCCACGTGGGTTGCCCAGAGGACTCCCACTAGCAGCCCCTCTATGCCTCTGAGAAGTGGAGTCACCACTGCTCTTCATGGGCAGCTGGGGGCCCCTGTAGCAGTCTCTTTACCACCTCTCCCCCTCTCCTCAGGCCCCATGCCCAGCCCTGAGGTTTGGAGAGCCTAGTAAGTGCCCTATCAACATGTTAATCAAATTACTTAGGAGCTAAAATTGACGCTGTTCATTAATTATACAAGATTATGCTAATTGTGCATGCAAATGCATGCAGGGGAACAGAAGGTGTTCAGGCGCATGGTGGGCCATTAGCATAGAGGATGGGGTGCGGGTGCATTGGCATGCTAATGTATGCGCCCCAGCTATTTATAGGCCCCCAGCCCATCTGCACTGTAGCCACCTCTGCCCCAAGTAGGGATCATGGTGGGGAGGCCAGGTCCAGGCCTGGCAGGTGGCTATGGCCCTGGAGACACTTGGCTTTGGCTGCTGCCCCAGGCTGAGATCAGGAAATAGCGTGCCACCCCATCTGGGCCACTCCAACCTGGACCTGGATTATCACACCAACCGTCCTGCTTCCATCCCTTTTTCTAGCCTAGGCCTTTTGGAGGCAAAATGCTTCCAAACGACATAGCCGATATGGCACCCTCTACTGACTCCCCATCACCCAGAGGATCCAAATCCTGTAAGATTTGGTGCAAACCCCCAGGCCCTGGTCCAGCTCTCCTCCTCCATCTTGTCAGGTAGCACGCATGGGAAAGTGTGCCATGCATGCCCCCAGTCCTCAGCAGGGCTATTCCCTCTGCATGAAGGGCCCCCCTGCCTCTTACTCCTCTTTGAGGGAAAATGCCCCTGGTCTTTCAAGGTCCCAAATGCCTGAGATAAAATGTGACCTCTGGGAGCCCTTCCATCTCTGCCAGGCAGAGTGGCTGCTGCAGTTCCCCTGGGCAGGTCATCCTGCTGTGTCCACCACTCTATCGTACTGACTGTACTTTAGGTTTCTCTGTTTCCTGCTAGACTGTAATTTTCTCAAGACCTTGTTTGCCTCTTGATTGCGCTGCCTGACACACATAAGGTGTTTAATACATCTTTTTAAATGGGTGTGTCAAATAAATGAGGGGATGAATGGTCCACCGCCATATCCTTGCCTGTCCTTGAGCTGGGGGCAGGGAGCAGCAGCAGACAGTGAAAATAGGGCACAGACCTTGCCCCCAGAAATTGTTCTGTTTCTTCTGAGACTCATGAGCTCAAAGGCAAGCCATTTCCAGTCAAAATTAGCAGAGGACTCCCCTGGCCCCAATTCCCCATCCCAGGCTGTAATGCCAGCTGTGCACTTAGAAATAAAAATCCAGTTTTATTTTACACCTTGCTCCCCATCTGTTTTCTTTCCCAAGGCAGTCACAGGACACTTGTTTGGAACACTCTGCCCCAACTCATGTATCCATTCACATCACTTCCTCTTTCTTGATCTGTACTATCCAATATGGTTGGTAGCCATAAACCACATGTGAGTATCTCAGTTCAAATTAAAATGAAACCATGGGGGCAGCCCCGGTGGTGCAGCGGTTTAGCGCCGCCTACAGCCTGGAGTGTGATCCTGCAGATCCGGGGATGGAGTCCCATGTCAGGTTCCCTGTATGGAGCCTGCTTCTCCCTCTGCCTGTGTCCCAGCCATTCTCTCTAAATAAATAAATAAATACATAAATAAATAAATACATACATAAATAAATAAATAAATAAATAAATAAATAAATAAATAAATAAATAAATAAAATTTTTAAAAAAAGTTTTAAAATGAAACCATGGGGCGCCTGGCTGGCTCTGTCAGTGGAATGTGAGACTCTTGACCTCAGGGTTGGGAGTTCAAGTCCCATGTCAGGTGTAGAGATTACTCAAAAATAAATTTAAAAATAAATAAGTAAAAGCAAATAAATTAAAATGAGACAAAATTGCAAACAGTTTCTCAGTCACACTGGCCACGTGTCAAGTGCTCAAGAGCTACATGTGGCTAGTGAACATCATATTGGGAAAGGCTCTCTTGGCCAGCACTTGCAATCTAGACCTCCGTAGCCTGGCTCCTGATGGTCCTGTAGCTGTAAGCATCCTTGGACTTGAGTCCTGCTCTTTTGATTACTAACAGCTTTGCCTCTGGAAGTGGGAACGTGGTTTCTGCTCAAAGTGAGTCTCTCATGGGATGTCAGGAGGGCAAAGATGGTGCAAAGGTGTGCAACCTGGTATCTTATAGGATGAGATTCCTAGAAGCAAAGCTGAAGATGGGGGTGCTTGTGAAAGGGATTTTTACAGGGCAGCCCGGGTGGCTCAGCGGTTTAGCGCCGCCTTCAGCCCAGGGCCTGATCCTGGAGACCTGGGATCGAGTCCCATGTCAGGCTCCCTGCATGGATCCTGCTTCTCCCTCTGCCTGTGTCTCTGCCTCTCTCTCTCTCCCTGTGTCTCTCATGAATGGATAAATAAATAAAAAATCTTTTAAAAAAGGGGGGGGGTATTTTTCTTGGAGGAGAGCCCTGGGAAGAAAAAGAGAGGAACAACATCTGGAGGATAAGATTAGCAAGGAGACAGTCTCAACTGGAGTCTAACACCATCCTGAGCCCTTGGGGGAGTTCTGGAACCTGAAAAGCACAGGGAGTTGGTCCTCCATGTGATGTCAGTCTGTCTTTGGCTGGGGGCTGCTTGTGAGGAGCATCTGCTTCTAGCTGAAGATAATTTGTAGTGGGGGCAGCTGTGAGCCCTTTAACAGCCAATGCTCACAACGGCCGGGAGTTGGGGAATCCAGCAGGCACCCACCCACGCTGTGGCACCTGGACACTGCTTTCTACCCCCCACTCCCAGGAACCTAGGGTTTGCGAGTGGACTCACATCACTCACCTCCACATTTTCCTTCCTCTTCTGAGTAAAGTGCTGTGCTGGGGAGCTTTCCTTATGCAGTGGTGTCACCCCTGAGAAGTTATATATACATCAGATGTTTGCACCAGAGTCACATTCCACCCAACATTTGCTTCCATTGACAAGGAAGGTTCATTTTCATTTCATCTCGAGTTGTTTTTACAGGGAGAAATAAAACGCATTTATAGGAACAACGGGGAAGGCTAAGCTATGTTCAGGATGTGGTAAGGCAGGTGTGCGAGCAAACTGCTCTTACCTTTCACTTAAATCATAGGCGCCCGAGTCATGATGCAGAACTAACCACCCTTGAATTGCCTTATTAGCTGGATGACCACCGTCCACAGCTCTTCATCTGGTCTCTCTCTTTTTATTTATTTATTCATGAGAGACACAGAGAGAGGCAGAGACATAAGCAGAGACAGAAGTAGTTTCTCTCTGGGGAGCCTGATGCGGGAATCAATCCCAGGACCCTGGGATCACGAACTGAGCCAAAGACAGACACTCAACCACTGAGCTACGCAGGCGCCCCTTTTCATCTGTCTTTTATTAACCTTTTTATAATGGGGAATGTTGAACATCTAGGCCAGAATAGAATAATGAACCACCAGTATCCTTCCCTGAATTTCAACAGTGACCAGCTCTTGGCTCATCTTGTGCAACGGGTCTTTAATCCCGAACGCCTTCTCAGGCTGACAGCAACAGCCACAACAGCCAAAGACTCCCAGATAGGAGCAAGGGGACCTGAGTCTCTTTGCATCCTTGCTGGATTTGTGACCTTGAGAAAAATGCCATGAAATGGCTAAACGTGTCCCTGTACCGCCTGCCTCTCAGGGCTGCTTTGGAAGGAGGCTCATGGCTGGGGCAGGTTGGATGGACTCTGAGAGCCCCAATTATTTTTTTTTAAGATTTTATTTATTAAAAAAAAAGATTTTATTTATTCATTCATGAGAGACACACACACAGAGAGAGAGGCAGAGACACAGGCAGAGAAAGAAGCAGGCTCCATGCAGGGAACCCGATGTGGGACTCCATCCCAGGTCTCCAGGATCACACCCTGGGCCGAAGGCAGGGGCTCAACCGCTGAGCCACCCAGGTGTCCCTGAGAGCCCCAATTAGAGAGAATTTTCCATGACTCCTGTCAATATCAGGGTCAGAGAGTCCCAGGCCTGTGTCCAGACTTCTTTACTATGACTTTGTCATGTATTCTCACTTATCCTTGGTTTCCTCATCTGTGAAGTGGGAATGATTGCAGACCTATACCACCTCTGGGTTATGAGAGGATTTAACAAGGTAATGCCAATGATGAGCTCAAGAGAGTTGTAGGCTCCTGCTAAGTGCTTGAGAGATTAGACCTGGATCACTTTTTATTTTGGGGGGTTGGGACAGGAGGGGGTACTTTTGTATTTCATTTGTAATTCATGCTCGTGTTTTTTTGGTATGTTTCTTACAGTAAATCTGATGGACTAATGGCAGGTCCTGGGACTTTTTCACCTTTCTCTCGCTCCTCTTCCTGTGAGGCCTAGATGAGGAGACATGCCCTCTTAGAGCCTCATGGCCACAGCAGGGATGGCTCTGGGCACAAGTCCTGCCCTGGCCCAGGGAGCCTCCTAAAATGCTCACTTCCTTGGGGAGACTCAGGTCAGCCAGGGCTGTGCACTTAGCCTGGTTTTGCTTCCCCAGAGCCCAAACTAGGCATGGACATGGGGCACTGGAGGCTCACTTCCAAACTCATGCTGAGGGCTGCTCAGAAAATGCCCCCCCCCCCGCCCCCGCCAGGCTTACCCAAGTTTGGCTGGTGGCTGCTTCCCAGCTGACCAGCAAGGCTTCACAGCCTTTCAACAAAGTATCCCATCTCCTGCCTCTGGTTCCTGTGGGATGTCCCAGAACTTGGTCCTCACTTACCCAGACCCCACCAGGCTCTTTCCAGGGAAGGGGAAGAGAGAAGAAATGGGGTATGTAACAACACTGGAATACAGTTACCAAATTAGCTACAAAACTAGTTAATGTCTGTGGGATGATACAATTACAAACTTTAGGGCTAATTTCCCTACCAAACAAATTATTTACTTCTCCCAATAAAAATCATTTGCATCTTAGCAATTTCCTGCCAATTAACACCACCTTTACAGAGTCTAGGCCCTGATCAGTAGCAAATACAAGTCCAAGTTACTTTCCCCTAGAGAATTAGATAACACTTGGGTGACTTTGCTAACAAGTCTCTAGAGCAGCAGTGTCCAGTATAAATCTAACACAAGCCACAAATATAATTTTATATTTTATAGTAGCCTCATTTTCAAAATAAAAAGAAACTGGTAACATTATGACAATATAGTGTATTTAATCCAATATATCTGAAATATTATTTTAACATGTAGTCAATACAAAAATATTACTAGTCAGCTATTTTACATTCTGTGCTTTTTATTCTAAGTAAATCATTGAAATTCAGTGTGAATTTGATACTTACATCTCAATTCAAACCACATTTCAAGGGCTCAGTGCCACATGGGGCTAGCGGCTGCCTGCTGTACTGGACAGTGTTGTAGAGCAGTGCCTCTCAAATTTTAGGAGGCATCAGAATCACCTGAAGGCTTATGAAAACACAGATGCCTGGGCCCCACCTGAAGCATCTCAGGCGGGGGTGGGGGGGCGGTCTGAAATTCTGCATTTTCAGCAAGTTCCCAGGTGAATCTCCTGCTGCTGCTGCTGCTGGTCTAGGTGGCACACAGAAAACCACTGTCCCAGGATGACTTCGAAAGGACTCATAGTCATCATTTTGCCTCATTTTCAAGTTGTGGGTCATTTTTCTTAATGCCCCCTGAGACGGGAGCGGGAGTCAGGAGGTGCACCGTGGTAGCAGCCGATGCTCTGGAGACTTGTTTGCATTGGCTCTGCCCCTGACTGGCTGAGAGCAGCCTCACAGACTACCAGTTGGCAGCTGTAACATCACTGCCGCTGACTGCCTGCAGCTCTGAGCTAGAAGTTCAGGGGGCATGGAAAGGCGACTGACGCCCACGGAGCACCCATGCCTTGTGTGGCTGCTCCTTGCACCCTGCAGGTAATGCCACCGAGGCTTAAAAATGGAGATGTTCTGGGCGCGGGTCCCCAGAGATGGAGGTGCAGGCAAGGCCCTGGGGCTCTGAGGGAGGGGCCGTCCCTGAAGTCTAGAATGGCCAGAAAAGCCTGGCCAGACAGGGAGTGGGGAGTGGTGTAGACCCAAAACAAATACTACCATGATTTATTTCTGGAAGTGAGTTATACTGGAGGGAAGAAGGATGGGGAGACGTGCTGAGGAAGGGCTGCGGGGGCTCCCAGGGGTGCAGGTGGGGGACAGGCCACTGCAGGAAGCAGCAGTGAGGCCATGGGAGGTTGGAAATAAAAGATATCCCAGAGGCTGTCCTTAGAAGGTGCCTCAGCAGCCAGCAGTTGCTGCTGTCCCGGTTCTCCTGGTGGCTGGAGATGGATGCTTAGAGACGCAGGATTCACCCCAGGCCACAGAGTGAGTCGACACCTGGGCTAGAGCCCATATCTCAGGAAACATTTCCTCTGGATTCTGTATGTTTGGGAGTGGGGTTGGGTGTAGTGGGCATGTGTGTAGATGCAAGAGAAGCATGTCACCTTTGGGACAACTCCCATGCTTGCATCATCAGCTATACCTATGAGCTAGCATTAATCCCCTTCAGGACATGGACTGTTCCTGTCCCGATGTCTGGATGTCTGCCCTCCTCCTTCTAGCACCTCATAAAGGACTGAGCACATGAATATGGAATTGAAATGAGGTGGACTGTACCACGTGTAATGATTGTGTCTACACTTTATGTCATGTAAATGTGGGGCATACATAAGGTGACTACTATGGCCATAAGGGTGTTGACACCATGACATGTCTCATAGGGATATAGGAAATCATTATTATGGCAGATAATGTGAGATAAATGGAGTGTCTATACTGTTTGGGAGCATTTCAGGTGACTGCACTTTGGGATAACCTACTGATGCCCCTAACCCAGGGCATCTGTACTGGGGTGACTACTGTTTGGGAGCATATAAGCTATCTGCACTGCAGTGTACCCAGTAGGGGTGAATTTGGGGTGTCTACATGGTGGGTGTGTACCATTTGAGGTCATATGAGGTACCTGCATTTTGGAATGCTCCTCTTCAGGGCCGTATAGAAGGTCTACACAACATGAAAGTATTTTGAGGGGACGTTCATTGTGGATGGAAATGTGTGCGGATATAATGTCCCTATGGAAAAGAAAATGAAAGGAGTTCCCAGAAGGGTATTCACTGGGTGGAGGAATATGACAGGTGGTAAGATGTCAGCAATGTGGACAGAGGCCAGGCCTGGGTAGAGGTAAATCTCCAGGAAAATGACTGGTTCCAGTGCCTAATGAGAGGCTGCCCCTTGGGACACCTCATTCCAGGGGTGGTACCCATCCCTACCAGCACTTAGGGACCTCCTCTTTGGGAAGTAACTTTTAGAATCTGTGACAAATCTTCCTCTGAATGTGAAGTTCATGCTTGCAGGCTTTGGAGACAACTCTAGGGAGTTAAATTAGATATTCCAATTACTGTAAGTGAAAAGGAGGTATTCATTGTGTACAGATGTACAGCGTGTCTGACAGGTACACCATGTGTGTGTGATGGGCATAGGCTCTGTCTGATGAGGTTTTTGCTATGAGAATAGTGAATGTGGAACATGTACAAAAGAGATCTGAGTGAGATGTGCTGTGGCAGGGAGTCTGCTACATGTGAGTGAGATCTGTGTGCAAGAGGGATTTGTTGGTGGGAGCTACTGTGAAGGAGGAAGGGTGATCTGCTTGCTCTGTGTGATGACTATACAGCATTTGCAATGACTGTATTTTGGGTAATCATATACTACATAAAGTGGTATATTAATAGATATACTCTCGTATTCCTTCTGTGCATATATAAGATGGGCATACACTGCACATGATGGGTGTAGACTCTGTGAGTGGTGCACCATATGTGTATGATGACTACGGGCTGTATGTAGAATATGTGTCGTATATGTACTGTGAAGGGTATACCCTGAGCATAGGGGGTATATACTGTGTGTGATGGCTCTATCTTGTGAGTAACAGTGTATAAGGCATATACTATACATAATAGATGTATCATTATGAGTATACATTGCATGGGTGATATAGTATACTTGGGAGGAGGGATATGCCCTGTGATGTGGATGCACTGTTTGTGTGATGCACATATACTATGACAAATATACATGTGGGATGAGTTCACAGGTAAGCGTGAGTACATACTACATATGGCATATACATCATGCGGTGAGTATAATTCATGAGTAGTAGATGTGTATATATATATATGTATACACACATATTATTTATGGTGAATATCCTTTGCGTGGATGTGATGAGTATATACTTTGTGGGATAAATAAGCACTGTGTGATCCTACACTGGGCACAGGGGTGGATATTCTGTGTTGTGAATGAATTGTTGGGAAGGGTCTACTTGGTGTATATCAGGCAATCTGTATATATGCACTATATATATATGGTGGTGGGAACATGGGATGTGTGCCTTGTGTAAGCGGGCAGAGGGGAGTTGCCCCGCTGGGAAGGGGCATGGAAGGGGAGGGAGCAGTTGGCTCTTCTTCCATTCCCAGACCCCTTAGCCCAGCCCTTGAGCCCACCTACCACACTGTTTCAGGTTCTTTCTCAAGTTCTTCCTCAAGTGCAACCAGAACTGCCTAAAGAATGCAGGGAATCCCCGAGACATGCGCCGCTTCCAGGTGGGTCTGGGAGAGGGGTCCCCTTGCGCACCCACCCAGGATGCACAGCCATCCTGATGGGGTGGGTGGGAAAGGCTGTGGTCTTGCCACCCTGGGAGAAGCCTCAAGGCAGATCTCTGCCCAGCCCCGTGCTTCAGGGCCTGGTGCCTGCTGGGGGTGGGGCAGCTCCATCTCAACTTATGCTGGCTGCCAAGGGAGGCTTCATTAGAGTCCCACTTAAGGAGATGCTAATTGTGACATTTTTACATGATTAACGACCCAGCTAATTTGCATAGCGTGAAGCAGAGAGCAGCTGCCCTTACCACATCCCCAAGCTGCATACCCCTCCCAGTGAAGGGTGGGAGGGAGGGAAGGAGGCAGCCCCAATTTCCTCCCAAGGGGGGCGGGGAGCTCCTGCTGATGGCTTCTCTGGCTGATGCCATCTCCCCACCTTAGTCAAAAATCTCACTCCCAGGGATCCCTGGGTGGCGCAGCGGTTTGGCGCCTGCCTTTGGCCCAGGGCGCGATCCTGGAGACCCAGGATCGAATCCCACATCAGGCTCCCGGTGCATGGAGCCTGCTTCTCCCTCTGCCTATGTCTCTGCCTCTCTCTCTCTCTCTGTGACTATCATAAATAAATAAAAATTAAAAAAAAAAAAAAAAATTTAAAAATCTCACTCCCACTTGCCTCAGACACATTCCTGCCTGGGAGCTTCAGGGATACAGCCCAGGGGGCGTGCGTGCTACGTGCGTGCGTGCGCAAAAACCGTAGCCGCTCTGCTCAAGGAGCCAGAGTCTTTTTCGGGCCTCTTGATTTTTCTAGTTCCCGCGGGGTCACTTCCCCTGGGCAGCCAGAGGTAGCGCATCTGTGCTATGGATTGATGGAGCTGCTGCCCCCCACCCCCCAGTTCAGCCCCTGGGGGAATCTCTTTCCCATGCCACTGACTTTGAGTTCCAGCACCCAGCCCCCCTCCCGGAGCTGCTGGAGCTGCTGGAGCTGCTGGAGCTGCTGATGCCCCGCATCAGTCCTCTCCAGGGAGCCCCTGAGGGCCCCAGCCAGGCTGGCCTCCGCTCTCCTTGCAGGTGGTGGTGTCCACGACCGTGAGCGTTGACGGACACGTGTTGGCGGTGTCCGATAACATGTTTGTGCACAACAACTCCAAGCACGGTCGCAGGGCGCGCCGCCTGGACCCCTCTGAAGGTCAGGACTCCCGTCCCAGCCCCGGCTGCCCTGGGCCCAGCCAGCCTCCAGTCCCCGGGGAGCAGGCCCTGATCTGGCTCCTCTCCTGCCTCCCAGCTGCCACCCCCTGTATCAAGGCCATCAGCCCCGGGGAGGGCTGGACCACCGGAGGCGCCACCGTCATTGTCATCGGCGACAATTTTTTCGACGGATTGCAGGTCGTGTTTGGGAACGTGCTCGTGTGGAGCGAGGTGGGCCACCCCCCCGCCAGTCTCCCTCGGGGCCTCGTGGCTGGGCCCTCCCCTCGCCCCGGGCTGGAACCCGCAGGCCTCCCCTCTCCCCTCGCAGCTCATCACGCCCCACGCCATACGGGTTCAGACGCCCCCGCGGCACATTCCCGGGGTGGTGGAGGTGACCCTGTCCTACAAGTCCAAGCAATTTTGCAAGGGAGCCCCCGGCCGTTTTGTCTACACAGGTAAGGAGTCAGGCGGGGGACAGGGGGTGGGGGCAGAGAGGCCTCGGGTTGCTGGAAGGAGCCCCACCCTGTGCACCTGGAGCCCGGGTCTCCGGGTCAGCCAATATCTAAGGTGCGGCCACGCCCCCTCAGCGGCTGCTCCGTCTCTTCCCCACCGAAACCCCTGGACCCCTCCTGGACCCCTCCTCGCGGGACCTCCTTTCGCTGAGCTTCTCAGTTTCCCTCTTTGTTTTGTTTTGCTTTGTTTTTTTAAGATTTTATTTATTCATGAGACAGAAAGACAGAGGCAGAGACACAGGCAGAGACACAGGCAGAGGGAGAAGCAGGCTTCATGCAGGGAGCCCAATGTGGGACTTGATCCCAGATCTCCAGGATCATGCCCTGGGCTGAAGGCGGTGCTAACCCCCGCCACCCCCGGCTGCCCCTCAGTTTCCCTCTTTGGCCTGACTCCTCAATCATCTCCCCGGCTGGGAGTCTTAGCCCTACCGGGACTTCCTCCCTCCCTAGGGTCTCCTTGCCAGGGCACTCCCCCCACTCCAGCCTACCCCCACACACACTCCCCAGGGTCTAGAGTATTTCCAGTGGCACATCTATTTCAAAGGTTCCCCAAAATAGGCTTGATGTTCTCTAATCTATCCTGGGTTTCTTGGTTTCCCAAGCCACCCCAGTCTTCCCTCTGTGTGAGCATAAAGCGGTATGTGCATGTGCACGCACAGGCACACACACACACACACACACACACACAGCCTTTGCAGGAAGCCAGGGCATCAAAGTTTACACAAGACAGAAGTGTAGAATCCCCCATCCTGGCTCTATTTGACCACTGGCCAGGACCCTCTCCACCTTCCTCCAGCTGCCCTGCCCCAGCCACCACCACCCCCCCACCCCACACCCCCGCAGAGAATCACTTAGCCCTTCTAGGAACCGGACACTCCCTAGGGATCCTACTTAACTATCCTGTCAGGGTTAGGGGGTGAGTGAAGCTACGGTGGAGGGGTGGGAGGGACCTCTAGGGGGAGTGTGGGCTTCGCTGAGCTAAGCTGAGACTGCAGGGATGAAGAGGGAGGTAGAGATGGGGAAGGATAGACAGGCCTGGAGAAGGAATGGCCAATGTAAAGACCTGGGAATGAGTGCTTTACATGTTAAGGGGAACTGAAGGAAATTCACGGAATCTGGAGTTGGAAGTGAAGAAAGTGGATAGGGCTTTGAGGCTGGTGAGTTGGTCCAGGCCGGGCTGGAGGAGGAGGAGAGGTGGGGGTCCTGGGGAGCCTAGTCAGGAGTCTGCCACTTGGTAGTCTGCAAACTTCTACGGTCAGATGCTGCTGGGAGTCCATCTGAGCTGTGATAAATGGAGGCTGTTGAGGTTTTTAATTTTTGTAATGAATATGTTGCTCCTCATAATGCAGACAAAAATGCAGACAGAAAACTCCCTCCAGCCCTGCCCCTAGGAATGTAGAAGCTAATTCGGATATACAGTTGCCTTTTTTCGAATCACAGATGGATGGTATAGTGCTTGTGGGTTAATGCCAAGCACCTGGCACAGGGCCCGGCTCAGTAAATATTTGTTGAATGAATGAGCAAAGAAAGGAACTGAGGAAACTCCGCGAACCGAACCTCGCTGACCCGTGTGCCCGGGAGTTTTCTGAGAGGTTTGGGCTGGGCTTGGTGGAGGGGGTCTGCGGCGAGGCTCCCGGCCCGGTCGCTGGCGGGCTCGGCCCTGCGGCGGGCACTGGGAGGGGGTCCTCCAAACGCCGCCCTTCTCCCCAGCCCTGAATGAGCCCACCATTGACTACGGATTCCAGAGGCTACAGAAAGCCATCCCCAGACACCCCGGAGATCCGGAGAGGCTGCCCAAGGTACCGAGAGGCGCGGGGGCCCGGGCCCGCGGATGAGGGTGACCGGCGGCCTGGGGGCGGGGCGGGGCGGGGCGGGGAGGGGACGCCCGGGCCCCGCCGCCCCGCGGCCCGTCCCTCCGTCCCGCTGTCTCCTCGCCCGCCCGCAGGAAGTGCTGTTGAAGCGGGCGGCCGACTTGGCGGAGGCCCTGTACGGAGTGCCCAGCAGCAACCAGGTAGGGCGCCTCGGCCCGCCTCCTCGCGCCGCCTGGCGGGGGCCGCCCCGCTCCCGGCGCCCGCGGCTGCCCCGGCCGTGCCCCGCTCTTGTCTTCGCAGGAGCTCCTCCTGAAGCGCGCGGCGGACGTGGCCGAGGCCCTGTACAGCGCCCCCCGCGCGCCCGCGCCGCTCGGACCCCTGGCCCCGAGCCACCCTCACCCCGCCGTCGTGGGCATCAACGCCTTCAGCAGCCCGCTGGCCATCGCCGTCGGGGACGCCACGCCGGGCCCGGAGCCGGGTGCGTCCCGCCGCCCCCGCGCGCAGCCCCGGGCGCCCGCGAGCGCCGCGCGCCTGACCGCCCTCTCCCGCAGGCTATGCGCGCAGCTGCGGCAGCGCGTCCCCGCGCGGGTTCGCGCCCAGCCCCGGCTCGCAGCAGAGCGGCTACGGCAGCGGCCTCGGCGCGGGCCTCGGCGGCTACGGGGCGCCGGGCGTGGCCGGCCTCGGCGTGCCCGGGTCCCCTAGCTTCCTCAACGGCTCCACGGCCACCTCGCCCTTCGCCAGTGAGTGTCCCCTGCCCGGGGAGCGGCCTGGGGGCTCAGCCCTGCCCGGTCCCGGCCCGGGGGAGGGGGTGGGGGGCTCCCCGCGACTCTCTCGCCGCGGTAGCCCCGGGCCGCGCCCTCTCTGCGTGGGACCCCTGCCCCTCGCCCTCGCCCTCGCCCTCGCCCTCGCCCTCGCCCTCGCCCCTGGCTGCACATCCCGGGCCCCGGGGCCGGGGCAGTTCTCGCACCTTTAGTCTCGGCGGATTTCGGTTGCACGCCTTCTTCTAGCCCTCTCCTCCTCCTGAAGGGGGCTTTAACCGGGGAATGTCCGGCTGAAACCTGGCGGACCGCCACCTTTCCGTCTTGTGCCAGGACTTTGGGAGGAGGCTGGCGCCCCCTGCCGGAGGCCCTAGGGAACTAATGGCTCCATCAAACTGGGCTTCGAAACCTGTCCCCCTTGGTCTGAAAAAAAAGCATCCGAGGAGGGAAGATGTGGCTCCCTGCGATCTGGTCACGAAGAGCAGGCGAAGTCTGTGTGGTCGGACAGCTGGATTCAGGGTTTGAAAGTCCAGATCAGGATCTGTCTGACGTTCAGCAAACTACTTTATTTCTTTCAACTGCAGTTTCCTCTCTCTAAAATGGGATCAGTGTCACCCCTGCCTAGGGTTGTTCTCAGATCTGAATGTGCCGCCGTGCACGTTTAGAAAGAGTATAGATTCCCCATCCTGGGTCCTGCTCTTCCTAGCTGTGGGTTTGAACCTGACTCTCTCCTGGTGCCGTGGGCTCAGCTTCTGGGACACATGTCCATGTTAACGTAGGCCATAAACCTCTGCTCTCCCTACCAAAACCCCTATCCCTCCTGGGGTTCTCTCACATCCTTCAGATTTGGGATAGCATTCTTAAAAACTCTATGGTTGCCCCTTAAATTTTAAACTGGTGGGATCTGGAATACCAGTCCTTCTCCTCCACCACACACACAGTGCATTCAGCAGTGGGGAACACACTGCCCCAGGGGACAGAAGCCATCCCATCTGGGGTTTCCCCATTGAGCCAGAGGATCAAGAATTCTAGCCCTGCTTCCAGCATCAGCTGGAAACACCCTGGACTTGCCTAAGGGCCAGTCCCATCTCATGACCAGTTCTTACCCAGGTACCCATCCATTCCCTGTGGCATGTGGCACAGCTCCAGGGGTGTTGTTTTCATTGAGTTTGTCAGGACATGCCAGAAATGACATCCAGAACTGCCCTAGCCAGATGGTCTGGGGCTGTCTGCTTGGGCCTCCCCTTGGTCTTTTGCTTTGGCCACAAGCATCTCCCAGTATGACTCACAGATCCCGGTACTACCCAAGCTACAATATGTGGCTGCAAGCTCCCAGCCTTGAGAGATACAGTACATTTTCTGGCATTTGTCTCAAGCGCTCCACAGAGCTCCATGGACCTCATAATCTATCAGTGAGCACTGTTTTAAGGTGATGGTGCTCCATGAGGCTGGGGACATTTGGAACAGGGGCAGCTGTTGAAGACATCACTTAATCCAAGGGGTGTGGAGGTGTGCTCTAATGCCAAAGGCAGCCTTCTCAAGCTATTGGGTTCTTTCAGGAAGTTCCCATCCCCACCCCATGCCAGCTGCTTGGACAACACTCGAATCACAGCCTTATTGGTATTCAGAAGAGAGAGGCAGGGAATCAGGTTCAGATGAGGAAGTAGAAAGGAGGACCCGGAGATACCCGAAACCCACAGGAGAGGAGGCTGCAGTAAGGGCAGACAGAGCCGTATGCAGGAGACTCTCTGGCTGTTCCCAAGAGAGCAATCCATCGCCCTGGATGGCCAGGAAGTTTCAAACGGGAAGATCCAAGGATATGGATCTCTGTGTCTTTGTTTTAAAAGGCTGGAGGGAGGAGATATAGAAGGCCTCCAGGCCCCAAGCTAGAGGTGATAAGGGCCTATATTAAGGTGGAAGAGAACAAAATGCCCAGTGCCGGAGGGGAGGTGGTTGTTGATAAGGGAAATATATGTGTAGACAAAGTTAGGGTGCTTATTGTGTGAGTTGAGATCCTGGGCAGAGAGGCCTTATGATAGGAATCTACCCCCAAACATCTCTGTCCCCTTGCCCCAGCTCTGCTATGAACCCTGGCCTTTGACTCTAACCTTGGTACCCCAAGGCCCACTGAATGTTCCTTAGCATCTCAGAATCCCAGTGACTTTCAGCAGGAACTGTGACCTCTTCTGTTCTTCATGTCTTTCATCTTTGGGGTTTTGTTGCGTTCTGGTTTTGCTTTTATTTTGACTTAGTCTGGCCCTGTCGTTTCCAGCCCCAAGAAAGGGTCTTTAGAGCCCCCCAAAAGGCAAGTGCTTTTGGACCCCAGAGACTCCCAGCTTGCCTCCAGGTCCTGCCCTATATTGGTGTCACCTCAGGACCCTCACCCCCCTAGTGAGGTCTAACTAAGCCTGATACCTGGGTCAGCAGCCCACTTGGGGCCCACTGCCCATGCCAGGGCCCCAGCCGAGCTGCTCACTCTGGTGCTGTCTCCCTGTTGTGTTTCCCACCACCTTCCCTGCTGCGCCTGCCCCTCCCTGCCCCGCCCCGGAGTCATGCCCTCTAGCCCCCCGCTGGCCGCTGCCTCCTCCATGTCCCTCCCGGCCGCTGCCCCCACCACCAGCGTCTTCTCCTTCTCGCCTGTCAACATGATCTCCGCTGTCAAACAGAGGAGCGCCTTCGCCCCTGTGCTGCGCCCACCCAGCTCCCCACCCCAGGCCTGCCCAAGAGCCCACGGAGAGGGACTTCCAGGTGGGTGATCCATGCTGCCCCACTATGGCCTGTGGAGGAGCTGGGCTATAGGGACCCTCTCCATCCAGATCTCACCAGAGCCTCATTCTGGTTAGCCAGTTATCCGTGGAGGGTGTAGAGCAGGGAGCTCTGCAGGGGTCCCAGGAGATCCATCTGGATCCTACTTCCCGGCACCCCTATAGCTTGGCGTGGTCACCACCCTGAATACTGTCAGTTGACCACTTGACCAAGGAAAAGATTCGAATCCTAGTTGGGGAAGGTCTGGAAACTACTCCAAGGTCCCATCCCTACCTGGTTGACAGAACAAAGACCCAACACTCAGAGCTGGAGAAACCCCACACAGACTGCACACCTTTGACCGTGCCTCCTGGTGTCCCCCGGAGGGTAGTGCACACCACTGTGAGAGTTGGGGGTCACTCATCGGTTGGAAGGGGACTGACTTTGGATAAGGTTTAGTCCGGCTTCCCCTCCCCCATTTTATGGATGTAAAATTGAGATGATGTCACCCCTACCACATGCCATTAGTGAAATGGTTGTCGTTTGTCATTTATCAATCTCCTTCAAGCCAACATCCAACTTAACAAAGCCTGGGCCCTAACTAGCAGTGTATAGTGAGTTAGAGAGTCACATCCCCTCGAATAAGATGACCCTTAGGATAGCCTCATTAGATAATGCTCTAGGATGATCTCAAAGGGCACACAGTCATGCTTTTTGCCTTGTTTCCAAGTTTTGGATAATTGTCTCTAACCTAAGTATGTCTGGAGCTTAACGTGTGAATTTGGGGGAGCAAAAGGCCACTGATTTCTCCTACCAGCAGAGAGAACCAATGCGGGGTGGGGGTTTAGGCAGGGGAGAGGATGATGGAAGTGATGAATTCTGTGGACCTATGGGAGGGAGGAGACATGCTGCTGCTGCATGAGGAGTCAGTACTCCAAGAGGCCGAGCTCCTTTCTGAGCTGGCACTAGGTTTCCTCGCCTTGACATGGGCCTTCTGGAGGAAGCGGGACTGGGAAGAAGACTCCAGAGTTGACTCTTGCGATTGAGGAAGTTAGGCAAGCAAGGGCCTGGGGCTGCCCCTCCTAAGAGGTGTGAGGGACGCACCTCACCTAACTGGCTGCAGTGCTGACCAGGCCAGGACTAGGAATGGCTGAGTACCTGCAAGGCTCTCCAGAGCACTGCCCTCAGAAACTGCCCTGTGCCCTGCATGCTGTCGTCAGCCCAGAGGCAGACAGGCAGATAAAGTCCCCAGGCTACACATAGCTTATGCTTCCTCTCTTTGCTTACCTCAGACCAGCCTTTTGAGGATTCCGACAAGTTCCACTCTTCAGCCCGGGGGCTTCAGGGCCTGGCCTACTCCTAAACATGGTAGGTCTCTGGCTGGGTCTTGCTTCCTCCCCTGGCCCTGGATAGACTCTCCAAAAGACTTTTAACAAGGGTGGGGACCTAGGGTCTGAGTCTCCCTTTCCAGGGACTTTCAGCTCCCTAGACAGCTGTCAGGGCCACCCAACCCCTCCCATCCCCACCCCACCACCAAGTGGCCCAAGCTGAACACATGGAGAAAAGTGGTTTCCTGTCCCCTTGCAACCAGCCTTTTTCCAGAACCTTCTTCTCTCCCTTTCCCCACCAGGTCTGCAGGTGTTGCCCCCACTGAGCCTGGACTGGAGGTCCCTCTGGGATACACACTCATGTCCTGGACGGCAGCACAGATGCGGAGCCAGGGCTTCGGGCAGACATCAATCCAAAAGCCTAAACAGCCCTCATTGTGCTTGAGGCCTCCAGCCCCACAGGCTCCTCTCAGTCTCACCTCCCTTTCTCGGGGCTGGTTGGAAGCCCTACTAGCACTGTGCTGATGCTCTCGGCAGGAGAGCATCCTGGGGAGGTCCTGGGATGCTGGGCTTTACTCACTGGGTCATTTCCTCTGGAAGAGATGGACCTTGTGCAGATCAGACCGTCAGGTGACAGGAGCAGGGCATGGGGACTGTGGGAAAGAGGACAGCTCAGGGAGGAGTGGCCTGGGGAGGTCCTGTTTGTGTCTGACCTGTCTCAACTGGCCCAGCATCCCGACTTCTCTCCAGGGTAAAGGGTGGTGCCTAGCAGCCTCAGGAGGCCTGCCCAGGCTCCCATGGAGCTTCCAATGGCTGCTTGACCCCTGAGGCTGCCCCCCCCTTGAGGACTGCACAATCATGCTTGCCACATTATGAATCCCACTGGGGGCTTTCGGCATGGAGGGTGCAGAAAAGGGAGTGCCAGGCCCCCTGAATTGTGGGTCTTCCTCCCAATGGCTATCTCATGGACTCTTGGCCCCACACACACACATGACTCTGGCTGGCCCCATAGCACCACGGAATGGGCCTAGCTGCCACTGGCCTCATATTCTGCTCTGCTGAGGTTGGAGAAAACAGAACAATAAATGCAGCTGCAAGTGGCCACCCGGCCTCTCTTGCCTGCTTCCTTGGCGTGGGTCTGCTTTTCTCAGCGGTTCTGCAGCTCTCCTGGGGCCCCTCCCAGCCATTCCCCTGTGCAGCCTTCTTGTACCTTGGGCTTTTTCAACAGCCCCAGTGTTCAGTTGAGTAAGTATTACCTGCCCATATCTGCCATAGGCACTGTTGGGAGTGGTGGGCAGGCTAGCAGGCCTGAGGACCTAGGACATGGGCTTTGCTCCCAAAGCTTAGACTGGGAACACGGTCTGCCCACTGAGGACTCAGTCCCCCAGCTGTCTGGCCAGGATGTAGGTAGAGGTTGTCACGGGACTTCCTGGGAACCAGAACAGTGCAAATGAAACACTGCTCAGTTGTACAGAGGCTCCGAGGTGAGACCCATTCTGAATGGAGGTTGCAGGGCCTCCCCTGGGCAGGGCAAGGGAGGGCAGCTTTTGGTCCTGGGTTGCCTATTTGAGCAAGTCCCAGCTACTCCCCCCCACCGCAGACCTAGGCACCTTGGCTCTTCTGTCTCAGAGTTTGGAAGATTCCCAGGCTCACTTCCCTCTCTCCTGGGATGAACCCTTGCCGTCCCCTAAGATGTGTCCCCTAGATCCCCAAGGTCTGGATGGCTGACTCTGGAAGCCACTTCTTTGACCCTCTTCTGGGGAACCCAGGGCCTAGCTCCAGGCCTCAGGTTTTATAAGCTCTCTTCCTGGTGGTGATACTCCTTGCCTCTGGCCTCTGGAAACTGCAACCCATGGGCCCATGCCCTGTGGTCCTCTGGACAAATATAGATGGGCCACTCTATCCTTTGGAGGCTTTCACTTCCTTCTTGTGTTCTTGGCCAATACCTGGGATTCATCTCACCTGAGGCCCACGACCTGGCTAGCCTTCCATTCATCTCACTGCTCACTTGGCCTCCCACTCCATTCCTGCCTCCAGCCTATGTTGCAGAGCCCCAAAGCCTGCCAGCCCACGCCCTGCTCCAACCAGGCTGCCCAGGTTCATCCAGCCTGAACACCTGCAGAACTGAAATTGGCACTGGACGCAGGTGGTAGCTAGATGGTGGTCACAGTCTGGTTCCTGGGATGGGTCAGGTGCTGTGACCAATATAAATGAGATGTGAGATCTGTTCTCAAAGATCTCAAGACTTGTGCTCAGGCTACCATCCAAGTCAACACTGCCCAACCCCTCGTCCGCAGAAGGCAGGACTAAATCAGCGATGCTTGCTTTGGACTGAATTGTGTCCTCCCAAAATTCATACATTGAAGCCCTGACCTCTCCCTCCATGTGATGTATTTGGAGGTAGGGTCTCTTAGGAGGTGATTAAAGCTGAATATGGTCAGAGGAGTGGGTTTCTAGTCTCATAGAACCAGCATCCTTGTATGAAGAGGAAGACTCCAGAATTCTCTCCACTCTGAAGATATAGTGAGGTGACCATCTATAAGCCAGAAGGAGAGTCCTCACCAGAAACTAAATCAGGTGACATCTTGATCTGGGACTTCCAACTTCCAGAACTATGAGAAAATAGATCTCTGTTGTTTAAGCCCGCAGTCTATGGTATTTTGTTATGATGGCCCAGGCTGACTAATCCAATGTTCTTTCCCATGTGTCTTACTTTTGGTTCCCCTAGAAGCAGAACCTGAGACAAGTTCCCTGCTGGAGTCTAAGGCACAGTGTAGAACATACCTCAGAGCTTTCCCAACCCAAGTGGCCAAGAATCTGGGATATTGATCCTCCAGCCCTCATCTGTAATTGCCTGAGGACTGCTCCCAGGGGATTACCCTTCTGGCACTCCTGGCTTGCCTTCCTACCTGCAGAGAAAAAGCCACCAGTTAGGCTGCTGTTACAGGATGTTGCGACAAGTACTGGAAGCGAAGTGTAAATCCAAAGGGATATGGGCAAGGCACCAAGAGCCTCTACTGCTAGCCTTCTAGCGAGAGAGCATCTCTAGAAAGTTCTCTGCCTTCCTCCCACATAGGTTTCCCAGCAGAAGCAGGCTGCTGTGTTCTGGGGATCTGGCAGCCTTTGGGACTGCATTTAGCTCAGACAGGACTCACTGTGGACAGGCTTCACGGACTCAAGGGAAGGTGGGCAGCAGCTTTGACAAGCCCTCTTGCTGGCTATTCTGCAAAATGCCCTTCTCCCCATATTGGTGGGGGCCTTCTTCCAAAAAAGAAAAATCTCCCAGAAAAATGGGAAGTGCCATGCACTGGAAGAAGGATGGCCTTTTCAATAAATGACTTTGAGTCCATTGGGTATTTATATGAAAAAATTAAACTTGACCTCTACCTCACAGTGTACACAAAAATGAATTCTAGGTGGATTGTGGATCCAAAGCTAAAAGCTAAAACAATAAACTTCGTGCCTTTGAAGACAGACTAGAAGTTTTTTGCCCGAAGAAACTCCAAGGTCTGTTTTCCCACTGCATGATCAATTTTAGAGTTGAGGCAAGCATTGAACATGTTTGAGTGAGGTAGTTCAGATGGACCCCCAAATATCTTTTTTTTTTTTTTTTACCCCCAAATACCTTTTCTCTTTCCTGGGAAAGCTTCTCTATATAGGAAGAAGTTCATACATCATGGTGTCTTTCTCCCCTAGAAGAGACGGGCTCTTCACAGTGATTCTCTGAAGCTCTAGCTCCTGAGCCAAGGGTAGTCCCTCCCGCCTTTTTACCCACACCTATACCCTTGAGCTCCCTTCCTCTGCTACCGTTCACTGGCAGTAACACCACCTGTTGGCTGATGGAAGGTAATGAACCACCCCTCTTGAGGCTACCAGGCTTGAAGACTGGTGTTCACAAGAAGACGCCCTCTGATGGATGTGCAGCATTGACCATCCCAGGGACTCATCCTTCTATTACTTCCTGAACATTCTCCTCTTTGCTCTCATTGTGAGATTTAAAAACAATTTTTTTTACTTTAATCTCTACCCCCAATGGGGGACTTGAACTCACAACCCCAAGATCAAAGAGTCACATGCTCTTCCAGCTGAGTCAGCCAGGTACCCCGCATTATGAGATTTTTACCAGAATTTCTTAACTGAATGTAGTCTCTAAGTTGTCAATTTTTTCTTTATGGTTAGTGCTTCTTGTATGTTTTTAAGAAATCTTTACCTACCCCCAAATCCAGAAGATATTTTTGAGTATGGTATGAGCTAGGAATCAAGCTTTAACTATTTTTGTATGGATAGTCAGTTGGCTCAGATCCATTTACCAAAATGATATCAAAATGACCAACTTTTACCCACTGCACTGCAGTGGTACCTTTATCATGAATCAAGTGTCCATGCATGTATGGGTCTGTTCTGGATTCTCTCTTCTGATCCATTGGTCTTTTTATCTTTGCACCAATACCACACTATCTTAATTACTTTAGATTTGTAGTAAGTTATGATATCCAGCACGACAAGTTGTCCAACTTAGATTTTCATGATTATCTTGGCTATACTTGGTCCTTTGCAGTTCCATATAAATGTAATAATCAGTATATTAAGTTCTACTTTTCAAAAACCTGCTGAATTTTCCTTGGCATTGCATCTGTGAATTTATAGATCAGTTAATGGAGAATTGACACCTTTAGTATATTGAGAATTTCATTTTATGGATATTGTATATCCCTTCATTTATTTCCATCTTTTAAAATTTCTCTTAATAGTATTTTATAGGCCTCTGTCTTATACATCTTTCATTTATTCCTCAATACTTGATTACTTTATGCTGTTATAAATGACATTTTCTTGATTTCACTGTCATGTGTATACAATTGATTATTGAACAGCAACCTTATACCTAGCAACTTTGCTTAACTCAATTCTAGTAATACTTTATCTGTAGATTATCTTGGATTTTCTTAACTACAAAGGACAGTTTTATTTATTTATTTCCAGTCCTTGTTTCTTTTTCTTGCCTAAATCCACTGGTTGGATCCTTAATTCATTGTTGAATAAAAGGAGTAATAGTGGACTTCTTTGTTTTGTTCCTGACCACAAAAGGCAAGCTTTTACTTTTCCCCATTAAGTACCATGTTTGGTTTTACAGATATCCTTTTATTCCTAATTTTCTTTAAGAATTTTAAAATTATGAATAGATGTTCAAATTTTTATAAAATGCTTTTCTCCATCTATTGAGATAATCACATGACTTTCTCCATTATTTTGTTAACATGCTGAATTACACTCATTATGTGTCTAATGTTAAACCATCACATTAACTGTCTAATTATGTGTTTAATGATAAACTCCTATCATTTGCCCAGGAGATACCATTTGTTAACAGGTAATCCATGCCCCCTTTCTCTCAATATCTCTCTCCCTCAGTCTCTCTCCCTCTCTCTCCTACTCTCCAAGAAGGCACACATTGGCCTTCACCCTCCCCACTTCTCAGGAAGTTAGGCTTCTGGGAAACAAAATGCAGAGACCCCGCAGACCACCCTGGGTAAGCCACCTTGCCATGTTGCAAACACAATAACAAATATAAAGCAATGTCTCACTAAGTCATTCTATCTCAACTCTAAATCCTGTCTCTCCTCAGCTGGACTCTTGGCTCTGGGTCCCCTGTATTGGAGTTCCAGAAGCGTACTATGGGCTGTCTGTCCAGAACTTGCCTCCACTTACTTCCCAAAGGGAAAGGTGTCCAAACCTCCCTGCCTTGCCAGAAGCCTTAACAGGGAAGCGGAATATCACCCCTGGGGGGTTGAGGGTTTTTCTGGGTTTGGAGATGCAAGGACTGCCCAGGGGAATGATGGGAGGGTTCTGAGTGCACAGACCCCCTACTGGACACAGAATGGAAAAGGTTTCCTGACTAAAGATGTAGAAGAGGCTTCTCAGCAGGACAATAACAGAAACTAGACTCCTTTTTTTTTTTTTCTCTCACATTCTTTAGGTAATTTTATTCCTAAATGTTCATGTTTAAAAGGGGAAGCAAAAATGAGGAGGAGTCATGTTTAAAAGGGGAAGCAAAAATGTCTTACCAGGTCTGTTGTTCTTTGGGGCCTAGCATCCTGACATCTTGTTTCTTTTAAGCCTTTCCTTCCCCATCTCCTGCCAGCCTGGGAACGAAAGCTGCTCCTGATGCATCCCTGGCTGTGCAGTGGGCCCCTCAGCCTGGGCTGCCAGGGCTCCCGGGGAGCTGGGGGAAGTTCCTGAGTCCCCGGGAGAGGGGAAGCATGGATGCATCCCATTGGCAAAGTTGTAAAGTGCTGCCCGGCACTGTGGCCAAGGGACACTCCGCAGTCAGGCAACCATCCCGTGAATCCAGGGAAGCCCTCTGGCCCGGGTCCCTGTCCCTGTTGCCACTCTTGGGGTTCCATTCACCTGGGAGCCTGGCTCCCCTCCACACATCCACCATTTGCCCAGAGTCTGAGTTTACCTTCAGGTGGGTGGAGGAGGGTCAGGCCACTTTGGGGCTGGCATGGACTCAAGCCCAGCCAGCTTTGGCTTCTGTGGTAAAAGCTGGTTTGTCTGGGGCTGCTCCCTAGGCCGTCCTTGGAGCCTAGCCCAGAGGGCCACCTTGCCAAGACAAACTGTGGCTGCCGGGTGGAATGTGGTGGAGTGGCTGCTGGGCAGGCCCAAGCTTGGCAGGCGTGTCAATGGTGCCCTGGCCCGGTCCACAGCGCGAAGTCCTCCAAGGTCCCAGGGTCAGGCCAGGCCAGGAGCAGGTACTGAGATGCTGCTTGCTGGGCATCTCTCAAACCTCTTGTTGAGTGAGGCAGGGACATCCCCTCTCTTGATCTCACCCAAAAGCTCATAATGAAGCCTCAAGGTTGACAGAATTCCTTCAAACCTGCTTCCTTGGGGGAGCCGCTCAGTGGGAGACAGGGGAGGGGGGGCTGCGGGTAGCTGTATGAGCCTGCGTGCGTGCCTGTGGGTATGGATGTGCGGAGTGGGGGCTGCCAGAGCAGGAGGAAGAACCCCCCAGCGAGGCCTCTTCTGCTACAATGTGAGGGGGCTACGCTGCCGTTAGATCCCGCCCTTACTCAGCACTTGCCATGAGCCCCTTCTCTTAGGCAGGATTCCCTGGAACAGAGCTAGAATGGGGATTTGGGTGCATGTGCAAGTCTTCTCTAGAAGAAAAGCAGTGAAGGAGGCAGAACAGGGCAGGGGAAGGGGCAGAGAATGATCCCAGCATGGAGCTCTGGAGCTTGGGCCACCACCCTTGGACTCTCTCAATGGCAAGGAGAAAGTTCTAATACCTCCATGCCAGTCAGTCCTTGGTCACAGGCTACCAAAGAGGGATGGAACACGTAACCCCTGTCAGACAGCTCGCATTTAGCCAAGAACAGTACATGGGGGGAGTTGCAAGCTGTTAGCAGCCAATGCTCCCCTCAGTCAGGGGATGGGTGCACTGGTTGTTGAGAAGGTTCTGGGTGAGACAGTATGGGCCTCCACCATCCCCATTTCTAATACTTCCAGAATGGAGGCTAGTCCTTTTTTTTTTTTTTTTTTAAGATTTTATTTATTTATTTATTTATTTATTTATTTATTTATTTATTTATGAGAGACACACAGAGGGAGAGGCAGAGACATAGGCAGGCTTCCCGCAAGAAGCCCAATGTGGGGGGATCCCTGGGTGGCTCAGCAGTTTAGCGCCTGCCTTTGGCCCAGGGCGCGATCCTGGAGTCCCGGGATCAAGTCCCACATCAGACTCCTGGCATGGAGCCTGCTTCTCCTTCCTCCTGTGTCTCTGCCTCTCTCTCTCTCTCTATGTCTATCATAAATAAATAAATATTAAAAAAAAAAAAGAAGCCCGATGTGGGACTCAAACCCGGATCCCAGGATCACGCCCTAAGCCGAAGACAGATGCTCAACCACTGAGCCACTCAGGCATCCCTTTTCTTTTGGGCGGGGGGGGGGGGGGGGCGGGGGCGGGGGGGGGGGCTAGGCCTTTATGGCATTACTACTTCTTGATCCCTTCTGCTTCAAGCGAGTATTATTGGGAGTGTCCTGGACTGTTGACAAAGAGAGCAGGGATCTGCCCCGAGAGATCACTCAAGAGTAGTCCCGGTCACTTGCTGGGAGGGTATTGGATGGTTGTCTGCACTGGCTCTGCTGATCTAGGCCCCCAGGTTGTCAGAGATGCCTCTGAAAGCTGCCCACCCTCTTGTGCCTGTTCTCTCCCTCCCCACCCAGCTTCTCCACCTCCCAGATCAGGTGACCCTCCACCGGTCCCAGGAGAGGGGGGGGCTGGCAGTCTTACTGTCCCTCTAGTCTCCTTCCAAGACATCATCTTGGCATCACTGCCTGCTTACCTTGGGCCTTCCCTTTTCATACTCAAGAGCCAATTTCCAAAACAAAACAAAAAATACTGAGCCTGCTCTGTTTCTCCCTCTGAACTGCTAAATCTAAAATGTATATAGAAAGACAACTTTCTTTGCCCTGAAGTCAACTTTAGCTGATATTAAGATTGCCACTCCTGCAGCACCTGGCTGGCTCAGTTGGTGGAGCATGCAGCTCTGGATCGCACGGCTGTGGGTTCCAGCCCCACATTAGGTGTAGAGATTCCTTAAAAAAATAAAATCTTTAGGAAAAAAAGAAAAAGCCTCTTCTACTTATTTTTTTAAATATTTATTTATTTGACAGAGAAAAAGGGAGAGCCCATAAGCAATAGGGTGAGAGAGAAGCAGACACCCTGCTGAGCAGGGAGCCTCCTGTTGGAGTCGATCCCAGGACCCTGGGATCAGGACCTGAGTCAAAAACAGACACTTAGCAGACTGAGCCCCCCTCTCTTACTTTCTTTTGATTAATGTTTGCATAATGTATCTTTTTTCTTCATCCCTTTTACTTTCAGGGTGCCTCTTTCTTTACATTGGAAGTGAGTTTATTATAGTCTATAGTTTTGTTTTTTAAGATTTTATTTATTTATTTATGAGAGAAACAGAGAGAAGCAGAGACACAGGCAGAGGGAGAAGCAGGCTCCACACAGGGAGCCCGATATGGGACTCGATCCTGGACCCTGGGATCACGCCCTGGGCCAAAGGCTGATGCTCAACCGCTGAGCCACCCAGGCACCCCTATTATGGTCTATAGTTGAGTCCCATCTTGTAATCCACTTGGCCAATAAGCTGAGCACTTAAGTGCACTTTTTATTAGGTCTCCTTAACTTCGGTGAATAAAAACAATCTTTTTTGTTTGGAAAAAGGTGATGCTGTACAAGAAGAGCTAGAGGTAGGAAGCAGGGAGATGGGAGATGTGGCATTGAATTCCTCCTGATGATCTGAGATTGAAAATATGAGAGGGAGGAGAGCCAGAGAAAGCTCAAGAGACAGAGACGATATAACAGCCCAGCACGAGGAGGCTTATGTAACAGAAAACTATCTGGATGTCTTTATGCTGAATTTACATGTTAGTAATTGCTTCCCCACCCTTACAAGCTCTCCTCTGAATTTCAGGGGGCTGGGTGCCTGATAATTACATATTGCAGGCTTCTTTGTGACCTAGGGTACAGTTAAGATTTTTTTTTTTTTAACAATTTCTCTCAGTAGTCTCTACACCCAAGGTGGGGCTTGAACTCATGACCCTGAAATCAAGAATTGCATGCTCTGCCAACTGAGCCAGGCAGGAGCTCCAGTTACAGTTAGATTTTGCCAATGGATTTCATAGGTTGGAGATTACAAAGTGGCAAGAAGGGAGAAATTATTCTGTTTCAGGCCCTGGCCATGGCAGGTGACCACAAATGATTATAGGTGGCTGCAGGTGGCCTGTAGCCCCATTTCTAGGTAAAACTCCCTTTTCTCTTTTTAATCATCCAGCTCTTCCAAAACCTTTACATCCAATGTCCAGCATTAAATTTTCCTCTGCTTGACATACCTGAGTGGGCTATTTCCCTGGCAAGACACATTATTTGCCCTTCAGTCTAAAAGAAACGAATCAAACCTTGTCATTTACCAACACTCCAAATTGGCTGGCGAAGCAAATTCAGACATCCCCAACTGTTCTGTCTTCCTTTTTTGGTCTCTCCTACTTGGGGCTCTCTATCCATACACCCAAGGTACTTGGTCCACCCCCCATCTACCCTCTGAGAACCTTCATGTATGCCTGTTGAGTCCTTGACATCTGAGTCCCTGCTCAACTGCCATGCTGTATTTCACACAAACGTATGGAATCCCACCTGCACTCCCACAGCAACAGGGCTCCACCTTAGCATCCCTCACACTGCACTGAACTGTCCCCCGTCTTCACTGAGAGTC
This sequence comes from Canis lupus dingo, assembly GCF_003254725.2. Classification (NCBI taxonomy): domain Eukaryota; kingdom Metazoa; phylum Chordata; class Mammalia; order Carnivora; family Canidae; genus Canis; species Canis lupus. Next base: position 18,606,477 of record NC_064266.1, on the reverse strand, counting down.
CCAGGAGGCTGGAAGGGCGCAGTTCGTCCTGGACTCCCTGCATGCTTGGCCCTGAGCACTGCCATGGTGCCTGAGATTGGTTGATGAGTTGCTCAGGTAAGCCCTAGGTTCAAGAAGAACCCGGGCAGGTACACCTTTCCATACCATCTCTCCAGAAGTTAATTGATGAAGGCAAGCATGTGCAGAATAGGATGGGGGAGAAGAGGAAGCTGGGGCCTGGCCCCGGGGCAGGAGCTGGGACACAGAGACCACAGGAAGGCCAGGTGAGGTGCCAAGTAGCTTTAATGAGCCTGAGCACCTCTTCCCCTACTGTGTCCCTCCCCCCTTCAGTTCTGGACAGGTCCAGCCTGCCCGCCGCTCCTGGGCTCTCCACCCAGACATGTCAATGCTTCTGTCCCCGCAGCCGCTCCAGCCGCCTCCGGAGGTCTGGGGGCACCTTGGCCCCAGCTGCAAGCAGCTCTCGAAGTCTCTGTTTGGGAGTCTTCGTGAGGTGGAAATTGCAGGGTACTGGGCCCTCTTCAAAGGGGACCCGGCAGCTCCGGGTGGCAGTATGGTAGCCCTCAGCACTGGCTGTCACCATGTAGTCCCCAGGGGTCAGCAGGCGCCAGTAATCCCCACCCCATGCTGAGAGGAGTGAAGGCCAAGATAAGGATATGGTGATCCTCTGCTTCTGACCCTGACTCAAAGCCCCACCCCCACCCCCCAGCTCCATCATACCCTCACAGCACACCTGTTGTCACATCATGGTTAATCCCATCCACAGCGATGACGGCATCAGCAATCCCCAGCTCTGTGTCTTTGTCTCGCACGACTCCCGTGATGCCCATTCTCACCTATATGGGGATAGGGAAGGGTGGGGTGCTATCAAAACCCTTTCCCCACTGTGTGAGAATGGCACCTGCCCTTCATTCCCTGGCTCTGTTTGGGGCAAACCTGGTGATGGTTATGTCTAGGTTCCTAGGTGGCAATACTCAGGTAAAAATAACTCTCGACCAATAAATTGGATCTGGACTGGGAGAGCTACAAACACCCAGGAGGAAGACCTGTCTTTGGGTTTCCCAAGCTCAGTGACCCTTGATATCAAGTTTGTCATTTTGGAACCCTTGGAAAGTATACTTATGAAGCCATCACAAGACATACAGCTCCTGTGGAAAAGGAGGCATCTATGCCAGCACCCCCTGCCCCTGCACTAGCATTCTGGGTTTCTTCTGGAAACAGCCCTCCCGAGACAGCTCGGGGATAGCTCTATGGACTGGGTTTAGCGGGCTGTGAGTGTGTGGGGTCTACTCCTCCTGGCTCATGATGTCTGAGGCCACCCTGTTGGCGGACTATGCTCTCCATGCTCTAACCCTCCAAGTCCGTCTGATGCCAAGTGTGAGCCAAGGCACATATGAGTCAGATGTTGGGAGGCCCCCCTGATGGGAGCTGCAACCCACAGGGACAGCAGACCACAGCAGTGACACAGATGGGCCTGGGGGGAGGAGGTGGTAGGGATTCAGATCCAACCTGTTCCAGGTAGGTGAGGAGGGCATCTTTGTTGTTCTCCCACTCTTGGGGCAGCTCGTTCTCGTGAGGAAACTTGTCACAGGACAGCTCCACGGTGATTTCAAAGCAGTTGGTATGGAGGTAGCTGAAGTCATTCATACCTAGGGTTATCACAGATACTAGAGCCTGGTGGGGAGGGGCGGGTAGCCCAGCCCTCCGGGTGCCCTCCTCTGTGAGACTCTTCCTGGGGGGAATCCACACCACCAGACTGAGTGGGCTGTCTCACAGGGGCAGCGTTACAGGGACGGGGCTAACTCTATCCTGAGGCACATACTCCCCGGGACTGTGTGCCAGTCAGCGCCGTTGATGATGTTGCCATGCAAGGAGAAGTCCTGGTTGTGGCAGGGTCGGCGGTCCGGGTCCTGCATGGCTCGGTTGGTGCCAGCATAGACGGTGCTAAGCCAGCGGAATACGGAATCATCCGGAGTGGGTGTGAGTTCACGGGCAGCCCACGGGGTCCGAGTCATGTCAAATGGGTAGGACACCACGAGCTCACCCCCATGGAGGTTGGCACTCAGCACAAAGGGAATCCGCTTCATCCACTCAATCACAGCCCGCGTTTCAGGGGCCACCTAGAGAGAGAAAGGTCAGGTAGGGGGGAGACAGAGATGAGTGCCCCTGGGTGGCCCTCCACCACTGCCCCCAGAATACTCACAGTGGCATTGGGCAGGGTGTAGTAGGCGGGCAGTGGCAGGTGGTGGTTGGGGACAGTGTCAGGCACTAGCCCATCATCCTCTGCTTCCCACAGTGGTGTGTTGAGGTCAGCAAAATTATGGTTAAGATCAATGCCCTGGTGGTTCCAGCGGCCCTCTGCCCAGCCCACCAGCTCCGAGCCCTGCCAGGGAAGGGGCTCGTTCAAGCCAAGCAGGCACCAGGGCAGAAGGAGCAGGGTGGCCCTCATGCCAGGTGGCCTACCCGGCGAAACGCAGTCTCATAGCCATCAGGGTTCATGGAGGGCAGCAGGTGAATACGTGTCTCAGTGAGCAGCCGGGTCACTCGTGGGTCCCCTCGCAGGAACTCATGACACAGGAACTGCATCAGGAGCAGGACAAGCTCCCGCCCCAGGGCCTCATTCCCATGCATGCCAGCCACATAGCGCACCTCAGGCTCTCCTGGGAACACAGGGACTCGGCGCTGGCGCATGCCCCCCACCCTTCTCTGTGCCTACCTCTCCCCGCCCAGAACCTGCCAGTACCCAGCTCATGCTCCCCAGGCTGGTCCGACATTTCCATCACATACAGCTTCAGGCCCTGGTGGCTCTTCCCGATGCTGTAGATGCGGGTGATGTTGGGGCACTTCTCGTTCACCTCCTTCATCAGCTGGGTGGTGAAGTGTAGCATAGCATGGGGCATGGGAGGATGGGACCCAAGGGTCAGACCACACGTGGCCGTGGAAGGATTTACACAGATGGGGGCACCACAGCACCATATAGCAGAGCAGAGCAGACCAGAAGGAAGGGTTAGGACAAGGGAGGCACCAAAACCAGGGAAATTAGGGCAGAGTTCAGGGGTCAACAGAAGGGTGAGACAGTGGGGGATGTGGAGACATGAAGACAGTTGTAGTAGATTATGCCCCAGTGGGAAGAGGAGCTAAGATTGGCAGTTCCTCCCTCCTGGCTCATAGGGCTTATGTCTGACCTTCCTCATGGCCTTGTAATTGTGATGCCGGAAGTCCAAAGGATCAGAGGATTCCAATTCGGGGGCCTTAGGGAATAGGTCGTTAGGATCTGGTGGAGAATGAATTCTCCATCAAAGAGGAGTCCATGCTAGAAGTTTTACCCTGCTCATCCAGCCCGTGGCCCACTGTTCACCTGAGATCGGGCAGGCTAGGATCTCTGCCCGGAGGCAAGATGTGCCTCCCTGGAGCCATTTCTGGGGCAGCAGGCGAATGAAGCGGGCTACCTGGGGCTCAGGCAGGAGGTTCAGCACTGGTGTCTCTGGGTCTGAGTTGGCAGGAAACACCTGCGGGCATCAAGTCTTTTGGTGGGACTGCTAAAAACCCAGCAGCCTGTCCAGACCAGAGAAAGAACTCCGGCCTCTAAGCTCATCACCAAACCTATCCTGATGGGCTCAGCCAGAGACTTGCACTGTACGTCAACCCCAGACCCCCTGCCCATGGGCAGCCTAGGCAGCTTGGTCACAGCTTATTAGACCAATCTGGCCACAGGACTCAGGAGCAGCCAGTCCTAAAGCTGGCCAGGCCCTGCATTGTAGCCTGGTATAAAAAGGAGTCCATGAGATGGGAAAGCCAGAGCCACGAGGAGGTGAGAAGGGATACAAGGTGGTGAGGCCCATCACCAGAAAGGGGGTTCCAGCAGGAAGTTGGGGCATAAGTGGGACCCTCCCGATGGAGAAAGGGAGATGCGGTTATGTTCTAAAGCAGCTTAGCCCTCAAGGCTGCCTGGTGAGTGCTACCCATTCTGACAACCCCTTCTCCTGGAATGCCAAGCAGACATCTATTCCTTGACGTCGGAGCAGCCCCAGTCCAGTCAGGATCCTATAGTGGGCCCCAACCACCATGGCACCACTCACCGCATCCGTCCCACTGCTACGGTTCCTACTCCCCCACCACGTCTGACTGTCATTGCTGAACTGGACCTTGTATGATGTGACCCAGTCGTACCTGGCAGGGAGCAAGGTAGAGATTATCAGTGACCCCAGGACTCCCACCGCAACCCTTCTCATTCTGTCCATACTTCCTGGACTGGGCTGGCCTGCCTCACCTCCAGACAGAGTTCCTGCCCTGTGTGATAATGCCTGAGAAGCGGGTGGGGTGCCTAGCATCCACCTGAAACCACGGCTCAGTATCCTGCTCCTCAGCACACCAGGCCCCGTCATACAGATCGCCGTCCTCCAGGCCTGACTGTGAGCACAGGACATGGTGATCAGATCCAAGTGAACAGTATAGAGTGGTCTGGGCTGGGGGCTGGGGGCTGGGGAGGGAGGAAGTTCCTAGGAGGCGCCCTGCTCAGAGCCAGGGCTGCTGACCTGGATGTTGAGCCGTCCCCGGTGTGGTCCAAGACCAAAGGACTGGCTGCTGGATGCCTCGAGCTGGCTATCCGAAACTCGCAGGGACTCCAGGCCCAAGGGGGGGCAGCCTGGGGCAGGGGCAGAGCAGTGAGACAGGACCAGAGAGAGAGTGGTCAGGGCAGGTAAGAAGCCGAGTCCATGCCTGCCCAAGTGCTGGGCAAGCTGGGGGCATGCCTATGCCCATGAGGCCGAAAGTGATGTTAGTATGTGGCCCAGGGGCTGCAAGTCTGGGAAGGGTCCCTGGAGTAGCAGTACCTGGTTCCTGCTCCTCTAGGGGGTCAAGGGCTCCTGCAGGGGTGGTGGTCACCGGAGGCTTGGCAGTCACCAGGGGTCCAGGACGAGTTAGCTTCTTTCGTTTCTTCATAATGATCTTCTTCTTCTTGACAATGCGAATCCGAACATGCTGTTCTGAGGTCCCTGGGGACCAGGGAGGCAGAGCACCAGGGGAGGGAAGAATGCCAGAGGGAATCATCTGCCAGCCTAAGAAAGCATGCCAGTCCTTGGCAGCACCCCCATACCCGGTATCCAAAGACCTTAGCATGGACTTAACATCTGACTCCCACCTGCCTCTCCCACCACTTCCCTGGCTCCTTCTTGACATGACTACATGTTTGGCCAGCCTGGTCTCTGAACCTCTCCAGTGGAGAGCTACACCCAGTCACTAACAGAGAACTAACTATTTGGTTCCTCCAAAGAGCTGAGTTTGGGTTTTTCTTTTTTAAGATTTTATTTATTTATTAGAAACACACACAGAAGCAGACATAGGCAGAGGGAGAAGCAGGCTCCCCTCAGGGAGCCCAATGTGGGACTCGATCCCCAAACCCCAGGATCATGCCCTGAGACGAAAGCAGAGCTTAACCGCTGAGCCATCCAGGCATCCCTGAGTTTGTTTCTTTATCTGCAGGCCTTGGCCTTGGCTGACCCTCTCCATCATCCCCCGGATCTTATTGCCTAATTCCCATTCTTTGAATTTCAGCCCAGGAATCTTCCTTAGCCCTAGACCCAATCTCATGTTCCAAAGCCCTGATCTGCCTCTATTGCTGCATCTGCCCTCTGGGCTGAGATGTCCCATCCTCAGACTGTCTGCCTAGGTGCCCAGACTTTCCACGGCTGGGCCTGTGTCCTGCTTGCCCTGCAGTACAGGGCCTTGAACAGGGCGGAAGTCACTGGTTCCCCACCAGAGTTCCCCACGCTCTGCAGATACCTCCAGAAAGCGCTGCACATTTACCTACCTGGAGACCCATGCCTTTCCCCATACTGTGTCCTTCTTGTTTGCCCTCCCTCTTTAGCTCCTCCTGACTCAGAGATACCCGCTTTTCAGGACCCAGTTTCACTCGCCTCCTCTGAGAAGCCCTCCTTGATTGCCAGCCCTTTGCCTTCCTCATCTCTGTACTTGCATCTGAAGTCAGAAAGTGAGGCAGCCGGCCTCTCTCCCACCCCTCACAGTGCCCCATTCCTCCAGGCAGCGCTAGCAAAGACCACTCTCCCCACCTTGCTCTCCATCTTTCCTTCCCGCCCCTGCCCTCAGGCTCTGTCCTTAGGTCTAGTTCTGCACCTTCTACCCTCAGGGCTTTTGTCTGTCCCTCTTTCTCCCCTTCTCCTGGCTCTGGTCTCAGTTTCCTCATCCGTGAAAAGGGAAGGTTTGGGGCTGGAAGAGGCAGCCTCCTACTGGCTCCCTCCCAGGACTGCTGACTTGCTCTGGCCGGGAACTGGGGCTGCTGAGTCAGCAGCCGTAGCAAGGGACGGGGAGGGAGGGTGGGAGGGAGGAGTGTGTGTGTGTCGGGGAAGGGTGGGCACACAGGCTCCGGGCAGGGAGTGTGTGAGCGTGTGTGCGCGTGTGTGAGCGTGTGTGTCGGGGAAGGGTGGGCACACAGCGGCCAGGGGAGGAGGGTAGCCCGAGAAGCGGGCCCTCGGTCGGGGCGCTCACCGTTACTCTTCCCCGCGGGCGGCTGTACCGGGCTGCTCTGCGGGGCCAGGGTCGAGCCCCGGGCCTCGGTGGCAGCGGGAGGCGCAAGTCCCAGCACCGAGGTGCCAGGCGCCCCCAGACCCGGACCGACGGCAGGCGCGAAGGCGGCCAAGGCGAGCAGGAGACCCCACATGGCGGGGTCCGAAGGTGGGGACGCGCTGGGTCCGCGGCGGCCGGTGGGTTCGTCTCTTCCTGCCCGGTGCTCTGGAGCCCCCCGCCCCTTCCTGCCGCCGCCACACGCCCCCTGCGGCTCCGCCCGCCCACAGCCCTCTAGCTGGCCCGGGACCCGGGAGGGGAGGGGAGGGGAGGGGAGGGGAGGGCCCGGGCGGAGCGCGGGAGGCGGACCCCCGAGCGGCCACCCCCGGTCCCCGCACCCACCGCCCCCGCCCCGCCCCTCCGGCGTCCCCAGCTCGCCCGCCCCTCTCGTGCGCTGCGCTCTGCAGTCCGCGCAGCCCCTCGGCACCCCTGCCTGGTTTCACCAAACCCTGTGAGGCGCCTGGCCCACAGTGGGCGCCTGCTTCGCACCGCGCGCCGTGCCAGGCGCTTTGCACGTGGCCTCTCAGTCCAACCTCATTTTGCAAACCGGTAAACTGAGGCGCAGAGCGCCCAACGGAGGTGGCCGCGGTAGCAACGCTGAGAATTTTGGGGGAGGAAACAACTCCAGAGGGAAATCCATCCAGAGCCAGAAGTCCCCTCCCAGGGCGGATGGGACAAAAGGAAGAGGGGAAACTGAGGCGCGGGATGGGGCGGGCTGCGGGGAGGAGGGAGGACTACCCCTCCAGGGATTCTTCTGAAAGACGACCCTAGGGGCCCAGCCCGAGGCGGCCCTTCCCACCGCCAACCCCATCCCCCCGGCCCCGCCTCTCTTCTCTCCTCCTTCCCGTCCCCTCCCCTACTCCTTTGCTCGCTGGGCTGCCACGTTCCGGGCTTACATAACTTGAGGAAAGAAGCCGGAGCAGATACCCGGCCCGCTGGGCCCGGAGGTGGAGGGACCGAGGCCCGTTGTTCGCCAGTCCCGCCCTCCCCGCAGCCTCCCCGACCCGTCTCAGTCTCCTCCGGTGGCAGGCAGCCGGGGGGCTCCGCTGGCGGGGTGCCCCACATCGAGGATTCCGGAGCGCAGGTCCCTTCCCCATCCGGCTGCCTAGCCCCCTTTGATTCCCCGACGCCAGGTCGCCTCCCAGAGGGAAGGAAATGCGTCCACTGCGCCCCTCTGGCCTGTGCTTTGTCCTTGCAAAGAGCCCGCGGCCAAGAGAAGCGATGCCAGGTGGCCAGGAATCCTCTGGAGTGTGTGCCCCCCTTAGCAAATACTTTTTTGCGGGGCCTCTATATCAACTATTTGAATCACCCCAGGTCACCGTTCTGGCGGCCCAATCTCATATGATTTTTCGAAAGATCCCACTTTGTACCCCTGGAACTAGATCCCACCACCAGCAGGGGCAACCTCAGAGACGTGAGTCCCAGAGCCCCTGGAGGCATCTGGCCCTACCCAGGCACTCTGTATAGAGAGCCCCAAAAGGGAGTGACAGGTCAGGGGCAGAAAGAGTACTGTACACTGAGGCTTCACGGGAGTAGGAGGGCAGGACAGGCTCCAGGAGAGCTGGAAGTGGGTCTGAACAGGTCCTGAGGGCTGCTCCCCCTTCCTCCAAAGCCCAGTCTGGCCACTTCTCTGTCTCTGGCCTCAACCTCACCAAAGTTTGACAGACAGTGTGAGGAGGGGAGGGGGCACCTGGCCAGGACATTTCAGCCTCCTGAGGCTCTCACCCACAGCACCTAAATCAGGTCAGATTCCTCCTAGCTGAAGTCCCTGGAGGCTCACATGCAAGGTCCTTCGTGATAAAGTTCTTCTCCACCCACATCTTTCCCACCTCATGGACCCTGGCTCATATGCCTCCAGCCAGCCACACTGGCCTTCTAGCAATCCCTCTGATGCACCAGACCCTTCCAGCCTCATGGCCTTTGCACTAGTTCACTAAGTTTGCATCCTTATCATACAGATTGCTTTTTGGTGTCACCTGACACTGCCTTTGCTGGCCATTCTGATGAAAGTAAGCCCCATCCTCTACACACACTATCCTTTCACCCTGTTTTATTATTGTTTTCAAAGGCACTCAAGATTGAGATTATCTTGTTTTGTTATGTGTTCATTGTCTGGGTCCTCATCCCCAGCAAAGGTAAGCAACACTCCAGAAGAGCTTTTTGTACCCAAAAGTTCACAGCTCATGGCCAGTCCCTACTTAGTGCCCAAAAAGTATCTGTGTGGGGGTACCTGGGTGGCTCACTAGGTTAAGCATCTAGCTCTTGGTCTTGGCTCAGGTCATGATCTCATGCATCATGAGATCAAGCCCCAGGTCAGGCTCTGCACTTAGTGGGTAGTCTGCTTGAGATTCTTTCCCTCTAGACCTCCCCATACTTGCTCACTTGTGCGCATGCACGTTCTCTCTCTCTAATAAATAAATAAATCTTTTTTTTTTTTTTTTTTTAAATATCTAACAGGGGTGCCTGGGTAGCTCAGCAGTTACCTGGGTGGCTCAGCAGTTGATCATTTGCCTTCTGCTCAGGTCCTGATCTCGAGGTCCTGGGATCAAGTCCCACATCGGGCTCCCCCGAGAGAGCCTGCTTCTCTCTCTTCCAATGTCTCTGCCTCTCCCTGTGTCTCTCATGAATAAATAAATAAAATCTTTTTTTAAAAAAGTATCTATGTAATATATTCAAGGTTAGAGAGGACCAAGCAGACCTGAGGGAAGCTGACTCTCCCCAACAGTGCCAGGTTCTGTGGGAGAGATGATAGGCCATAAACAGGGAGACCTGCCCCCCAAGGGACTGGCAGGATGGAGCATGCTGGCCATCCCCTGCCAAGCTCTCAGGGGCTCAGATCTGTGGGATGCTAGTACCTCTCTGTCCCCTGTGCCCCCTCACCCTTCTTCTCACCTCTCTTAATCCCTTGCCTCTCTGCCCTATTACAACTTTCAGGGCCCCTTCATATCCCTCTATGTCCCCTGAGTGCCTCAGAGCCTCCCTATACTCCTTCATTACTTCCTTATCCCCTCAGGTACGTTCCCACCTCTGTTGCTGTCTTTGGTCCTTTCGACTTGGTTCCTTGAGCTGCAAAGCTGCCAGGCCAGGAGGCAGGCTCTAGAGGCGGCAGCTCCAAGGCTCCAGTGGCAGGTCTACACTCAGATACTGGTGCAGTCAGATCTCTAGTCTCAGGAGCCAGGTAGAGAATCTGTCGTGGCCTCATGTGGGTGAGAATATGGTGCAAAGCACATGTGAGCAGGACTGAGCTGGACTGGGTGGAGATAGCAGCCCAAAAGGGATTTGGGTTTAAGGGATGGCCAGGAACTCTCCTGCCAGCTCTCCAGGGTGGTGGGGTGGCTCAAGGTGGAGAGGAGAGCCAACTTTGGCATCGCCTAGGCTCCATTTCACACCTGCTTCTGCTGTTTGTTTTGTGTGGGTATCCTTAGACAGTAATTTGCTCTCTGAGCCTCTGTTTCCTCATCTGTAAAATGGGGATGATAATATCTTAGCCCCAGGGTTTTGGTGGTGATGAAGTGAGAAAATATGTGGTTCCTCGGGGGCGCAGAGGCTAACCAGATGAATTAAAGGTGGGAAAACAGCTTCATACTGTCCTCTTTTTTTTTTTTCTTTTTTAAGATTTTATTTATTTATTTGAGAGAGTGACAGAGCAAGCATGAACAAGGTGGTGGGGGGATGGGCAGAGGGAGAGGGAGAAGCAGACTCCCCTCTGAGCAGGGAGCTGATGCGGGGCTTGATCCCAGCATCCTGGGATCCTAACCTGAGCCGAAGGCAGATGCTTAACCACCTGAGCCACCCAGGCGCCCCATTTTTTTAAATTTTTTTAATTCATGAGAGACACACAGAGAGAGGCAGAGACATAGGCAGAGGGAGAACCAGGCTTCCCTTTGGGGACCCCGATGCGGAACTCCATCCGCAGGACTCTGGGATCATCACCTGAGCCAAAGGCAGATGCTTAACACCACTGAGCCACCCAGGTGTCCCTCATACTGTCCTCTTATTCCCACATATATGGATGGAATAAAACAATATCAAGAAAAGAAAGGAGGTTATGTGTCTGGCTGTACAAAGAGAGAGGTAGTGAAATCTACTGCCTGCTGGATCTGCCAGTCTTCTGTCCCTGGTGCTGGGCCAGAACTCACTCTGCACTAGGGGCTCTCCCTATGATGCAAGTGAGCATTGATGGGGACTCCCTCCCATGGACCTACATGCACTGGGAGGCATCTCCCCACATGACCATCCTCTGCTCACTACCTCCCCCAGCTATCTCTCTTTTGTGCATCAAAGTCCATGAGAGCCCTGCTTCTCAAAGTGTGGCCAAGGACCAACAGCACCGCATCCCCTGGGCGCTTGTTAGAAATGCAGAATCCCACCCCAGACCTACTGAATCAGAATCTGCATTTTAACAAGATCTCCAGAGAATTCAACCCCAGGAGATTCGTGTGCACATTAAAGGCTGAGCAGCACTAGGTGGAGATTTAGAACACCTCCATCTAAAATGCATGAGATTCACAGCTTTCAAGTTTGATGGTGTTTGATGTTGTCACTGCAAATTTTATCTGAAGCTACAGAGCACATCCACATAACATTTGGAAATTGGTATTTCATTCATCCTGGGAGAGTATATTCCTGATCTCTACAATATGACCCTATATTAATTTTCTTTCTTTTTAACTAAATCATTTAACCAAAATACTACAGAACACAGTTTTAAAGGTAAACCACATTTAAGCTTGCAATAGAAGATTCTTTTCTATGCTTCTCCATTCCCAGATCAACCACTTTTAATTCTGTTATTTCTCCTTGTATTTATCTTTATACTTCTATTGCTACTTCTTTAATTTTTCTATGTCTAAATGTTATCTGTAGGTTTCCTGCTATGGAATTAAATATTTCACTTTCCTACCACCCTCCTCCACACATATATTCAAGTACACAAGCACAGTCTTTCCATCTTCCCGAAGAGCTAAGTCATTGAAGTCCATATTCAGTGCTTATATTATGACCATGTAAATACTATTGTTCAACTTTTTGTGTTCCCTGTAGTTAGCAATTTTTTTTTAAGATTTTATTTATTTGGGGCAGCCCCGGTGGCCCAGCGGTTTAGCGCCGCCTTCAGTCCGGGGTGTGATTCTGGAGACCTGGGATTGAGTCCCACGTCAGGCTCCCTGTATGGAGCCTGCTTCTTCCTCTCTCTCTCTCTCTCTCTCTCTCTTTCTCTCTCTCTCTCTCTCTCTCTCCCTGTCATGAATCTGTCATGAATAAATAAATAAAATCTTAAAAAAAAAGATTTTGTTATTTGTTCATGAGAGAGAGAGAGAGAGAGAGAGGCAGAGACACAGGCAGAGGGAGAAGCAGGCTCCACGCAAGGAGCCCGATGTAGGACTCGATCCCAGGGCTCCAGGATCACGACCTGGGCCGATGGCAAGCACCCAACTGCTGAGCCACCTAGGCATCCCGGGAGTTAGCAATTACTTTGTTTTAGCATTTGCTTGGTTTTCTACACATCAATTACTAATTTAATCCCAAAGCAACCAACAGAACTGAACATTTATTTTGAACATATCTAAAAACTGCAGACAATCTCATTTTCTTCTGGAGACATCCCTCCTGGAGCATCTTGCTTTTGATTCCAGGTTAGGTTGTTTTCTTTCTTCACTTGGAAGCACAGCTGACATCTTGAGCCTTTCTCATCATTGCTTTCCTGTGTTTAGCCTCATTTCTTTCTTTCTTTTTTTTTTTTAAAGATTTTATTTATTCATGAGAGACACACACACAGAGAGAGGCAGAGACACAGGCAGAGGGAGAAGCAGGCTCTATGCAGGGAGCCTGACATGGGACTCCATCCTAGGTCTCCAGGATCATGCCCTGGGCTGAAGGCGGTGCTAAATCGCTGAGCCACCCGGGCTGCCCTAGCCTCATTTCTTGACTCCCATATTGTCCTCTTAGTTTAATGCCTTGTTTTGCTGAAGCACATCCTCCAGTAGCTTTCTAGGAAAGAGTGTATGTGAGGTCAAATTTTTAAGAACTTGCATGGCTTAAAATGTCTTTCTTCTACTTTCATACTTGATCATCATGTGGACAAATACATGTTCTTAGGTTGGAAATAATTTTCTCAGAATTATGCAGGCATTGCTTTTTACTCTGGCAAGAGCCAGAGCAAAAGCAATCAATGAATGATCCCAAGGGCCAGGGGTATGGGTTCTATGCCAGTGATGTCAAGTCCACCAGCCTTGAGTCTTTGGACAGTGCCTACTAGAGACAGATATGCTGCCTAATTCTTGCTGTCTCCTCTCTTTGGGGCTGTATGACCACAGTTCCCTTCCCCCACCCCCATTAGTTTTCCTTCAAAGTATGATAAGTGGACAAGGACTCTTGTTAGTTATGATCCATTTCCATTCTTGCCTCTCAAGTCACTAAAGTGAGATGTGCTGGAACCTCCGTAGGTTCAGATTACCATGGAGATAGGTTTCCTTTTCAGATGATCAATCCCTTCCTTTTATGTTCATTTTCCTTACTTTCATCCTCAGAGTTACTTTAACTTCCAGATTGTGAGTTATTATGTCACCGCTCTTCATATTCACATTATATATGCCATTTCTGGAATTCCAGTATCTGGAACACTTCCCACAAACCACAGGCTTAGAAACAGCCCCCTCCTGCCCCACCCTGTAGCAGTCCCCTGGGAGTCCAGCTCCAGAAAGTCTCAGGGTACTTCCTGGCAGAGCCTATCTCTGCATTTCAGGGCTGCAGTCCTGAAAATTCCCCCACAAGGCATCAGCCAGCTCTCAGGGGAGAGACAGCTGCCGACAGGAAGATTGAATAATTGTCCCTGGACACAGAGCTCTGGGAACCCGCAGGAGAAAGAGAGCGGCCCTTCCTCTCTTACCCACGTGGTGATGGGGTTAGAATGCCTTCCTGGTAACTCAGATCCTCTTGGGGAGTCCTGGGGGCAGAGAATTCACCAAGGCAAGAGGATGAGTCTTAGTTCTCAGAAATCATGACTCCCTTCTGGCTAAGCCTCACCTAAGATACCAGCTGCTTAGGAGGTCAAAACCAGCCACAGCTCCCTCTGTACCCCAGAGCCCCACCTGGCAATAGGTCACAATGTCCCAGCTGCCCAGTCCCATAACAGCTGACTGAAGTAGCAGGTGAGGAGGGTGTGGTGAGTGAGTGTGTGGGGAGGCGGAGATTCCCACGCAGTTTACTCTCGAGTGTCTGTCAGGGCCCCACCCGGTCCCACATACCTACCCACCCCAACTCCCTCCCAGCACTAGTCCTTCCTGTCATCTCCACCTCCCTCTATGACCCAGCTTTGCTTGCCCAGGCCCAAAGGCCCTGCTTATCCTATCCCAGTCCCTCCCAGGGGCCTGAGTGCTGGGGAGGGGTCGAATAGTCCAGTAAGTCCATGTATGTCTCCCCGGGGCCTTAGCCCGGCCCAGCTCTGGGACAGTGTCCTAGGGCTGGGGGCACTGGGACTGACAGTTCGGGCAGTCTTTTCCACGGCTGGCCCAGTCTTGCTGCTGCTGCTGCTGCTGCTACTGGTCAGCTTCCTGACCTTCGACCTGTTCCACTGGTAAGTGTGCAGCAGCCTGGCAGGTGGCAGGAGTAAGCAGGGAAACAAATAGTCAATTTCCGGAAGCCCAGCTGTCACCCTGTCTCTCCACAGCCCCGCAGGCCCCGTCCAACCACAGCACATACTTCTCACAGGCCAGAGTCAGGGGGCCGGTGAGGGCCCAGGACTGCAGGAGGCTGTACTCCTGCCTACGGTGGCAGTCACGGGACAACTCAGCCCCCAGGAGGCTCTGCTACTGCTGCTCCTGAGCCTGGGGCTACTCCTGGGAGCCTGCAGCGTGCCCTTGGCCCTGCTTGGCCTGGCTTTCTACCTCCATCCTTGGATCTGAGTGCCCTCCAGAAATACACTGGCAGTGTTGCTTCCCCAGATCGCCTTTCCTCTGTTGTGGGTGGAGCAGGCAGGAGGGTACCCCTTTATCTCCAGTCTGAACCACAGGGGACCTTCAGCTCCACAATGTGGACAGTGGATACCCGGGTCTGAGTCTGAGGACAGCAACAGAAGGTGAGCTAAGGGACGGGGGTCCAGGGCAGGATGTGGCAGCCATCTCCGAGTTTGTGGGTTGGGAGGTGGCCATTCTGGCCTCCTCTGTGGTTCTAGAGTATCAGTGTCCAGAAAGACTCACAGGAGAGCAGAGTAGGACTGGATATCAGTTAGTAGGGTAGGAACCAGGATCTGGAGGGGGCTTCCCACAAGAAAGCATGACAATCTGCATCAGTGGGCTCACCAGCACCCCCTGGCAGCCTGGAGGGTCCGTGGAAAGGGATTCAGGTGAGTCTTACATCCTGCAGTGACTCCTCTCTTGGTTGGACCCCACCCCTACCCGGGTCACAATAGGGATCTGGTGGGGGGGAAGGGGGGACAGAGGGACAGCAGGGGCTCCACTCTGGCCGCTAGGCCGTCCTAGGTGCTGCAGGAAGCAACATGACTTAGGTGGTTCTGCCCAGAGGTAAGCCCCAGGCCCTGGCTCAAAGCCTCACCCCACCCGTGCTGGTTACCCTCCTGCCCCTGCCTCCTGCCCCCCACCTGCCCTGAGGTCCCAGGCATCTCGGGGCTGCTCCTGCAGCTGGCCTGGCCCTCTCCCCAGGTGTACCAGCCAGGATGCAGCAGCCCCAAGTGGAGACAGGTGCCATCGGGGCCGGCGAGGGGCCGCAGCAGGCAGTGCCCTGGTCAGCCTGGGTCATGCGGCAGGCCTGGGTGCGCTGGTGCATGTGCCACATGCCTCGGAGCTGGGCCCAGTGGTGGACCACATCGGGCTGGCGGCAGCCACTCCAGCGTGTGCTGTGGGGGCTGGAGGGGATCCTCTACCTGCTGCTGGCGCTGATGCTATGCCACGCGCTCTTCACCACCGGCTCCTACCTGCTGAGCTCCTTGTGGCCTGTCGTGACTGCAGCGTGGCGCCATCTGCTGCCAGCTGTCCTGCTGCTGGTGCTCAGCGCCCTCCCTGCCCTGCTCTTCACGGCCTCCTTCCTGCTGCTTTTCTCCACGCTGTTGAGCCTCGTGGGCCTCCTCACCTCCATGTCTCACCCAGACTACACTCAGGACTTGGACCAATAGAAGGGCAACCCCATCCCGCTGCCTGTGTCTGTTGAGCCCTGGGGAGGGGGAGGCCCCAGACCTCCCATCCCTAGCACTGCTCGGGCCATGTGTGATGTTGCTAAAGCTGGCAGGGTAGACTAGCCTGACCTCTGGGCACCTTCCCCAAGCCAATGCTACAGGTACTTGGTGTGGGGCATTGGGGGCTTTGAGAAGGGACAGGGCAGAAGGGTTAGCCAGGGGCAGAGCTCGGCCAAGCCACTGAGAGTTCCCACAAGGCTGTAGTGACACCACTAGGGCTCCCTTAGCAACTGGCAGCAGCTTTTTCTTGCAGCTGCTCAGCTGTCTCAGCTGCGGACTCAGTTGAGAATTTCTAGTTCGGTAGCCCTGACTGGCCATTCCTTTCACTAACCCCCCAACCCCCGCTCTTTCCCCAGGCTCTAGAAAGAGCCCACTGACAGAAACCTACCTGGGAGAAGGCCGTCCAGAAGTCCCATGAGACCTCAACTAACACCTCTCGCTCCTTTCTGCTCAGGCATCCCCCACTCCCTAGACTTCTTCCCTTCTGCCTTGGTGAGCATCCCTGAGTCTGGGAGGTGGGCCACTACTAGGGTAGTGAGGATCCCAGAAGAGACCTACTCTAAGTTTCCTAAGGTCTGTTATGGAAAAATGAACAAGAAGTCCCATTTCCTCACTTAAACAATGTGCGGCCATGGCCAACCAATTCTTTTGAATCTCCATGATAAGTGAGTCTCAACCCTGTCATGGGGTCATTGTGAGTCAAAGGCAATACCTATGTGTGAAGTACTTCGTAAAGACCAGAGAGCTGTAAGATATTATACTGAAGCCTAAGAATTAATGTGTAGGCTCAAAAGGCCTTTTGACCCTGAAGGTGGTTGGAAGAGCAGGAAGCTTCCCCAGGCCTTCAGAGAAATGCTCTGTCATGCATACAGTTTCAGCCCTCCGATGGCAAACAGGGGCGGGCGGGTGTGGACGAGATGTAAGAGGTCATGTGACATGAAATCTCAAAACGTGCACATGTTGAGCTCTTCTGATTGTGAAATGCTTGGGGCTGGGGCCTGGCACCTGGAAACGCCTGGACAGATGTGCGTGTGGAGAAAGCAGAGCCCATGGGTTTCTGAAGCTGACCTGATTAGCCGCTCACAGCTCAGGAAGGTCTTAGAAGGTGGCATCCCTTCATGTCCAGCATCCTGGCTCTTCACATACCCGCTAACTCTCCAAACAAAACCTGTTATTACTGAGTAAGGCACATGGTAGATAGCTTTACCCACAGCTGAGACCCACCTAACAGACCCCACCCAGATCCTGACCCCTCTGGATATATCTAACCGTAAAACTTCTGCTCCTGAAGCCCTAGAACTAAAGTTTCTTTTTTCTGCTAAACATTCAGGCCATGAGGACCAACTCCTAGAACCGAAGTTTATTTTTGCTAAAACCCACTTGCTGTGGAGCTGCACAAGTATTCAGGCCACTGGTCAGATGCCTTCAGCATCGGTGCCTGAAAACCCCAGGCCCGGTCCTTCCATCCCGTTTTCTTGTGGTTCTCCCTCAGATGTGGCCTAGTAATAAAGGTAAGGCAGGACATGGAGATGGTGGAGCCTCATGGTTAGCATGGGCTCTGGTGTATTGGCTGAGGATGGGCTTGAATCCCAGCACTGTTACCTTTTAGCTCCATGGCCTTGGTCTTGAACTTCATGTTCCTCAAGGATAAAACCAAGGCAAGAACACCTGTTTAAAGCCAGGATGCCAATCTTGGGTCTCTCATTGACTTGGCTGGGCATTGCGAGCCAGGGACATCACTTCAGAGTCTTGGGGCCACTCTGATTAAGGGAGACAGGAGGTTTGGCCCAGACCAGGCACACTGTAGGGGTCAGGGGAGGAAGCAAGGAGAAGGCCTTCTTCCCATCCCCACATAAATATAGGCCTTCCAACCTCCTGATCTGCTGGTAGAGGTTGTACAGCCAGACTGGAGAGGTGATGGGCAATATTAATCAAATTAGATCAATACATACTCTGTGACCCAGAAATCCAGAATGAATTCTCATAGAAGCCCATAAGGGCCTTGTTCCCCAGAGTGGTTCCACCAGGACCAGAAGTATAGGTATCACCTGGGAGCTGGCTAGAAATGCAGTCTCAGGCCCCACCCAGGCCTGTTGAATCAGAGCCCACATTTTAACAATATCCCAGGTAACACACATGCACACAAATGTTTGAGAAGCACTGCATAAAGGGATATATTCGAGAGTGATGATTGTACTCTTGGTGGTGGCAGGAGATGGGAGAGGTAAAATAAGGTGGATGAGCACAGCGGTTAGAAGGAGAGGAAGATATTAATATTGATTTTGAAATCCTAGCACTGAGTGAAAAGAAACTTGAATGAGAAATAATCCAATTCCTTTTACACAAATTTAAAATGCATGCCAGCAAAACATTTTTTTGTTTTGTTTTTCCAATAACACGTGAAAACAAAAGATAACAATGAAATGACCAACTCTAGGGGCGAGGCAAGAGGGAGTGGAGTATGCAGATCAAAGGGAAGTGAGGGGCCTCGGTATCAGGAACGGAATTCCCGAAATTCCTTTAAATGTAGATAAAGTTACTCATTCAGAGTTAAAAGTCTTAAAAATGCAAGCCTGGGGCAAATGAACTGGCCGGAATGAAGGAGTTCTAAACCTTTACGATGTGGGCCTAGAAGGCAGAGCTGCCCCTCCGGCCTGAGTGACCCGGACGGGGACGGCTGAGTTGCCTTTGCCTGGCCTCCCCGCCGCTGCGCGCGGCCTGCTCTGCTGGGGTGGGGGTGGGACCCAGTTACCCGCGTGACCCGACCAGAAAGATAATCAGATCAGGCGGGACGGGAGGGACAGAGCAGAGGCGGCGTCACCCGCGAGGGCTGCGGCGTCTGAGAGCAGAGCGGGAGCCCCGGGGCGTCCGCACCTGCTGGGGGGCGCCTGGGAGCGGGAGCGCGGGGCGGGACTCTCGGCCTCGCGTACGGAGCGCCCAGGAGGAGCGGCCGGGCCGAGGGTCCGAGAGGGCGGCGACCAGGGCGCTCGGGAGCAGGGGCAGCACTTGAGCCCGCCCGGGGAAGGTGAGGGGTCCCTGGAAGTAGGAGAGCCAGCGGCGCGAAGCCGAGAGGGGGCGCGCGCTCTCGGACTCGCGTGTGCCGGGGAAGCGGGTCCCGCTCCGGCGCGTGGGGAGCCGCTGTCCTCCGCGCGAGGCCCCGGAGCGGGAGCGGGAGCGGGAGGGGGAGGGGGAGGCCCGCTCCCGCCCGGAGGAGTCGTTCGCTCGGGGGTGCGGGAGAGCGGCCACGGCCACGGCCACGGCCACGGCTGGAGGGCATCGAATGGGGCGCGTTGACTGTGGCGGCAGAGCGAGGCGGGCTGAGAAGGAAATGATACGCCAAGCCGGGGACCGGAGGGCTGTGGGCACCCACAAAAGGGAGGTGCTAGCCACCCCCGGAAAGTCGACACCCCAGGGAATCGCAGCGGGCTGAGCCGGCGACCGACGAGGCAAGGCGCGCCCCCTGGCGGCGATCTCCCGCCCTGGCGATGAAGAGTCCAGGGGCCCGGTGTGGGGAGGCAGGGAAGGGAGGCTCTCTCAGCGGCGGGCACGCTAGCCCCGAGGGCGAGGGTAGATCCTGGCGCCACTGCCGTCAGGGTAGGGGCCTCGTTGGTGCCTCACCCCCTTCCTTAATCTCCAACCTGGGTCCCCCAACCAGAAACCCCGAGGCATCCAGGGCAGAGCTCGTGGGAAGCCTGGAGAAAGAAGGGTCCAATCTAGCCGTCTTCACTGTGTCACCAACTCCTGGCGCACCCCTAGTCTATGATCCTATTCCTCCTGGGGTAAAAGAGCGGTCTTTGGGCAGCCCCGGTGGCGCAGCGGTTTAGCGCCGCCTGCAGCCCGGGGCGTGATCCTGGAGACCCTGGATCGAGTCCCACGTCGGGCTCCCGGAATGGAGCCTGCTTCTCCCTCTGCCTGTCTCTGCCTCTCTCTGTCTCTCTCTGTGTGTGTGTGTGTGTGTGTGTGTGTGTGTGTGTGTGTGCCTCTCATGAATAAATAAATGAAATCTTAAAAAAAAAAAAAGAACTTGGGGCATCGGGGTGGCTCAGTGTTTGAGCATCTGCCTTTGGCTCAGGTCGTGATCAGGTCCCACATCGGACTCTCCACAGGGAGGGAGCCTGCTTCTCCTTCTGCCTCTCTCTCTGTCTCTCGTGAACAAATAAAAAATAAATAACTAAAATAAATAAAAAAATAAAAGAACTTGATTTAAGACCATATTTTCTGGCTCATGTCTTTAAATGCCTAACAAAAAACCCTACAATAGTTAAAATTGATATGTGATACTGCATACATGCAAAATATTTGTTGTAACATATGAAAGTCATAAAGTTCTCTAAACTGAAGGATGCTACATCCATCTAAGAGCCAGATGTTATCAGGCCTCTCCCTGTGCATTCAACACCTAACTGGATGAGCTGGGACTCCCAGACAATGGCTTATGGAAATGCTATTCATAGGCACCTTTGACTTGATCTTGATTTAAAAGGAACTTCTAAAAAAAACAAAACAAAAACAAAATAAATAAATAAAAGGAACTTCTAAGGTGCCACCATTAAGAATTGCGTAGATTACTGTAGAATTTTGATAGTTAACCTTTATCCTGTTAAGGAAATTCCTTTCCCTTCCTGATTGTGAATGGATATTGAATGATAAAATTGTTTTTTTTTTCCTGCATCTATTACAAGGACGACTTGGTTATTTTCCTTTATTTTTTATATGGTGAATTAAATTTTTAAGGTGCCTTAATATTAAACTATTCCTAGAAAAAAAAACCCATCCTAGTTCCTCTTTAACTGATATATAATTCACACACACATTTTACGTGCAAGTAAAATGCACAAATCTTGGAGGTACAGCTCAATGAATTTTTACATACTTGTACATGTGTTCATGTAACTACCATCCAGATCAAGATACAGAACTTTTCTATCATCCCAGAAAGTTCCATTACGCCCTATCCCAATCAATACCTCCCCCCCCAAGGTAACCTGTATTGTGACTTCTACCACAGATTAGCCTATTCTTGAAATCATACAGAACAAAATCATTCAAAATTTGGTGGTGTCTGGATTCTTTCAATGTTACAGCTGTGAGATGCATCCATGTTGTTGCATCTCTCAGTAGTTTGCTCTCCTTTATTAGTGTGTACTATCCCACTGTAAGGGAAGAAACAATTCATCTACTCTCTTGTTAAAGGACATTTGGCTTGTTTCCAAGTTTTGGCTACTATGAATAAAACATAGGAATATCTTTGTACGGAGTCTTTTTTTAAAAAAGATTTTATTTATTTATTCATGAGACACACACACAGAGTCAGATACAGGCAGAGGGAGGGGCCGGCTCCACGCCGGAACCCGATGCGGGACTCAATCCCGGGTCTCCAGGATCAGGCCCCGGGCTGAAGGTGGCGCTAAACCGCTGAGCCACCCAGGCTGCCCCTTGTACAAGTCTTTTGGTAGTTGTTGGATTGCAGAGTATGTAAATGTTCAACTTTAGTAAATGCTGCCCAATAATTTTCTTTTCTTTTTTTTTTTTTTTCCCAATAATTTTCAAAGTGATTTGTACCAAGCAGTGATTCCACTGCTTTTTTTCAGTCTATCCACCTAATTTATTGTGTGGGGTTTTTGTTCCCTCAGATGGTATTGTCATTTGTTTCTCATTTTCACTTTCGCTTGGGTAATTTCTAAGAAGGAAATACCACCTTTATTCTATCACTGTCAAACTGCACAACCTCTTTCCTTTTTATTTTTTTCAAAGATTCATTTATTTTAGGGGGGAGGGGTAGGAGAGAGAGAGAATCTCAAGCAGACTCCCTGCTGAGCAGGGAGCCTGGATACGGGGCCTGATCCCATGACCTTGAGATTGTGACCTGAGCTGAAGCCAAGAGTCAGACACTCAACTGACTGTGCCACCCAGGTGCCCTGAATTGCTTTCCCTTTTATTTTATTTCTAAAGATTTTATTTATTTGTTCACAAGAGACACACACACAGAGAGGCAGAGACAAGCAGGCTCCATACAGGGAGCCCAACATGGGACTTGATCCCAGGACTTCAGGATCATGCCCTGGGCCAAAGGCGGTGCTAAACCGCTGAGCCACCTGGGCTGCCCACTGCTTTCCCTCTTATTTTATTTTTAAAGATTTTATTTATTTATTCATGAGAGACACAGAGAGAGGCAGAGACACAAGCAGAGGAAGGAGAAACAGGCTCCATGCAGGAAGCCCGATGTGGGACTTGATCCCAGGACCCTGGGATCACTCCCTGAGCCAAAGGCAGATGCTCACCTGCTGAGCCACCCAGGGATTCCCCCCTGCTTTCCCTTTTATTTTAATTAATTAATTAATTTATATATATTTTTAAGATTTTATTTATTCATAGAGACAGAGAGAGAGAGAAAGAGAGAGGCAGAGACACAGGCAGAGGGAGAAGCAGGCTCCATGCAGAGAGCCTGACATGGGACTCAATCCAGGGTCTCCAGGATCACGCCCTGGGCTGCAGGTGGCACTAAACTGCTGTGCCA
The DNA here is from genome assembly GCF_003254725.2 of Canis lupus dingo. NCBI lineage: Eukaryota > Metazoa > Chordata > Mammalia > Carnivora > Canidae > Canis > Canis lupus. Next base: position 18,584,197 of record NC_064266.1, on the reverse strand, counting down.
CCAGGGCTGCCCTATAAAAAATTTTTAAAATATCTTATTTATTTATGAGACACACAGAGAGAGAGAGAGATTGGCAGAGACACAGGCAGAGGGAGAAGCAGGCTCCATGCGGGGAGCCCAATGTGGGACTCCATCTGGGCACCCCAGGACCACGCCCTGGGCTGAAGACAGATGCCAAACTGCTGAGCCACCCAGGGATCCCCCCTGCTTTCCCTTTTAAAACTTTTTTTTTTAAATATTTTATTTATTTATGATAGTCACACAGAGAGAGAGAGAGAGAGGCAGAGACACAGGCAGAGGGAGAAGCAGGCCCCATGCACCGGGAGCCCGACATGGGATTCGATCCAGGGTCTCCCGGATCGCGCCCTGGGCCAAAGGCAGGCGCCAAACCGCTGCGCCACCCAGGGATCCCTGCTTTCCCTTTTAAATGCAAGGGAGGTTTAACATTAAAACACACAAACACACACACACATAATAATTAACGTAATTCACCATATTATCAAACTAATAACTAAAAACTATGTGTGATCATTTCAACAGATGCAGAAAAGGCATTTCACAAAATCCAACATTCATTCCTGATTAAAAATAGGACACAACTCTTAGCAACCTAGAAATAGAAGGAAACGTCAACTGTATAGAGGGCATCTGTGACAAATAGGAGCACCTTGCTGGCTTCGTTAGTGGAGCATATAACTCTTGATCTCAGCGTTGTCAGTTTGAGCCCCACATTGGGTATAGAGATTACTTAAAAATCAGATCTTAATAAAGAAAAATAGCTAATCTCACACTTGGTGAAAAAAACTGAATATTTTCCCCTTAAGATTAGGAAAAAAGTATGTCTGTTCTTACCACTTCAATTCAACATTGTATTAGATGTCTTAGCCAGTGCAATAAGGCAAGAAATATAAATAGAAAGCATACCGATTGAAAAGCAAGAAGCGAAGCTATCTTTATTTGTAAACAAGACTGCCTATGTATAGAATCCAATGGAACCTGTAAAAAAGCTACTAGAATAAGAGAATTTAGCAAAGTAACTAATAAGTACGTGATCACCATTATAATACACGATCCATACAAATAAATCAACTGGATTTCTCTGTATTAGCAATGAATGATCAGAAATAGAAATTTTAAAAAGCAGCATCATTTAAAAAAATAGCACTTCGAGGTAAATCTGGCAAAAGATGTGAAAGATTTATACATTGGTAACTACAAAATGTTGCTCTTGAGAGATATTAAGAAGACCTAAATAATGGAGAGATATATCTTGTTCATGAGATGGATGACTCAGTATTGCTAAGATGTTAATTTTTCCCAAAATTTAATCTATGTATTCAATACAATCACAATAAAAATCCAAGCATTTCTGTAGAAATAAGCTGATTTAAAAGTTCATACAGAAGGGGTGGCTGGGTGGGACAGTCAGTTAAGTGTCCAGCTCTTGGAATCCCTGGGTGGCTCAGTGGTTTAGCACCTGCCTTTAGCCCAGGGTGTGATCCTGAGTCCCAGGATCGAGTCCCACATTAGGCTCCCTGCATAGAGCCTGCTTCTCCCTCTGCCTGTGTCTTTGCCTCTCTCTGTGTGTGTCTCTCATGAATAAATAGATAAAATCTTAAAAAAAAAAAAAAAGTGTCCAGCTCTAGGCTTCAGCTCAGACTGTGATCTCAGGGTAGTAGGATCTAGCCCTGTGTCAGGCTCCATGCTCAGGGTGGAGTCTGCTTAAGACTCTCTCTGCCTGAAAAGAGAAAAAAGGTGGGGAGGGCAGCCCTGGTGGCTCAGCGATTTAGCGCCACCTTCAGCCCAGGGTGTGATCCTGGAGACCTGGGATTGAGTCCCAAGTCGGGCTCCCTGCAGGGAGCCTGCTTCTCCCTCTGCCTGTGTCTGTGCCTCTCTCTGTCTCTCATGAATAAATAAATAAAATATTTTTAAAAAGACTCTCTCTGCCTGTGCCCCCTGCTCATGTGCTCTTTCTCCCAAATAAATAAATAACCTTAAAAAATACAGAAATGTAAAGGATCTAGAATAGCCAAAATAATTTTGATAAAGAAGAACAAAGAAGACAAACACTACATGATTTCCAGACTTATAAAGCTGTAATAATCAAAAGAGTGATACTGGCATAAAGATAGACAAATAGCTCAATGGAACAGAATATGGAGACCAGAAATAGATCTATATATATATGTACAAGAGATTTTCAACAAAGGTACAAACACAATTTAGTGAAGAAATGATAGTCTTCAACAAATAGTGTTGGAATCATTGGATGTCCATATGCAAAAAAAAAATTTAATCACCTTGAACTATATATAAAAATTAATTCAAAATAGATCACAGGGGATCCCTGGGTGGCGCAGCGGTTTAGCGCCTGCCTTTGGCCCAGGGCGTGATCCTGGAGACCTGGGATTGAATCCCACATCGGGCTCCCGGTGCATGGAGCCTGCTTCTCCCTCCTCCTGTGTCTCTGCCTCTCTCTCATCTCTCTCTGTGTGACTATCATAAAAATATATATATATATGTATATATATATATATTTAAAAAAAAAACAAAACAAAAAACAAAATAGATCACAGACCTAAACGTAAAACCCCAAACCATAAACCTTCTAGAAGAAAACATACAGGAAAATACTTGTGACTCTGAGTTAGGCAGAGTCCATTAAAGAAAAAGTAAACTACCCCTGATCAAAATTAAATTGTCTATTCTTCAAAAGACACTGCTAAGAAAAAGACAAGCCATGGAAGGAAAAAGTATTGGCAAACTATACACCTCATAAAGTATTTGAGTCCAGAATAAAAAGTTCTCAAAGCCCAATAATAAGGGTTTTTTGTTTTTGTTTTTTTTATAAAAGGGATGGGGAGAGAGGAAAAACAAACAATTTGAAAAGAAACAAAACAAAGAAGATAAATAGATCACTAATTAGCACAGAGGAAAAGATGTTCAACTTCATTGGTCATTATGCAAATGCAAAGTAAACTACCCACCTATTGTAATAGCTAGTATTAGAGTAGTATCAAGTGTTGATGAGGACATGGAGGAACAGATCCCTCATACCCTGCTAGCATGAATATAAAATGGGACAACCATTGTGGAAGAATGCTTGTCAGTTTCTTTAAAAGTTAAATATACATCCAACATATGATCTAGCCATTTTTTCTAAATATGGGAAATGAAAACATATGTCCATACAAAGATTTATAAATAAATGTTCATACCAATTTTATTTGCAATGGGCAAAAACTAAAAATACCTCAAATTCCATCAACAGGTGGACAAATATTGGTACGGCCACACAATAGACTACTACTTAGCTGTTAAAAAGAACGAGCTATGATACACATGACATGCATTTCCACATTCTATCCCACTAATTAGGTTGCGTGAAAGAAGCCAGGTTAAAAAAAAAAAAAAAAGTACCTATTGAGGGGCACCTGAGAGGCTCAGTCAGCTAAGCATCAGCCTTTGGCTCATGCATGATCTCAGAGTCCTGGGATCAAGCCCTATGTTGGGCTCTCTGCTCAATGGGGAGCCTGCTTCTGCTTCGCCCTCTTGCTCTTTCTCTGTGCTCTCTCTCAAATAAATTAAAAAAAAAAAGAGGACCTATCAAATGGTTCTATGTAGAATTCTGGAAAATGCAAACTGGTCTATAGTAACAGAAAGCAGACCAGTATCAATGGTTCCTTAATGTTGGAAGTAGAGAGATGTGAGGAAGTTGTGGGGAGAGAACAAGGGGGAGGGTCTACAAGGAGGTAGAAAAATAAATTTCATTGTCTTGACTGTGATGGTTTCATGAATGTATATATGTCAACATTTATTAAATTGTACATTTGAAATAAATGCAGTTTATTGAGTTACATCTCAATAAAGCAGGTTTTTTTTTTTGTTTTTTTTTGTTTGTTTGTTTGTTTTTTTTAAAGCATAGGTCCATGGGATCCCTGGGTGGCGCAGCGGTTTGGCACCTGCCTTTGGCCCAGGGCGCGATCCTGGAGACCCGGGATCGAGTCCCACGTCGGGCTGCCGGTGCATGGAGCCTGCTTCTCCCTCTGCCTGTGTCTCTGCCTCTGTGTGTGTGTGTGTGTGTGTGTGTGTGTGTGTGTGTGACTATCATAAATAAAAAAAAAATAAAATTTAAAATAAAAAAAATAAAGCATAGGTCCACTTTCTTGTAGTCAGTTTCTTTCACCAACATACATGGTGGAGGTACTTAAACACTAAAACGAACTCAACAGAATCTATGCAAGAAGCTGGACAATGTAACAGAAGGCAAGTTATCTGCTTTTGTTGGGAAACTTCCAGTTTGGTTAAAATGTTTTGAAAATTTTTTCCACTAATTTTCTCTTCTCAAAAGACTTATTTTCCTTGGAAAATAAAGGCTGGCATTACACCTGAAGTGCTCATGCATCTTTTCATACTTTCAGGACTATCTTGGTATGGCAAAGGAAAAGATATGGGACCAAGATTCCAGGGGTTCCTGCGTGGAACCCCTGGAATCAGTCAGCTGATCAAGCATCTGACTTTTTTTTTTTTTTAAGATTTATTTATTTATTCATGAGAGACACAGACTGAGAGAGAGAGAGGCAGGGACACAGGCAGAGAGAGAAGGAGGCTCCTCGCAGGGAGCCTGATTCAGGACTCAATCCCTGATCCTAGGATCATGACCTGAGCTGACAGCAAGCGCCCAACCGCTGAGCCACCCAGGCATCCTAAGCATCTGACTCCTTTTTTTTTTTTTTTTTTTTTTTTAAGATTTACTTATTTATTCAGTCAGAGAGAGCGAGAGAGAGGCAGAGACACAGGCAGAGGGAGAAGCAGGCTCCATGCAGGAAGCCCGATGCGGCACTCCATCCCGGGTCTCCAGGACCACACCCCGTGCTGCAGGCGGCGCTAAACCACTGCGCCACCAGGGCTGCCCCCAAGCATCTGACTCTTGATGTTAGCTTGGGTCATAATCTCAGGGTGGTGGGATCCAGCACTGTTGGGCTCTGCGCTCAGCAGAGATTCTCTCCCTCTCCCTCTGCCCCTCCCCCTGCTCTCTTTCTAAATATATAAAAGCTTTACAAAACAAAACAAAACAAAAGATCCCATAAAAAACACACACCAAGATTCCATGAATGAGAGAGAGTCTAGGGGTGCCTGGGTGGCTCAGCTGTTGAGGGTCTGCCTTTGGCTCAGGGCATCATCCTGGCTTCCCGGGATTGGGTCCCACATCGGGGTCCTTGCATGGAGCCTTTTTTTCCTCCCTCTGCCTGTGTCTCTGACTTTTTCTGTGTCTCTCATAAATAAATAAATAAATAAATAAATAAATAAATAAATAAATAAATAAATAAGATCTTTAAAAAAAAAGGAGGGAGTCTATGTAGATTGTCTTATTAAACGATTTGTCACTGGTCTAATATGAATGGTTTTTGAGACAATAAGGTTTGAGTTCTGTCATGCTTAACTAGCAAGTAGTGTAACTGGAGGGTATTATGCTGAGTGAAGTAAGTCAGTCGGAGAAGGACAAACATTATATGTTCTCATTCATTTGGGGAATATAAATAATAGTGAAAGGGAAAATAAGGGAAGGGAGAAGAAATGTGTGGGAAATATCAGAAAGGGAGACAGAACGTAAAGACTGCTAACTCTGGGAAACGAACTAGGGGTGGTAGAAGGGGAGGAGGGCGGGGGGTGGGAGTGAATGGGTGACGGGCACTGGGTGTTATTCTGTATGTTAGTAAATTGAACACCAATTAAAAAAAAAAAAAACTAGCAAGTAGTGTGACTTCATACTGGGGAAACGTAAGATTCTTACCATTTTTTTTTTTTTTGCTTCACTTTTTTTTTTAATTAATTAATTAATTTTTTATTGGTGTTCAATTTACTAACATACAGAATAACCCCCAGTGCCCGTCACCCATTCACTCCCACCCCCCGCCCTCCTCCCCTTCCAACACCCCTAGTTCGTTTCCCAGAGTTAGCAGTCTTTACGTTCTGTGATTCTTACCATTTTTATTTTTTATTTTATTATTTTTTAAAATTTTTTTTAAATTTTTATTTATTTATGATAGTCACAGAGAGACAGAGAGAGAGGCAGAGACATAGGCAGAGGGAGAAGCAGGCTCCATGCACCAGGAGCCCGATGTGGGACTCGATCCCGGGTCTCCAGGATCACGCCCTGGGCCAAAGGCAGGCGCCAAACCCTGCGCCACCCAGGGATCCCTTTTTAAAATTTTTTTTTAAATTTTTATTTATTTATGATAGTCACAGAGAGAGAGAGAGAGAGAGAGGTAGAGACATAGGCAGACGGAGAAGCAGGCTCCATGCACCAGGAGCCCGTATTTTATTATTTTTTAAAAAGATTTTATTTATTTATTCATGAGAGACACACAGAGAGAGGCAGAGACACAGGCAGAGGGAGAAGCAGGCTCCATGAAGGGAGCCCAATGTGGGACTTGATCCCAGGACTCCAGGATCATGCCCTGGGCTGAAGGCAGGCGCTAAACTGCTGAGCCACCCAGGGATCCCCGATTCTTACCATTTTTACATTTCAAAACAAAGACCAGAGAACAATGTAAATGTATATAACGATATGTATGGCTATTTATTTTTCCCAGTCATAACCAAATAAAATCTATGAGAGAGAAGTGTCTTGTACTATACGCTTATATGACCAAGTGAAAAGAAAATAACTTGGGGTGCTTGGGTGGCTTGGTTGGTTAAGTGTCTGCCTTTGGCTCAGGTCAGGATCCTGGAGTCCCAGGACTGAGCTGCACACTGGGCTCCCTGCTCAGTGGGGAGTCTGCTTCTCCCTCTGCCCCTTACCCCACTCATGCCTGCTCACTCTCTCACTTGTTCTTTCTCTGTCAAATAGATAAACAAAACCTTTTTTAAAAAAAGAAAAAAGAAAATTTATCTCCATTCTGCTCTTGTAATAGATTTCAAATCTATGTTGGGAAACTGGAAAAAAAGTTAGGAAACCCCCCATGGGCAATAGGAGCCACATAGCAAAATGTGGTGCTGGCAAGTGCAGAAGTAGAATGATGAGGATATGGAGCACACTCAACAGTCTCAAGGCTTCTTACAGACTGAGAGTTCCAGAACTAGGATGGGTCTTGAAGCGGGTAGAAAAGACTAAGGAAAGGCTGGTAGAGGAGGTAAGAGGAGTTTTTACAGAGCATGATGGTCAGCAACGGAGAGGGCTGGGTGAGGTCGGGTAACTCATATTACTTTCTTCTGTCAATCAGTCCAGGTGGACAGTTTTCTCCAGCAACAACGAGAAGCTCCAGTCAGAGATGCAAAAGTGTTCAGACAGAAAAGGGTTTTGAGGAAAGGTAGAAAAGAGTGAACAAGGGGTGGGCAAACTGATGCGCTGAAGAGGGCTGGTCCAAGGCTGGGTTTTTGCTAACAAAAAGAAATAGTTATTTGCAACAACAAATCTAAAGTCTTAACTCCTTAACAAAAGGCTTTTATTTTTTTTCCATTTTTGTATGTTCCCTTTCACTTTTTGTCTATATGAAAGAAAACAAGCTTGTCTCTTGATTTTCAACTACTCTGTCAAGGTTGCTCTCTAAAGGGTTTTATTAACTCATAATGTCTGTACCAGTTTCCCCAGCACTAGTGTGTCAATTTAATAGCTTCCTTTCATTTACACTTGGTTGATTGCTAACAACGATCAACACTTTTCTGATCTGCTATTTCACCTCCTTTTGCATGAGACATGATATCCCTTGCCAAGTTAAAATTTTAGTAACAATTATGGAAACTCAATACAAGAAATCTGCATCCCTCTTTTCCCTCCAATTCTACTTCAAGATGATTTATTGAGTCTCACGTTCCCCCATTTTTCTGCCCCACACCTACCAGCCTACTGCCATGTTCCATCCCCCACTCCATGGTCAGGCCCACACTCTACCTGAGGCTGAATAAGTAGAGTCACAAACCTACGGCCAACACCCTTTGCCAAAGCTGAAACCTTGTACTCTCTTAACAGAGTTTGGCACAGCCTCTTACCACCCCCACCTTAGAATTCTCCCTCAGCTCCCCCTCTACTCCCACCCCACGCCCTAACCAAAGTTGGTCTATGTTCAGTTTGCTCTCATTGCACATTACGTCTGTTAAATAATGGATTTCTTTTTTTTTTTTTTTAAGATTTTATTTATTTATTCATGATAGAGAGAGAGAGAGAGGCAGAGACACAGGCAGAGGGAGAAGCAGGCTCCATGCACCGGAAGCCCGATGTGGGATTCGATCCCGGGTCTCCAGGATCGCGCCCTGGGCCAAAGGCAGGCGCCAAACCGCTGCGCTACTCAGGGGTCCCAAATAATGGATTTCTAATCAGTCTTCCACTTGAGTTTGGAAGCTTGTTTACTTCCAACCACTTAATGACTGTCCATCATGTGCTAAGAGTTGTGCAAATAACTAAAGTACATGTATATGTCCAGAAATACATGGATGTTGAGTGTATACCTACATGCAGGGGGCTGGGAAACAGAAATGAGAAATAGCCAGATCCAAAACTCCAAATGAAATACTAACAGTTTCGGGATCCCTGGGTGGCTCAGCGGTTTAGCGCTGCACCTTCTGCTCAGGGTGTGATCCTGGAGTCCTGAAATTGAGTCCTGCATCGGGCTCTCTGCATGGAGCCTGCTTCTCCTTCTGCCTATGTCTCTGCCCCTCTCTGTGTGTGTGTGTGTCTCTCATGAATAAATAAATAAATCTTAAAAAAAAAAAAGAAAAAAAGAAATACTAACAGTTTCAACTCAGCCCCTGCTATTTTCCAATCCCAAAGAGCAGTAGACAACATGGGACACACCTGTGTTCTGTCTGGTAAGGGTGGAAATGAGGGTGTGAGACAGCAAAAGGACAAATTCAATGATTTTTAAATAGTGTGAGGTGAAAGGGTCAAGGCTGGAGAGGGCCCAGAGGCAGCTCCCCAGCTCTTCAGATCATGGTTTGGGATACCCATCCCCGCACACAGGAAGATGCCACTCTGTTCTTCCATGCCTTTATTAGTGACAGCAATGGACAAGAACAATGCCAGGCCCAGTGCTGGGGGTGACAAGCAGGCCCTGTAGGGCCAATGGCACATCTAGCCCCAGTCCAAGATCCAGTCTACCCAGGCCAGGTCCCCGAATGGGCAGGAGGCTGTCTGTCCAGTTTGTTTGTGTGGATCAGTCTGTCTGAGTGTCTAAGCCGCTGCCTGCAGGGCCCCCCCATCCTCGGCACGTGGTACGGGCTGTTGGGAGCACAGCGTGGCATCCCCCGGTGGACCACTGGGCCCCGGTGCTGACCGTGGGGGATAGGGCCAGGGACTGGAGGTGGCAGGGGGCCAGGCACAAAGTTCACTCCAGGGCCACATCCTACAAAAGAACCAGCCATTATCAGAAAGTGGGCTTGTGGACAGGTGGGCCCAGTTCTGTTTCTGGGCAGATTTAGTCTTCCAGGGTGAGCTTTTCTGGGCTTGTTTTCCCATCTACAAAATGGCAATACCACCTCCCCTGCCTCCAAACCAGCAGACTGGGACAGTGAGTTGACTAACAAGTCTACAGATGCTGTTCTACATCCAGTGGCAACTGAACCCAATCATGAGGGCACAGGGAGCTATCCAACTCCTCTCAGTTCACCTGGGCACAGGAGGGTAGGCTGGGAGAGGTGGGAGAAGGGGCTGCGGAGGCACCTACCTAAGTGAGATGACATCGAGAAGTCTTCTGTTGAATTATAATTGAAGAATTCGTGGGGTGGGAAGGGCTGGCCTGGGAAAAAAGGGGTGTCCTGGGGCAGGGGTGGAAACAGGGGAGGTGGCGAGGGCTGAGGAATGGGGTAGGGGAAAGGCATGGGAGGGGGCAAAGGAGAGGGCTGGGGTGGGGGCAAGGCCAGCTGCTCCCCGAAGTCTGGGGGCTGCCCATGGTTCCCCTGGAACGGATGATCCAGCTCTGGCCAGTCCTCAATCCAGGGGTCTAAGAATGGGATGGTTGGTTGTTTTAGGACTGAGAGCCAGGCTGCCCATAATCCTGGTTGTCCAACTCCTAAACCTCTCTTCCCTCCTCTCAGAGAAGAGGGCCACTGGGCAGGGGCACCCTCTGTTTCCTACCGTCTTCCTCATTCGCTCATTGCAGGCCAAGCCCAGGGTACATTCCTTCTTCCTTGCCTTTCTCAAAGTCACAGATTTGTCTTTGCTCTGACCTCATTCTCCCCTCCAGAGCCTTCTTCCTTTGTATGCCCAGCTCCTGTATCTGTAGCTCTTTTCCTCTCCCTGCTCCTCCCCACAGACCAACAAATGAGCCTAAGAAGTCTTCTCTCTGGACAACATGAGACCCTGCCACTCTCTTCTCCCAGCAGTTCATGCCTTCTAAGCTTCCACAAGAAATAGTTCTCATTCCCTCATCAACTGCTCCTGCCTCTAAACCTTAATCCGATTCTTCAGTACTTTTTCGATTAAATGTAACCACTTCCTCTCTTCCTGACAGTCTCGTGAAATGGCCAATAACCTCTGCCCTCCCTGAAAGTGCCTCTGCCCTAAAGTCCTTTTGTTTCCTCCATCAGCCCCTCTTCCCTTCCAGCTCCACCGCACAGCCCGGGTTCTGCTCTCTCCTTCACAGTTCACACTCCTACCTTCAGTGGGGCCCTGCGGACTCCAAATCCATTGCACATTTCCACACCTTAGAGGTCTGCTTGGACCTAATTCACCAGTCACGTCCTCCTACCCAACTCTTCCTTTTCACATTCCTATTTCTGGACCTCCAAACTAGGTTCAGAAGACCTAAGCTATCCTTATAACCATTAACCCACAAACTATCCTTATAACCATTAGAGCATCCCTCCCTTTGCTGGAGACTGGTTCTCATCTAAAAAACAAGGAAACTGAATCATTACATAACCAAAGACCTAAAGCACCTTCCCAATGCTCCAACTCTTGGCTACCAAATCCTAGTTTACCTCTATAGCATTCCTGGCCTTTCTGTGCCCTTATACCCTCTACTGCTGTTACAAACAGCCTTCTAATACGACTTGTGTCCCCAACTCAACAAACACTATACTGGAGGTACGATGGACACGGCAATTGTGCTAGACACCAGGGCCGAAAGAGATGAGCTGGGAACAAGGTAAGAACCTTGCCCTATGAGGACATGATCCAGGGGGAAAGCAGACATGGAGACAATCAGCTACCATGTTCCTTTTGAGAGCAGGCAGAAACTGAGAGGCTTGACAGCACCAGCTGAGGGGCTTCTTTGCTTCTGCAACATGCATGATTGTCTGTCCTCCATTTCTGTCTTTCCACTCCCCACCTCCATCCCTAGCTAGAAGTCCCCCTATTTCTTTCCTATTCATCTGTGGGATAAGGATCTTTTGACACACTGCCTTATATGCTCAAAACTTACATAAATTCATTCACATACAAAAACAACCACATGCCAGACCATATAGAACCAGAACCTGGATAAAAATGTTGCTCCTATGATCTCACTCTCCCCAGGCGATGAGAAAGGCACACTCAGGGGTCACAGGCATCCTTCAAGAGGCCTCTACTCCCCGAGTACCTCTGTCCTATTCTGAGTCCTATGCTCTAAGAACCCCCTCTGCATCATTAGCCTACACCCTTGTGGGAGGGCTTACCAGAGGGATAGTCACGCTTGGGCAACTCCACGCCCCAGGCATCGGCCACGTGAGTCAGAAGCAAGTGTGAGAGGTGGCGGTGGGCATGCTGGTCCCAGTGGACACCGTCCCGGTGACGGTGCTGTACCGCATGCCGAAAATGAAAGTGGAGGTCCAGGACATCAAAGCAGTGGTCTCCGGCCAGCGTTGCACTGTAGAAGTTCCCTTCAACCACATCCCGGCGCAGAGACCCTGCCAGGGGCTGGAGCTGAGTAAGAAAGTGCAACATCTAAGAGCCACAAAATGAAGCATGGTCCGGAGGAAAGGCCCTCTATCTACCAGTCAGCTGCCTCCTCCCCCATCCTCAACCACCTCAGTCACTTGCCTCTGGCAGAAGGAAACCCCCAGTGACGCGCTCCCCCAAGGGCATGGCCATGTTCCACACCAGCAGGCAAGAGTCTGGCAACACCTGGTCCATGCGCACAAACACCCGCTCCAGGTTCTCTCGGTAACTCTCCATTGAGCAGCGGCCATACCTATTGGACGGTACACAAGGTGGGCAAAAGCACAGGGCGGATAGCCTTTGAGCCACACCTCCACCCCCAACCAGTATTTCCCTCTCCCCCCGCCCCAACCTGGAGAGATCCCAGAGGCAGGAGTTGATGATCACCAGGTCCGGGGCAGGCCCATATGTCAGCTCCTCCAGGACGCCCTCGAGGTACTCGGAGTAAACGCGGGTGAGGAAGTAGAAGCGCACAAGGTGGTGGCCAGAACCCGAGCAGAACTGCCGGACCTCCCGGTACTGCGTCCCGTTGTGTAGCTCGCCCAGCTGACCCCCAGCCACCAGCTGGTCCTGTTCAAAGCTCAGCTCCCCCTGCCCACCCCCCCACCCAGCTGGTCAGACCCATGCCAGGGAGGAAGACCCTGCCAGGACAGGGTCTTTGCCCCACCCACCACTGGCATGACTACCAAACTTCCCTCACCTTGGCTTTCAGCTGGGCAGCCGTGAGCAGTGAGTCCCTTTGGAGCAAGAGCACCAGGTCCTTGTACACAGCCCGCTGGACTGCAGGGAGATAGAGATCCTGAGGCTAAAACAGACCTCAACCCTCGCCCACCCCAGCTCCTCCCAAGTCCAGGCCTCCCATCTTCCCAAAGCTAGGGCTGCTCAACACCACCTCTGTGGAAGCTCATCACAGAGGCTGGAAAAAAAGGTGAGCTAAAAAATACCCCAGGACTACCTCTGCTTCTGGCCCTGCACCACCAACTGGTACAAAGTGGCCCAAGATCACCTGGCAGAGTAAGTCGCCCAAGTCACCCAGGAGACAGACAACAGAATCCATTGCTCCCATGAAGGAAAGCATGGGAGACTGTCAGGGAGAAAAATGCTGAGCAAGGATGGGGTGAAAAATGTGACAGACTACATCTGCCAAGACACCTGTGGAAGGTGCATGGGGAAATAAACAGAAAACCTACTGGACTGGAACAGACTAGGGGTGAGAAAGGAAATTTGGGATGGTGAAAACAGACTGAAGGTGCGGGGCCAGGTACTGCGATCCTAGAGGAGCACTCACTTGAGTCCCCTAAGATGACCACGAACTTGTTGTGTAGCAGCTGCTGGACTTCTGAGGCCTGGAAGTGGACCATGGCGCTTCGCAGGCGGAGGCGCGGCTCCTCGTTCTCCAGACAGAAGACCATGCCTCCGCCGCCAAAGACAGGCTGCGGGAAAAGGCTACTAAGCCGCGCGCGGGCGGGGACTCAGGACAGGTCGGCCCCAGGGCCCGCCCCGGGATAAATGAGAGGTGCACCGGCCCCTCCGTGGCTGCTCAGGGCTACGGAGGCGAGGTGGCGGCGGCACAGTACGACCCATGGTGGCGCCTGCCTCGGTCCCATTTGGTGCCGGAGGCGGGGGGTCGCCGGCCCCGAGGCACTTCCCGCGCGGCACCGCCCTGCGTCCCGCCACGTGCCCGCCGCCGCCCCGCGCATGCGCGCCCGCCCGCTCGCGCCAATTACCGAGTCCCGGGGCTCCGCGCGGTTCACTCGTGCCCGGGGCAGGCCCGCGCAGCGCGCGCCTCGCCCGCGGAGGGCTTCAGGCCTAGCCTCATGTTCCCGCGCCCCGGGAGGCCACTCGGTTCTGCGCAGCCCGCGCCCGGCAGAACCCGTGCGTCCCGGTTAGCCGTCGGTGCGCAGCCCAGAGCCCAACGCTCTCCATGCGTGCGTCGCAGCGGCCCCGACGGCGCCTCGAGCCTCGGCGCCCCGGGCGGCGACGCTCACAGCTTCCACTTCCGGTCACCCATGTCCCGCCCTGCGCGACCCCCGGCGCCGGAGGCGACAGGAAGGCGGCGGGGGAGGCCGCGGCGGGGGGCCGGAGCCGGGGGGCCGGAGCCGGGGCCCGGCCCACCCCGGCGGGCACCGGGCCCGGGTGTGGGCGGGGGGGCGGCGACGGCCGAGTACAGTTGCCCACAGTGGTGATGGCCGTGGCGGCAGCCTCGCCACGTGACCCGGACGGGCGGAAGCGGAAGTGCCGGCCCGGAGCCCGTGCTAGGCGGGTGTCCCCTCGGCGCTGCTCAGCCGCCGCCTGCACCAGCCATGGACTGCTACACGGCAAACTGGAACCCGCTCGGGGACTCTGCCTTTTACCGGTGAGCTGCCCCCGCCTCCCGCCCACGGCCCGTCTTACCTCGCTGGCCCACCGGCTCGAGTCTCCGGGCGGAGCCGGCGGCGCGCGCCCCCGACACTGTGGGCGCTGGGGTCCGCCCCTCGCCGGCTCTTCCCCGGCGTCTACCACTTAACGTACAGCCGCCTAATGTCCAGGGGCCGGGCCTTCCCCGGCTCCAGGAAGGAAACTGAGGCAAGCACCGAGGTCACACGAGTAGGGGCAGAGCGCGAGACTGAAACCCAGATCTGTCAGCCTCCGAAAGGCTCAGATCACGTTGAAGGAGAAGGCCTGCGGGTGACAGCGAGTGTCCAGTCTTCTGTGGGGAAGTGCTGCCAAAGTTGGACTACAGGGGCGCTCCGCGGGGGGCGGGATCGCGCGGCGGGCGGGGTAACAGCAAACCAAGGCTGAGAGAAGGGGAGCGAATCCAGGGGCAGCGCAAGTGAAGACCCTCCGCCAGGGGTAGGCCTCTCACGGGAGTCGTAGGGTCCTAGCCTGTTGATCCGAAGTGTAAACCGATCACGTCATTAGCCTGATAAGGATTTTTCAGTGGCGTCGCTTCTTTGTAGGATAAAATACAAATTCCTTCTGTTGGAACACCTGAAAGTCAGCCTCTATTTGCACCTCCGTCTGCCCCCTCCTACCGAAGTTTTGTATTCCAGTTGCACAGAATTACAGGACCTCAATCAATACACCATGGTATTTCATGGCTCCTCGTGTTTGCAACCAGTCTTGCCCACTTTTTCTCACTGGGGAATTTTTTGTTCCTCTTTCAGGGCTTAGTTCAAGAGTTCTTTCTGAAACCTTCCCTGATTCAATCGCAGTAGAGTCGGCTGGCTTTGGGCCTCACATGGCCCAGTATTACCGTCTGTTATGAATGGCACAGTAGATCAGTATTTGCATAGGTTTCTTCTGCTAAACTAAGTTCCTCGAGGGCCAAGATTGTGTTTATCTCTCTATGTCCAATGCATCTTTAGAACAGTGCCTGTTCCATAGTAGTTGCCCAGTAAAGTTTGGACACACTAGGTACTTTAGGAACATCCCTTATAAAAAATAAAAAAGAAAAAAAGAAAAGAAACATCCCTTATAAGAGAAAGGAGACAAGATATATTATGTATTTCTTAAACTCTTCTTAGAAAAGAGATTGACTTTTTTTTTTTTTAAGATTTTTATTTATTCATGAGAGACACAGAGAGCGAGACAGAGACACAGGCAGAAGGAGAAGCAGGCCCCATGCAGGGAGCCCAATGTGGGACTCGATCCTGGGACCCTGGGATCATGCCCTGGGCTGAAGGCAGATGCTCAACTGCTGAGCTACCCAGGCATTCTGAGATTGACTATTTTAGTAGGGGTTGGGCCAGGTAACATATAAACACAAACATTTTTTTTAAGATTTATTTTTAAGTAATTTTTAAAAAAGATTTTATTTATTTATTCATGAGAAACATACAGAGAGAGAGAGAGAGAGAGGCAGAGACACAGGCAGAAGGAGAAGCAGGCCCCATGCAGGGAGGCCGACGTGGGACTCAATCCCGGGACTCCAGGATCATGCCCTGGGCCAAAGGCAGGCGCTCAACCACTCACTGAGCCATTCCTTTTTAAGTAGTTTCTGTACTCAATGTGGAGCTTGAACTTAACACCCCTGAAGGCAAGAGTTGCATGTTCTACCAACTGAGCCAGTCAGGTGTCCCTAAACATGAACATTTTATTATTATTATTATTATTATTACTATTTATTATTTATCGTGAACATTTTATTTTATTTTTTTATTTTTTAAAGGTTTATTTATTTGTTTATTTATTCAGAGAGAGCGAAAGAGAGGCAGAGACACAGGCAGAGAGAGAAGCTTGCTCCATGCAGGGAGCAGGTCGTGGGACTCCATCCCGGGTCTCCAGGATCACACCCCGGGCTGCAGGGGGCGCTAAACCGCTGCGCCACCGGGGCTGCCCTATCATGAACATTTTAAAATACTGTGATGAGAGGCGCCTGGATGGCTCAGTCCGTTGGGCATCTGACTTTTGGTTTCAGCTCAGGTCGTGATCTTAGGGTTGTGAGGCCAAGCCCTGAGTTGGGCTCCCCACTCAGTGGGACATCTGCCTGAGATTCTCTCCCTCTGCCCCTCTCCTAAAATAAAACTAAAATAAAAACTAAATAAAACTAAATACATCCTTAAAAAATTGTGGTTAAGAAAAATTGTGGTTAAATATATGTAACATAAAATTTACTACCTTAATCATTCTAACAGTTCAGTAGTGTTAAGTATATTCATGTTGTGCAATGAAATCTCCAGAATTTTTTCATCTCACAAAATTGAAACTCTATATCCATTAAATAATAGACTCCCCACTTTCCCCCCTCCTCTAGACCTGGTAGCTACCATCCTGTTTTCTGTTTCTATGAGTCTGACTACTATAGATAGCCCATGTAAGTGGAATCATTCAGTATTTGCCTTTTTGTGACTGGTTTATTTCACTTAGCATACTGTCCTCAAGGCTTGTCCATATTGTAGCCTGTGTCAAAATTTCATTCCTTCTTAAGGCTGAATAATATTTTATTGTATGTATATAACACTATTTATGCATTCATCTATCAGTGGATACTTGGGTTACTTTTATTTCATGACTGTTGTGAATAATGCTGCTCTGAACATGGGTGTACAAATGTCCCTTTGAGACTATTTTCAGTCCTTTTGGATATATACCCTGAATAGAATTGCTGGATCACATGTAATTCTGTGTTTATTTTTTTGAAGAACCATCAGGCTATTTTCCATGGCAGCTACACCATTCTACGTTTCTAGCAACAAGGTACAGAAGTTCGTCAGTAGTACTTATTTTTATTTTTTAAAGATTTTATTTTTAAGTAATGTCTACATCCAATGTGGGGCTCAAACTCACAACTCTGAGATCAAGAGTTGCATGTTTCGGGCAGCCCAGGTGGCTTGGCGGTTTAGCGCTGCCTTCAGCCCAGGGCCGGATCCTGGAGATTCGGGATCAAGTCCCACGTCGGGCTCCCTGCGTGGAGCCTGCTTCTCCCTCAGCCTGTGTCTCTGCCTCTCTCTCTCCCTCTTTGTGTATCTGTCATGAATAAATAAATAAAACCTTTAAAAAAAAAAAGAAGAGTTACATGTTTCACCAGCTGAGCCAGCAGGAGCCCCAGGAGTACTTATTTTTGAGGCAAATTGGGAGTCAGTTTCAGGGGTGAATTGATTTCAGGGGATTTCAGGGGTGACCATGGGCTTTCCTGGGCCTGAGGATATTGGAATAGATTATTTCCCAAGGCTAGATCTGATGTGCCTCTTCCTCCCCAGTGGTCCAGTAGTTCAGCCTGGACCATAGAGGCAAAGGCTGGAGATCATCAATTTTCACACAGGTGTTCTGACACTGTGGTGGGGCATACTGTTCCACAAGCTCAGCTGCATAGCCACAGGGATTTCTTTATTGTTTCCTGGAGGGGGCTGGAACTGAGGCTATGAGAGGTGCAAGGTTTAGTTGCAAGTGGTTTCCTGGTATTAGAATCCAGGGTTGTTTACTGCTGCTGAGATTTCCACTTCTCAGTCCTGGGTGTAGAGGAGAAAGGTGTAACTGGCCTTCTCATTGAAGGTATGACTGTCCTTACAAAAGTCCAGACCCCTAGGCTCTTCTGAGAAGCTTCCCTCCCTGCTGCCCTTCACTCTGCCTATCCGTATGCCACACCACCCTCTAGCCACAGCTTGAGTCCCCCAACTGTCCCTGAGACACTTTCTTTACTTCAAAGACCTTGGGAGGCAGTCTGTGCTTTGTTGCTCTTCACTCCCTGACCCTTACTCCTATCCCCCTTAGAGGGACTCTGCCTCCTTCCCAGCCAGGTCTGTGTTGCTGCCAACCTCCTCAACCACATCCCTCACTGGCTATTTGATTGGACAGCCTTCTGGGCATCCCAGCTCTTGCCGCTTTCCATACTGACTTAAGTGGCAACCTGGTTTCATGGTTCTATGAGCTCTCTTCAAGTGATTTTATCTACATCAGCCACCCTTCACTCTGCACTTGTGCTCTTTCAGAACTGCTTTGCCTCTGAAAAATTGAATTCAGGCAGCCCCCTATCTGACCATAAGCTACTGTCCTCACTGATACTCTGATACCTCTGGATATACCTGTCCTTCAACCTCGGTGGGATCCCCACCCCTGGAATGCTTTGTTCTCTCATATATGTGTGCAGAGTCCCCTTCTATTTTTTTTTTTTTTTTTTAGAGTCCCCTTCTATAAATGTGTCCTTTCCTGTCCAGCTTGGAATACAGGCATAGTCCTTTCAGTTTTTTGCCTTTTCCCTGACAACCTTGTTCCTTTGTCTTTGGTTTCCCTGCCTGGCACAGAGCCACCTCCCAGTGTACCAACCACTCATCATCTCTACCTGTGCCTAGGCTACTGTTAAGTGCTGCCAGGCAGGTTGGGCCTGCAGCAAATCGATGCCCACCAGCCTCAACTGGGCCCTCCTAGTCCTCTTATGGCGGGGTCGGGGGGTCAGCCTACATGTATCACAAGGACTCTTCTTTTCCTTTTAAAAGATTACACAAAGAAACAATTAAAATAATCATAATCTCCTTGGCTCCTCCTCCTAACAGCTGACATCATCTTGTGCTCCTGTGAGAACTGGAAGTCTTTGAGGGCCTAGGCTCCCCCCTACCAAACCTGGCCTGATGAGAGATATCCCCCTGTTTCCCTGTCCTCCCAGAAGCTATATGCCACCCACCCATATCCTTCCTCAGCCACAGTGTTTCTCCAGCTGCTGTTCAGGACCCCTTGCATCAGGATCACCTGAGATGCTGGCTAAGTCATGGTCGTCCTGGTCTTAGCATCCTGCTGGAGCGTCCATGGTCAGACCTACTACTGCATTATCTCTGGGATGGGTCCTAGAAATTTGATCTGTATCTCCCCATCCTAACAAAAAAATAAACTTCCCCCATTCCACAGGTCCCTTCTTCTCACCATATCTTTCTCCTCTACGCTCTAGCCAAAGGTCCAAAGGCCACCATCTATATTTGCTTCTGTTTTCTCTCTTCCTGAAGACCATTTACTCTGGTCTGACAACCCTATTTTTCATGACAATCTGACACTTCAGTGGACAGATCTTAGGCCTCATCTGAGGCCTTCCTAGAACACTTGATAGAGATGAGTCCTCACTTCTTTCTTGGGAATTGAATTTAACCTTTTACCAGGAACATTTTCAGGTATACAACAAAGTAGAAGAGTAGAGTGAATACACAGCATCATCACTTGGGCTTAAAAATTGTTGTTATATTGGAATATTTGCTTCAACACTCTGGAAGTTAAAATATTTTATTAAGAAAAAGTTCAACTATACATAAGCAGTAAGAGCAATTTAATGGACACCCACGTACTCCTCACCTAGTTGCAATAAAGAGCAACACTAATTTTCTTTTCATCTTTCTCTTCCCTCTCTTATACACGCTTTTTTGGGACTATTTAAAAACCGACTCCGGACACATCTTTTTATTTATTTTTTTCGGACACATCTTTTGAATTAAATACTTTTTCTGTTGTATTTTGCTTTTTTAAAAGATTTTATTTATTTGAGAGAGAGCCAAGGGCGGGGGGAGGGGGGGCGCAGGCAAAAGAGGAAGGAGAGAGACAAGCAGACTCTGCATTGACTATGACACGGGGCTGATCCCAAGATTCTGAAATCATGACCTGAGCCAAAACCAAGAGTTGGACGCCCAAGAGAGCCACCCAGGGGTCCCTTTCTGTTGTATTTTAAAGTAAATTATAGGGGTGCCTGGCTGGTTCAGTCTATAGAGCATGCAGCTCTTGATCTCAGGGTCCTAAGTTCCAGCCCCATGTTGTGTGTGGAAATTACTTAAAAGAAAAAGGTATGTTACAGGTATAATGTCAATGTGTATCACTTTTAAAAAATGACATTTTTTCCTATAAAAAGGTAGTCTTGGGCAGCCCGGGTGACTCAATGGTTTAGCACCGTCTTTAGCCCAGGACATGATCCTGGAGACCCGGGATCAAGTCCCATGTCAGGCTCCCTACATGGAGCATGTTTCTCCCTCTGCCTGTGTCTCTGCCTCTCTCTCTCTCTCTGTCACTTATGAAGAAATAAAATCTTTTAAAAAATAAAATGAATAAAAAGGTAGTCTTTCCTATAAAACTACAATACTATTTCTTTCTTTCTTCCTTTCTTCCTTTCTTTCTTTCTTTTTTACAGTACTATTTCATACCTAATAAAATTAACATTTAAAATCGTCTAACAACCAGTCCTTATTCAGCCTTCTCCAGTTGTCTTCAAAGGGTCTTTTTATAACCAGTTTGTTCAAACCAAGACCCAAACTAGAATTACTCGTTTGCTTACCTCTCTTAATTCTTTTGTAAACTTTTTTTTTTTAAGATTTTTATTTATTTGTTCATGAGAGACAGAGAGAGATGCAGAGACATAGGCAGAGGGAGAAGCAGGTTTCCGCAGAGAGCCTGCCTGTGGGACTCAATCTCAGGATCCTGGGAACACAACCTGAGCCAAAGACAGATGGCCAATCACTGAGCCACCCAGGTGCCCTGAGTGTTTTGTAAATTTGAATGTTATTATCCCCACTCCCACCCTTATCTTTTATTTTCATGACATTGACTTGTGTGGTTTGTTGTGTTGTTTTTTGTTTTGTTTTCTGTTTTTTTTTTAGATTTTATTTATTTATTCATGAGAGACACAGAGAGGCAGAGACGTAGGCAGAGGGATAGGCAGGCTTCATGCAGGGAGCCCGATACAGGACTTGATCCCGGGACCCCGGGATCATACCCTGAGCCAAAGGCATGCTCAACCGCTGAGCCACCCAGGCGTTCCAACATTGACTTGTTTAAGAGACCAAATCACTTTCTGGATTTGTCCCATTGTTTCCCTGTGGTGCCTTTGAACTTTATTCTCTGTCATATCCTGTATTTCCTGAAACTGTGTTTTAGATCTAGAGGCTTGAATAGATTCAGGGTTGAACTTTTTGGCAGAACCGTTTCATAGGTGATGCTGTGGTATTTATGCAGCATCATATCTTGAAGCATCTTTTTTTTTTTAAAAAAGATTTTATTTATGCATGAGACACACACACAGAGAGGCAGAGACACAGACAGAGGGAGAAGCAGGCTTCCTGTGGGAGTCCAATGTGGGACTCGATCCCAGGGCCCCAGAATCATGACCTGAGCCAAAGGCAAGACGCTCAACCACTGAGACACCCAGGTGCCCACATCATGAAGCATCTTATATCAGATTGTCCACTATGAGCAAAGTTGAGATTGACCAGTGGGTTTGAATGCTAATGGCCACATTCTTCCTTGTCAAGTTATATATAATCAGCTTGCAGGCTGGTACCCCCAGGAATGGTGCCATATTGGGACCAGATACTAGTCTTTACTGTTGCCAGATTAGCTATTCAGCAGTAGTGTTAGCCAGGCCAGCCTCCCCAGAAGGGAGGCTCCCAAGACATGAGATTATCACAGGGTTTTCAAGCAGTGGAAGGCTAGTTTCCGTGGACACAGCAAGGCAAGCTACTTCCACTGTTGCCAATTTTCAGGTTCCAATTCTTTTCCTGATCAATGCTGTTAACTTTTTTTTTTTTTTTTTTTTATTTATTTATGATAGTCACAGAGAGAGAGAGAGAGGCAGAGACACAGGCAGAGGGAGAAGCAGGCTCCATGCACCGGGAGCCCGACGTGGGATTCGATCCCAGGTCTCTAGGATCGCGCCCTGGGCCAAAGGCAGGCGCCAAACCGCTGCGCCACCCAGGGATCCCTGCTGTTAACTTTCACATGAAAAATCGTGTGTTGGTGAATTCAACTATTATAATTTAACAACCCATGCAATTACATTTTGTGTTTGATTTTTAGCAGTAGCAGCTGTGTGGCTATAAGAACTAAGAGATTCTCTTAGGGCTGTTATGGAAGCTTTCTACTTCTCAGAGCCATGTCTTGAGCTGAAAGTTAATGGACCCAAGCTTGTCATTTTCTCTTTGTCCAAGTGCACTCACAATAACCAAGCCCATCCCCCAGCCCTTATAATCATCATTACTACCATATGGTCAGGCACAGAAGTCACTCCAAAGGTGCATGTTTGACTTGGCATTTCACCACAGTAAACTGCAGGCTTGATTAACTGTGATGCCATTGCATGCAGTAGGTGACTAGCATTTGTTTCCCATGACAGGAAGCTCAGTACTGCACTCAGGCCCAAACACACAATCAAACCAATCCCCAAATCACATCTTTAGGGGGCTGTCTTCTGGACCACTCCCTGCCCCCAATTTATATCAGTTTGGGTTCAGTCGGGAGACTTAACCTGAGAAAGTTTGGTAAATATAAAGAATTATTAAACTGTGATAAGAGAATAGCTAGGGATGCCTGGGTGGCTCAGTGGTTGAGTGTCTGCCTTTGGATCAGGTTGGGATCCTGGGATTGAGTCCCACATCAGGCTGCTCACAGGGAGCCTGCTACTCCCTTTGCCTATGTCTCTGCCCCTCTCTCTGTGTCTCTCATGAATAAATAAATAAATATTTTTAAAAGAGTAAGACATATGAAAATTTTGTATAATCACCTAGGGCTGAGGGAGTGTGCCCAAGGAATGACAAACTTGGAAGGGAAGCCCCCTCCCCACATTGGGGTTCAGATCTTGATGGAGAAAATAAAATTGTAGCTCACTAGAAAGCAAGTTTTGTGCCAGAGCTGTCCATAGTTGCTGGGCAAGCAAGAAGTAACTCTCTCGAGTTCAGAGGTAGGGGGACACAGGTGAGCTGCAGCTGGTAGCCAAGCATATGGGCAAAGGACAGAATGGGGCCGCTGGTGCAGACAGGTACCCTAGAGCATGTGGTGTCTGTAGCCTGAGTCCCACAGACAAAAACTGGATGCCCAAGTGTGCCAGGGGGGTCAGTGGAAATGCAAGGGCTCAGGCAGGGTGGCCAGCGGACAGGCATCTTGGCAGCCCAAGAAGTAGTGTGGGCAGGAGACTAGGAGTGTGGTGTCTGTCCAGGGAGCGGTGGGAAGGTGATCTCCATTCCGGGAGAACCTCTGAGGTTGCTGCTGCGTAACTGAGGCGGAGCACCATGAGATGTCCTCATACCCTGGCTACTGGCCGGCTCTGCCTGGACTGGAAGCAGTCAGAGAGCTCCTTCCTCAGGCAGGATTCCTCCAAGTGCCCTCTACTGAGGAAGATTAAGATCACACAGTGAAGGAGAAAGGCCTAAAGAAATGCTGTCTGCTATCACGGAAAGGTCAAAAACTACATATGTGTTATCAAAAATTCAAGTAATGCAAAAATCTGAAAATTGACAGTCTTCCAACATCCCTGCATTCACCACTTTCCCCACAGGTAACCACTGTCTCTGGCTCAGTGCAGCTTCCTGTCTCTCTTTTTCTATGTATGTACATACATACGTGTAGTTATATGTAAATATGCTGGTCAAAAATACGTGCTCGGTTTTTGTATAAAATAAATGCGTTCATATGGTTCCTATTGAGCTGCAGCTTACTTTTTTTTTTTTCTTACTTAACGGGACATCTAGAGATCATTTCATGTCAGTACACAGGCTCACCTTACTAGTGGCCACATAATATTCCCCCAGAACAGGCATCCCATAGTTTATTTAACCAGCCCCACTTTTTTTTTTTTAAGATTTTATTTATTTATTCATGAGAGACACAGAGAGGGAGAGGCAGAGACATACGCAGAGGGAGAAGCAGGCTCCATGCAGGGAGTCCAATGTGGGAATCAATCCCGGGCCTCCAGGGTCATGCCGTGAGTCACGGGCAGACACCAACCGCTGAGCCACCCAGGCATCCCTAACTAGCCCCATTTTGAGGAAGCCTTTCTATGATTTGGAGGAGAACTTCTTAAATTCTAAATAGTGCTGCAATCAATTCATATGTTTGTATGCTCGTGCAAGTACTTTTGTAAGTTAGAATCTTAGAAGGAAGTTGCTAAGTCAGAGGGTGTGCACATTTAAAATTTGGAGAGATAGCCCTTCATTTTTCTTCCATAAGGCCTGAACCAGTTTATATACCCACTTAATATGTGGGAAAATGTGCATTTTCCCACATCTTCAGCAATATTGGATGCTCCTATCCCCTTATTTTTTTTGGCATTCAGATGGCCAAACCATAAAAAATAATTTTTAAAAAGAGATATTTATTTATTTGAAAGAGAGAGTGAGCAAGAGAGAGAGAGGAGCAGGAGGCGAGGCAAAGGGAGAAGGAGAAGCAGGGCCCCGCTGAGCAGGGAACCTGATGCAGGGCTTAATCCCAGGACCTTGAGATCATGACCCAAGCCAAAGGTGACGCCTAACCAACTGAGCCACCCAGGCACCCCATAAAAAATAATCTTAAATTCATATTTACATACTCCGTAGATATGTCTTCATATTCTTTGACTACTTTTCCATTGTGTTGTTTCCATTGGTGTGTAAAGGAGCTCTTTACATGGTCTTCATATTAATCCTTTGTTAGAAGCATTATAAATATCTTCTCACATAGGTTGGTTGACTCTTGTGTATTCACTTTTTTTTTTTTTAAGATTTATTTATTTATTCATCATAGACAGAGAGAGAGAGAGAGGCAGAGACACAGGAGGAGGGAGAAGCAGGCTCCATGCCGGGAGCCTGATGTGGGACTCAATCCCGGGACTCCAGGATCGCGCCCTGGGCCAAAGGCAGGTGCTAAACCGCTAAGCCACCCAGGGATCCCTGTATTCACTTTTAATGTACAGAGTTTTAATTTTTTTTTAAAGATTTTTTATTTATTTATAGACACAGGCAGAGACATAGAGGGAGAAGCAAGCTCCATGCAGGAAGCCCGATGTGGGATTCAATCCCGGGTCTCCAGGATCACACCCCGGGCTGCAGGCGGCACCAAACCGTTGCACCACCGGGGCTGCCCCAGAGTTTTAATTTTTATGTAATAAAATCTATCATTTGATAATTTTGTGTCTTGCTCTGAAAGACTTTCCTAGTTTATATTATAAAAACATTAGCTTATATTTTCTCAAGGGCTTTCTGTTTTTTGTTTTTTAAAGATTTTATTTATTAATTTTTTAAAAAGATTTTATTTATTTATTCATAGAGACACAGAGAGAGAGAGAGGCAGAGATACAGACAGAGGGAGAAGCAGGCTCCACGCAGGGAACCCGACGCGGGACACGATCCCAGGTCTCCAGGATCACACCCCAGGCTGCAGGCAGCGCCAAACCGCTGTGCCACCAGGGCTGCCCTTATTTATTTATTCATGAGACACACACACACACACACACACACACACACAGAGGCAGAGACCTAGACAAAGAGAGAAGCAGGCTCCATGCAGGGAGCCTGATGCGGGACTGGATCCTGGGACTCCAGGATCACGCCCTGGGCGGAAGGCAGACGTTCAACTGCTGAGCCACCCAGAGATCCCTTGCTGTTGTTGTGGTTGTTGTGCCACCCAGGGATCCCTTGTTGTTTTTGTTGTTGTTTTAAAGACTTTATTTATTTGAGATCCAGTGAGCAAGAGAGAGAACATGAGCAGGGGCAGAGGGAGAGGGAGAGGCAGACTCCCTATCTAACAAGGGGCTTTGGGATCCCTGGGTGGCGCAGCGGTTTGGCGCCTGCCTTTGGCCCAGGGCGCGATCCTGGAGACCCGGGATCGGGTCCCACGTCGGGCTCCCGGTGCATGGAGCCTGCTTCTCCCTCTGCCTGTGTCTCTGCCTCTCTCGCTCTCTCTGTGTGACTATCATAAATTAAAAAAAAAAAAAAAAAAAATTTAATAAAAAAAAAAACAAGGGGCTTTATCCCCGTACCCCAGGATCATGACCCCAACAGAAGGCAGACGCTTAACCAACTGAGCCACCCAGGTGCCCCTATTTAGTTCTTAAATATTTTAATGTAAAATAATATGATTATAGACTTTGACCATTTTTCTTTTGGTTTTATATTTATTTTATTTTATTTTTTTTAATTTTTTTAAAATTTATTTATGATAGTCACACACAGAGAGAGAGAGAGAGAGAGAGAGGCAGAGACACAGGCAGAGGGAGAAGCAGGCTCCATGCACGGGGAGCCCGACGTGGGATTTGATCCCGGGTCTCCAGGATCGCGCCCTGGGCCAAAGGCAGGCGCCAAACCGCTGCGCCACCCAGGGATCCCTGGTTTTATATTTATTTTCAAAAATTAATTAGAGTTGGGGCACCTGGTGGCTCAGTTGGTTAAACGTCTACCTTCAGCTCAGGTTATGGTTTCAGGGTCCTGGGATCGAGCCCTGAGTCTGGCTCCCTGTTCAGTGGGGTGTCTGCTTCTCCCTCTGCTTCTCCTCCCTGCTCTTGCTCTCTCTCAAATGAATAAATAAAATCTTAAAAAAAAAAAAAATTAGAGCCTTTTGTGTTTTTAAGAAAAGTACCTTTTCTCCATATATATCACAAACATTTTTTCCCTTTTCATTTGTCTTCCTAGTTTGTTTTCCATGAATTTTTTTAGTGTATAACAGTTTTTTAACATTACTCATTCTAATAATCATTAATATGATTTAAAAACTCAAAGTCTTATTCCTATCCGTCCCTGTCTTTATTCAGCTGATTCCACCCCTCACCTACCAATAACCAGTTACTAGATTCTTAGAAATCTTTTCAGAACTTCTTGTTTTTCAAATAGAGGCAAATATAAAACATGTATTGTTTTTGCCCTTTTATATAGAGAAGTATACAGAAGTTCTTTTTATTTAGACTTGTTCTTTTTCTGTGACTTCTGGGTTATATAGTGTGCTTACAAATTGTTTCTATTTTGAGAGTGTAAAAATAGCCAAGATTTCTTCTGAGATGGCTTTATATATTTCTTTAACACTTAAATCTTAAATTCTATCTGGAAAATATTTTATTGTAGAGATTAAGTAATGAAATAGTGTTTATTGCAATTCTTCCCATATGGCCCATTGTCTCATTTCAAGGATCAATTTGCAACAATTTGAAATGCCATCTTTATTACATGCTCAGTTCCCAGTTCTTTTTCTGGACTCTTTTTCTCTTCCATCAATCTATTTGCTTCTTCCTGTGCCAAGACAACAGTTTTAAATGACTTTATTTTTACATAGTGTATTTGATATCTGATATAGATCTGTTCACTTATTTTCAAAATATTTAAAAATATTTTCCAGCATTTTATGTTTAAGATGATACTTGTTTTTTCTGAGTTTATTTATTTATTTATTTATTTATTTATTTATTTAAAGATTATTTATTTATTTATTCATGAGAGACACAGAGAGAGAGAGAGGCAGAGACACAGATAGAGGGAGAAGCAAGCTCCATGCAGGAAGCCTGATGTGGGACTCGATCCCGATCCCAGGTCTCCAGGATCACACCCTGGGCTGAAGGCGGCGCTGAACCACTGAACCACCTAGGCTGCCCTGCAAGTGAGTTTTAGAATCAGTCTGTGCTGGGGCGCCTGGGTGGTTCAGTCAGTTAAGCCTCTGACTCTTGATCTCAGCCCAGGTCTCTCTCGATCTCAGGGTCATGACTTCAAGCCCTTCCTTGGCCCCATGCTGGGTATGGAGCCTACATAAAAAGAAAAGAATCAATTTGTGCTTCCACCTCCCTAAAAAATGTTATTGGAATTCTTATGCATTCATAGATCATTTTGGGATGTTTCTCCATGTCTTCCATATCCTTGAGTAAACTTTGATTTGATTTGATTTTTTAAATTTTTTTTAACTATATTTTTCTTTCACTTTTTTTTAAAGAGTTTATTCATTTGAAAGAGAGAGAGGGATGCCTCGGTGACTCAGTGGTTGAGCATTGTCTGCCTTTGGCTCAGAGCGTGATCCCGGGATTCAGGATCGAGTCCCGCATCAGGCTCCCTGCAAGGAGCCTGCTTCTCCCTCTGGCTTTGTCTCTGCCTCTCTCTCTGTGTATCTCTCATGAATAAATAAATAAAATGTTTTTTTAAAAAAAGAGAGAGCAGGGGGGAAGGGCAGAAGCAGAGGGAAAAGCAGACTTCCCGCTGAGCCGGGAGCCCGACACAGGGCTTGATTCCAGAACCCTGGGATGAGGATCTGAGCCAAAGGCAGACACCCAACTGATTGAGCCACTCAGGCGCCCCTTCTTTTAAGTTTTTTTTTTTTAAACATTTTTATTTATTTATGATAGTCACAGAGAGAGAGAGAGGCAGAGACATAGGCAGATGGAGAAGCAGGCTCCATGCACCGAGAGCCCGACGTGGAATTCGATCCCGGGTCTCCAGGATCGTGCCCTGGGCCAAAGGCAGGTGCCAAACTGCTGCGCCACCCAGGGATCCCGTTTTTTTTTTTTTTAATTTTATTTATTTATTCATGAGAGACACAGTGAGAGAGAGAGAGACAGAGACACAGGCAGACAGAAGGTGAAGCAGGCTCCTTGCAGGGAGCCCAGTGTGGGACTAGATCCTGGGACTCTGGAGTCATGCCCTGAGCCAAAGGCAGATAGATGCTCAACTGCTGAGCCACCCAGGCATCCCTCAAGTTTTTATTTAAATTCCAGTTCATTGACATAGAGTGTAATGTTAGTTTCAAGTGTAGAGTTTACACCTGGTACCCATCACAGCAGTGTACTCCTTAATCCCCATCACCTATTTAACCCTTTCTCCTCACCTGCTCCCCTCTAGTCACCCTTAGTTTATTCTCTATAGTTAAGTTTCCTGGTTCACCTCTCTTTTCTCCCCCCCATGAATTTATTTTTTAAAAAGATTTTATTTATTTATTCATAGAGACACAGAGAGAGAAGCAGAGACACAGGCACAGGGAGAAGCAGGCTCCTTGAGGGGAGCCCGATGTGGGATTTGATCCTGGAACCTTGGGATCATGACCTGAACTGAAGGCAGACGCTCAACCCCTGAGCCACCCAGGCATCCCTCACCCATGATTTTGTTTTGTAAAAAATTTTTTTAGGTTTGTTCTTACATATCATAATTTTGTTGCTATCATGATTTTAGGATCTTTTAAAGTTATATTCTAATTGATTTTTGTTATGATATAGAAAATTTATCATTATAGAAAATATGTAGGTTTTTGTTGACTACCCTCCTGAGCTCTCTTGTTCATTACTCATCCCCTGCTTTGGATTTTCTAAGTAGACAATCACGTTATTTGTGAATAGCAGCAAACTCCAAAATATAAACCTCTATTTTTTTTTCTTAAATTATTTTGCTAGAACCCTAAGAAGAATGTCAATAGAAGATAATGGTAGGCATCTGTCTGACTTTTTTTTTTTTATCAGGAAGGCTTCCGAAATGATACTAGAGGAAACACTCCCCTTCCCCTTAAATACTGGTTTCTCTTGGCTTCCTGGGATAATGCCCACTCCTTTTCCATCCCCTTTTCCCTACCTCCAGCCATCCAATGATGGCATGCCTCAGGCCTCCTACTTCATCTTCATGATGCACACACTCTTGGTGAGCCAAGGCCATCTCAGATTGCAGTCATCTCATGCCAGCTTGTGATTTCTGTTACTTCACATAAGCTGAACATTCAGATATTGACATTCCAGCCCAGGACTCTGTCCCCGCAGCTCTGGACTCACTGATGAGCTCCTCTGGGATTTCTTTCAAGCACTGCTAACTCAGTACCTCTAAAACTGAGTTCAGGGGATCCCTGGGTGGCTCAGCGGTTTGGCGCCTGCCTTTGGCCAAGGGTGTGATCCTGGAGTCCCAGAATCGAGTCCCACGTCAGGCTCCTGGCATGGAGCCTGCTTCTCCCTCTGCCTGTGTCTCTGGCTCTCTCTCTCTCTACGTCTATCGTGAACAAATAAATAAAATTTAAGAAAATAAATAAATAAATAAATAAAACTGAGTTCATGATCAGCAAGTGTTGAGGTCTATAAAGCCTACGACCCGCTTTGGTGTTAAGAACCAGAAATAGAAGAAAAGCTGACTGCCCTGAGAGACCCTGAATGCAGGCCCAAGCCAACCACCCAACCCTAGTCCTACCTTAGTTTGTGCCCTGGATATTGGCCCCACAGCCTATCTTTTGTGCCAGAAGCTCCTGCCATCCATGGACCCTTGCCCTAAGAACCACAGCCTGGCCTGCTAACACCCTCTGCTCTGTCGTCTGCCATTCCTAAGCATGCATGTGGTCCGT
This sequence comes from Canis lupus dingo, assembly GCF_003254725.2. Lineage (NCBI taxonomy): Eukaryota > Metazoa > Chordata > Mammalia > Carnivora > Canidae > Canis > Canis lupus. Next base: position 18,553,869 of record NC_064266.1, on the reverse strand, counting down.
TGCCCGAGCTGTTTCCAATCATCACCCTCTCCCACCTGTGGGAGGCCTGTTTCACAGACTGTTCTGTGAAGGACAAATAGAGGCTGTAGGGGTTCCTCTGGGCTCACTCCCATGTGGATGCAGGGTCATTTGAAGGCTAATTTCTGCTTGCCTCTATATGGGCAGGAAATATGAGTTGTACAGCATGGACTGGGACCTGAAGGAGGAACTCAGGGACTGCTTGGTAGCTGCTGCGCCCTATGGAGGCCCTATTGGTATGTCACGCCTCTACCACTGTGTGTTCTGGGACAATGGGGTGAACTCAATGTCCGTGATTCCTGGGGGCCTTGCTATTGGGTTGTTCTTGCTAATGTGTGCCAGCCCTCTTTCCTTCCCACCTCTCACCCCCTGCCAAGATGATTTAAATTTTGGTTCTCATGAAGCTTGCTTCCTTTGGGGTGGACCTGGGGAGCTAGACAGAAAATCTCTGCTTAAATTACAGCTCTATTGAGGAACCCATGGCGGAAGGAGAAGGCTACAAGCATACGGCCAGTGCTTGAGATCTACTCTGCTTCTGGCCTGCCTCTGGCCAGTCTGCTGGTGAGCACTCCTGACCCATCTTGGGGCTGGGCTGCATCTATGTCCTAAGGACAGCCTCAGGAACCTCCCTCTCCTCTACAGTGGAAGAGTGGGCCCGTGGTGTCCCTCGGCTGGTCAGCTGAGGAGGAGCTGCTCTGCGTGCAGGAAGATGGTGTAGTACTGGTTTACGGACTTCATGGTGACTTCCGGAGACACTTCAGCATGGGCAATGTAGGGGCCTCAGGGGGCTGGGGAAAGGGGTGGAATTTGTGACTCTGGCTCCCTCAACCCACAGCCCCTCTTCCCAGGAGGTGCTCCAGAACCGAGTTCTAGATGCCCGGATCTTCCATACTGAGTTTGGTTCAGGGTTGGCCATCCTCACCGGGGCCCACCGCTTCACCCTCAGTGCCAACGTGGGAGATCTTAAGCTTCGCCGGATGCCAGAGGTGCCAGGTAAGCCCTGACATCCCTAAGATAGCCTTTCAGTGCCCACAGAAGGGCATCCAGTCTGTGGGGCCAACAGAGGCAGAAGCTGTGGGCTTTGGTCATTTGGAAGTTGTCCGCCTCCCTGGCCACAGGTCTGCAGAGTGCACCCTCATGCTGGACCACACTGTGCCAGGACCGAGTTGCACACATTCTTCTGGCTGTGGGGCCTGATCTTTACCTCCTCGACCACGCAGCCTGCTCCGCAGTGGTGAGGGCCCTGAGTGGGAGTGAAATGGAAGGGTTGGGGGAGGCGATGGGGGAAGCTCTGAAAAAAGATCTTGTGTTCTCCCTGGCCTGTCTCAGACGCTCCCTGGCCTGGCCCCAGGAGTGAGCAGCTTCCTGCAGATGGCTGTCTCCTTCACCTACCGACATCTGGCACTCTTCACAGACACAGGCTACATCTGGATGGGGACATCATCACTCAAGGTGTGATCCTTGGACAACATGGGGCACCCTGCCTTATCCAGGAAAGATCTGTTAGTGGTGGGGGAAGAGCTTTTTAACTAGATTGGTGACTCCTGGGACAGGGCCGTGATATTCCCTGCACCTTTTCAGGAGAAGCTGTGTGAGTTCAACTGCAACATCCGGGCCCCCCCGAAGCAGATGGTCTGGTGAGCATGGGGGTCATGCTGGGAGTGGGTGCAGCCTTGTTTCCTAAAACACTTTGATTCATCCTGTCTACTGGTCAAGCCAGGTGGAGCTTGCATCTTATCATCTCTGCCAGGGCTTACTTGAGGGAAACCCTGGCCCCTCTGTGGGCCCCAGATGCCCCTGGGAGCTGACAGCACAGGGGGAGAAGGAAGCCAATGTCAGAGGAACGGGTTAGGGAGCAGCATGCATGTGCAGGGCTATCTCAAGGTAAAGCAACATAAGCAGTGAAAGGGGACAGCAGGAGACGTGGCCATGGGCCCAATATCCTGTGTGTGTCATAGATGTGTGTGTGATGCTGTCCACAGGTGCAGCCGTCCTCGCAGCAAAGAGAGGGCTGTCGTGGTGGCATGGGAGAGGCGTCTAATGGTGGTGGGTGATGCACCCGAGAGCATCCAGTATCCTTGGAGGGCTTCTGTGGGGGTGGGAGGGAAAAGGAGAGGAAGGGTCACCTGCCCTGCCCCGTTTCTGCGTGCTCTTGGGAACCTTGACCAAGCTCAGATTTGTGCTGGATGAAGACTCCTACCTGGTGCCTGAGCTGGATGGGGTCCGCATCTTCTCTCGTAGCACCCACGAGTTCCTGCATGAGGTTCCAGGTGAGGCCCTCCCAGAACACAGTGTGACTTGAGGCGGGATCAGGGCCTTGAGGCAGTGCTGAGGTTTCCCTGCCCTCCCGACACTCACCAACTTCCTCCCCTAGTGGCCAGCGAGGAGATCTTCAAAATTGCCTCAATGGCCCCCGGGGCACTGTTGTTGGAGGCCCAGAAAGAGTATGAGGTAAAGCCCTGGTCTTCTTCCTTGGCCCCAGGATGTTCTCCTTTCCCTTCCTAATTGGCTCGCCCCGTGCCTCTGCCTGGGCATGGTAGACTCAGCCAGGAGCTGCTTGTCAAAAGAGGACTCCAGGCAGGACATTGGGCTGGGGAAAGCCAGCTCAGGTAGACAGGAGTGATATGATGTCCTCCATGTGGTAATGGGGACGTGCAGGGAACCCCTGCTATCCCCAACCCAGGCACCATTCAGGGCTCCTGTCAAGGTCCCTTCCTGCAATTGTGGGCTGATATGGGTTGGGAGTATATGGGTACCTCAGGTGGACTGTGGGCTGAGGGGGTTTGAGCTTTGGCCTCTGCAGTCCCTCCATACCAGCCCATTTGAACCACAGTCAAGGATGGGGGAACCAAACATGGGGGTTGTTCTCTATCATGGCACCCCATCCCTGGCACACTTTCTCTGTCCCCCAGAAAGAGAGCCAAAAGGCAGATGAGTACCTACGGGAGATCCAGGAGCTGGGCCAGCTGACCCAGGCCGTGCAGCAGTGCATTGAGGCTGCGGGACATGAGCACCGGCCAGACATGCAGAAGAGTCTGCTCAGGGTTGGCCTGGACAGCAGGGCTGGGGGGAGGGGCTGCTGGGCAGGGAGTGTGCTGGTAGGAGGGATGGGGAGGTGGGGGGTGGTGGTAAAGATCTCCTCTGTCATCCTCTGACTCTTCTTAGGCGGCCTCCTTTGGAAAGTGTTTCCTCGACAAATTTCCACCTGACAGCTTCGTGCGCATGTGTCAGGACCTGCGTGTGCTAAATGCCATTCGGGACTATCACATCGGAATCCCCCTCACTTATAGCCAGTATCCTCAAGCAAGCTTCAAGGATGTTTATAGCCAGTGGTGGCTGGGGAAGAGGCAGGGATGGGGGCTGAAAATGCTGCCTGAAAGTCCTGGGCAAATAGGGCTCACCCCTCAGCTGGATCCTTAACCAAGTAAAATGCAGATATAAGCAGCTCACCATCCAGGTGCTGCTGGACAGGTACAGCAAGCCCCAGGGTTCTGGGAGGAGGGCTATGTGTGGGTAGGCATTACAGCCTCTGGTGGTTTCTTGTGGTCACGGCTCCTCATCCATTTCTTTGGGGGCTGGGAGGCCTGAGGGCAGGCTGGGGCCGCTCTGCCCTCTCCTATCCCACCTCATCCCTGTACCCTTCATCCCCTTGCCTACCAGGCTTGTGTTGCGGAGGCTTTACCCACTGGCGATTCAGATTTGCGAGTACCTGCGCCTTCCTGAAGTGCAGGGTGTCAGCAGGATCCTGGCCCACTGGGCCTGCTATAAGGTGAGGATGTGGGTTCAAGGCATTTAGAGGATTCCAGGCCCTGATGAGATGTAGGAAACACGAAGTGCAGAGCTGAAGGGGGAGGGTGAAAGGTGAGATCCAGGTGTGTGTGACAATCCCCCTCCATCTGCAGGTGCAACAGAAAGACGTGTCTGACGAGGATGTTGCTCGGGCCATTAACCAGAAACTGGGGGACACACCAGGCGTCTCTTACTCTGACATTGCTGCACGGGCCTATGGATGTGGCCGCACAGAGCTGGCCATCAAGGTGTGGGCGCCCAGTCCTCCCCAGATGCCCTGACATTGGTATGAGGCCCCCCGGGCCAGCTCCTTCTCTCTGTGCCTTTCTCCCTGCCCACAGCTGCTGGAGTATGAGCCACGCTCTGGGGAGCAGGTACCCCTTCTCCTAAAGATGAAGAGGAGCAAACTGGCACTGAGCAAGGCTATCGAGAGTGGGGACACTGATCTGGGTGAGCAGGGTTTGGGGGAAACCAAGGCTGAGGCCTCTGAACTAACCAAGGGACCAGGCTGGAGTCTCCACACCGTCTTATCGTTCCTTAGTGTTCACGGTATTGCTGCACCTGAAGAATGAGCTCAACCGAGGAGATTTTTTCATGACTCTTCGGAACCAGCCCATGGCCCTGAGTTTGTACCGACAAGTATGTGCCCTGGGTAGGGGTGGGGATGGAGCCTCACGAGCCCCTAAATTGGCCTTGCTGACTGACTGCCTGTCCATGGCCCCAGTTCTGCAAACATCAGGAGCTAGAGACACTGAAGGACCTTTACAATCAGGATGACAACCACCAGGAGCTGGGCAGCTTCCACATCCGAGCCAGCTATGCTGCAGAGGAGGTCTGAGGTCCACAGAGTGGGTGGGGCCTGTGGGCTGAGCTTCGGGTTGGGCTCCTGATCTGGGCCTCCTATTTGGTACACACCCCTATCTGGTCCTCACTGTTGTGGAAGAGTCTAAGAAGATATGTGACCAGGATGGTGGTTGGTCCCAGAGGAGCTAGCCTCCCCACTAGGGACACTGCAGTGGTACACCCAGTGGGGAAGGCTGGCCCTGGTTGCCCGGGGACTGGGGAGAGCAGTGTAGCCTGAACAGGAAAGGCTAATATCTTTGGTGCCATGAGCTCAGGCTTCCCTTCTTGCCCCTGTAGCGTATTGAGGGGCGAGTCGCAGCTCTGCAGACAGCAGCCGATGCCTTCTACAAGGCCAAGAATGAGTTTGCAGCCAAGGTTTGCCTCATTCTTTTCTGAGAACCTCCTCTGCGCCTCGTCTTGCTTCCTTGTCCCTGTTGGCCCCATCCAGCCCCATCTGGCCTCATCTCTGCTCCATCTCCGCCCCAGGCCACGGAGGATCAAATGCGGCTCCTGCGGCTGCAGCGGCGCCTGGAAGATGAGCTGGGGGGCCACTTCGTGGACTTGTCTCTGCACGACACAGTCACCACCCTCATCCTGGGCGGCCACAGCAAGCGTGCAGAGCAGCTGGCACGTGACTTCCGCATTCCGGACAAGAGGTAGATGAGGGCTGGGCCCAGAAGGTTTAATCCTGGGACCACCTGCCTGTCCCACAATACTTGCAAACCCAGCTTCTTTGCAGGCTCTGGTGGCTGAAGCTGACCGCCCTGGCAGATCTGGAAGATTGGGAGGAGCTAGAAAAATTTTCTAAGAGCAAGAAATCGCCCATTGGCTACCTGGTGAGGCAGGGGCCCTGCATCCAGCCCACCTCCAGAGAGAGTAGTCCTGGGGAGGGGACCAGGCTCTGGGATAGGCAGATGTCCCATTCCTTCATCTATTCAGCTGTCCCACATAGTTAGCAGGTATTTCCCATGTCCACATATTTATGGGCCAGGTCTGTGGGCAAGTGGGCCCGAGTTAGCCTGTAGATGTTGGCCGGAGAGGGAATGAGCTGCTTTCTCCAAGGAGGCCCATAGCAGGCACTATGTGCCTAAGGGAAAGTCTTGTGTGAGTGGTGGGTGGAGGAGCACTGGGAGGGCATGTCCAGGAGGCAGTGGAGACCGAAGGGGTTTGTTTTCTGTGGCAGGTGATTCAGTGGTATGGCAGGTGGGTGGGGTAAGGACAGCTGTGGGAGAAAACACAGGCCCTGAGAAGGCAAGAGACTCCTATTGCGAGAGGATAGCAGTGTATCATGGAGTGGCCACATGGACATAAACTGGTCTCAAGGCTCTAACAAACCTGTGGTGTAGGTGGTTCCTGCCCTGAGACTGTTGAGATCACAACTATCCTACGTGTGTCAGGGCAGGGCTGGAATAGGATTACGGAGGAGTATATGAAATACACAGAGACCATGCATCCATTGGGCTTTTGTTCATAAGAGAGGACAGGAAGGCTCTGCCTTATCTTCTTCTCCCCACCTTCTCCTAAGCCCTTTGTCGAGATCTGCATGAAGCAGCACAACAAGTATGAGGCCAAGAAGTATGCCTCCCGAGTGGGTCCCGAGCAGAAGGTCAAGGCCTTGCTTCTCGTTGGGTACGTCAGCTGAGAACCCTGTGGGTGCTGGGTGGTCAAGCCAGTGGGCTGATGAGGAGCACAGTTTGTGCCCTCGGGCAGCCTGACACCCTCTCCCCTCCTGCTCAAACCACAGGGATGTGGCTCAGGCTGCAGATGTGGCCATTGAGCACCGGAACGAAGCAGAGCTGAGCCTCGTATTGTCCCACTGCACTGGAGCCACAGATGGGGCTACAGCCGACAAAATTCAGCGGGCTAGGGCACAAGCCCAGAAGAAGTGAGGGACTCCCCCTGCACATCTCCTTGAGCCCTAGGCTTGGCAGAAGCATCACTGCTCATCCAGCTTCTTCAGAGCCGAGCTGAGCTGAGAAGTTGGGGTGGGGTGGGAGCCAAGGGTCTGGTTGTAAATAAAGTTGGGACATTTTAGAGTGCTTATCTCATGCAGTCCGGCCTAAGCAAAAGTATGCCAGAGGCAGAACCAATCAGATACCTCAGCAGAACTCTGTGTGTTTGATTGCGTTGGGGCTAGAGGGGGAGTTCCTCAGCAATATTTACAGGAGACCTGCCCCTCTCCACAGTTACCAAAGAAAGCCGCATCAGACTCACAGCCCCTGGGAAGATTACGGGGGAGGTATGCAAAACTCAAGCAGCAGCTCATCAAGAGTCAGTCTGAAAAGCATTACACACGTACACATAAGAACCACGCTAAATGCCTCACCATTGCAATGTCATTTATCCCACAAGACAGCCCTGTGAGATAGGTTACATCACCTCATTTTACAGTAGAGGAGATTGAAGATAGAGGAGATTTAGTAACAGTATATGGCAGAACTGAGATTTGAAACCTGATTGCACTTTTGGGGGTCTTAGAGCTTCTCCTCAGTTGCTGTGGTGACAAAAGAGGGATGACTGAACTCAGGCCCTCTGAGCAGGGGAGCCTGAGTCAAGGCCCTTGTTCACACTACAGTAAGTAATGATTGGAGGAGCGATGTGTACATGGCCAGCATGTTGGAGGGTTAGAGGAGAAGCCTTCACAAACCATGACCACCTAACCATGGTGAGCAACTCCCATGTGGTCTTGGGGCTGAAGAGGAAAGGAAGATGGAACATCTCAATTCTGCTAAGGAAGAACTACAAGCTAGAGACCCCTGGTTCAACCTTACCCCGAACAGAGGTTCCATACCCTGTCAGGAGCAGTGCCGCCTTGGCCCTGCAGACCCCATCTCTGGCCTTCAGTATATACTCCTGTTATGTGAGCTTCATGCCCCAGTGCCCCCACCTACCCTGAGGACATTTCCTTTTCCTCTTATTGAGCCCTTAGTCTAGAAAGAAGACGGGAGGAAACCAAAGCCAGAGGGTGCCAGGCCTCTCTGGAGCTTCTGGCTTACCCCCTTGATGCCTCTAGAGTTAACTTGAAGAGTGAGTGCTTGAAGAATGAGAGGTTCAGGGCCTGGTAAGGTGTTTCTTTTTCTTCTTCCACCTGGTTTGTAACTGTGACTTTGAATATCTTCCAAGGGGATATACATCACATTAAAAAAGAGCTATTTATTATGCTCATCTCTTACTACATGGGTCAAGAATCTGACAGGACAAAATGGTGGTTTGTTTCTGCTCCACAATATTTGGCACATCAGCTAGAAGACTCAAAGGTGAGGGGTGGACTTGACAGCTGGGGGCCAAAGTCATCTGAAGGAATGGCAACTCTGGCCGCTGAAGCTTGTTGACTGGAACCTTAGCTGGGGCTGTTGGTCAGGACACCTGCAACCCAGTAGTGTCACAACATGGTGGCTGGGTTCCAAGGACAGCATCCCAAGAGAGCTGGGCAGAGCTGTATTGCCTTTCCCTAACCTGGCTTTGGAAGTCACACAGGGCTTCTCAATATCTGCCACATTCTGTTGGTCAGGGCAGTCCCACCCCATTTCAAGGGGAGATGGACTCCATCTCTTCAAAGGGGAGAGGCAAGGCTCTGGCAGAGTGTGTAGAACTGGTGATGTGGCCAGTTTTTGGAATCACGGATAGGCACGGCCTATCAGCCTTCTATCTCCGAATCAGCAGACCTCCAGGGAGAGGAAGAGAGATCCTAATACTAGGCTCATGATTTGGGGCTCTTTTCCTCCCAGCCTTGGCTTCACAATTCCTCATTGCCCTGCCAGCTCTTTGATGCCTTTTAAGAACATTTTCTCCAGTTTTTCCTAGTTGTTCTCAGTGAAAAAGTGTTGGGATTATCCAATCCAATGTGCCCTCTCTGGAAAGGGAGCCCTGAGCCCTGTTTTGAGAATGTACACAATAAAAAACTTACACCCCCAAAGTCACATGAGTCATATATTCTGCAATGTGCAAATGTTAAGCACTGTACATAGGAAGTTTTAGAAATAATGAGAAATAACAATGATGACATACAAATAGAATAATCCCAACTTCCTAAAAAGTGTGTATGCAGGTGGAGAAACACCAGAATTGTCCAAAGAGAGTTGTCTGAAAATGAACAGCAGCTTGGTGTACGTTTTTGTTGAGTGAAAACCTGATTTCACATTTTATTATGAAAACGTTCATACATACAGCTAAATTGAAAGCATTTGACAGTGAACACCTATACACCTACCACCTGGATTTTGCTATTAGCATTTTACTATACTTACTTTATCATAACATCTCTCTGTCCATCTTACCTACCTTATTTTTGATGCACTTCTAAGTTGCAGTCCTTAGGACACTTCCCTCTAAATATTTCAGAATTTCAGTAACTAGAGTTCATTATTTGTTTGCTTTTTTTTCCTTTTTATTTTTTTATTTTTATTTTTTTTATTTTATTTATTTATGATAGTCACACACAGAGAGAGAGAGAGAGAGAGAGAGAGAGAGAGAGAGGCAGAGACACAGGAGGAGGGAGAAGCAGGCTCCATGCACCGGGAACCCGACGTGGGATTCGATCCCGGGTCTCCAGGATCACGCCCTGGGCCAAAGGCAGGCGCTAAACCGCTGCGCCACCCAGGGATCCCTTTTTTTTCCTTTTTAGATAGAATTTATTTATAATGCTCAGATCTTAAGTTTACATTTACGGGGTTTTGACAAATGCATACACAGTGATATTTTTTTTAAATTTTTTTTAATTTTTATTTATTTATGATAGTCACAGAGACAGAGACAGAGAGAGAGAGAGAGAGAGAGAGGCAGAGACACAGGCAGAGGGAGAAGCAGGCTCCATGCACCGGGAGCCCGATGTGGGATTCGATCCGGGGTCTCCAGGATCGCGCCCTGGGCCAAAGGCAGGCGCCAAACCGCTGCGCCACCCAGGGATCCCAGTGATATTTTTTAAATAGGTTTTTTTGGGGGATCCCTGGGTGGCTCAGCAGTTAACGCCTGCCTTTGGCCCAGGGAGCGATCCTGGAGTTCCGGGATCAAGTCCCACATCAGACTCCCTGTATGGAGCCTGCTTCTCCCTCTGCCTGTGTCTCTGCCTCTCTCTCCCCCTATGTCTATCATGAATAAATAAATAAATAAATAAATAAATAATCTTAAAAAAAAGAATAAATAGGCTTTTTTTTTCTCCCAAGTCCTCAATTGCCCAATTAAAATTAATGTAAAAAGCCTACTCTGAATGGTTTGCACAGCCACCCTGGGTCTACTGTCATAGATGGGGCCAAGGCTTGGCCAATGGATGAGGCTAGGCTTATACCTAGGACAAGGATTTTGGGATTGGGGCAGGGTTGGAAGCAGAAAATTTGGGAATCTTTCTTCTAGTTTAGGATATCAACAGCAGTCCTGGAGTGAGAGTCAGTCAAAGGCCTCAAGACAAGGGGGCTATGATCTCTTAGGTACAAAGCTGCAGTAAATAGACCCTTGGAAATAGAACAATGGCCTGGAAAGGCACTTGGCTCTCCTCTCCTCCAACCTTCTGTCTTATTGCCTTCCTTTTTTTTTTTTTTAATTTATTTATGATAGTCACACACACAGAGAGAGAGGCAGAGACATAGGCAGAGGGAGAAGCAGGCTCCATGCACCAGGAGCTCGACGTGGGATTCGATCCCGGGTCTCCAGGATCACGCCCTGGGTCAAAGGGAGGCGCTAAACCGCTGCGCCACCCAGCGATCCCTGCCTTGCTTTATTTTCATTAGAGCACTTAGGAAATTTTATTTTTACTTGTTTGTTTATTGTCTGTCTCCCAATCCAGAATGTAAATTCCTGAGAGCAGAGACCTTTTCTGTCTTATTCCTGCTGGGTCCAGCACATGGTTTGCACTCAGTATGTGTTGCACGAATGATTCATCGTTCCATTTATTAGATGGTGAAAAAAGGCCCAGGGAGGGGAAGTGGTTTACCTAATGAAACGAGAGTCTTTTACCCCCATCCTCCAGCTTTTCTTCAGTCCAGTCCTCTTGTCATGAGCCCTGTGACTCCTTGGGGGGCCTGTGGTGTGGTCCTCAAGTGCCTATCTGGGGGTGTATGCTCCAATAAGCTGGGCCAAAAGGAGAACTGAGAGCAGGACTTCAGCCTCCCAAGCTGGTGGGCCTGAGTACAGGAAGCCTGCCTCCGCTCCCTCTCTAAGCCTCCTTTATGCTGTCCTCTTCAAAGACAGCCCTTTGTCCTGTGGTGATGGGGCAAAAATGTGGAAACCCTGGGCATCAGATGGGGTGGGGAGGCTGGGCAGCTATCCACACATGGCCAGATGGGGATGGGAATGGGACTCTGTCCTTTCCCACTGGAAATGGTCTTCGTGGTTACAGACCTGAACTCTCCTTCCCAGGGTGGGAATGGGGTGCCTAAGCCCCTGCCTCTCCTAGGTCTAAGGTTGTCTCATTCCTTAGGCACCACAAATGCCTTGACCACAGTGCTGCTATCTCATAAAGAGAGGAACTGCATTTCCTGAGAATGGGTTATCTTCCAAGCTGTATGTGTTTATCAGAGGCTGGGAGGTTCCAGGAAGAGTAGCAGAGGAATATTCAGGTCATCCAGACAATTGCAGGGGTTTGAGCCCCAGGGCTCTCTGACTCCCACACCCACCCTGTGTTTTCCCAAGTGTGGCCACATGGGGTGTGTGTGTGTGTGTGTGTGTGTGTGTGTGTGTGTGTGAGGAGAGGTCCTATAGATGATCTTGAGGATGAACACTTTTTATTTTATTATTATTTCTTAAGTAAACTCTACCCCCAACAAGGGGCTTAAACTCACCACCCTGCGATCAAGTGTCCTATGCTCTACCCACTGAGCAGCCAGATGCCTTAACGCTTTTTATTTTAATATATACTTTAATATTTGTTAGAACATATAAGTAGCATGTCAAACCTTTTTATGGTAAGATAAGTAAAACTATAAAGAAATAAACCAACCAAAAGAAGCATACTAGAAGATAATAGGGTAGATGTATATAAAGCAAAACTAAGCTGGTGGGGTTTGTTCTTAAGGTGCCACTGCTACCCTAGATACCCAGGTACCTCCTGCACATATGGTCTTTATTTTTCAGGCTTCCAAATGCTTTGAGTTCTGGCTTTAATGTTTTCCTTTTGGTGTGTGGATGGATTGAGTTGGGACTTCCTGGGAAAGGTATGGAAGAACCTGCCCTCATTGGCTGCCCCTGGGGTCTAAGAGACTGGGCACGTGGTCTCTGGGCCTTCCCGCCACAGTGTTTATTGGGCAGAAGCGCCTAGGGTTTGGCCATTTCGTGACCCCTCTGGCCCTGCTGACAGCAAGAGACAATTGTAGTTGGAGAAGGAACTTCCCTGCCTGGGAGGGCCTGAGGGCGGCCCACCGCTGCGCGTATTCCCAGGCCTTGGGTCCGGTCAGCATACAGTCACTTCTCCCATAAATGAGAGGGGAGAGTGTAAACAGTCCTAAATTGGCGCCTCAACCTTAGGCAGTGGTGGGGACTGGAGGTGATAGGGGCACCAACCCGAGGAAATAGTTGCCGATATGTGGGCTCCTTCTGCACCAAAATGTACCCCCAGGTACCCCTTGTCAGAAGAGTTGCCGCTGGCCACAGATTCTTCCCCTGGGGCGCTCCTCCACCCAACGCAGGCGGCGCGGACTTGGGGTCCGGAATTGAGGGTCACCCAGCAAGCTCTGCTTGCACACTGCTGTGCAATCTGTCTCCAGCCTGCAGATGCCCAACCACTCGCCGTGGAGCGGGGCCTGGAGCGTCTGAGGGCCCTTGTATGGGGGCCACAATCAGCGGAATGTGTCACCCGCCACCCACCTCGACCATGTCCCCTGGCCTTCAGCCGCGTATGCCCAAGTCCCGTAGCCTGGGAACCACAGCTGCGGGACAAGACGTATGCATAGCTTTGGGGCACCACGCGTGCGGTAGGGACCCCTGGGAAGGGGTCCGCGCGCGCAATCCCGACCCCGACCGCAACAGCGGGACGCATCTCCGGATCCTCTCTCCCTTTGAACCTCCCCCCCGCCCCCAACGGCAGAACACCATGTGTCACATTTCTAGTCGGCTCGGTGGCAAAGCAGGCCCCGGTACGCGCAACTAGAAGGCGGGAGTGATTTCCCTGGGGCTTGGGTGGGGATGGTGTGAGCTGACTTGATGTAAGACGACATCTATGGCGCCAGGTCCATTCCAGGCACTTCGCGGGTTCTTCTCGCCGAGAAAGCCTACGTCCTTTGAATACCTTGCAGCAATGGGGAGGGGCGGGGGAGTAGGAATGGAATACATTTGGAGAGAGGGATGGAAAGATAGCTTTTGAGTCGCAGTCCGTCTTGGTTTCTAGACATTGGCACAATTCGTATTTGGCCTCAGTTTCCTCATCTGTAAACTGGAAGGCCCACGTCCAAGGGGCTGGGACTGTAAAGAGGCGGAAGGCGTGGTGCACGGGCTGCCAGTGCTCCCGGGGTCTGGGCGGCCGCGGGGTGCACGCACACCTCCCACGCCGCGCAGAAGCGGTCGAGACCGTGAGACCCAGCTCAGCACCCCAGGCGTGCTTGCAAGCGAGCGCTCGGAGGCGCGCAGGGCGGGGCCCGCTAGGGCTGGGAGACGCCCGTTCGGTGTGGGCCAATCAGCGCCTGTCTCTGAACCGCCAATCAGGGCCCACCTTACAGCCAAGGCCGGGTCGGGAGCGAGGCTGCGGCGAGTGCGGCGCTGACAGAGACGCGCGCGCGCCAGCCAGTTCGGACCCCGGGCCGCGGCCGCCATCACCGCCGCCCGCCCAGTCGCCCCTCAGCCGCTTCCCCTCGCCATGGAGGCGAGGCCGCCGCCGCCGCCGCGGAGCTCCGAGCCGCGGGCCGGGCGGCGGCCCTGAGGGCGTGTGGCGGGCCGAGACGCCGCCGCGGAGTCGAGGCGGAGCCGCCGTCCTCGTTCCCAGCGGTCCCGCCCAGCGCTGGACTCGGTGAGTGCTCGCGGCCGCCGCCGCCCGGGTGGGCTCCGCGAGGGGGGGCGGCTCCAGGCTGCGTGTGGGAGGGCTCGCCGGCCGGAGCCCCAGGTCCTCTGTTCCCGGCAGAACCCGTCAGGCAGCTCCAGTGGGACCCCGCGTCCTTGCGCTGTCGGTGCGGGGGGGGGGGTGTCCCCGGAAACGTGCGGGACAGGGCGCCGACCCCTCTCGACGGCCCGAGAACTTCGCGTGCGTCCTTCTGGGGCCAGGCCAGGGTGCTGCCGTAGTTCATTCTGAAGGGAGAAACTTGGAACAGTGAAGACAGAATTTGCGCCGGTCCATGTAATGGGAAGAAAGGCGAAGACTCCTGGCATGAGAAAATTTGCTCTTGCGGAGACTAACTTTTCTTTGCCTTAACCCCCCTGGCCTCTGGCCCAGGCCCCTTTCTTTTCCGCCCACTCCCAACTGTCGAGGCTGCTTAAGAAGGGAAATAGGGGGTCAGAGCTGCCCAGAATTCAAAATGAGCCAGTCGGGAATGCGGATTCCCCTTCTTTTTTTTTTTTTTTTTTTTTTTTTACTTTTGGTAAATAAAGAATAACGTGTGTTTTAATTTTAAATTAGTTCTTGATTGTATTTCTTGAAGATGAAAATAATAATGGCAGAGCTGAGGTACCCCCCCCCCCCGAGATCAGTGATGATGTTTGTAAGATTGGAAAAGAGGAATGTTCAAAACCTCCCTCGGCGGGTAAAATGCCTTCAGAAACCTGTACCCAGGGTAGGGATTTGTGCTCTAGAACCAGTCGCATCTCCCAGGAGATGTCTTCATTTGCCACCTGCTTGCTGTTTAAGGCAGCCTAGAACCAGAAGATGGTGGGCGAAGAGAGAGCTGAGGGTGGAAGATGGGCGAACATCTTCCTGCCTGGCCACTCCTGCAAAAAAACACGGATCTGATGCTGTCACTTGTTTACTTAAAAACTCCTCGCTCTCCTTTTCCCATGGGATGAATGAAGCCCAAAATGTCTTATCAAGTCATACAAGGCCCTGGACGGTCTTGCCTCTATTTACTCATAGCTTAGTTTTTCGATTTTCCTTTCCCTCTTTCCTAGCCCTTTGGAGCTGCTTGACTGCCTCCTCACATGTTTGGATGTGCTTGTGTGATCCTCTTTCTTCCCCCTTCTTTAATCTGCCAAGCTCTGCCTCTGTCTTTAAAGATCTTCTGATTTGAGAAGCTTCTTGAGGCCAGGAGCTGTGTCATGTTTACCTTTCCATCCCCCATGCCAAGACGATTCTTCTTCTCAATTGTCTTGTAGGTCCCATTCCAGCTCTTTCCCCATATGTCTCGTCTCTGTTTACTTCCAGGTACCCACTTGCTGAGAGAATCTTTTCCTGAGTGTTTCCCAAAGGCCTACTTGGAGTGTATGGCACATCTAGGATATTTAGTATCTCAGATTGCCCATCTCTTGTGTCTGTTCTCATCCAGTCGCCATAAGTAGTCAGCAGGCAGGAACTGGCAGATCTCATATCCCACTGGTTTCCAATCTGCTTGACTGTCTCTGAAAGCCTCAAAGCCCCATGATCTCTTTTCACCTCTGCCTGCCCCAGGTGGCCTGGCTACTATGTGTATTCCAAGGCATGTGGGATCCAGGAGGCAATTCGCTGGGTGGGTACCTTTTAGTCACTTACTTACCATCTGGATGAAATTCAGAACCAGAAAAGCCAATCAGCTGACTTAAGTAAAGGTGTTCATGTGCCTTCTATTTGCCAGGTAAAGAGCTTGGAATACAAAATAGAAGCAAAGAAGTCAAATCTTTACTTTTTAGGAGCTCTCAGGACAGGTGGATACAAAAACCTCACAGGTGCTATGAGAATGTAGTAATGATAATAACTGTTGTCTTTTATTTGCCTTGTGAGAGACTGTGTAATAAATTCATTCCATGAATTATCTTATTTAATCATTTCAGTGGTCGATTAGGGGCTTATTCCTATTTGGCAAGGTGGAAACTGAGGCCATATAAAGGGCACATGAGGGAATAGTCAGGATTTGAATCTTGGCAGTCTAGTTCCAGAACATCTGCCAGGCTGTATAGAGAGCATTCCTTTCCTGGGAGGGGACCTTTGGGTCACAAAGGATGCGTACTGAGTTTGTGTGTTGTGGACAGATTGTAGGAAAGAAGAAGCATCATGTGAGGGCTTGGAGGTGGAAAGAGTCCACTGTCCTTGGGGAGCAGAGGTTAAAACAACTGAGTTGGGTAGAGGGGAGAAGGAAGGGAGATGAGATTAGAGTGAGCTTGCAGGGCTCTCTGTGCTGTTTTTGAGTTTGGGCAGTGGAGAGCCACTGAAGGATTTTTTTTTTTTTTTAAGATTTTATTTATTCATGAGAGACACGGGGGTGGGGGGAGAGGCAGTGACGGCAGGGAGCCTGTTGTGGGACTCGATCCCCGGTCTCCAGGATCATGCCCTGGGCTGAAGGCGGTGCTAAACCGCTGAGCCACCCGGGCTGCCCGAGCCACTGAAGGATTTTAAAGATGGTTAGGGACCTCGACTGGCTGGGCTTTGGAAAGGTCATTTAGGGTCAGTGTGGGGCCAGAAGCTGATGCCCCTCAATTTGGAGGCAATGCTCAGGCCCCACAGAGGTGGAGTTATAGCCTCTTAGACCCAGGGAGGGCTAGAGAGAATCCTCAGTTTCAGGAAAAGATAAATAAATGTGATGAAACACTCCAGCAGAAAAGAGGAAAAAACAAAACAAAACAAAAAAAACACCCCAGCAGTATAAAAGGGAATATACTGTCTCCCTCCTATCTTAACCTCTTCAGAGATGACTGGGCTTTCCAGTTTCTATGGCTTTACATAGACACTGTACTTTTATAAACGTGTGTACCTATTCGTATTCTTCCCCTCATGGTACATACCAGTCACACCTTTTTCCTTAATGTATTTAGGAAATCATTCCGTATTGGTAGGTATAAAGCTGTTCATTCTTTCTGTTGACATTTTTTGCTCTTCATTGTGTGGCTGCATCATAATCTGTAACTAGTCTTTAAGTTAAACAACATTTAATTTTCCAGATTTTTCTATTACAGTGTTATAATGAATGTTTTTGTACATAGTAGTTTGTAAGGAGCTCATATGTAAGGTTATCTGAACAATGTATTTCTAGAAATGGAATTACTGGGTCAGAGGATATATGCCCATTTAAAATTTTTAGACCTATATCCAAATCACCACTGCTTCAAGGTGTTTGTACTAAATCATTCTCCTCCCAAAATGTGAACGAGACTTAGTAGATCTTCATCAGAGTGTACATCAGGATCCCCTGGGATGCTTTTTCATATATCTATACCTACTTTTCCCTCAACTAATCTCCCCCCATGTGATTTTAACTGATTTCTTTCAGTTTACAGAGGGAGACATTGAGGTTCAGGAGGATAAATGACTTTTGTGACTTGTCAGTGTGGGTGGTGGTTGTTTTTCAAGCAGTTCTGATATTTGTATTTGCTCAGTTCCTTTCATTGGAGGCACTCAGTTGATTTGTAAACATTGTTGCATTATTTTTCTTCATGGTCATGTGGAAAAAGTGAGATGCAGGTGAAGTTTGAATTTGAGTTATAAGCAGGAAGCTGGCCAAATACAGAATCTTGTCTTTTTACTTCTAGTGCAATAACTAATGTTCCTAAATACCAAAGCTGAAGAAATGACTTTTTAGTGAGCTTGAGTACAACAAAAATAGACTGTGTAACACTTATTAAACTGAATAGCAGGGACACCTGTGTGGCTCAGCCATTGAGCATTTGCCTTTGGCTCAGGGCATGATCCCAGGTCTTGGGATCGAGTCCCGCATCTGGCTCTCTGTGAGGAGCCTGCTTCTCCCTCTGCCTATGTCTCTGCCTCTCTCTCTGTTTCTCATGAATAAATAAAATCTTAAAAAAAAAAAAAACCAAACTGAACAGCAAATCCATAAATAACCCAATAATAAGATGTGTTTTTACTTATTTATTATTAAAAAGATTTACTTCTTTATCTTAGAGTGAGAGCTTGAGAGAATGTGAACGAGCAGGGGTGCCTGAGCAGGAGAGGGAGGGGAAGAGAGGGAAAGAGAGAATCTCAGGGAGACTCCATGCTGAGAGTAGAGCCTGATGTGGGCCTCGATCTCCCAACCCTGAGATCATGACCTGAGCTGAAACCAAGAGTTGGGTACCTAACCCGTGGAACCACTTGGGTGTGCCAAAATTTGTTTTAATATATTCTTTATAGGGACACCTGGCTGGCTCACTCAGTAGAGCATGCAACTCTTGATCTTGGGGTCCTGAGGTCAAGCCCCACATTGTGTGTTGAGTTCACTTAAAAATATATATGTATATATATACACGTTTGTATATATATTCTCTATAGAAAAGAGAATTTGTTAAGTGTGAAACTGTATTTGCTTTATTTTTTGTTTTAATTTTAATTCCAGTTAATTTATAGTGTTATATTAGTTTTAAGCATATGATATAGTGATTCAACATTTCCATACATCACTTGGTGCTCCTCATGACAGGCACACTCTTTAATCCCCATCACCTATTTAGCCAGCCTGTCCCCCTGGCCAAATTGTATGTATATACGTATTTATTTTTAAGTAGGCTCCGCACCCAACATGGGGCTTGAACTCGTAGACCTTAAGATTGAGAGTCACATGTTCTACCAACTAAGCCAGCCAGGTGCCCCTATATTGACTTTAAGTTCACATTCATTTGGGTCATTATTTAGGCATGGCTTTTTTTTTTTTTTTTTAATACTTGTAGTCAGTGCATACAGAATATGATTGTTGTATTTATTTTATTTTATTTTATTTTATTTTATTTTATTTTATTTTATTTTATTTTTTTATTTTATTTTATTTATGAGAGACACAGAGAGAAAGAGAGGCAGAGACATAGGCAGAGGGAGGGAGAAGCAGGCTCCATGCAGAGAGCCTGACGTGGGACTCGATCCCAGGTCTCCAGGATCACACCCTGGGCTGAAGGCAGCGCTAA
The DNA here is from genome assembly GCF_003254725.2 of Canis lupus dingo. NCBI lineage: Eukaryota > Metazoa > Chordata > Mammalia > Carnivora > Canidae > Canis > Canis lupus. The sequence continues at coordinate 18,535,293 of NC_064266.1, read as the reverse complement.
ACCGCTGAGCCACCCGGGCTGCCCTGATTGTTGTATTTTTGAATGGCATAAAATATTTCATACTTATCTATGTATCTAATTTATTTTTTTAAATCTTTTTTTTTTAAAGATTTATTTATTTTTATTTATTTTTTTTAAGATTTATTTATTTTTATTCAGAGAGAGAGAGAGACTGAGAGGCAGAGACACAGGCAGAGGGAGAAGCAGGCTCCATGCAGGGAGCCCGACATGGGACTCGATCCCGGGTCTCCAGGATCACACCCCAGGCTGCAGGCAGCGCCAAACCGCTGTGCCACTGGGGCTGCCCTATGTATCTAATTTAAATCACAGAATAGTAAACTATGCATTGATAACTAGTTTGTGCAATCTTTTAAATTTTTTCCTTTACTTTATCCTTTTTACAATTATACTTTTTAAAAAGATTTGAGAGTGTAAGTGTACTGGTGTGAGCAGGCGGAGGGGTGGGTAGGGAGAAGGGGAGAGAATCTTAAGCAGGCTCCACCTCCCAACTCATGAGATTACCACCTGAGCCAAAACCAAGAGTAGGGCACTTAACCCACTGAGCCTTTTGGATGCCCTCCCCCCCCCCCCCCCCCCCCCGCCCCCTTGAAATCTTAAAATAATCTTGGTTTTGGGTTAGGTCATGATTCTATGGGTCAGGGGATTGAACTCCTTGTCAGGCTCACATGCTGAGCCTGGAAGCTGCTTGATTCTCTTCCTCTTCCTCTGTACCTGCCTCACCTTGAAAGAAATAATAATTAAATTAAAAAAGGCTTTAAAAAGAAGATTTTATTTTTAAGTGATTTCTGCAACCAGCGTGGGGGGCGAATTCACAACCCCAAGATCAAGAGTTGCACGCTCTGACTGAGCCAGCTAGGCACCCAACAAATGGTACTTTTGAACACCTTTGCTTAAATACTACTTCTGGATTATTTTCTTGGAGTCTTGCTCCTAAAATGGGTTCACTTGAGTCGGGTTACAGTTTCAGTGCCAAATTGCTATCTGGAAAGGTTGAACTAAATTATAACACCATAAAAATTTATGTGGCCCTGTTTCCTGCCAGTCCAGCCAATACTATTACAAACAAAACCTAATATTTGATTTTATTAATTCACTCAAAATGTAATGGTATTTTGAATTAGGCTTAATTTACATTTCTCTAGAAAAAGAGACCAGTAGTTTATTTAGAATTTGAAATAGAGTGCTATGATATGTATCCAAGAGTTATGTACCTAAAGGCAACTTGTTTTTTGAGGAAAGACATGATTAATAGGTCAGAAATATTGTGGAAATTTAGGATAAGATCATACTGGTATGAAATAGAAGACTAGATGCTGTTCAACTGAAAATACTAGACATTGTGCCTGGAGTTGGGATATCCCAGAAGAACGTGGATGTGATGTCTGTCCTTTCCCACTTGTGGGCTAATGTCAGAGAAGTTCAATGTTAGTACTTATTAAAAGGCCCTGAGCTGGGAAGGGGTTTGGTACCTTAGGGCATTGCTTCTCTAACTTGAATGTTCACATAACCATCTGGGGACCTTGTTAAGATGCCAAGTCCTGATTCATTATGTCTAGGGTGGGACTTGGGATTCTGCATTACTAACCAGCTCCCTAATGAGGCAGATGCTGCTGGTGGGTGGATCACACTTGGAGTAACAAGGTCTAATTGAAACTTTGGTAAGAGGGGTAGCTCTTCATACTGGCTGTACTTTAGATTCACCTGGGGAACTTAAAAAATCAAGGATGCAAATACCCTACCCCCAGGTATTTTGATTTAATTGGTCTAGGGTGGGACCTGAGAATGTATAAATATTTTTAAGTTCCCAGGTGATACCCATATGCAGTGGTTGAGAACCACTTGACTAGAGAGAGGCAGGAGCCAGAGTTGAGGGCCCTATATAACATGCGAGGATTTTGGACTTTATCCTGAAGGCAGAACTAAGCCATTATAGGATGATAAGGAGGAGAGTGAACTGATCTGATTTGCAGTTTTAAAAAGTTCACTGTTGCCTTCAAACTAGTGCAGTAATTTTCAAAGTGAGGTAGATAAGATGACTCGCTGGGATGCTGGAAGACAATTTTAGAGCTTTTATTATTTTTATCTAAAAAATGGTAAAAATTAAATTCAGGGATTGTTACCGGCATCTTCTTGGGTCTGTAAGTCAGTGTTCCTGTGTTAGCTATAGAACTTTGGGTGTCCTGAAGGAAGAGAAAGGAGTTCTGCGGTGAGCAAGCAGAGCCATAATCATGCATTTCCTTTTAGTGTATTCATTAATAATTTCCATTTAGTGTAAACATTAATAACAGTTTATACATATTTTTTATTAAACCTTCACAAAATGGACAAGTGGCTTAAAACAATTTTTAAAAAAGATTTTATATATTTATTCATGAGAGAGAGAAAGAGGCAAAGACATAGGCAGAGAGAGAAGCAGGCTCCCTGTGGGGAGCCTGATGTGGGACTCGATTCCAGGACCCGGCATCACAAGCTGAGCCAAAGGTAGATGCTCAAGCACTGAGTCACCCAGGGGCCTGCTTAAAACAATTTCTGCAAATAAACCAGTGATTGAAGAAAATACTAATAATGTAAGCACAAACAATGGCAGAGTTGACCCTTGTTCAACTCCTATTACAAACTGTTGCTGAGCTGTTATTTTTTTATTTTTATTTTTTTTTATTTATGATAGTCACACAGAGAGAAAGAGAGAGAGGCAGAGACATAGGCAGAGGGAGAAGCAGGCTCCATGCACCGGGAGCCCGATGTGGGATTCGATCCCGGGTCTCCAGGATTGCGCCCTGGGCCAAAGGCAGGCGCCAAACCGCTGCGCCACCCAGGGATCCCTGAGCTGTTAAATCAGATTAAATAAGTCAGCTTTTATTACATTAGAAAGTATCAGGAAGCCTTTTTTTTTCTTTTTTTTTAAGATTTTAGGGCAGCCCGGCGTGTCTGCCTCTGTGTGTGTGTGTGTCTCTCATGAATAAATAAATAAAATCTTTAAAAAAAAAAAAGGATTTTATTTATTTATTTATTGAGAGAGTGCATTAGCTGGAGTGAAGGACAGTGGGAGAGGACAAGCCGACTCCCCTGCTGAGCAAGGAGCCCAGAGTAGGGCTCTATCCCAGGACCTTTTTTTTTTTTTTAAAGCCTCCCTTCCCCTTCCCCTTCCCCTTCCCCTTCCCCTTCCCCTTCCCCTTCCCCTTCCCTTCGCTGGAGTGAGGGACGGCGGGAGAGGGACAAGCAGACTCCCCTCCTGAGCAAGAAGCCCAATGTAGGGCTCTGTCCCAGGTCCCTGAGATCATAACCTGAGCCGAAGGCAGGCACTTAACTGACTGAGTCACTCATACACCCCTGGAAGCCTCCTTGAAATATGGATTCATATCCTCTGTCATTTTTTTAAAGATTTTATTTAAAAAAATATTTTATTTATTTATTCATAGACACACACACACACAGAGGGAGAGAGAGAGAGAGGCAGAGACACAGGCAGAGGGAGAAGCAGGCTCCATGCAGGGAGCCTGACGTGGGACTCAATCCCGGGTCTCCAGGATCACACCCCGGGCTGCAAGCGGCGCTAAACCGCTAAGCCACCAGGGTTGCCCACATCCTCTGTCCTTAATAGGAATCTTGTTTTAAGAGTTTGTAGAACATTGAGATATAAAATAATAATATACAAGGCTGTCATTAGTACCAAGACCCTTGAAAACTAAGCATACAGAGCTTAAAGAGAACCTCTGCATTTTTCTCTTCCAATGATGTTTAGTCATAGGCTGTTCTATGCGATTCTTTAACAATTTTACTAACCTAGTGATTAAAGTATATATTTGTTGTTCTTATGAAAGACAAAAAAGCACATAACATTGACAGGTTCTTCCTGTTGTACCCCACCTCCCGAAAAGGCTTGCTTTAAAAAAAGACCGGAAAGCTATGTCAAGAAGCCAAAATGCATTCCTTTTTCAGCAAATACTCATACAATGAATGGAAAATGTTGTGAAGATTTGAACAATATTGAGACAAATTTTACAGTGTGGTAGGTTTGCTACATATGTAGTTATAAAAGTATAGAAGCTTCTATCATGTCTTAGTATTTGCTAGATTTTCTTTTAATAATTTTTTTTTTTTTAAAGATTTTATTTATTTACTCATAGACACAGAGAGAGAGAGGCAGAGACACAGGCAGAGGGAGAAGCAGGCTCCATGCAGGGAGCCTGATGTGGGACTCGATCCCGGGTCTCCAGGATCACGCCCCAGGCTGCAGGCGGCGCCAAACCGCTGCGCCACCAGGGCTGCCCCTCTTTTAATAATTAAATCTCCCCAAAGTCACATCTTTTGTGAGCTACTGGAGGAAGATTGTACTGGAGAAGATGTTTTCTTTTTTTCTTTTTCTTTTTTCTTTTTAAAGATTTTATTTATTTATTCATGATAGAGAGAGAAAGAGAAAGAGAGGCAGAGACACAGGCAGAGGGAGAAGCAGGTTCCATGCAGGGGCCAGATGTGGGACTTGATCCCGGGACTCCAGGATCGCGCCCTGAGCCAAAGGCAGGCGCCAAACCACTGAGCCAACCAGGGATCCCTCTTTTTTTCTTTTTAAATTTATTTTATTTATTTTTAAAAGATTTTATTTATTTATTCATAAGACAGAGAGAGAGAGAGAGAGAGAGAGGCGCTCAGAGACACAGGCAGAGGGAGAAGCAGGCTCCATGCAGGGAGCCTGATGCAGGACCCTGTCCTGGGACTCCAGGATCAAGCCCTGGGCCAAAGGCAGACGCTCAACTCCTGAGCCACCCAGGGATCCCGAGAAGATATATTCTTAGTAGGAAATGACTGCCTTCATAACATTGCTATATGGAATAATTGTCTAAATGTAAGCTAGTGACAGAACAGTTGCATTGACTGAATAAAAAGATGAAATTCATTCACTGCCACTTAATGGATTATTGAGGCAAGTTATCCTTTTTTGGCTATTTTGTAGAGTCGATATTTTTTCCTTTTTTTTTTTTTTTTTCATTTTTCTTTCCCAAAAACTTGCTGACTTTTCCTGTGTGTGCTACCTGGCAAATACTATTTGAAAAATTAATATCCTTAATCTGTGTTTTCAAGTAAAATGGTTATTTAAACAGTGAAAAGTAATTTTTTTCTTACAAAGAAGTGTGCTATGGAATAGCCTTTCCTAGTAATTAAAAAAAAACAGCTTTATTGAAATATAATTTACATACCATAAATTCACCCTTTTAGGGCTACCTGGGTGGCTCAGTCAGTTAAGTGTCTTACTCTTGGTTTCAGCTCAAGTCATGATCTCAGGGTTGTGAGATTGAGTACTGCCCTCCTTCGTGGAGAGTCGGCTTAAATTCTCTCCCTCTGCCCCTCCTCCCACTCATGCATGTGATCTCTTTTCTTTCTTTCTCTCTCTCTCTCTCTCTTTATTAAGAATAAATTAATCTTAAAAAATAAATTCACCGTTTTAAAACGTACAGTTCAGGGACACCTGGGTGGCTCAGTGGTTGAGCATCTGCCTTTGGCTCGGGTGATGATCCTGGGGTCCTGGGATTGAGTCTCACATTGGGCCCCCCATGGGGAGGCTGCTTCCCCGTTTGCCTAAGTTTCTGCCTTTCTCCTGTGTCTCTTATAAATAAATAAGTAAAATCTTAAAAAATAAAACATACAAGTTCAGTGGTTTCTAAAGATTTTATTTTTATTTATTTATTTATTTTTTAATTTTTATTTATTTATGATAGTCACAGAGAGAGAGAGAGAGAGAGGCAGAGACATAGGCCGAGGGAGAAGCAGGCTCCATGCACCGGGAGCCCGACGTGGGATTCGATCCCGGGTCTCCAGGATCGCGCCCTGGGCCAAAGGCAGGTGCTAAACCGCTGCGCCACCCAGGGATCCCCTAAAGATTTTATTTATTTGAGACAGAGACTGAGAGAGAGAGGCAGAGACACAGGCAGAGGAAGAAGCAGGCTCCATGCAGGAAGCCCGACACGGGACTCGATCCTGGCACTCTGGGATCACTCCCCGAGCCAAAGGCAGATGCTCAACTGCTGAGCCACCCAGGTGTCCCAAGTTCAGTGGTTTTTAATATATTCTTGAAGTTGTGCAGTCATCACCACCATCTAATTTCAGAAGGTTTTCATTATTCCAAGAAGAAGTTCTGTACCCAGTAGCTTCGTTCCCCATTCAGCCTTTCCCCTAGCTTCTGGGAGTCAGTTATCTTCTGTCTCTATGGATGTGCCTGGTCTGGAGGCATCATGTAAATGGAGTCATATGGCATGTGGCATAATGTTTTTGGGATTCATCCATGTTGTAGCATCTATCAGTACTTATTGCTTTTTGTAGCTAAATAATCCATTCCATTCCATTCCATTCCATTCCATTCCATTCCATTCCACTGTATGAGTATACCACATTTTGTTATCCATTAATCAGTGAACATTTGAGTTGTTTCCATTTTTTGTCTATTATGAATAATGCTGTCATGAACATGTATAAGTTTCTGTGTGAACATGTTTTCATTTCTTTTGGGTATATACCTAGGAGTGGAATTGCTGGATTAAGTGGTAATACTGTTTAACTTTTAGAGGAGCTGCCAAAACTGTTTTCTAAAGCAGCTACACCATTTTACGGTTTCCAGCAGCAATGCACAAGGGTTCCAGTTTCTCCATGTCCTCACCAACATTTGTTCTTTTCTTTTCTTTTCTTTTCTTTTCTTTTCTTTTCTTTTCTTTTCTTTTCTTTTCTTTTCTTTTCTTTCTTCTCTTTTCTTCTCTTTTCTTTTCTTTTCTTCTTTCTTTTCATTTCTCTTTTCTCTCTCTCTCTCTCTCTCTTTCTGTCTGTCTGTCTGTCTCTCTCTCTCTCTCTTCCACACCCTAGGATCAAGAATTGCATGCTCCACCGACTAGGCCAGCTAAGCACCCCCTCTGTCTTTTTGATTATAGCTATCTTAGTGGGTGTGAAGTGGTATCTCATTGTGGTTTTGATTTGCATTTCCCTGATGACTCATGATCTCATTGTTATTTTGTTACACCTATAAAAACTCTCATAATTTTACAAATGAAAAACTTGGAAACATAAGTTTGTTACCTGATAAAAATCTCCAAATGTGTTTCTAAAAAATTTCCAGGTGATCTAATGAAATAAAAGACCTAGAGATTGATCATCATTGGTTGTTAAAGCCATTAGGGAATTTTATAATAATAGAAGGATAGGACTGACAATCTTCTGATCAATTATATCATCTTCATAATGGATACCAGTAAACCTTTTGTTCCTCTTGTGTGGTACAATAGGAAAAAATATAATACCATTCATGAAATACTCTCCCTCCTACAAAATTAAACTTTTTAAAAAATTTTATTTTAAAAATACATTTATTTGAGAGAGCAGAGGAATGGGGAGAAGCAGGCTCCTTGCTAAGCATGGAGCCCATCGTGGGGCTCAATCCCAGGACCTCAGGACCCTGAGATCATGACCTGAGGTGAAGGCAGACACTTAAACTGACTTGAGCCACCCAGGCACCCATCAAGCCAGACTCTTAACTTCTAGATCTAACTATGAGTTCACAGAATGTGATTAGAATATCATAAAAAAAAAAAAGAATATCATAATATGGGGCAGCCCGGGTGGCTCAGCGGTTGAGCATCTGCCTTCAACCTAGGGCCTGAGCCTGGGGACCTGGGATTGAGTCCCATGTTGGGCTCCCTGCATGGAGCCTGCTTCTCCCTCTGCCTGTGTCTCTCATGAATACATAAAATCTTAAAAAAAAAAAAAAAAAAAAAAAAAAAAAAGAATATCATAATATGGGAAATTCTGTAGAAGAACCCAGTTACTTCAAATAAATGCAAAAAACCCCAGATAAATTATTACAGATTAGAAAAGACTAGAGACATACTATTTCATTTTTTAAATCCTTTTTAAAAAAATTTATTTATTATTTACGATAGAGAGAGAGAGAGAGAGAGAGAGAGAGGGGCGCAGAGACACAGGCAGAGGGAGAAGCAGACTCCATGCCGGGAGCCCAATGTGGGACTCGATCCCAGGTCTCCAGGATAGCGCCCTGGGCCAAAGGCAGGCGCCAAACCGCTGAGCCACCCAGGGATCCCCGAGACATACTATTTCAATATGATTAATGTGTTGACCTTGTTTAGATCCTGTTTCATACAGACCAACAATAAAAATATATTTATGAGGGGCACCTGGCTGGCTCAGTTGGAAAAGTGTCTGAATCTTGATCTTGGGATTGTGAGCTTGAGCCCCACATGGGATGTAGAGATTCCTTAAGTAAAATTTTATTTTATTTTATTTTATTTTATTTTATTTTATTTTATTTTATTTTATTTTATTTTATTTTTTCTTTTATTTTTTTTAAAGATTTTATTTATTTATTAGAAACAGAGAGAGAAAGAGAGAGGCAGAGACACAGGCAGAGGGAGAAGCAGGCTCCATGCAGGGAGCTTGATATGGGACTTGATTCAGGGCCTCCAGGATCACACCCTGGGCTGAAGGCGGTGCTAAACCGCTAAGCCATCGGGACTGCCCCTTAAGTAAAATTTTAAAAAGATGTTTATGAAACCATTGGGAATAATTTGAATATCATTGTATATTAGATGATTTTTAAACAATTGTTTTAGTTATTTTAAAGTATGATAATGGTATTCTATTAAAAGGAAAGATTCTGGGGCAGCCCCGGTGGCCCAGGGCGTGATCCTGGAGACTCAGGATCGAGTCCCACATCGGGCTCCCTGCATGGAGCCTGCTTCTCCCTCTGCCTGTGTCTCTGCCTCTCTGTGTGTCTGTCATGAATAAATAAATAAAACGTTTAAAAAAAATAAAAGGAAAGATTCCTTTCTCTTAGGGATAAATACAGAAGTATCTTTCTGAAAAAAAATTCATTGTATTTGGACGTTTACCAAACTTTATTTATTTATTTTAAAGATTTATTTTTATTTATTTATGATAGACAGAGAGAGAGAGAGAGAGAGAGAGAGAGAGAGAGGCAGAGACACAGGCAGAGGGAGAAGCAGGCTCCATGCCAGGAGCCTGATGCAGGACTCGATCCCGGGACTCCAGGATCGTGCCCTGGGCCAAAGGCAGGTGCGAAACTGCTGAGCCACCCAGGGATCCCCCTACCAAACTTTAACTTATTACTTTACCATAAATATTTGAATACTTTACCATTTATTGATAGTTATTGAAGCTGGTTAAAAGACATAAAAGAATTTATTATAGTGGCACCTGGGTGGCTCAGAGGTTGAGCATGTCCCTTTGGCTCTGGTCGTGACTCCAGAGTCCTGGGATCAAGTCCTGCAGCAGGCTCCCCAAGGAGAGCCTGCTTTTCCCTCTGCCTTGACTCTGCCTGTCTGTCTCTCTGTCTCTCATGAATAAATAAAATCTTAAAAAAAAAACTTATTATAGAGCTTGCACTTCTTTTGTGTATGTTTTAAATTTCCCATAGTAAAAAGTTAGAAAATACTCCCAATAGTTTTAGTGGGTTTCAAATCCATTTGTTAGAAATGGATTTCTAATCTTCTGATTAGTTTTCAAGAATAATTGCATCGGGGAAGATGGACATTTGCTAGTCAGATTTAAAGGAAAAATGTTTATGAAATGGTTGGGGTTGGAAAATAAATACCATGATTTAGTAAGCACTGCCATAAGTGTTTGTTTTCTTTCTTTTTCCTTTTTCCTTTCCTTTTTCATGAGAGAGAGAGGCAGAGACATAAGCAGAGGGAGAAGCAGACTACCCCCAGGGAGCCTGATGCGGGACTGGATCCCAAAACCCCAGGATCACGCCCTGAGCCAAAGCCCTGAGCCAAAGGCAGACACTCAACCACTGAGCCACCCAGGCATCCAGTATTCTTTTCTTTTTGATCCCATGTTTCTCTTTGGCTATGATAGCCATTAAAACCAAGTATTGACTTGAGACCAACTTATAGATTGCTCTGTCACAAAGTATTGGAATGAGGTTTTTCTTTTTTTCTTTTTAAAGATTTATTTATTTATTTATGATAGAGATAGATAGAGAGAGAGAGGCAGAGACACAGGAGGAGACAGAAGCAGGCTCCATGCTGGGAGCCCGATGTGGGAATCGATCCAGGGACTCCAGGATCACGCCCTGGGCCAAAGGCAAGTGCTAAACCGCTGAGCCACCCAGGGATCTCTGGAATGAGGTTTTTCAAGCACAGTGAGAAATACGTGATTATATGGTCACACTAATATTTAAAAAATAAGTTTAATACTAATATATTAATAATAGCAATAGTTTTTTATAATTACCATTATACTTATCCATGTAAAAACCATTATTGGGATCATTTTATTACATTTGAAAATAATGTTTTATAACATTCACATGTATTAGTACCTTTATCATACTTTTTTTTTTTTTAAAGATTTTATTTATTTATTCATGATAGTCACACAGAGAGAGCGAGAGAGGCAGAGACACAGGCAGAGGGAGAAGCAGGCTCCATGCACCGGGAGCCCGACATGGGATTCGATCCCGGGTCTCCAGGATCGCGCCCTGGGCCAAAGGCAGGCGCCAAACCGCTGCGCCACCCAGGGATCCCCTTTTATCATACTTATAAGTGAACATTTGTTGGGGGTGTGCACATGGGTTGATTGGCTAATGTGTAGTCAGAAGGTTAGTCATTACTGTGGAGAATGAACTGCACAGGACATAAAGACTAATTGGTGATTGTTAGAGTAGATTTGGCCAGGAATGGTGGTGTTCTGGACTGGTTTGGGGTTGGGGAGTGGGGATGGAGATGGGGAGGGAGATAGGTGTATGATTTAAGCAATAGAAATGTTAGTAGGGTTCCAGAACCCAGGCTTTTTAGGAGAGATGTTGGTGAACTGAGCTGCTGTGTGTGGGAAGAACTTGAAATCTGATTGCTGTGAACTGGTGCAAGGAATTCTCAAACATTGATTGAGAAGTAACTTAACCAGCAATTAGCTTTCAAACATTGGTTGACCGGTGGCTTAATATTTTTTTTCCGGTGGCTTAATATAATACTGTAAATACATTAATACTATCCATTAATAAAGATAGTGTGTTTCACCAGTGATGTATCAGCAGTACTGTTACCAGAGCAATGTGGAATAGTTCCAGGACTTCAACTGTTCTTCTAAAAGGAACTGAGGGAGGGGTGGCAGAGCTTTTACAGGGATGCTTCTGTTCTCCTGGTGGTCCTTTTCGTGTCTCCAGTGATGTGAATGCTTTATTCTCCTTTCAGGGACTGAGGCCAGTTCCTGATTCAGTGCCTCTGCCTGCTTTCTCTGTGAGACCATTGCTCTGCAGTGCTCCTTATTGCCTGCTTAAACCTGCTCATGTTAAGAGGGGCTAAATTCACAGTGACTTTCAGCTGGTGTCTTTCTCTTTTCTCAATCTGAGGTGCTAGCCTGCTCAGGGTTTTGCTATCAGTTGATAGAAGTCATAGAGGATTCTTTTTCTTCTTGTAGTTCATACTCAGCGGTAGTGCTGTTGGCAGCAGTTGTGAACCTCTAAGGCCATGATTTTCAGTAGTGGCTTGTCTATGGTAGAGAGGAGGTAAGTTTGAAAAAATTTTTTAAAAAGAAAAATTAGTTTTATGTTTTTAAATCAGTGTATTTTTAAAATTTGCTTCATTTAAAATCATGTATGCATTTGAATAATTAATACATGTACCTATTAAAATATTCCAGTATTGGGCAGCCCCTGTGGTGCAGTGGTTTAGAGCCACCTGCAGCCTGGGGTGTGATCATGGAGACCAGGGATCGAGTCCCATGTCAGGCTCCCTGCATGGAGCCTGCTTCTCCCTCTGCCTGTGTCTCTGCCTCCCTCTCTCTCTCTCTCTCTCTCTATGAATAAATAAATAAAATCTTTTAAAAAAATAAAATATTCCAGTATTTTTATTGTGTACTAAAAATACACAATAAAATGTAATTCTCCCCATCTTTTAGGTTCCTCTTTCCAGAGGCATCCCCAGGTACTATGAAACTTGTGCAACTTTCCAGAAATAGTACATGTCCATACAATGTGTGTGTTTATTTCTTTTTTAAAATAAGATTTATTGGGATCCCTGGGTGGCGCAGCGGTTTGGCGCTTGCCTTTGGCCCAGGGCGCGATCCTGGAGACCCGGGATCGAATCCCACATCGGGCTCCTGGTGCATGGAGCCTGCTTCTCCCTCTGCCTGTGTCTCTGCCTCTCTCTCTCTCTCTGTGACTATCATAAATAAATAAAAATTAAAAAAAAGATTTATTTATTTTACAGGGAGGGAGGGGGTGCACCAGCTTGGGGGGCGGTTGTAGTGTGCAGAGGGAGAGAGCATCCTTAAGCAGGCTCCAAGCTCAGACTCTGTGCTGAGCTTGGAGCCTGTGGAGGGTTGGATCCTAGGGCCCCAAGATCATCACCTGAGCCAAATCAAGAGTCAGCTAGCTACTCAACTCACTGAGCTACCCGGATGCCCCTCCTGCTTTTTAAGATTTTATTTATTTGAAAGAGAGTTCATACGCATGTGAGCAAGAGAGTGTGCCTGAGGAGGGAGAGGGAGGGGTAAAGAACCTTAAGCAGACTCCACACTGAGTGACTACCTGGCATGAGGCCTAATCTTATGACCCTGCGGTCATGAGCTGAGCTGAAACCCAGTCCAGTGCTTAACTGAGCCACTCAGGTGCTCTACCCCATCCAGTATTTAAGTTTGACATTTCAGCTAACATTAATGAAGAGTATGAGTGTTTTATGTTTATGAAAAGGGGTGTTAAAGCAGATTGAGATGTACTGTTCTTAGCTTTGGGCGAGAGGTGGTAGGGGTTATATGGAGTTCAGTTTCTCCAGTGTTAGTGGGAGAGATTGCTTAAACAGTTAATACTTATTCAGTTGTACTTAGTTTTCAAAGGTTTTACTTTGAAGAAGGCTCTTGTAGAGCAAGTAGTGGTTAATAGCAGCTAAATTATCTGTGTGTTTTTTAATGTCTGAGTGGGGCTTTTGTGCACAGAAAGGACTACTTAAAATTACTTGGGTTTAAATTAATATTCAATTATTTAAATGCCAAATTAAAAATTTAGTTTTCCTTTACTCTTGTTATTGTAAGTATTATAATTTTAAGATTTTATTTATTTGAGGGACGCCTAAGTGGCTCAGTGGTTGAGTATCTGCCTTCAGGTCATGATGCCGGAGTCCTGGGATCGAGAGAGAGGGAGAGAGAGCATGAGTGGAGGGAAGGGCAGGGGGAGAATGACAAACAGACTCCACACTGAGCTGGGAGCTGAGGTGGGGCTCCATCCCAGGACCCCGAGATCATGACCTGACCTGAAATAAGACATTTAACCAGTTGAGCCATCCAGGCGCCCCATAGCATTGTAATTTTTATATGGAAATAAGAGCAATATGGGACGCCTGGGTGGCTCAGTGGTTGAGAGTCTGTCTTTGGCTCAGGTCTTGATCCCAAGTCTGGAGATCGAGTCCCATATTGGGCTCTCTGCAGGGAGCCTGCTTCTCCCTCTATGCCTCTGCCTCTCTGTGTCTCTCATGAATAAATAAATAAAATCTTTAAAAAAAAAAAAAAAAGGAAATAAGAGCAATAACTTGTACTCACTCTTTAATTAATGTTAATTCAAATTTAACAGATTAAATTCCTCCATATTCCTTTGCTAGTAAATTAAATTTCCTTAGATGTTTATTTTTATTTATTTTTAAAATATTTTTAAAAATTTATTTATTCATGAGAGACAGAGAGAGAGGCAGAGACACAGGCAGAGGGGGAAGCAGGCTCCATGCAGGGAGCCCGACATGGGACTCAATCCCAGGTCCCCAGGATCACGCCCTGGGCTGAAGGCGGCGCTAAACCGCACCACCCGGGCTGCCCAATTTCCTTAGATGTTTAAAAACGCTTATATATTTTGTCAACCACAATCAATCCTGATAGTTCAGAGTTTACCACCTTAACAAGCAGAATCTCCTTAAGCACTTGAATAGTACTGAGAAATTAAACTTATACATTTAGTAAAGCACACTCTAAGACTTCCAGTGCTTTTCATTAGCTGAATCTGAATTACTTACATGTAAAAATGACATATCCAAACTTAACCAAAAGTGTTAGTATTGTGTGTTTGATATACTTCTTTGTTGTTCATATCTTTTTCTTCTAGAGTCATAATGTCATTTACCTAACTAAGGAGGAATCAGGGAAATACAGAAGGGATGGGAAAGGGAAGAGCTCCATAAATGTTATAAACTGTACATTTACTCTCTGAACTGTCTTTCTGGGAGTTCTGACACACTGTCCTGGTTTTTTCTACCTCTGTTGCTCAGTTCCCTTTAGGCCCCTCTTCTCTGATCATTCTTGGACTTACCAGGTATTTTCATCCTCTGCCCTCTTGTGTTTTATCCTACATAATCTTCCTGGAAGCACATGCCTATGCCCATGGTTTCAGCTTCCAGCTCCTTGCTAATTAGAAAATTTGTCCTCAGCACAGACTGGATGATACCCAACAATCTACTGGCTGTCTCTGTTGGACTGTTTCCTAGGCACCAGCAGGCTCAGAATTGCCCTCATCTTCCATTTATTTATTTATTTATTTATTTTATTTATTTATTTATTTATTTATTTATTTATTTATTTATTTATTTATTTATTTAAAGATTTTATTTATTTATTCATGAGAGACACAGAGAGAGAGAGAGGCAGAGTCATAGGCAGAGAGAGAAGCAGGCTCCATGTAGGGAGCCTGATGTGGGACGATCCCGGGACTCCAGGATCACGCCCTGTGCCGAAGGCAGGTACTCAACTGCTGAGCCACCTAGGTATCTCTTCATCTTCCCTTTAAATGTGTTATTTTTATATTCTCTATTTTGATGAGTGGCACAACCCAGTAACCCAGACCAGAAACTTGGATGATTGTGTTCATCTCATTAGTGATGCATTCCTGTTTTACCTTCAGTTTTTCGCATATTTGCCTAATTTCCTCCATCTCTTTTGTCTCTTAGCTCAGGTTTTTTCTCACTTAGAGGACTGCTGCAGGTTCCCTAGATGTCTACTCGTTATTGTTTCCTTGTTGCAGGTCATTTATCACATTGCTACCAAGAGTACTCTTTTTGACTTCCTTATCTAATCACAGCACTCTCCAGCTTAAAATCTTCTGGGTAAAATCCAAACTCCTTATCAGACTGTGCTTTGGCAGTTCATCCCCTTTTAGTCTTTTAATCTTACCTTTCTCCTGTGCCCACTGTGCTGTTCTCCTTCAGATCCTTCGCCTTTGGCTTGACTGCCCATCTCCCTCCTTTATCTGGCATTATAATTTCTTATATGAGGCTCTCCTCTTCCAGTCAGCATTATGTGACTGACTGCTCTATGTCTGATCTAGGTATAAATCTTACACTTTTTTTTTTTAAAGATTTTATTTATTTATTTGACAGGGGGAGAGAGAGAGCACACAAGCAGGGGGAGCAGCAGGCAGAGGGAGAGGGAGAAGCAGGCCCCTCACTGAGCAAAGAGCCTGACTGGGGAATCTATCCCAAGATCCTGGGATCATGACCTGAGCCGAAGGCACACTTAACTGACTGAGCCAGCCAAGCACCCTAAATCCTATGCTTATTTCTGTCAAGTCACTTATATTGTGTGATACATTTATATTGTATAATAATCCACACATTAGCACATGCAGATTAATGATCTTAAAATGATGCTGGTAGTTCAAAATGTGTAGTAATATGTAATTTTGCTGAGGCACAATATCATATAACTTGCACCTTAAATTTGGCAGCAAGTGAGTTTACTTAGCTCTTCAATGAACCTAACCTTGTTCAGCATCTAAAGCTGTCTTTTATTATTTCCTGCTTTTTCCTATTCATCTTTTCTTTTTATAGGTTTTATTTTCTGATTCCAAAACTGGTAAATAGTTTTAAACAAGAAACTTTAAACCCCTAATGTGCCCTCAAAACTCAAGGTTTTTGAGGTACCTTTTTTCCCCTCCTCCCATCCTCATTATCTTTGGCATTTTGTCAGGGGATGCAAACTCAAATATGTCTTTGAGGGCCATACAGGCAATGTGTATGAGAGAAATAGATCTCCTGGGTCCTGTGCCACACTGGAGGTTCTATGGCCTGTCTAAAAGAGTTCACATTCAGGTTGCCTGGGTGGCTCAGTAGGTTAAGCATCTGCCTTTGGCTCAAGTCATGATCTCAGGGTTCTGTGAGATCATGTGTCAGGCTCCCTGATCAACGAGGAAGTCAGCTTCTCTCTCTGTCCCTGCCCCTCCCCCTTGCTCGTGTGCACACGCACGCTCTCTCTCTCTCTCTCTCTCTCTCAAGTAAATAAAATCTTTAAAAAAAGTAAGAGTCAAAAAAGTTCACATTCGATTTTTAACACTTTGCTACTAGTTTGTGACTGTCACTCGAACTGCCAAAGACTGTACATATGTGATTCAATTTATCTTTCTCCTTGAAATTGAATTCATTAAACAAAAACTTAACCAATAATATTACTTACTCTTCTAGGCCCAGTAGTGTATCACCTACTTAGTGAAGTTTCCTGAATTTACCCAGGGATTATATTTTTCTTTTAGGATCAGCATGGCAACTGTAGTGTTGATCACAATGTATTTTTATCCTTGTTTTCATGTCTGATTTCCTGGTAGTTTATTGATGATGATTATTGATGAGCATGTCTTTTTTTATTTCATTTTATATTTTATTTCTTAAAATACATATTTTTCAATGTATTCATTTGAGGGATGCCAGAGTAGCTCAGCAGGTGAGCGTCTGCCTTTTGCTCAGGGTGTGATCCCAGAGTCCCAGGATCGAGTCCCACATCGGGCTTCCTGCATGGAGCCTGCTTCTCCCTTTGCCTGTGTCTCTGCCTCTCTGTCTCTGTGTCTCTCATGAATAAATAAATAAAATCTTAAAAAAAAATGTATTCATTTGAGAGAGAGAGATAGTGCCAGAGAGATAAGGGTCTAAGGGAGAGGGAGAAGCAGACTCCCCACTGAGCAGGGAGCCCCATGTGAGGTTCCATCCCAGAACCCTGGGATGATGACCTGAGCTGAAGGCAGATTCTTAACTGACTGAGCCACCCAGGGGCCCTGAGCATGTCTTATTTCTACTAAGAGTTTAGTGCGTTTATGTTGCATTGAGTGAAGTGCTAGGCAACAGATACTGATTAAAACCAAAATGCAGAGGTCAAGAATATAATATTTTTTTCTTTTAATGTTTGTAGGGCTATGTCTACACTAAATTTCAGCTTTGTTTCTTGGAAATTACTGAGAATATTAGTGATGATGTATTTCTTGTTGGATTTGAGATCGACAAATCTGTGTTTGTACAGATGGTAACTAAACAACTTAAAAATAAACAGTGTCTTGTCTCTCTGAGAAAAGAGCCATTGCAAGGGGGAACTTCCTGCTTCCACTTTCCACTTTTATATGGTTAAGAAAGATTAAACACCTGATGATTATGGAAAATGTGAAGGAATTTGAGTACCCTTGGATGAAGAGGGATTTGGAGTTAGCAGACTTCAACTCTATTTCTGGAGATACTAATTAGCCATCTGACTTAACACAAGTCTCTATTGGGTCACAGTTTCTTCATTTGTAAAGTGATAAGAAACTTGATGATTTAAGATCCATCTCTAAAAAAAAAAAAAAAGATCCATCTCTAAAATTACTTAATTCTAAAATACTGTAATTTCTAAAATTTATGGCCAGGGAAGGAAGTACTTATTATGGTCTAGCTCATTCTGAGGAAAATTTGAAGTGATTTGCTGAAGTATATAAAACCTGTGTGTGTGTGTGTGTGTGTGTGTGTGTGTAGCTCTCTAGAAAGATACTAAAGAAACTGGCAATAATAATAATTACCTCTGGGGGCTGGGGTTGTGGATGGCTGAGGGGAAGGATACCTTCTAGTAAGTGTATTTTCTTTTATATATTTTTTTTAAATTTTTATTTATTTATGATAGTCACAGAGAGAGAGAAAGAGAGGCAGAGACACAGGCAGAGGGAGAAGCAGACTCCATGCACCGGGAGCCTGACGTGGGAATCGATCCTGGGTCTCTAGGATCGCGCCCTAGGCCAAAGGCAGGCGCCAACCGCTGCGCCACCCAGGGATCCCTCTTTTATATTTTTGAATTTTATGATGTGTGTCTGACTACCTACTCAATAAGGACAAATAAATTTTAAATATATACAGATATACATTAAGAAAGAGTAAAGGGAAAATAAAGGTCTCATGGTAAGAGAGGCAGGCTGGGGATGTTAGTACAGAGAGTACAGTCTGTTAGATCCTTAACAATCATTTATTTTATTTTTTTAAGGTTTTATTTATTTTAGGGATAGAGTGCATGCACAGAAGCAGGGGGAAGAGCAGAGGGAGATGGACAAGGCGACTCCGTGTTGAGCACAGAGCCTGATGCCAATCAGGAGTTGGCTGCTTAATGACTGAACCATCCAGGTGCCCCCTGAGCAGTCATTTGAAAAAGAAGCCTATGTATTGACCTCTCAAGTTAAAATAGTCACGGCAAAGAGGTTCCAAGAGATTGACGGGGCTTCCGTGCTATAAACCATCATCGGTAGTGAAAAATAGTCTTTCCTGGCACTAAGGTTTTGAGGTATTCTCCTCTTAAAAAAGGGCATTGTGTGATATGGTGGAGGATGTTTTCAGTAATACCTGTGCAGTCATACTGTAGTGCAGGATCTCAAATGGGAGTCCTTGGATATATTTTGGAGAGAAGTTTCTCTGAGTAGACTTAGAGTGTTTTAAATTTCAGTATTCAGAAATATTAGAATATGATGATTACCCACCTTGTGACTGAGTATTGCCACACAATGTCAGTACTTGTGTTTGTATTTTAGGATCATCGGTTACATCTTTATTTGTAAGTAAGTTGTTTGTGGGACCAGTGGAAGGTCAAGTTGTGCTGGGCACATAGGGCAACAACTTCATTGCGGTTGTTTGAATGAGAAAGTGATGGATTTTTTTTTTTTTTTAAAGATTTATTTTAGAGAGAGACAAGTAGAGAGCACAAGCAGGGGGAGCGGCAGGCAGAGGGAGAGGGAGAAGAAGCAGGCGTCCCATAAATAAATCTTTAAAAAACAATAAAGGAGGGACGCCTGGATGGCTCAGCGGTTGAGCGGCTGCCTTCAGCTCGGAGCATGATCCTGGGATCCGAGATTGAGTACCGCATCTAGCTCCTTGCAGGGAGCCTGCTTCTCCCTCTGCCTGTGTCTCTGCCTCTCTCTCTGTGTCTCTCTTGAATAATTAAATTTAAGAAAAGATTTATTTATTAGAGGGAGAGTGTGCATGTATGTGCATGCATGGAAGTGACAGTGGGGAGGGGCAGAGGGAGAGGAAGAGAGAGAAAATCCTTGAGCAGACTCCTGATTGAGTGTAGAGACCATCGTGGGGCTTGATCCCAGGACCCTGAGATCATGACCTGAGCTGAAATCAAGAGTCTGCCACCCAACTGAGCTACTCAGATGTTCCTGTTTATAGAGTTTTTTTTTTTAATCATTTGAGAAATAAGTTGCAGATATAATGCTGTTACTTCTAAATCAGTATTTCCTAAAAACAAGTATACTCTCATGTATAACCATAGCATGCTCATTAAAATCAGGAAATACTGATATAATACTGCTATCTAATTCACAGACACCACTCAGATTTCACTTATCTCACAATTATGTTCTTTACAGCAAAAACAACAAAAAAAAAACCCTGAAAGAACAACAAAAAGTCAGGCCTCCCTCCAAAAACAAAAAAAGACAAACCTCTTCCCTTTCTCCTTGTAACTCAGAATCGGAGACCATTTACAGCCATGCCTTTAGTTTTCATGCCTCTTTAGCCTCCTTCAATTTTGAATAGTTCCGTGGTCTTGCTTAGTTATCTTGACAGTTTTGAAGAATAGGCCATTTACTTTGTAAAATGTTCCTCAGTTTGGGTTAGTCTGATGTTTCCACATAAATAGGTTTAGGTTTTGCATTTTTGGCAGGAACACCACAGACATGATGTTGTATTCTTTTCACTACATCATGTTAGGAAGCACACATGCCACCTTGTCCTGTTAACTCGTTATGTGCAATTTTATCACTTGGTTAAGATGAGAGGTTTCTATACTGTAAGTTAGTTCAAAAGTATTTTGCATTTACTAATTAATAAGTAAATGATACACATTTTGTAGCATGTTACTTTGAGGCTATATAAGCAGCCCATTTCTCAACAATTTTTTACCCAGTAGTGTTTGACTCCATTGATGATTTGTCCCTGAATCAGTTATTACTAAGTGGTTGGCCAGATGGTGATTTTTAAAAGTTTCATCATTACTTCAGCATTCATAATTTGGCATTTCACTGTAAAGAAAAGCTTTCTCTTCCTGTTTTATTTATTTTTATTTTTTATTTTTTTAATTTTTATTTATTTATGATAGAGAGAGAGAGGGAGGCAGAGACACAGGCAGAGGGAGAAGCAGGCTCCATGCACCAGGAGCCCGATGTGGGATTCGATCCCGGGTCTCCGGGATCACGCCCTGGGCCAAAGGCAGGCGCCAAACCGCTGCGCCACCCAGGGATCCCTCTCTTCCTGTTTTAAAAAAATCATTTAAACATATCAACATGGACTCCTGGATTCCTATTTTATTAATTTTTCATTTGTTTTGATGCTTAAATTACCTCTGATTTGGCCAGTGGGAACCCTTTCAAGCTGGCTCCTAAGTCTTTTTTTCATGTCCTCATCATTCTTTGATCACTTCCTTTTCTAACTTTGACACAACAAGGTTTTCCATACCCACTCCTAGAATCAACCATTTCATAAATGAACTCTGGTTTCTTTTGTTAGAGGATATATTTATTTATGTTTGTTTTGCTTTTTAAGATTTTACTTATTTGAGAGAGGATATGTGAGAGAGAGAGCACGAGCAGTGAGGAGGGGCAGAGGAAGAGGCAAAAGCAGACTCCTTGCTGAATAGGAAGCCCAGTGTGGGGTTTGATCCAGGACCCCGAGATCATGACCTGAGCTGAGATCAGATGCTTAACCGACTGAACCACCTAGGCACCCTGAGGATATATTTAGAAAACATGATCAGGACACTAGATGTGTTCCTTGCTACTGGGGAGTCATTGCCTTTAAGCTCTCTTACAGGTCAGAAATAGCATATTGTTTTAAAATGTACCCAGGATTTAATTTATAAGTATGACTGAGTGATGCCATGAAGAGGTCAATGCCATTGAAGTTTACTTCTAATTTCCCAGAAGCAGGAGGGACACCATGCAGGGCCACATGGGGGAAGCACCAGGGTCAGTCAGAAGGCAAAAGGAGCAAGAAGAAAGAAAGCATGGGTGAGAGCCTTTATAATGGTGGGAGGTTGTTAGGTGGGAAGTGAAACACAGATGTTGTGTTTGTGATTGGAAGATTTGTAATGTTTTTATACATGTACCTATAAAGATATATAAGCATCTGTATCTGCTCAAGAATGTTGAAAGACATGATTTCACTGTGATATCTTCACCGATTCCATTCTAATACCACAGCATTTTTTTCCTAGTCCCTCCTCCCCCCTTTTAAAGATATTCTATTTATTCATGAGAGACAGAGAAAGAGGCAGAGACATAGGCAGAGGGAGAAGCAGGCTCCATGTGCGGATTCCGATACAGGACTTGATCCCAGGACCCTGGGATCACCACCCAAGCTGAAGGCAGATGCTCAACCACTGAGCCACCAGGTACCTTTAGTCTTTCCCCTTTTTGAATTTGTTCTTCCTTTCTCTGACATTGAGAATCTGGGTCTCTGTCCTTTTTGCTCCATCTTCCTTAGGTAACAATCCCCTATGAGGGCCATCTCATTGACCCCAGCCCCACTGAAAGTGCTGGCTGAGTACCCCCATCTAGTTCCATGAGACATTTTTATATATATAGAGTTTTCACTTTGCCCTGTTCTCACGCATGAATTTCTGTTAACATGGTTTTACATATTTTTATTTGTAAGTAATCTCTGCACCTAGCATGGGACTCAGACTTAAAACCCTGAGATCAGGAGTTGCATGCTCCACCAGCTGAGCCAGCCAGATGCCCCTAACATGGTTTAATTAAATGACACTAGTCCACAAATAACTGTTCATGAAATACAAAATATAACCTGTGATCAGGAATAGCTTCTCCAAAGATTTTAAAATTTATTCCAACTCTCTAAGAGCTGATTAATCCTTCCTAGACATCATCCAATTGAAGGTAACCCCCCACCCCCCCTTTTTTTTAAGGAAAAAAAAAGGTTCTGCTCTCAGCTGAACTTTACACAGCTCTGCATTTCCCTCTGTCAGTTCCTCTTGGAATGGTGGGTGGGTAGCAGAAGAGAGGATATGTACAATAATGTATTTTTAGTTCTTTTGAACCGAGGGATTGCTCCAGCCATTGCTATTGATGACAGGAAGTATATTTATAGCTTCAAGGAAGGATGGCCCTGGTTTAAGAAAACCTGGCAGACTGCTTAATATGTTTCATTAAAGTTCATTTGTACTTCATAGGAAGTTCTTGCCTTAGATGTGTAGTAGTTGAGATGGATGGATTTGTTATGAAGTATAGGGTTTTTTGTTGTTGTTGTTAAGATTTTATTTATTCATGAGAGAGACACAGAGAGGCAGAGACATAGGCAGAGGAAGAAGTAGGCTCCCTGCAGGGAGCCTGATGTGGGACTCATCCAGGTCGCTGGGATCACACCCTGAGCCAAAGGCAGATGCTCAACCACTGAGCCACCCAGGCATTCCAGTATAGGTATTTCCATAAGTATAATTCAGTCTGCTTCTGAATTTGGAAAAATCTTCCGTTTTGAAATTTCACTATCCACCGTGCCTAAAACAAAGGATGCTACAGGATGTGTGCAGAGAATCAGATGGTAGCATAGTTGTATAGTAAGGATATTAAGGGAGTACTAAATATTGTCACAAGTAGATATTATTCATAAATCTCTTACTGGTACAGCTTCTGTTATGGTTTTCTTCAAAGATTGAAATCAAATATTGTATATGGATCATAAGATAGTTTCTGTAAAATCATTTTGGGGTTCTCCACTGGGCATCACATAACTTTCTTACAAGTTTGATTGGGACAGGGCTTTTGCCCATGAGTATCGTGTGCAATGGGCACGTTAAATACAAGTTGAATTATTCTGAAGCTTTTTCTCTTTTTCCTACTCCCTTTCTTAATTGAGGGAAGCAAAGAGTTGGTTTCCAAGGATACATCTTCTCTCTTATGCTGGTTTCAGATTGATGCAGTCATGGAAACCAGGCAGTAAACTCATTCTTGGCAGCTGCTAGCACTGGTCTGATCTTTTCTTTTAAAAGCATGAGATTCTTTAATAATACATTTTGAGAAGGTTGCTATTAAATGATTCCAGGACATCTCAAAGGGAGTGAGAATTTTGTTGAATAGTCTTAAGTGACTCAGTTAAATATTAACAGGTTGCTAAACAAAACTGCAATTATTTACCTAAAGATTTTTATGTTTAGTTTAACCAGAAGGATTATACAGAATTATTAATGTTTAGTCATTGTTTATAATACTTTAAAACATTCCTGATTTGAGGATTTTGTTTTCAACTTTATGAATTCAAAATATTAAGAGTTGTAGAGCTGAACTTTATTTAACATAATGAAGGTTTTCATCTGGCCCACTAAAGTCTGTCTGCTGATGAACTGAAAATATGAAATAATGACTCTTTAAAAGTCTTCTTATTTATTTTTAAAAAAGGATTATTTATTTATTCATGAGAGACACACAGAGAGATGCAGAGACATAGGCAGAGGGAGAAGCAGGCTCCCTGCAAGGAGCCGGATGTGGGACTTGATCCCAGGACCACAGGATCATGCCTGAGCTGAAAGCAGATGCTCTACACTCTGGCGTCCCTAAAAGTCATTTTAAAGGATGCCTGAGTGGCTTAGTCAGTTAAGCGTCCAACAGTTTTGGCTCAGGTTATGATCTCAGGGTTATGAGATTGAGCCCTGTATTAGGCTCCACAGCGAGCAAGGAGTCTGCTTGAAATTCTCTCTCCCTCCACCCCCCCCTCTCATGCACACGTGTGTCCACATACTTTAAAAAACAACAACAACAATATTTTGTGGATTCTGAAGCTGACTGCCTTGATTCAAATCCTGTCTCTACTATTTATTAGGTATGTAACATGGACAAGTTACTTAACCTCCCTGTGCCTTAGTTTTTTTTATCTGCAAAATGGAAGATAATAATGTCCACTTCATAGGGTTGTCATGCAGGGTAAATGAGCCAAATTATGTCACATGCCTAATTGGTTGGGAGCATTCAGCAAATGCTGACTATTCCATTTACACATAAGATTTAAAAGAAGAAAGGCATTTTTGACATGTGCGTTATTTTTTAGGTTAACAAGAGTAGTGGCTGATTGAGGAGTCTCTTCCCTGCTGCAAATGACGAAATCATCTGTTTTCAGATCCTTTGTAAAGATTCAGTATTGGGCTTACATAATTTAGCAAGATATTTGTTGATTTGAGAAATATTGATTGTTTGCTGCATGTTAAGTAGGTGCTGAGATTTCAGAGGTGGATGAGAGACATCCTCTTCCCTGGAGAGCTTCCTGTTTTGGAGGAGTGTAGATGGAAAAGGGTGAAGAAGTGAAGATGACCTATTATACAACTTAATTCTTTATACATTGTGTTAAGTGCTACACTAGCAGAATTTTAAGTATAAAAAATGATACGGAAATAGCACAAATTAACTTAAGAAACTTGCAAAGGGTACTTGAGTGGCTCAGTTGGTTGAGCATTGGACTCTTGGTTTGGACTCTGGGTTTTGGCTTAGGTCATGGTCTCAGGGACAAGGGATATAGTCCTGTGTCAGGCTCCCTGCTCAGTGGGGAGTCTGCTTGTCTCTCTGTCTCTTGGTCCCCCCCCCCACCCCCCGGCTCATGTTATCTCTCTCTTAAAATAAGTGGGCAAATCTTCAAAAAATAAGAAAAAGGAAGCACACAAGACTAATATGAAGAAAACTATAGAGTCTTATGGAAGGATTTTTTTACTTTTATTTTTTTAAATTTTTTTTTTAAATTTATTTATGATAGTCACACAGGGAGAGAGAGGGAGGCAGAGACACAGGCAGAGGGAGAAGCAGGCTCCATGCACCGGAAGCCCGACGTGGGATTCGATCCCGGGTCTCCAGGATCGCGCCCTGGGCCAAAGGCAGGCGCCAAACTGCTGCGCCACCCAGGGATCCCTGGAAGGTTTTTTAAAAGATAAAATTCAGGGATCCCTGGGTGGCGCAGCGGTTTGGCGCCTGCCTTTGGCCCAGGGCGCGATCCTGGAGACCCGGGATCGAATCCCACGTCGGGCTCCCGGTGCATGGAGCCTGCTTCTCCCTCTGCCTGTGTCTCTGCACCTCTCTCTCTCTCTCTGTGACTATTATAAACAAATAAAAAAAAATTAAAAAAAAAAGATAAAATTCAATATTCATGCTATGTTCCTGAATGTGAAAAGACTTAGATTTTTTTTTAAGATTTTATTTATTTATTCATGAGAGAGAGAGAGAGAGAGGCAGGTCTCTTAGAGACACAAGCAGAGGGAGAAGCAGGCTCCATACAGGGAGCCTGATGCAGGACTCAATTCTGGGACCCCAGGATCACACCCTGGGCTGAAGGCAGATGCTAAACCACTGAGCCATCCAGGGATCCCCAAAGATATATTATAAAGATATCGTACAGATGTGTAGTAGGGGTATTCCCCAAATTATTCTGCAGATTTAATGCATATTGTTTTATAAGCCCAGTGGGGTACATAAAAGCTTGACAGATTGCACAGTACAGTTCATTTGGAAGAGTAAATTCAGTAGTTGAGAAAATTTTTGAAAAAGAACAATAGTTGGAGAGCCATAGATGTGGGAGGAAGGTATGTGACAGTTGACTCTCTGGATAGCAAAATATATCGCAGGTTAAAGGAATTAAAGTAAGTGCCTGGCTGGCTCAGTCAGTAGAGCATCCTGTGACTCTTGATCTTGAGGTTCTGAGTTTGAGTCCCACGTATGGTATAGAGATTACTTAAAAAATAAAACCTTAAAAAAAAGATATTTAAGACAGTGTGGCATTCATGTTAGAATAGACAAACTAAGTATTTAGAGCAGACTAGGATATGTGTTGGAATTTAGGATGTGATAAAAGTAGCATTTAAAAATCAGGGAGCGGGCAGCCCGGTGGCTCAGGGGTTTAGCGCCGCCTTCAGCCAAGGGCATGATCCTGGGGCCCTGGGATCGAGTCCCACGTCAGGCTCCCTGCAAGGAGCCTGCTTCTCCCTCTGCCTGTGTCTCTGCCTCTCTCTTCTCTCTCTCTCTCTCTCTGTCCCTCATGAGTAAATAATAAAATCTTTAAAAAAAAATAAAGATGAGTAAAAATCAGGGAGCAAAAAATAAAAAATAAAAAAATAAAA
Source organism: Canis lupus dingo (assembly GCF_003254725.2). Classification (NCBI taxonomy): domain Eukaryota; kingdom Metazoa; phylum Chordata; class Mammalia; order Carnivora; family Canidae; genus Canis; species Canis lupus. The sequence goes on along the minus strand of NC_064266.1, from coordinate 18,508,896 downwards.
AAATAAAAATCAGGGAGCAAAGAGTGGAGTATTCAATAAATGGTCCTGCAACAGTGGTCTGTTTTTGGACAAAAATATATAAAGATCACTAATTTAGACTGTGCTCAAGTAATCGCCAGATTACAGGGTATGCTTAACCGAATTACTGAATTAACCACATTCTTCATTCTTTCTCTGGAGTGTACTGAATGATTCTTAAAATAAGCTCAACACTCATGGCTAGTAAACTACTTCCTTGTATACCTTGCCTTTTACAATCACAAGTTGAATTTTATACTTTCAGGGGTCAGTATGTTCTAAATCTGCTTATGCCAGTTATGCTTACTCTAATTTTGCAACCTAATATTATATGAGTATAATGAAATATGAGTATAAAAGTAGTTGTTTTTAAGAAAGTTAAGTTGAAGGATGCCTGGAGGACTCAGTTAAGCGTCTGCCTTCTGCTCAGGTTGTGATCCTGGGGTCCTGAGATCAAGCCCCACGTCAGGCTCTCTGCTTAGTCTCTCCCTTTATCCCTCCCCCTCACTGTACTCTCTCACATGTGCTCTCCCTCTCTCTCTCAAATAAATAAAATCTTAAAAAAAAAAAAAGTTGAAGATCTTGAGATCTTAAGTTAGTGAAATATAAGTAAGTTCCCTTCTCCCCAAAATTACTGTCTTTTTGAAAAAGTTTATTTTTAGTAATCTTTACACCCAGCATGGGGCTTGAACTCACTACCCCAAGATATCAAGAGTTGAGTGCTCTTCTGACTGAGCCAGCCAGGCACTGCCCTCCCCCATTACTATCTTTTTTAGTTGTGGAAAAATCATAAAAATCTTGTTAAAGATTCTATACTCAGTTGTCTCACAGTTGTCTGAATTCTTGTTCCATCTTAAATTGAAATTTGAAATCATGGATATGATACATGTAAGACGTAAATTAGCAGATCTGTATCACAGAGACCTCGATTCTTTACCAATATGTTGGCAGTCAAATGTGCATATATTTTTTTAAGTAAAAATCAGATATTTACATTATATATATATATTTTTTTGATTACCTGATTTACTGCATTTTTTCATGTAAGCAACTAACCCCAAGACCTGTTTGTATTTGGTAAACAAATTTTTACCAATCCCTGAAGGAACTAGAGGAGATGCTTTTATATGCTTAGGCTAAAGAAAACCTTTTTCCAAAGCAGGGATCATCAAACATTTTCTGTAAAGAGCCAAAGAGTAAATATTTTATTATTTTATTTTATTTTATTTTATTTTATTTTATTTTATTTTATTTTATTTTATTTTATTTTATTTTTTATATTTATTTATTTTTAATTAACTAATTTATTTATAGTAAATATTTTAGGATTTGTGAGCCACAAAGCAAAATCATTCTATAATCATACCTATTATATAGGTACTTAAAAAAAATCCACAGATTTCTTATTGATGAAATTAAAATATAATTATTGAATACAGCTTTTTGTAATAAGAGGTATACTAATGAGAAAAGTGGAATTCTTTTTTAAGGTGATACATTTTGCTTAATTGGTTTCAGAGTTGGTGTTTCCTATCATCAAAACTGATTGCAAATGTTGATGATCTATAATGAGATTTTATATTTCATCTTTGAAAATGTCTCTACACAGATGGATAGCCAGATATTTTTTTAAGTTTTATTTATTTATTTTAAAGAGAGAGAGCACACACTCGTGTCCACAGATGAGGGGAAGGGAAGAGGGAGAGAAAGAATCTCAAGCAGACTCCCTACCCAGCAGGGAGTTGGACACGGGGCTCAATCCTAGGATCCTGAGATAATGACAGGAGCTTGAACCAAGAGTTGGATGCTTAACTGAGCCACCCAGGTACCGTGGCCAAATATTGGTATAGCTCCCAAGCATGTGATCTTAATTGAGCATATTAATCACTTGGGATGCCTTTATAGAATTAGATTTCTCTTTTAATATTTGCCTTTTAGTATGTCATTACATAGCAGATTGGTTACTTCCAATTGAAGGTTAGATGGAAGCTCTGTAATTTCACTATGAAATACACTTTGAAATATGGAAATTTTCTTTGTACGAATGTTGAAATCTTAAAAATGCTTCTGGAACTGTAGATTTTGGTTTTGTTTTTTAAATATTTAAATATTTACATATTTAGTTATGAATGACACCGAGAGGCAGAGACACAGGTAGTGGGAGAAGCAGGCTTCCTGCTGGGAGCTCAACGCAGGGACTTGAACCCAGGACTCTGGAATCATGCCCTAAGGTGAAGGCAGATGCTCAACCACTGAGCCACCCAGGTGTCCCTGGAACTGTAGTTTTGAGCTAAGAAAATATATCCACTGCAAATTTGTTTGGGAATGGAGATCTCACTTCTTGTTTATTTATTTTTTAAGATTTTATTTATTCATGAGCGACACAGAGAGAGAGAGAGACAGAGACATAGGCAGAGGGAGAAAGCAGGCTCCATGCAGGGAGCGTGATGTGGGACTTGATCCTGGGACCACGGGATCACGCCCTGAGCCAAAGACAGGTGCCCAACCACTGAGCCACTCAGGCGTTCCTCACTTCTTGTTTTAAATTTGACAGCATGGGGGATCCCTGGGTGGCGCAGCGGTTTGGCGCCTGCCTTTGGCCCAGGGCGCAATCCTGGAGACCCGGGATCGAATCCCACGTCGGGCTCTCGGTGCATGGAGCCTGCTTCTCCCTCTGCCTATGTCCCTGCCTCTCTCTCTCTCTCTGTGACTGTCATAAATAAATAAAAATGTTTAAAAAAAATTTAAATTTGACAGCATGGGAAGTGTATAAAGCAATTTGACATTTGTGATGATTCAAATATTAGTTTTTGTCTGAATGACTTAATTGCAGTTTAAGTTTCACATATAAGTGCTAATCTGCCTTGGATATTTATTTAATTTTTGAAGATTTATTTTATTTGAGAGAGTGAGGGAGAAAGAAATCATGCATACGCGCATGAGCAGGGGGAAGGGCAGAGGGAGAAGCCGACTTCCTGCTGAGCAGGGAGCCTAACTCTGGGATCATGACCTGAGCCTAAGGCAGATGGTTAACCGACTGAACCACCCAGGCAACCCTAATTTTATTTGTTTAAACAAATCTTTTAAGATTTTATTTTTAAGTAATCTCTGTATCCAACATGGGGCTTGAACCCACATCCATGAGATCAGGAGTTGCGTGCTTTACTGACGGATCCAGCCAGGTACCCCTTGTCCTGGTTATTTTAGATTTAATTTATTAAATACTGTAAATCTGCAACAAAAGCTAAGTTTTAGAGCCATTCGTTATTTGATAATAGTATCAGCAAGAGGTTATTGTTCTGAAAACTTTCTCAGCCCCAAGCTTAAAAGATTAAAAATCACCAAACTTTAATACAGCAAAATCACCAAACTGCTCTGTGGTCAGGTAAGTCAGGCTATTTAGCTTTTTTTTTAAGATTTTTATTTATTTATTCATAGAGACACACAGAGAGAGAGGCAGAGATACAGGCAGAGGGAGAAGCAGGCTCCATGCAGAGAGCCTGACGGTGGGACTCGATCCAGGGTCTCCAGGATCATGCCCTGGGCTGCAGGCGGTGCTAAACCGCTGCACCACCGGGGTTGCCCGGTTATTTAGCTTTTATTTTGGCAGTAATTAAGTCCATGACAGCAAATGAAGTTCACCATCAACACGTTGTTTAATAACAACATAAATTTAAAATATTTTTCAGAGTACTTGCTGATGAAAAATATAATGAATTAAGTGCCATATGTCTTAACAAACTTTTAGATTATCCAACTAAGCTTTTATTTACTCCACACATATTTTTACCATCATTAGTTATAACACATTTTAGCAGATTCCACTTCAAGTTATACTGAATTAGTATCTTCTCAACTTCTGACCTGTAGTTAAACTACAGGTGTTCAACAGACTTTTTTCATGGAAGCTAAATCTTCATTCATTTTATTGGTTCTAAAGTTTTTTTTTTTTTTCAAGATTTATTTATTTATGATAGAGAGAGAGAGGCAGAGACACAGGAAGAGGGAGAAGCCGGCTCCATGCCGGGTTCCTGACGTGGGACTCGATCTCGGGACTGCAGGATTGTGCCCTGGGCCAAAGGCAGGCGCTAAACCGCTGAGCCACCCAGGGATTCCCGGTTCTAAAGTTTCTTTTAAAAAATTTTTTTAAAGTAATCTCTATAGTCAATGTGGGGCTTGCACTCAAAACCCTGAGATCAAGAATTGCATGCTCCACCAACTGAGCTCCAGGCACCCTTACTCGTTCATTGACTCTTTGAGTAAACAACTGAGCAGTATTGATAACATCTGTCAACCCGTAGAGAAACAGGGAATCTACATGAATTAATTTGCCTTTTTAATATAATAGATTATTATTCTTCTTCTTTGTCCTCAGCTTTTAGCAAGTGGTCTTGCTAATAAGCTAGTATTTTTATTTTTTTTAAAGATTTTATTTATTTATTCATGACAGAGATGCAGAGAGAGAGAGAGGCAGAGACACAGGCAGAGGGAGAAGCAGGCTCCATGCAGGGAGCCTGACGTGGGACCCGATCCTGGGCCTCCAGGATCACACCCTGGGCCAAAGGCAGCGCTAAACCACTGAGCCACCTGAGCTGCCCTAAGCTAGTAATCTTAAATTTATTATCTCTGAATATATTTCTTCAGTGCCTAGAGCTGAGTGTGGTTTAACCATTTCACCATTGGCAAATTACTTGCTTTGTGCTTGGCTAATAGACCTGCCTCTTGGATTTTTCGGACTTGGCTTTCCTGTGAATTGAGAATATTGGGTAACTACTTACTGTGCTAATATTGATGTATATTGACTTCTAACATAGCTATAGGGTCATTGCATAATAAACACGAAGCCTTCTCATATTACTTCATAGCAGAATAATCCACATTCTCCTCTGTGCCTTAAATCATGACACTGTACACTTTCTCTTCTTATTTTGACATGATGGCCATGCACTGTAATACAAAGAAAGAAACTCACAGTGGAGTGTGCCAATATGCATATGTAGCGGTGAAAATGCTGTTGAGTTATAGCTCTCTCACTGTGATTCATAGTGCACTGAGCAGCAGTGAAAAGCTCTGTGAGCATCACATATACAAGTAGCCACTCAATTCTGCCAGTGTAGTGTTGATGCCGTCGGTAGACAAAATGTAAATGAGTGAGTGCAGCTGTGTTTGATGTTATTTTTGGACACTGGAATTTTAATTTCACATAATTTTCATGTCATGAAATAATATTCTTTTGATTTTTTTCAACTATTAAAAAGTGTAAGATCATTCTTAGCTTGCAGTCCTTACTAAAACAGATGGTGTGCTCATCTCCATTTAGCGTAAAGCATTACACCAAGGCCAAAATCAAGAAGGAAAAGATAGCATAAGATTTGACTGCTTAAAAAGATAATATAAGCCGCACATTGGGAAAACATATTTGGAACCGTGTGTCAGGATAAGGTTAATGTCATCCTAGTATGAAACAATACCTGCAAGTAAGAAACAGACTGAAACATTATTAGAAAAATGGGCAAAGGGCGCAGAATGACAGTTCACCAACTAGAACTTAATGTTGGTAATTATATCAACTGTTGATCCAGTACTGAACCACAAAAGGAGAAAGAAACCATGGGAGACTTTCCTTTATGCTTTATACGCTTTGGTATTGCCTGAGATTTTTTTTAAAGCTGCTTATTTAAAAATATTTCCTTTTTTTATTTTTTTAAGTAAACTTATGCCTAATGTGAGGGTTGAACTCAAGACCCTGAAATTGAGAGTCCCGTGCCTGCGAACTGAGCCAGCAAGGTGCCCCATTGTTTGAGATTTTTACAGCAAGCAGATACTGTATTTATTAGTATTTAAAAAGCCAAAAAAAAAAAAAAAAAGCCTTATAAAATTTTTGAATTGTTGGTTGGCTTCCTGGTCCCCAAATTTTCTATTTTCAAAGGAGGTAGAGAAAAGAGAGTAAGTGGGACGCCTGGGTGGCTCAGTGGTTGGGTTTCTGCCTTCGGCTCAGGTCGTGATCCCGAGGTTCAGGATCGAGACCCATGTTGGGTTCCCTGTGAGAAGCCTGCTTCTCCGAACTCTGCCTGTGTCTCTGCCTCTCTCTCTCAGTGTCTCTCATGAATAAATTAATAAAATCTTTAAAAAGAAAAAAAAAGAAATTAGGAGACAGGAATTTGGAAAAATATAGGCCATTAGTCTATCTGCAAGTATATAAAAAGTAACTCAATTTGTTTTAAAATTTAATTAATATTAAGCTATTTTTTTAGGGACGCCTGGGTAGCTCAGCAGGTGAGCTGTCTTCGGCTCAGTGCATGATCCTGGAGTCCCTTTAAAATCTTTAAAAACAAACAAACAATTTTTTTTTAATGAAAAATTCCTTAATCTTTTATGGGTTTTACTGCTGTTCTCTAGTCCTGTACTTTTTTAAAAAACGATTTTCCCTTTTTTTTTTTTTTTTAAGATTTTATTTATTTATTCATGACAGAGAGAGAGAAGGGCAGAGACATAGACAGAGGGAGAAGCAGGCTCCATGCAGGAAGCCTGATGTGGGACCTGATCCCGGATCCCAGGATCACGCTGTGGGCGGAAGGCAGATGCCCAACCACTGAGCCATCCGGGCGTCCTTAGTCCTGTACTTTAAATATGATAGTCCTCAGCGCTGTGTGCTAGTGTATTGGACAGCATGTATGTGGAACATTTCCACCATCACAGAAATTTCTGTTTGGAAGTACTGTGAAAATGAGACATGTTATTAGAAAAGCTAGTAAAAGTAAGTGAGGATAATGGGGTATTTTTCCATTTATTTATTTGTTTGTTTATTTAATTTTATTTTTAAAGATTTTATTTATTCATGACACAGAGAGAGGCAGAGGGAGAAGTGGGCTTCATGCAAAGACCCTGATGTGGGACTCGATCCTGGGACTCCAGGATCACACCCCAGGCTGAAGGCGGCACTAATCCACTGGGCCACTGGGGCTGCCCCATAGGGTATTTTTTTATCCAGAAATTTTGCTGAAGCAGAATTATGTTTTTATAATCCTGAGACATTGATGTGTGCTTTTTTGGTTAATATTTGCATTTTGTCTTTTATTTTAAAATAAGTTTACAGAGAAGTTGCAGTAATAATACAAAGAGCCTTTTCCTTCCTTGAGCCATTAGAGTAAGTTGCTCACTTGATGCTCCATTAGCTTTGAATACTTCAGTGTGTATTTCCTACAAATGGGGACATTCTGCCATGGAACCACAATACATCCATTAAAATCCGGAGCTTAGCAGTGATACAGTAGTACCAGCTAATCCTCAGATCCCATTCAAGTTTTACCAGTTGTCCCAATAATAACCTGTAGAGCAGAAGAATTCAGTTGAGAATCGCACATTAAATTTTGTTGTCCTGTCTTTGACTTGATCATCTTGATATTTTTGAAGAGTATAGGCTAATTATTTTGAAGATTGTTTCTCAGTTTGGGTCTGATTAGATTCAGAATATGCATATTGTCCTGAAAACCACATATATTGTGCTGTATTCTTATTTTGTTCTGTCATGAGGTACACAGTTTCTGTTTGTCTCATTTTTATGATGTTAATTGGGATCATGTGATTAAGATAAAGTCTGCTGGTTTTCCTTACTGTAAATTTACGTATTTTTTCCTTGGTGTAATCAGTAAGTATTTTGTGAGGAGGAAGCACTTTGAGACCCTGTAAACATCTTATTTCTGTCAAGCTTTTCCCCACTGGTTTTAGCATCATTGGTATTTCTTGGTTACCAGTGGTTACCAAATGATGATTTTTCTATTTTAAACAATTTTTTAAAAAGATTTTATTTTATTTATTTATTCATGAGAGACAGAGAGAGAGAGGCAGAGACACAGGCAGAGGGAGAAGCAGGCTCCATGCAGGGAGCTGGATGTTGGACTCAATCCTGGGACTCCAGGATCACAACCAGAGCTGAGCTGCCCTGATTTTTCTGTTTTTATCATTTCTTTCACAAATTTATCACATTTATTGACATAAGGAAAAGTCTCTTCTCTCCTTTTATGTATTAACTTATATTAATATGTATTTATGCATTTCTAGTTTATTCAGTGAGTTATTGTCTATTAATGTTACTTTGATGCTAAATTTGTCCCAGATTTGGCTAGTAGGATGCTCCTGGCTTCAAGCTGGCTTCTGTATCCTTTTGACACATTCTATCATTCTTTGATAACTTCCCTTCCTGACTTTGTGGTACGAGATGTTCCAGTCTCTTCCTGTACTTTTCCTGCCCCAGCCCTGAAATCAGTCATTTCACCAAGAAGTGAAATGATTCCTTTTATTGAAGAATAGAATGTATTTAGAAACCAAATCTAGATGCCAGATATGATTGTTCTCCTGGGGAATCAGTGCACCTAGGCCCTCTCAGTGGACAGAGCTACTAGCTAATATACGCATATGTATGCATACATAAACATATATGTATACTTAAACATACATGCATCTATATGTATGTGTGCACACATGCATGTACATTAGATAAGCTTTGTTCAATCATAAGTTAAAGTGCTATTGGCTGTTAGTTCAGTGTTAATGAATCAACAATAAAATATATCCAGAAAAATGAAGGGAATATTTGCTGGTTTGTACATGAGGTCACTTCAGAAAGAGCTAAGGTAACTTATGTAGTACATGATGAATCTATGGAAAAGTGAGTAAATTTGTGGATTTGTGAGATGACAAAAAAGGTGTAGTGGACAGTGTTGTGCACTCTGAGTATTGTGAAGCATTTTTGTGATGAAGTGATTTTGTTAAATGCTTTTTCTGCATTGAGATGATCATGTGTTTCGCTTCTTTATTAATGTGATGGATAACACTGATACATGGACTTTTAAATAGCGATTAATTAGCTGTTAGCTTCTGTTTAATTTCATTTTTTTGCCTTGTATTTGAGTTTGTTATGAATGACTGTTGGGTAAGATCGTATTGCAAGCACATCTTCAGGATATCAAATATTGAGATTATCTTTTAAAATCAACTTCATTGAGGTATAATAAATTTTCTTACAATAAAATGTACCCATTTTTCCATACACAATTGGATGAGTTTTGCCAAATTTATCAAAGTGACCATTCCACCAAATGAAGATACATAGCATTTCTTTAACCCCAAAATGTTCCCTTGTGCCCTTGACAGTTATTCCTCTCCATCCCTTTCTTGGGCCCCTAGCCATTAGGGATATGCTCTCTGTCACTATAGACTACATTTACCTTTTTCTTTTTTTTTCTTTTTTTTAAGAATTTGTGTTTGTTTGCTTTAAATTTTTTTTTAATTTTTATTTATTTATGATAGTCACACACACACACACACACACAGAGAGAGAGAGAGGCAGAGAGAGAAGCAGGCTCCATGCACCGGGAGCCCGACGTGGCATTCGATCCCGGGTCTCCAGGATCGCACCCTGGGCCAAAGGCAGGCGCCAAACCGCTGTGCCACCCAGGGATCCCTGTTTGTTTGCTTTAGAGAGTGTGCATATGAGCAGGGAGAGGGCCATAGGGAGAGGGAGGGGGGAGAGAATCACAAGCAGACTCCATGCTTAGTGCAGGGCCCAACATGGGGCTTGATGTCATGACCAGAGCTGAAACCGAGAGTTGGACACAACCTACTGAGCCACCCAGGCACCCCTACATTTGTCTTTTCTAGAGTATTATGTATAGTATGTACCCTTTTGTCGAGCATGGTGTTTTTTGGTTTTGTTTTATTATTATTATTATTATTAAGATTTTATTTATTCATGAGAGACACAGAGAGAGAGAGAGAGAGAGGCAGAGACACAGGCAGAGGGAGAAGCAGGCTCCACGCAGGGAGCCTGATGTGGGACTCGATCCCGGGACTCCAGGACCATGCCCTGGGCCAAAGGCAGGCACTAAACTGCTGAGCCATCCAGGGATTCCCCCCCCCCCCCCCGCCCTTTTTTTACTTGTATTTGCATTTATGCAGAATTTACTCTTGCGCCATAAGTTTTTGTTTCTTCAGTCTCTTTTGGAATATCTTTTACTTCTCTGTAACCTTCTCTGATTTAGAAACAAGTCTGCTCTTTTTCAGCAAGGATCATCTCAGTGTGTCAGAGAGACCTCATGAATGGGTCAGTCCAACTATGAGCCCTGTAAGTTCTACCCCGCAACTTGGAGGCTTTGTTCACCTGACTGCTCTCAGTGACCAAAGAATCAACATCTAAACCCTTCAGTTCAGCATTACTCTCTGCATTTTTAAGCATGTGCAGTAAAAATTCAGCACTCCAGGGATCCCTGGGTGGCGCAGCGGTTTGGCGCCTGCCTTTGGCCTAGGGCGCGATCCTGGAGACCTAGGATCGATTCCCACGTCGGGCTCCTGGTGCATGGAGCCTGCTTCTCTCTGCCTGTGTCTCTGCCTCTCTTTCTCTCTCTGTGACTATCATAAATAAATAAAAATTAAAAAAAAAAAAATTCAGCACTCCTTTTGGGCCACTGACCCTGTGTGCAGCCCCACTATTTGGCCTGGGCATATCTACCAACTCCACCAGTGTAGCCATGGAATGGCACACTTGATTTCTGCAGAGTGATACTTGGTGGCTTTTCGGATATGCATACCCTTGAGGGCCTGGACGAAGATTTGAACTTTTTTTTTTTTTTTTAAGGATTTATTTTTGTATTCATGAGACACACAGAGAGAGGCTGAGATATAGGCAGAGCAAGGAACAGGCTCCCTGAGGGAGGAGCCGAGCCCGGTGTGGGATTTGATCCCAGGACTCTGGGATCATTACCTGAGCCAAAGACAGACATTCAATCACCGAGCCACTCAGGTGCCCCTCGAACTTCTTGATTGCATGATTTTGTAGGGTTTTCTGGGTCTAGTGAATAGCAAACCGTTTTCAGAGATCACCTCAGGCCACTTAGTGAGCATGATGTTTTTGACATTCATCCATGTTGCTAGGTGTCAGTTTCTTTTTTTCTTTTTTCTGATTAGTATTCCATTGTGTGAATATACTATAGTTTATCTTCCATATGTTAATAAGCATTTAGGGTTTTTTTTTTTAGTTTGATTCCCTTATGCATAAAGCTGCTAGGAGCATATGTGTTCAAGTCTTTGTTTAGATATAGGTCTTTGTTTTTTTTGGGTAAATCTTTTTTTTTTTTTTTGGGTAAATCTTAGAAGTAGAATTGCTGCTGGGTTTTATGGTTTTAAGTGTGTGTTTAATTTTATAAGAACCTGCCAAACTGTTTTTTTTTGTTTGTTTTTTTTTCCAAACTGTTTTATATCTGTTGTTTTTTTTTTATATTTGTAGTTTTATGCTTTACGTTCTCATCAGTGGTGTGCAAGAGTTTCATTTCTTCCACATCCTCACCAACACTTGGTATTGTCAGTCTTTTACTTTTTAGCCATTATGGATGTCTCATTATGGTTTGCATTTTCCTAGTGACTAGTGATGTTGGATATCTGTTTATGTCCTTATTGGCCATTTGTGTATTTACTTTTGTAAAGGGTCACCTTAAATCCTTTGCCCATTTGTTGGATTTTTTTGTTAATAGTATCTTATGCTTGAGTTGTAAGGTTCTTTTATTTTTTTTTAAGATTTTATTTGAAAGAGCGAGAGAGTGTGCAGGAGTAGGGGGAGAGGAGAGAGAAGCAATCTCCTCACTGAGCAGGAGACCCTGACGCAGGGCTCAATCCCAGGACTCTGGGATCATGACCTAAGCTGAAGGCTGATGCTTAACCTACTGTGCCACCCAGGTGCCCCCAGAGGTTCTTTGTCTATTCTGGATACAGTCATTAATTATGTATATGTATACAGATATTCTCTCCCAGCCTGTGGCTTGTTTTTGTTTTTTATTTAAAAAGTTTTATTTATTTAATCTCTACAGCCATCCTGGGGCTTGCACTCATGATCCCAAGATTGAGTCATATGTTCCTCCAACTGAGCCAGCCAGGTACCCTTGGGCTTTTTTTTTTTTCCTCCATAAGAGGCACACACACAGAGAGAGGCAGAGACACAGGCAAAGGGAGAAGCAGGTTCCATACAGGGAGCCCGACGTGGGACTCTATCCCGGGTCTCCAGGATCACACCCCAGGCTGAAGGTGGCGCTAAACCTCTGAGCCACCAGGGCTGCCTGGGCTTTTGTTTTTTAATGGTGTCTCCCAAAGAGCAGAAATTTGTAGTTTTGATGAAGTTCAAATTACCACTTTTTTTTTTTAAGAGTTCATGTTTTTTTTTTTTTTTTAAATTTTTATTTATTTATGATAGTCACACACACAGAGAGAGAGAGAGGCAGAGACACAGGCAGAGGGAGAAGCAGGCTCCATGCACCGGGAGCCCGACGTGGGATTCGATCCCGGGTCTCCAGGATCGCGCCCTGGGCCAAAGGCAGGCGCTAAACCGCTGCGCCACCCAGGGATCCCGAGTTCATGTTTTTTTTTGTGTGTGCAATCTATTGTTCAGTCTATCTGTAATAGACTGAATTCTAATAAGACCTCAGGGGGCTTGGGCAGCCCCGGTGGCTCAGCGGTTTGGTACCGTCTTCAGCCCAGGGTGTGATCCTGGAGACCCCGGATCAAATCCCACGTCGGGCTCCCTGCATAGAGCCTGCTCCTCCCTCTGCCTGTGTCTCTGCCTCTCTCTGTGTGTCTCTCATGAATGAATAAATAGAATCTTTGGGGGGAAAAAAAAAAAAGGGCCTCAGGGGTCTTAAGGACCTGCACACTTCTATTATTTCTTTCCTGTGAGTGTGGGCAGGATCAGTGAATATGATGAGATTTTACTCCAGTGATTATATTACATAGCAAAAGATGTTAAAGATGTAATTAAGTTAAGCATTTGACTGAGTCATTTAAAGGCAGACTAATCACATGAACCCTTAAAATATGGGTCTAGAAGCCAGAGCCAGGAGAAGTCAAAAGGTTTGAAACATGAGACTTCAGCAAGAGGGAAATTTTTCCATTGCTGGCTTTGATGATAGAGGTCCTATATGGCGAAGATTGCAGATGGTCTCTAACAGCGGAGAATGGCTCCTGAGTAAGAAGTAGCAAAGAAACAGCGATCTTAGTTCTACAGCTGTAGAGAGCTGAATTCTGCCCCAACTAGGTGAAATTAGATGAGGATCCTGAACACCATGGGAACACAGCCTGGCAGACACCTTGAGTTTATCATTGTGAGATCCTTCACAGAAAATGCAGCCATGGACTTCTCACCTCCAATTTTTTGGTAATTTGTTACTCTGTAATATCAAATTAATACACTGTCTCGAGATTGTGAAGTTTTTTCTTATTGTTCTTATGCTTTTAGCTGTTATATTTAGGTTTAGATCTAATCCTTTCCAGTTAATGTTAGTGGCGTGAGAATAAGATGCAAAGTTCATTTTTCCCCTGTATGGGTATCCAGTTGTACTAGCCCTACTTGTGGAAAAGATTCTACTGCCCCTGTTGAATTACCTTTGCATCTTTGTAGAAAATCAGATGGTCAAATATATGTGGTTCTATTTCTGGACTCTGTGGTCTATTCTTTTGATTTATATGTCCGTATACCCATAGCATTGTTTTGCTTACTGCTAGGTAGTTTTCCAAACTTTTTTTTTCTTTATCAATATTTTTTGGTTATTATAAGATCTTTGGGTTTTCATGTAAATTTTAGAATCAGCCTGTCAGTTTCCATGAAAAAACCTGAGAATCTGTAAATTAGCTTGGGATGCATTGACATCTTTTACAACATTGAGTCTTTTCATCCATGAACAGATTATATATGTCTATTTAAGTATTATGTAAGTTCAGTAGGGTTTTGTAGTACAGGTGTTGTACATCTTATGTTAATAGTTATCCCTAAGTAATTAGTGTGTTTTTAAAATCCTGTTATAAATGGTATTTTAAGAAATTTCAATTTCCAACTCTTTATTACTAATATCTAAAGATACAATTGATGTTTACATATATATTTATTTTATTTTGACCTTACATTCTGCTACTGTTAAACTTATGTTTCTACTATTTTGTGGACTTAAAGTTTTCTATCTATAAGATCTCTGTGAATACAGTTTCATTACTACTTTCCTAATACAGCTAGTTTTTAATTTATTTTTCTCACTTTGTTACATTAGCTATGACCTTCCAATATAATGCTGAATAAAAAATGGTAAAATAGGGGATCCCTGGGTGGCTCAGCAGTTGAGCATCTGCCTTCAGCTCAGGGCTTGATCCTGGAGTCCTAGGATTGAGTCCCACATCAAGCTCCCTGTGTGGAGCCTGCTCCTCTCTCTGCCTGTGTCTCTGCCTCTCATGAATAAATAAATACAATCTTTTTAAAAAATGGTAAAATAGGTATTCTTGCCTTGTTACTGATTTTAGGGAGGAAGCATTCAATATTTCACCATTAAATGTGTCATTAGCTTTAGTTTTTCATAGAGAGTTTCTATCAAGGTAACAGTTTTCTTATGATTCATAATTTGCTGAAAGAAGTTTGTTGGAATGGCTTGGACCATAGGGAAAAGAGTGCAAAGTGGCCTTGTTTTCTGGATTCAGATATTCTTCTCTCTTTAAATCAACAATTGTTTTGGTTATTTTATGTTCTTTGCATTTCTATGTAAATTCTATTTTGTATATTTTAAATATTTATTTATTTGACAGAGAGTGCACAAGCAGAGGGAGCAGCACGCAGAGGGAGAAGGAGAAACAGGCTCCCCTCTGAGTGGGGAGCCCCATGCAGGGCTTAGGGATCATGACCTGAGCTGAAGGCAGACCCTTAACTGACTGAGCCATCTAGGACCCCTCTGTGTAAATTTTATCATCAGCTTTACAACTTTTAGCTCTGCGGTTATTTGTCTAGGGCAAGATATATATATATTTTTAAGATTTTATTTATTTATTCATGAGACACAGAGAGAGGGACAGAGACATAGGCAGAGGGAGAGGCAGGCTCCTCACAGGGAGTCCGATGTGGGACTTGATCCCCTGACCAGGGATCACACCCCGATCCAAAGGCAGACGCTCAACCACTGAGCCACCCAGGTGTCCCTAAGGCAGGGTATGTTTATCTCTCTGTGAAGAGAGGCTTTAAAAAGTGAAAAGATTTCAGTGAATATTTTTATTCTGGAAGTTCCATTTGGTTGTTCTGTTTTCTTCTTTTTAAAGTGTTTTATGCCTTCCTTATGGTTTTGATGCTTTTATCTTAACCATTTTTTAAAAAGATTTTTATTTATTAATTCACAAGACATGCAGAGAGAGAAATTGAGACATAGAGAAGGAGGCTTCTGGCAGGAAGCCTGATGTGGCACTTGATCCCCAGATCCTGGAATCACGCCCTGAACCGAAGGCAGACACTCAACCGCTGAGCCACACATGCATCCCTATCTTAATCATTGTTAAACTCATTTTATAGTCTTTATGAGACTGTTCTCTTTTCTGAATCCTGTGCATTTTATGTTGAGGGCTTGCCTTTCCACAGTGGTTTTACTTTTATTTGTACTAGAGATGTCTAGTGGCATCATTGGCACAGGCCAGTTTTATTAATTTTCCATGGGGGAAGTGGGTCCTGGATCATAAGATACAGTAAATTTAGACCTCAAATCTGGTTTCATTCTCAAAGGGAGCCTTTCTTCCCCTTACCCACAGCTCAAACTGAGGTAGAAGACAAACTTTCTCGTCTTGTTTATACAGGTAGATTTTTTTCTTGCAGATTTTCACTGAGAATGTAGTCCTTTTAGGGCTACATTTTTTTTTTAAGATTTTATTTATTCATGAGACACACACACACACAGAGAGGCAGAGACACAGGCAGAGGGAGAAACAGGCTCCATGCAGGGAGCCTGACGTGGGACTCTATCCCTGGTCTCCAGTATCATGCTGAAGGCTGCACTAAACTGCTGAGCCACTGGGGCTGCCCTAGGGCTACAACTTTGCAAGAGGTCTTGGATCCAATTTCTCATCTTTCTCAGGAGCCTGCTTCCTATCTCCTTTCTTCTACTTGCCTAATTTATTCACATGTCTTCACCGATGCTTCTGGGGCCACTACAGAAGTCAGCTCATACTTCCAGTTCTGTCTTTGTTTTTTGGGGTTTTGTTTTGTCTTGTTTTAGTTTTATTTTAAAGTAATCCCTAAACCCAATGTGGGGCTCGAACTCTCAGCCCCGAGATCGAGAATTGTGCTCTCCACTGACTGAGCTGGCTAGGTGCCCTCCAGCTCTGGCTTTTGGTTCACATTTTGTTTCATGCCACTGGCAGTTTTGTTCAGTTTCTTGAGAACTTAGCTAAGGTTCTCAAAGTATGTTAATATTTATCCAGCACTTCTAGATTAGAGTAGCTAGAGAGTTTTAGTACATTTTCTAGATTGTTGTGTTGCAAGATAAAAAAAAGATGACTGTGCTTTAAAGATTGAGCTTAGGGGAGCCTGGGTGGCTCAGTTGGTTAAGCCTCTGCTTTCAGCTCAGGTCATATCCTAGGGTCCTGAGATCAAGCCCTGCATTGGGCTACCTGCTCAGCAGGGAGTCTGCTTTTCCCTCTGCCCCTCCCTTCTATTTGTGCTCTCTCTCTTGTTCTCTTTCTCAAAAAAATAAATCTTAAAAAAGAAAAGATTGACCTTAATATACACAGATTGGATATCAGCCAAACCACAAAACTACTTTTTACATGTTCATTTATTAATTTCTATTTTTAAATGGCAGTTCTGCTTTAAAAAAGATCAGGAGCTTGATTTTCCTGTCTACTTCCTGAGGAAGTAAAAAGGCAGAGACTTGGTGAACAGTTAGACCAGTTGTTGCTATAGTAAGCGTGAGACTTCCTGGCAATGGCTTTATTAACGGTAGGAAATGAAATCATGGCAGTGTCTCTTTAATTTGCTACAAGGTTTGGTTCTATCTTCAGAGTAGGATGTTCTGCTATATCAAGAATTGGCTCTTCCAGTATATTTTATTCAGTTAGACAGTGATTAGACTGGCTTTGTACATTGCATCATACTTAGGAGTTTTCTAATTATATGACAGTTATGATACATTTCAAATGGTCTTTGTTCTGTTTAGCTCCTTCTGGAGGGAAGCCCTTCTCAAGTGGCTATTGACGTATATTGGTTATAGGCTCTATTCAACTAGGGAGTGAGAACAGATTTTGGAATCAGATATATCTGGATTTGAGTCTCCTTTTTGTAACTTACCAGTTGTTTGCACTGTTTGTACTGCAGTTTACCAGTTGTTTGTAACTGCAGACAGGTTATTTAATAGTTCTATGCCACAGTGTTTTCATCTGCAAAATGAAGCATTTATTTCCTGTGCTTGTTTCAGAGATAATGTTAAATAATGTAGATTAAAAAAATAAATATTGTAGATTATACAGTTTGACACAATGCCTGGCACATAATAAGCGCTTAATAAGTGGTTATTGTAATCCTTGTTGAGTTGCTACTTTTTCATGTGCCTGGTTATTTCTAATTGATAATCAGCCATAGAGCTGGCATCTTCCAAGATTTGACCAAGTCGATTATTTCAACGATGCAAGCAATATTTGTTGGCTTTGAAAAGCAGAAAAGCCACCCAGAAAACAGAAAATAAGCAATTATTAATTAAGTCATTGGATATTAATGATCATTATTATTTGTACTTAATAAGGTATATGATCCATGTTTGCCTGGGCCTTTATTTAATGCTTTTTAAAATTTGCTGATTCTCTTTTCTCTTTAAATCTTACTATTACCAAGTTCAAGAATAAGCTAAACTAAAAAAGAAACTGGAGTCTTCTAATAGGAAAGAGTCAAATTCGTAGGATATACCATTAACTTTCATGGTGGTGGAATTTTCTTTGTTTTGAACTAGGGAAAAATTTGGGAACAAAGAGCCTGGGTTGCCTGGCTGGCTTGGTTGGTAGAACATGCCACTCTTGATCTCAGGGTTGTGTGTTCATGCCCCATGTGGAGTATAGAGATTACTTAAAAAAATAAAATCTTCGGGATGCTTGGGTGGCTCAGTCCCAGGATTCTGGGATCGAGTCCCACATCGGGCTTCCTGCATGGAGCCTGCTTCTCCCTCTGCCTATGTCTCTGTCTCTGTCTCTCTCTGTCTTTCATGAATAAATAAATAAAATCTTAAAAAAAAAAATCTTCAAAAAAGCCTTTTTTTTTTTTTAAAAAGGATTTTATTTACTTACTTGAGAAGAGAGTATGAGCAGGGGGAGAGGCAAGTGGAGAGGCAGAGGGAGAAAGACAAGCAGACTCCCTGCAGAGTGGGGACCCTGACCTGGGGATCCATCCCAGGATCCTGAGATCATGACTTGAGCTGAAGTCAGACACTTAACTGACTGAGCCACCCAGGCACCCTCTAAAAAGAGCCTTTTTGTAGATTGCTTAATGTGTGTGTTCTAAGAACTCTGCTAGGCTCTATGAATATTATTATTATTATTTTTAGAGAGAGTGAGCAGGGAGGGGCAGAGGGAGAGGGAGAGAGAGAATCTTAAGCAGGCTCTACACCCAGCCTGGAGCCTTGCAGAGCTGGATCTCATGACCCTGAGATCATGATTTAAGTCAAAATCAAGAGTTGGGTGCTTAACTAACTGAGCCACCCAGGCACTCCTCTATGAATATTATTAAGACATAGTTCTTAATCAAGGATCTTAATGCCTGTGGAGGCAGGCCATGAACAGTTGCAGTGGTTTGTGACAAGTACTTTGCTGGAGGTAGTGATGGACTCTGGTGACTAAGAGAAAGGACAAAATTGGGACAACTGGGATTTCTGATTTGGGCAAAGGGATAGTTGGCAAACTGTGACCTGCTGATAGCTTTTGCACAGCCTATAAACAAAGAATTGTTTTTACCTTTTGAAGTGGTTGAAAAAATCGGAAGTATATTTTATAACATGGACATGGAGAAATTACATAAAATTCAAATGTCAGTGTTTATAAAGCTTTGTTGGACTACATCTGTATTCAAACTTGTTGTCTGTGGCTACTTTTGTGCTAAACACCAGAGCTGAATAATTGTGACAGAGGCTCCATTATCTGCAAAGCCAAATATTTACTGTGTGGCTCTTTATAGAAAAAGTCGGCTGACTCCTGGGGTAGATGGTGATCTTTATCCACTGGGATAAGCAATTAGGGGAACAGATACAAAATAAAATAACGTATTTCTTTCAGTATTGGTTATTTGAATCAGAGGTGCTTGTGAGATACGTAGGTCTAGAAGACAAGGGTATATATAGATCTAAGGTTCTGAAGACAGCCAAGGCTGAAGATAGATGGAGAAGAAAGGATGAGATCCAGAAGAATGGATGGGAGAGTGGTTCTCAGCTCTGGTTGCACAGTGGAATCACTTGCAGTACTTAAAAGCAATCAATCAATCAAAAGTATTTTCAGTTATTGCCACATGTTCCCTAGAGGAACAGTGCAGTAGAAGAGTCCTAGTTTGGAGGACAAGAGGGGAGTACTCCTGCCTTCCCTGGAAAGATCTGATTTCCCATTGAATCAAGTTCTCATGAGCTCTTCAGATGGAGCTCTATGAAACATCTTGTTAAAGTGTATTCCTCTCCCTGGGAACAATCCATGGGTTTAAATTGGGCTGTTTTGTCTTTCTAAAGGTTTTTTCCTTTACTAGTTGCAGGTGGCACCTCCCCCTTCCCCCCAAAAAAGGTATTTAATGGAATTCCAATGAGTGGTGATAGATGTGGTTCAAGTAACTAAGGTAAGAGAAATTAGAGCTGCAAGGAGGCTTTGTCACCTGAGTTAGTGTCCTCACAAAATAAAGCTAAAATCAGATTCTCTTCCACTCCAGTTTATTTCTACGCTGTACGAGTAGGTTATTTTTTGCGTTTCAAAACAATATAATGGCTCTCAAACTGCTCATGAATTTGAATTAAAGAGCTTTAAAAAAAAAAAAAAAACAACAACAAAATCTATGCCCTGTCACCCTGCCCTTGTTGAATGTTGAATTAAAGTTTCTGTGGATACCAAAAAAAAAAAAAAAAAAAGTTTCTGTGGATAGAGCACAAGTAATTCTAATCTCCATACTTGTTGAAGAACTGATGCATGGAAACAGTCAAAGAGTGCAATACTCTGCCTTATGTGTAGCATTAAGTAACTTGTATTAATAAAGGAAAAGTGGATTTTTATTATTCAAGCTTCCCATTGCTCCAGGTTTTAAAGTAGAAGTGTAAATCGGCACTGCAGCTTTGGAAAACTGTTGGATATTTTCTACAATTCCATTCCTGCGTACTTACCATTGGGAAGTGAAAATGTAGGTCTATAAAAGTACTCGCATATAAATGTACACTGAAGCTTTATTTATAATAGCTAAAAAAAATAGAAATAATCAAATGTCCAAAAATAGGTGAATAGATAAATATAAATTGTGATATATTCATATAATGGAATCTTTTTCAACAATAGAAAAGACCAGACTACCAATACACATAATAGCATGGATGAATCTCAGACGTATAATGTTAAGTGAAAGAAGCCAGACAAGCAAAAGTAAATGTAGTTTAGATACTGGAAGATGAGATATGATGGTAGTCAGACTAGTGGCTCCTTGAGCAGGAGGTGAGAGGTTGTCACTGGATGGATGCATGAGAGCCTCTGTAGCACTGAAGAGGTTAATGTTTATAGGTTAGGTTAGGTTTATAGGTTAGGTTTATAGGTTAATGTGTTTGTATACATATTTTTTGTTATTTCTTATACACACCTAAAACTTTTCATTTTCATCATTTTTAAGTGTACAATTCACTGGCATCATGTATATTTGCATTGATGTACAGCCATCACCACCATCCATCTCCAGAACTTTTTCATCTTCCCCACTGAAACCAACTCATTATAAACTAAATCTCATTCTTCCTTTTCTTCAAACCCTGGCAACCACTGTTCATTATACTTTCTTTCTCTATGAATTCAATTACTGTAGGTACCTCATGTAAGTAGAAGTATACAATATTTATCTTTTTGTGTCTGGCTTATTTCAGTTATCACAGTGTTTTCAAGGTTCATCCATATTGTAGCATGTATCAATTTATATCCTTTTTAGGACTGAATAATATTCTGTTGTATGTATATACCACATTTTATTCATTCCTTTATCCTTTGGTGGACATTTGAGTTGTCTCCACCTTTTGTCTGTTGTGAATAATGCCATAATGAATATTGGTATACAGATATCTCAAGTCCCTGCTTTCATTTCTTTGAGGTATCTACTTAGAAGTGGAATTGCTAGATCAGATAGTCATTAATTCCATGTTCAGGTTTTTTTTTTTAACCACCATACTGTTTTCCCTTTTTTTTTTTTTTTTTAAAAGATTTATTTATTTTATTCAGAGAGAGAGAGAGAGAGGCAGAGACACAGGCAGAGGGAGAAGCAGGCTCCACGCAGGGAGCCCGATGTGGGACTCGATCCCGGGTCTCCAGGATCACACCCCAGGCTGTAGGCGGCACCAAACCGCTGCGCCACCGGGGCTGCCCACCATACTGTTTTCCACAGTGGCTGCACTATTTTACAATCCCATCAGCATTGCACAAGATTTCTGATTTTTCTATATCCATACCAGCACTTACTTTGTATTTTTTTATTCATTCATTTTTAAAAAATTTTAATTCTAATATAGTTAACATATAGTGTTATTAGTTTCAAGGGTACAATATAAGTGATTTAACATTTCCATACATCATCCAGTGCTCATCTAGTGATGAGCACTCCCTAATCCCCATCACCTATTTCATCCATCCCCTGCCCACCTCCCCTCTGGTGACCATCATTTGTTCTGTATAGTTAGGAGAGTCTGTTTCTTGGTTTCTCTCTCTCTTTTCTTTTGTTTGCTCATTTGTTTTGTTTCTTAAATTCCACACATGAGTGAAATCATATGGTATTTATTTGTCTTTCTCTGACTGACTTATTTCTCGGACTTATTTCACTTAGCATAATATTCTCTAGCTCCATCCCATGTCATTCCAAGTGGCAGGATATCATTTTATTTGTTTTTAATATATTTTTTAAAGATTTTATTTATTCATGAGAGACAGAGAGAGAGAGAGAGAGAGGCAGAAACACAGGCAGAGGGATAAGCAGACTCCATACAGAGAGCTTGACATGGGACTCGATCCCGAGTCTCCAGGATCATACCCTGGGCTGAAGGCGGTGCTAAACCACTGGGCCACCGGGGCTGCCCTTCATTTTATTTTAATTTAATGGCTGAATAATCATTTATTTTAATGGCTGAATAATATTCCCGTGTGTGTGTGTGTTTGTACATGTGTGCATGTGTGTGTATACATGTGTGTTTACATGGCAAATCTTCTTTATCCATTCATGTATCAATAGACTCTCGGGGTGCTTCCATAATTTGGCTATTGTCAATAATGCTGCTGTAAACATAGGGGTACACATATCCCTTTGAATTAGTGTATTTGTATGTCTTGGGTAAATACCCAGTAGTGCAATTACTGGATCATAGGGTAACTTTTTTTTTAATTTTTTTTAAGATTTTATTTATTTATTTATGAGAGACAGAAGCAGAGACATAGGCAAAGGGAGAGGGAGAAGCAGGCTCTACATAGGGAGCCCAATGCAGAACTCAATCCCAGGACCCTGGAATAATAACCTGAGCCAAAGGCAGACACTCAACCACTGAGCCACCCAGGCACCCTATAGGATAACTTTTTGAGGAACCTCTATAATGTTTTCAACAGTGCCTGTACCATTTTGGGTTGCCACCAACAATGCTAGAGGGTTCCTTTTTCTCCACATCCTCTCCAACACTTGTTTCTTGTGTTTTTTATTTTAGCCATTCTGACAGGTGTGAGGTGATCTCATTTTTTTTAATAATAACCATATTAATGGGTGTGAAATGGTATCCTGTTGTGGTTTTGGTTTTTATTTCCCTAGTGATTAGTGATGTTGAGAGCATCTTTTCATCTGCTTATTGGCCATTTGGATATCTTCTTTGGAGAAATGTCTATTGAAGTACTTTACCTGTTTTAAAAATCCAGTTGTCATAATTTTTTTGTAAAGATGAGATTATACTATGCATGTTCTATAACTTTAAAAAGTTTTTAATTCTTACTGTAATATGCACACAAGGTTATAAAGAAGATACTGCAAAAGAGCCTGAAATAAACATGTTCTTCAGCTCCCTATCCTATCGGTTGTGATATGCTATAATTGTTTTCTTTAAGACTGGTTTGTTGTTATTGTTTTTTTATTAAGATTATATTTATTAGAGAGCACAAGCGAGAGAGCACAAGCAGGAGGAGCGGCAGAGGGAGAGGGAGAAGTAGGCTCCTCACTGATCAGGGAGCTGGACACGGGGCTCGATCCCAGGATCCTGATATCATGACCTGAGTTGAAGGCAGATACTTCACCAACTGAGCCACCCCAGGCACCCCGAGTCTGTTTTATTGATGACCTCCATTTATAAAGCTAAATTATATACTTATATTGCTGTTTGTTTTTTTAACCTTAAAAAAAATCACCTTACCTGATTTTCTACATCAGTATGAATGATGAAGATTTACCATATGCTGCTCTCCCCTCTCCAAATTGTTGTGTGCATGATTTTTTTCTTCTTTTGTGTATTAGTTTCCTGGGGCAGCCATGACAAAGTACCATAAACTGGGTGGTTCAAACAACGGAAATTTTTTATTTCACAGTTCTGGAGGCTAGAAGTAAAAAATTAAGGTGTCAGCTGCTTCCTTTTGAGGGCTGGAGAAGAGAATCTGTTCTTGCCTCTCTTAACTCTTGGTAGCCTCAGACATTCTTGGCCTTATACATGATGTTCTCCCTGTGACTTCGCATCATTTTCCTCTATACGTGTCTTTCTCTGGGTCCAAATGTCCTGTTTTTACATGTATACCATTCGTATTGGATTAGGGCCCATTTTGATGACCTCATTTTAACTTGATCATTTGCAAAGACCCTGTTTCCAAATAAGATCATATTCACAGGTATTGGGGGATTGGGACTTTAACATCTTTTGAAGAGACAAAATTTTAACCCATTACAAGTCAGTTAACTTTCTAACTACTAGAAATACTCTTGAGCCTCTATCTTTTGTTGTGTTAATTTTCAGCAGTATTTTTTACCTTTCCCACTTTGTCAGATGATATTAACATCCCTTTCTTTCTGTCAGATGCAGTTTTCAGTTTAACCTGTCAAAATTTTAACCTCTCTATACTGTCCTCAAAACACTGCTAAGCTTTTCATGGTCTATCCATAGGTTATCTCTAAAACTGAAAAAGCCGGGGATGCCTGGGTGGCTCAGTGGTTGAATGTCTCCCTTTGTCTCCTGGAGTCCCTGGATTGAGTCCCTCATCAGGCTCCCTGCACGGAACCTGCTTCTCCCTCTGCCTGTGTCTCTACCATTGTCTCTCTGCATCTCTCATGAATGAATGAATGAATGAATGAATGAATGAATGAACGAACAAACAAACAAAGTCTTTAAAGATAAATAAATAAAACTGAAAAAGCCCATAAACAGCATTTACATTACTATAGCTAAGTAAATATTACTCATTCTCAGGCCAAGTATTGTTTTGTGGGTTTATATATTTTTCCCTGTAAGTTTAATGTTGTGGACCCTGGGCTATTCAAAGGAGAAAATGAAGAAAAAAAATTAATTCTTTTTTGAAAGTATCCATTATTTCCAGTCATATATTTTTAAAGTATTTTATTTATTTACTTGAGAGAGACTCATACACTTTTAAACTATTTTTAATGTATTCATTTGAGAGAGCATGAGGAGTGGGGGGAGGGTCAGAGGGAGAGGGAGAAACAGACTCCCCACTGAGCAAGGAGCCCCACACGGGGCTGGATCCCAGGACCCTGAGATCATGACCTGAACTGAAGGCAGACACTTAATTACTGAGCCACCCAAGTGCCCCCTCATACAGTTTTTTCTTGTTGATTCTAATTTTCTTTTTTTCTTGTCTGACTTTATTGTTATCTCACTTTTCCCCAAGCTCTCAGTCATACACATTCTAGTCTATTAAGACCTTGCTCACATTTATACTGATTGTTTTCAGGCCATCTGCACAACTGCATTCTTGAGATTTACCCTACATTTTTGAGTTGGACCCACTCAATTGATCTTTGATCTCAGTCTTTCCTTTTTTTTTTTTTTCTTTTAAATTTTATTTATTTATTTATTTTAGAGAGAGAATGAGCAGGGGACGGGAGGAGCAGAGGGAGAGGGAGAGAGAGACTCCCAAGCAGACTCTACACTGAGTGTGGAGCCAACATGGGGCTCATGACCACAGAGATCAGACCCAAGCTGAAATCAAGAGTTGAACATCCAACTGATTGAACCACTCTGGCACCCCATTTTTTTTTCTTTTCGTTTTTTTTAAAGTTTTTTTGGAGTTCATTCTCAGGTAACTTCTTGACAGAAGGGGTACATGGCAAATAAACTTTGATGCCTTCTAATGTCTGTCCTTCCCTTATGTTTGTTTGTTTGTTTGTTTATTTATTTTTTAAATTTATGATAGTCACAGAGAGAGAGAGAGAGAGAGAGAGAGAGAGGCAGAGACACAGGCAGAGGGAGAAGCAGTCTCCATGCACCGGGAGCCTGATGTGGGATTCGATCCCGGGTCTCCAGGATCGCGCCCTGGGCCAAAGACAGGCGTCAAACAGCTGCGCCACCCAGGGATCCCCTTCCCTTATGTTTATGTGATGGTTTGATTGAGTATAGAATTCTAAGTTGCAGGTTATTTTCCATCAGAGCTTCGAAGTCCTTGTTCTGCTTTTTCTGATATACATTGTTGTTTATGAGATGTAGAAATTTATCCTCATTTTTGTTTCCTGTAGGAAATTAATCTTCCATCTCTGGAAGCTTATCTTTTATATTCTATATTTTCCAGAATTCCATAGTGTGCACTGGATAGGCCCTCTTAATCTGAAGATTACTATTTTCACCTTTAATGAATTTTTTTTATTCTTTTTTAAAAGATGTATTTATTTTGGAGAGAGGGCAAGTAAGGGAAGAGGGGGAGAGAGAGAATCTCAAGCCAACTCCCCACTGAGTGCAGAGCCTGAGGTGGGGCTCTCTCTCACAACCCTGAGATCACGACCTGAGCCAAAACCAAGAGTTGGATGCTGAACTGACTGAGCCATCCAGGCACCCCTTGTTTTCTGAATTTTATTTTATTTTATTTTATTTTATTTTATTTTATTTTATTTTATTTTATTTTTTTCTGAATTTTAAAAAGTGCATTTATTTTTTATTTCTGAAGATAGTAAGTTTTAAAAGTTTGTTTTTCTGAAATGATCCCTATTTCCTCCATTTTTTTTTTTTTTCCTATTTATCTTGGTCTGGTGATCCTTGCCTATTCTTTCTTCTTTAAGAATGAAAGATTAAATGGGACTGCCCCAAAATGAAAAGCTTTGCACAGAAAAACAAACCATCCACAATCAAACAATTGAATGGGAGAATATGTTTGCAAATGATATATTCAATAAGGGGTTAATATCCAAGATACATAAAGAACTTTTACAACTCAACACCAGAACAAACCTGATTTAAAAATAGGCAGAGGAGGGGGTCCCTGGCTGGCTCAGTCAGTAGAGTTTTTAGACTCTTTAGATCAGACTCTTGATCTCAGGGTTGTGAGTTTCAGTCCCACGTAGGGCATGGAGCCTACTTTAGAAAAAAACGGGAGGGGGGTGCTGAATAGAACAGCTGAGCCACCCAGGCTGCCCGAGATGTATAATTTGAATGCCAGTCGTCATTTTGGTCATGGTAAAGGATTAGTGAATACAAAGGAAAATTAGGAACACACTAGGGGGGAACACTTGGACAGTACCTGCTGTGTACTAGATTCAATGATAGAGGTTTTACAGTACTACATATAGATATACTTACACATATATATTTTATAGTACAGCAGTCCGCTGATACTAGTGGGGAGAGATTGTTGTTTTTAAGATGAGGAAATAGGGCAGCCTGGGTGGCTCAGGGGTTTAGCGCCGCCTTCAGCCCCGGTTGTGATCCTGGAGGCTCAGGATTGAGTCCCATGTCAGGCTCCCTGCATGGAGCCTGCTTCTCCCTCTGCCTGTGTCTGTCTGTCTGTCTGTCTCTGTCTCTTATAAATAAATAAATAACATCTTTAAAAAAAATAAAGATGAGGAAATGAAAACTCAAAAGTTAGATACCAAGCTAAGTGACAGAGCTAAGATTGAAATTAAAGTTTGTGTGACTCTGCCCTGTTGCCTCTCTAAGGAAATAATCGCTTCCTTAATTTTTCACATATGTCTCTAACCTGAGCAGTGTTAGTCCTTTGGTCTTCACCTGTATTGGGCATTTGCTGAGGGTAAGCACTTTGGGGGATTCAGAGAAGTAAGCTTGGATTCTGCTCTCAAAGAGTATCTAGTGTATGTTGGGTGTACAAGATGTTTGCATATGGGCCAGGAGCTCATTGAAGATGGGACAGGTCTTAATTGGCTTTCTAAACCCAGCACGTGGCACAGTGTCTGGCTTTTCAGTGAAAATTTGTTGGGTCAGTGGCTAAACTGGAAAATGAATGCAAGACTTTGCCTTTTTCTTTTCTTGCATTCCTAACATTTAATGCAATGCCTGGCCTATAATGGGACTCAAATAAAATGTCGATGTGTGAGTAGTAGAGGAAAAAAAGCTGTGGGAGCTAAAATTTACTTGTAGTTGTGTCCAGAGAACTGGGAACCTGAGAAACTTTTGAGAAGGGAGATAACTATCACATGTCAAATGCAAGTTCCAAGAGAATAAAAACTGGGAAAAAATTGGATTTGATGAGAAGGTTATTTGTAGATTTGAGAGTGAAGGCATACAGTGAGGTCCTTAATGGGAGGTAGATAGTGAGGAACTAAAAGCAAAGCACATCTCTTTAAAGATTTTATTTATTAGAGAGCATGTGTGTGTGCGTGTAGGAAGGTGGGGGAGAGAGGGGGAGAAGTAGAAGCAGATGCCTTGCTGAGCAGGGAGCTCGACATGGGGCTCCATCCCAGGACCGTGGGATCATGACCTAAGCTGAAGGTAGATGCTTAATTTATTGAGCCACCCAGGCACCCCAAAAACAAAGTACATCTTACCCTAGTTGGTGGTATGAGGAAAGAAGGGAAATGAGGCTGTAAGGTTAAATGGGGGTAGTTGTTTGCATTTTAAAAATCTGTTTGGAACATCTGTGCCTATTTGTAAGCAGAGGAAAATGAGGGCTGGAGAGGAAAATTTGAAGGTACCAGAAGGAAAGGCATACTGTAGGGGAAAGATCTCAAATGGGATCAAGGACACAGATTAGAAGGCTTTGAAAGGATGAGGGAATCTCTTCTTCTAGTCTAAACAGAGAGAACAGAGTCTCTGTAGAGAAGAAGGGAGAGGTGATGTCCTCTTGTCACTAAAGCCATCTGTCCAGAGGGAGCTCTGAGCAGCTACTGTGCTAGAAACTGACAAAGAAAGGATGTTTTCTGCATAGCACTGAGACCCTGAGTGTGATACTTGGGAGCTATGGTTGGCAGCCTGAGACAGGAATGGTGAAACCAGATGGTGTGGAAAATACATAAATCAAGATGGCACTTTTTTGTAGATTAGGGACTTATGGGATGGAGATTGTCTTAGTCCATTAAGGCTGCATAACAAAACACTATAGCTGGGTGGCTTAAACAACTGAAATTTATTTCTCACAGTTCTAGAGACTGGTAGTCCAAGATCAAGATGTTAACAGAATTGGTGTCTGGTTAGAACACACTCCTTGGATTGCAGATACCCGATGACTTAGTATGTCCTCACATGGCCTTTCTGTGGTGCATGGGGGGCAAGGGAGGGGTGAGGGGAGAGAGAGGGAGCTCTCTTTCTTTTCTTATAAGGCCACTAATCCTATCAACAGAGCCTCACCCCCATGATCTAATCTAACTCTAATTACCTCCTAAAGGACCTATCTCCAAATATCATATTGGGGATTAGAGCTTCAGTATGAGAATTTGGGAAGCAAACAAACATTCAGTCTGTAACAGATATATAGTTTTATTTGCTCCTCTCTTATTTTTTTTTTTTAAGATTTTATTTATTCATGAGAGACACACAGAGAGAGGCAGAGACATAGGCGGAGGGAGAAGCAGGCTCCATGCAGGGAGCCTGATGTGGGACTTGATCCCAGGACTCCAGGATCACACCCTGAGCCAAAGGCAGGCGCTAAACTGCTAAGCCACCCAGGTGTCCCTATTTGTTCCTCTCTTAAATGGTTCAGAGTTTTTAAATAATTTTCAGTAATATCATTAACCAACAGTTTGGATACCTGTTATTTGTAGGTTTTTATTTTAGTGCTGGGAAAAACAACAAAGTAAGAAAATTCCTGTATGGAAGTTTCTGGTCGTATTGAGGAGCTAGATCATATATATATAAAGCTAAATTATCATATAGCACATAGCATTGTAGACTTAAGTGCAAAATGAGTAGAATAGACACATGTCAGATTATAGCAGTATACTTTGAGATTCATTTCCCTGTAGCTTATGAACATTTAAATGTTATCACTTTTATGAATATTGTGCCAGTTTGAGAGGTGAAAAAACACCTAGTTGCTTTAATTTGCTTTTTAAAAAAATTGTTAGTAAAGACCACTTTTTAAAATTTATCATTATTATTTCACATTTTTATAAATTGCCTATTCATGCTTTTTGTCCATTCTTCTATGGATGGATGTGTTTGTACTTACTGATTTGTAAACATTTTAGTAAGATTATTTAGTCCTTTGTAAAATTTTGAAAGTGCTTTTTCATTGTTTCTTATTTTGATTTAAATTTTATGATGTTTTGTTAACATATAGGAGTTTAAACATTTTTTGTATTTGAAATTATCCAGTTTCTCTTTATGTTTAGAAAGTGCTAATGTACCTCAAGAACAGACAAATACTTACAAATGTTTTCTTCAAGATATTTTATAGCTTGGGCAGCCCCGGTGGTGCAGCGGTTTAGTGCCGCCTGCAGCCCAGGGCGTGATCCTGGAGACCCGGGATCAAGTCCCACGTCAGGCTCCCTGCATGGAGCCTGCTTCTTCCTCTGCCTGTGTCTCTGCCTCTCTCTCGTTTTGTATCTCTCATGAGTAAATAAAATGAAAATGGGAAAAAAAAAAAAAAAAAGAACTGGAAACTAAAAAAAAAAAGATATTTTATAGCTTATTTATACTACATACATCATATTACTTATTGTTATTTCTACTTAAAACTTTAAACCATTTGGAATATGTGTTTTTGGAATATTGCACGAAATGAGGTAATTTTTAATTTGCTTTTTGCTCAATTAATTTAGCAATTTTCCTAGTACTGCTTATTAAGTAATCCATTCATTTTTCTCCTGATTGGAAATTCTTTATCATTTATGGAATACTTGGGTATACAGATTTTCTTGCTTGTTA
Source organism: Canis lupus dingo (assembly GCF_003254725.2). Taxonomy (NCBI): domain Eukaryota; kingdom Metazoa; phylum Chordata; class Mammalia; order Carnivora; family Canidae; genus Canis; species Canis lupus. Next base: position 18,478,564 of record NC_064266.1, on the reverse strand, counting down.
ATTTGTTTCTGCACCATTACCAGAGAGTTTTAATGAAGTGAATTATGTAATATCTCATAGTATGAATACCTTTTCATTATTTGTTTTATTTATTTTTTAAAGTATTTTATTTATTTATTCATGAGAGACACACACAAAGGGAGAGACACAGAGGGAGAAGCCGGCTCCATGGAGGGAGCCTGATGTGGGACTCGATCCCCGGACCCCAGGATCTCGACCTGAGCCGAAGGCAGATGATCAACTGCTGAGCCACTCAGGCGTCCCTCATTATTTGTTTTATTTATTTTATTTTTTTATTCTTTATTTTTAAGATTTTATTCATTTATTCATGAGAGACACAGAGAGAGAGGCAAAGACACAAGGCAGAGGGAGAAGTAGGCCCCATGCAGGGAGCCCGACATGGGACTCGATTGCAGGTCTCCAGGATCAGGCCCTTGGCTGAAGGCTGCGCTAAACCGCTGAGCCACCTGGGCTGCCCTCATTTTTTGTTTTAAAACAATGCCTAGACAATGCTTAACTGTATACTTACAACTTTTCTTTCTTTCTTTCTTTCTTTCTTTCTTTCTTTCTTTCTTTCTTTCTTTCTTTCTTTCTTTCTTTCTTTCTCTTTTCTTTCTTTCAAGATTTATTTATTTGAGAGAGAAAGCGAGAGAGTTAGCATGAATGGGAGAGGCAGAGAGAAGAGGGAGAGAGAATTTCAAGTAGACTCTGCGCGGGGCTCAATCCCAGGACCCTGAGATCTTGACTATAGCCAAAATCAGGAGTTGGACGCTTAATTGGCTGTGCCACCCAGGCAACCCTTTCTTTTTTTCACTTCTTATTTTTAAAATAATGTAAAACTCAAAAGCTGTAAAATAGTACAAGGTTCCCATTTACATGTCATCCAGTATGCTCCAATGATAACATCTTACCACAGTACATTTTCAAAAGCAGAAAATTGTTATTGGTATAATACTGTTAACTAAAAAACAGAGTGTTTTGGGATTTTTTTGCTGAATTTTACATTTATGTCTGTATGTATATATGTTTTTGGTGTATACTGCTGTGAAATTTTATTAGATATTTAGATTTGTATAACCACAATAACAATCAGGATACAGAACTCTTCTATCACCACAAAGAAAAAAAAAATCCCTCATGCTACTCCATTATAATTAGATCCTCTTCCCAATCCTCTTAAACTTCGTAACTTACTGCTATAATTTTTTCATTTAGTGAGTGTCATTTAAACAGAATTATGCAGTATGTAGCCTTCTAAAATTTTTCACTTAGCATAATGCCTTTGAGATTCATCCAAGTTTTTGTAGTATCAATGGTTCTTTTTTTTTAAATGTCTTAGTATAGTATTCCATTGTATGGATGTACCACAACTGATCCATCTGCTTGTGAAGGACATTTGTATTGCTTCCAGTTTGGAGCTATTAACAAGACTGTTGTAAACATTAATGTACATGTTTTTGTGTGGACGTATTTTCTATTTTTCTGGGATAAATGTCCAGAAGTGCCATTCCTGGGTCAAATGGTTAGTATAAATTCAGGGGTTTTTTTTGTTTTTGTTTTTGTTTTGTTTTGTTTTTTTATTCATGAGAGAATGAGAGAGAGGCAGAGACACAGAGGGAAGAAGCAGGCTCCATGCATGGAGCCCGACGTCAGACTTGATCCTGGGACTCCATGATCACGCCCCAGGCCAAAGGCAGGCACTAAACCACTGAGCCACCCAGGGATCCCTAAGTTTAGTTTTTTTTTTTTTTTTTAATTTTTATTTATTCATGATAGGCACACAGTGAGAGAGAGAGAGAGGCAGAGACACAGGCAGAGGGAGAAGCAGGCTCCATGCACCGGGAGCCCGACGTGGGATTCGATCCCGGATCCCCAGGATCGTGCCCTGGGCCAAAGGCAGGCGCCAAACCGCTGCACCACCCAGGGATCCCCCTAAGTTTAGTTTTTTAAAGAAACTGCCAAAATGTTTTCCAGACTGGCTGTATATAACATTTTACATTCCCATAACATCATATGAGAGATTCAATTTCTCTGTATCCTTATTAGCATTTGGTATTGTTCTTTTTTTTTTTTTTTTTTTAAAGATTTTATTTATTTATTCATGAGAGACAGAGAGGGAGAGAGAGTCAGAGACACAGGCCAGAGGGAGAAGCAGGCACCATGCAGGGAGCCTGATGTGGGATTTGATCCTGGGATTCCAGGATCATGCCCTGGGCCAAAGGCAGGCTCCAAACTGCTGAGCCACCCGGGGATCCCTTGTTGCCATTTTTTAATTTTAGTTGTTCTAGTAGGTAGTAGTATCTCATCCTGGATTTAATTTATATTTTCCTGATGGCTAATTATGATGAACATCTTATTATGTCCATATTTACCCTCTGAATATATTTTTCAATGAAATGTCTCTTCATTGTTCTCATTTTCTAAAGAGATTCTTTGTCTTTTTCTTCTTACTGTTTAGTTTAGAGAATTAATAATACTTTTTGGATAAAAGTTCTTATTTGGATATGTATTTTGCTAATATTTTCTCCCAGTTTGTATCTTGTCTCTTTATGCTCCTTTAGTCTTTCATAGATGTGGTTTTAGTTTTGATGGAGTCCAATTTATGAATTTCTTCTATAGGTCTTGGCTTTTAGTGTCATGTCTAAGAACTCTTTGTCTAACTTTAGGTCTCAGATTTTCTTCAAAAATGTTTATAGTTTTACATTTTATATTTACTTCTGGGATCCATTTTGAGTTAATTTTTATATAAGTTACAATATTTTGGTCAAGGTTTCTTTTTGTCTTTGCCTAAATCCAGTTGTTCCAAGCCATTAAATTCCTTCCTCCATTGAATTGCTTTTGTATCTTTGGGAAAAAAAAATCAGGCATACTTGTGAGTCCATTTGTGAACTCTCTATCCTGTTTTATTGATCTCTGTTTATTCCTTCTTCAGTACCATGCAGTCTTGTTTATTGTAGACAAACAATCTTAAAATTGGATAGTATGATTCCTCTAAGTTTATTTTTCAAAGAATTGTTTTATTCTAATTCCTTTGCCTTTCCTTTTTTTTTTTATTTTTTAAATTTTATTTATTTATGATAGTCACAGAGAGAGAGAGAGAGAGAGAGGCAGAGACACAGGCAGAGGGAGAAGCAGGCTCCATGCACCGGGAGCCCGACGTGGGATTCGATCCCGGGTCTCCAGGATCGCTCCAGGATCGCGCCCTGGGCCAAAGGCAGGCGCCAAACCGCTGCGCCACCCAGGGATCCCTGCCTTTCCATATAAATTTTAGAATCAAGTTGTCAGGATCTACCAAAAAAGAAACTGCTGTGATTTTGATAGGTATTATATTAAACCTATAGATCATTTTGGAGAGAATTGACAGTTGTACTAATGTTGAGTTTTCTAAAACATGAACACAGTATGTATTTCCATTTATTTACATCTAATTTGACTTCTTTCAGCAGTGTTTTATAATTTTTAGTGTTAAAATCCAAAACATGTTTTGTTAGATTTATACCTATTTCCTATTTTAAGGAATGATTGTAAATGGTATTATGTTTTTAAGTTTGTTTTTCTTTTTTCAAGATTTTATTTATTTATTTGAGAGAGCACAAGCAGGAGGGACAGCAGGCAGAGGGAAAGGGAGATGCAGACTCTCCACCAAGCTAGAAGTCGTTGGGCCCATCCCAGGGCCCCAGGATCATGACCTGAGCTGAAGGCAGTTGTTCAGCCGAGCCACCCAAGCACCCCTCAAGTTTGTTTTTCAGTTAGTCATTGGTAATATATAGAAATACTATTGATTTTTCTATGTTGACCTTTTATCCTGTGACATTGCTAAACTCACTAGTTTCAAGAGTTTCTTTTTGTAGATTCCTTGGTATTTTCTATGTAGATTATCATGCCCTTTACAAATAGGGACAGTTTTGGTTCTTACTTTACAGTCTTTGGAAGTTTTTATTTCCTTTTCTTAATTTATTGCACTGGCTGAGACTTTTTACTATTTTGAATAGGAGTGATGAGAGCAGACATCCTGGCCTTGTTCATGTTAGGAGGAGACTATTCAGACTTTAGGTTTTTTGTTTCGTTTTGTTTTGTTTGTATTTTTTTTTTCCTTTTTTTTTTTTTTTCCCACTTTGCTTTTAGATGCCTTTTAGCAGGTAGAAGATTCCTTCTCTTCCTACCTTACTAAGGGTTTTTCTTGAACTGAGTATGGGAGTATGTCAAATGCTTTTTTTTACATCAATTGATAGGATCATGTGGGTTTTTTTTTTTTCTTTTAGACTGTTTGAAATTCACATTGATTATGTTTTTTAATTGAACCAGCCTTACATTCCTGGGATAAACCCCATTTGGTCATGGTAGATTATTCTTTTTTTTTTAACACTTTATTTTTTTAAATTTTTTTTTAAAGATTTTATTTATTTATTCATGAGAGTCACAGAGAGAGAGAGGCAGAGAGAGACACAGGCAGAGGGAGAAGTACACTCCCTGCAGGAAGCCCAACATGGGACTCCATCCCAGGTCTCCAGGGTCACACCCTGGGCTGAAGGCAGGCGCTAAACCGCTGAGCCACCTAGGGATCCCAGATTATTCTTTTTACATGTTGCTGCACTTGATTCTTTGTTGAGAATTTTTGTTCCTATGTTCATGAGGGAAATTGGGCTATGGTTTTCTTTTTGTTTACTTTCTGGTTTTATCAGTATAACGCTGGTAAATTAAAATGAAAGAAAATGTTCCCTCCTATTTTTTGGATGAGATTTGTAGAATTGGTGTTATTTCCTTCTTTAAATATTTGGTGGTTTTGACAGTGAAGACTTCTGGCCTGAAGATAATATTTTTCAGAAATTAAACATTTCTTTAATAGTTACAGGAGTTTTGGGAATGTGTGATTTTCAAAGAATTGGCTTATCTTGTTTAAATTGATAAATTTCTGTATCTTCAGTTTTTCATAGTATTCTCTATCCTTTTAATGTCCATGGTAATGTCCGTGGGGTCTATAGTGCTATCCCTTCTTTTCTTAAAGTCTGGAAGATTTGTTATATGAACCAGGATATGGTCTGTCTTGGAGAATGTTCCATGGGAGTTTGAAAAAAAAATACCTATCCTGCTAGTGTAGGATGGAGTGTCCTATAAGCTTTAATTAGAACTTGTTGGTTGATAGTATTGTTCAGTACTGTATCCTTGATGATTTTCCATCCAGTGGTTTTTGTCAATTTACTGAGAGAGGATTATTGAATTCCCAAACTACAGTTGTTGATTTGTCTGTATCTCCTTTCAGTTCTGTCAGTTTTTGAAGCTCTGTTCCTTAATACATACACATTTAGAATTTTTATGTCTTCTTGGGGTACGGGTATTAGCCTTTTATCATTGTATATTGTTTCTCTTTGTCCCTGATAATTTTTCTTGCTCTGAAGAATACTTTATCTGTTATTAATATCACTGCTTCATCAAAAAAATATATAATTCAGTTTTCTTTTGATCAGTATTTATCTTCATTTAAAAAAATTAATAGACAAAAATTTAAACAGTTTGTCTTCTAGAAAAATTGAGTAGAAAATACATTTCTCATAGTTCCCTTCCCATGTCCCCACCCCCAGTTTCCCCTATTATTATTTTGCATTAGTGTGATTTGTTATAATTGATAAGCCAGTATTGATACATTATTACTAACTGAAGTCCACAGTTTATATTACGGTTCATTCTTTGTCTTGTACATTTTATGGATTTTGACAAATGTATGACGACATGTATCTATTACAGTATCATACAGAATAGGTTCACTACCCTAAGAATTCTCTGTGCTCCCCTTATTTGTCCCTCCCTCCCCCAAAACACTGAATCCATTTTTTTTTTAATTTTTTTAATTTTTATTTATTTATGATAGTCACAGAGAGAGAGAGAGAGGCAGAGACACAGGCAGAGGGAGAAGCAGGCTCCATGCACCGGGAGCCCGACGTGGGATTCGATCCCGGGTCTCCAGGATCGTGCCCCGGGCCAAAGGCAGGCGCCAAACCACTGCGCCACCCAGGGATCCCTGAATCCATTTTTTCTAACCTACTTATACTATTATATCATATTTGAAGTGAATTTCTTATAAACAGCATGAAATTGTCTTCCTTTTTTTAACCAATCCTGCCCATCTCTCTCTTCTAGTTGGTATGTTTAAACCATTTAATATAATTATTGATATTTTACATTTAAGTTTGCAACTTTATTATTTTGTTTTTTTCCTCTTATTTTTGTTCTGTTTTCCCTTTCTTGTTTTCCTGTGAGTTGCTTGAACATCTTTTTTGTATTCTATCTCCGTTTATCTATAGTGTTTCCACTGTATCTCTTTGTATAATTTTATGTAATTGCTCTACAGGTTACAATATATGTATATAATATCACAGTCCATTAATAACAACTTTTTTTTTTTTTAACTGCTTTAAGTGGAAGGTAGAAACCTTACCACCTTTTAGATCATTCTACCTTCCCCCCACTTTATGGTACAATTGGCTTAAATATTAGCTCTATATACATTGAGAACCACAAGGCAAGGTTATAATTTTTACTTTCAACCATCAAACACATTTTTTAAAACTCAAATATTGTTTAATGTTTAGTACATGTGTGTTTAGGTATGCATATAGATGTATAACATATGTACATGTGTGTATGTGTATACCCCTTACACTTATTCATTCTTGATGTTAGAGATTTCCTACTGTTATCATTTACTTCCTTTCTGAAGAAATTCCTTTAGCCATTCTTTTAGAGCTGGTCTACTGGTAGCATTCTTAATTTTCTTCATCTGCCAATGTGATTATTTCATCTCCATTCCTGAAGGATATTTTTACTCTATATAGAATTTTGGCTTGGTCCTTTCTTTCAGAATTTGAAAAATATTGTATACTTCCTTGTGGCTTGCATGGTTCCTGATTTAAAAAATATGCTGTCCTTTATTTTTTATTATTATTTTTATGCTGTCCTTTAAATGATTGTTCTTCTATAAGTAATATTTTGCTTTTCACTAGCTGCTTTCAGGACTTTGTCTTTAGTTTTCAGCAGTTTGAAAGTAAACATCTTTAACTTTGAAAAGTTTTCAGCTATTATTTCTTCAAATATTTTTTCACATGTGCACTCTTTTCTTGTTCTTGTGTGACTCTGATGACAGAAATGTTCAATCTTTATTGTTGTCCTGTATTACTCTAAGGCTCTCTTCATTTCTTTTTAGTCTATTCTCTTTGTTGTACAGTTTGGATATTTTCTTTTGATTCATTTTTAAGTTAATTGATTGTTTCCTCTGTCATTTCCATTCTGCTGTTGAGCCTGTCCAGTGAGTTTTTTCAGTTTCATACATTAATTAGTTTTAAAATTTCCATTTGGGACTCTATATATTCTCTTGCTGAGAGTTTAAATTTTCTTGTTGGAGAATTTTGATGATAGCTGCTTTAAAATCCTTTTCAGGGTTTCCTGGGTGGCTCAAACAAACAGTTAATCATCTGCATTGTCTCAGGTCGTGATATCGGTCCTGGGATTGAGCCCTGTGTTGGGTATCCTGTTTCAGCAGGGATTCTGCTTCTCCCTCTCCCTCTGACCTTCCCCCCTGCTCATTTTCTTTCTCTCTCTCTCAAATGAATAAATAAAAAACCTTAAAAAAACCCTTTTCAAATAATTCTAACATCTATATCATCTTGGTGTTGGGTCTACTGGTTGCCTTTTCTTCTCAAGTTGAGACTTTCGTAAGGTTCTTGGTATGACAAGTAATTTTGGATTGCATTCTAGACTTTTTTTAGTATTCTGGTTCCCATTTAAATTGTTATACTTAACAGGGAACTTTTTTGGTTGTGGTTCAAAGATCAGTTTAGTTTTCAAGTCTTGCTGTGCCATTCTGGTCTGCTCTACTTATATGCTACCAAGAGCCCAACCCAAAACCTGAGTATTATTTTAGACCATTGTTTAGTTCTGAAACTTTTTGCTGTGTTGTTTCTGGTCATTTTTACACATGAGTCGGGCTCAGAAATATGTCTAGGATTTTGTACATGTATTTAGAGGATTTGTTTCTCTAGCTCCTTCTTCATTATAATCTTCCCCCTACTACCTAGTTGAGCTGGGGTCAGAAATCTGTTTTATTATTCCAGGGTGGTGCTGGAAGACAGGGCTCCCCCCATGTTCTCCATAGCTGCAGTGTGGAGAGAGAAAAGATATTGCCTCATTAATGCAGGACCTTAACACAGAATTAGAAGACGGAACTCAGCCCACAGTTTCTGGGCCACAGTGCCTGGTGAGGAGGGAGAGGAGTACCACTTTTGTCGTTGTTTGCCTAGAGTAGGACATGTATGGTCAAAATGTTTTTGTCTTGGCTGAGCTGCCCCTTTCCCAGTCCTTTGTCTAGAGAAACCAGAAAGTCTTTTCTTGACACTTTTTTGGTTGTGCTCATTACTGTTTTCAGGTTGTGAGCCTCTCCAGAGCTCAGACCAGGACATACTAGAAGTCAGACCAAACCAAATCAAAGAGAAACTAGGAAACTGCTTCCTGGGTTAGTCCTTATGTCCATGGTCCCAGGCCATCTTCTTTATTCCACTTCTTTATTCCACTTTTCAGAATCTTCTGTCATTTGCTTTATGAATTTTGTCTGGGGTGGTTTTTTGTTGTTGAATTACAGTATGTTTATGCTGAAATATGGATAGAATATGCATATTCCATATTGTCCTGGCCTAGAAGACCTTGTTTCAGTTTTAAATTATGAACATTAGTACATTAGTTGAGGAACTAATGTACTTAGTTCCTTCATGCCCGTTTTTTACCTACAGTATTTTTTTCTAAGTGTGCAGTGTTTCCCTGGGAGGATTTTCCCTGATGATTACATCTCATTTTGTTTTCTCATCCCATTAGTTACAGCTTCTAGAGCAGAAGTCAGCAAACTGTGGCCTGCCTCCGTTATTCAGCCTTCTGCCTTTTGTATGATGTATGAGCTCAAAATGGGTTTTATATTTTTAAATGGTTGGGAAAAACCTCAAAAGAGGAATAATATATGAAAATTATATTAAATACAAGTTATATTAAATTCAAATTTCAGTGTTCATATATAAAGTTTAATTGGAACATGGTCATATTTATACTTTCCATATTGTCCATGGCTGCTTTCATGGTATAGCAGCAGAGTTGAGTGTTGGAACAGAGAGCCTATGCCAGCGTTTTGAAGATAAGTAAACCATAGTGGTGATAGTCAACGTGTTTTCCTTGTTTTCCTTTATGGATAATTGATTTCACTGCATACTGCTTTTCAGTATGTTGTTGCCGATTAGGCTAAGATAATATTTTCACCTGAAAGATAATTTGTTTCTGGTTTCTAAAGATTCTTGAGAACTTTCCCTCACAAATATGGTTTTTTTCTTCCATTTCCTGATTTGTTGAATGCTACCTGCTAGGTAAGAGAAAAATCTAAGAGCAGTAGCCCTCGACACCTCTCTCTCTGTCGCCTCAAGAGCAAATCCACTATCAAGTCCTGTTCAGTTTACCTCCTAATAGCTCCCTGCTTGTAATGCTTTTACATCTTTGCCAGTAGTCTAACCTTACTGGGCTGCTCACATTCTACCTAGCCAGAGTGCTCATTCCCTCATGCTTCCATTCTCCAAAGGCATCTAAATGCTTGTAGAACAAAGAAAAATCCTCTTTATATGGTCCTGTTCTGCATCTTCAACCTTCTCTGGCACCATGCTCTTCATGCTCCAGTTACAGTGGCTTCTTTCAGGCCCTGCTCCCTCCATTTCTGAGACTACTAGCTAGAATTGTTCCCTCTCCTCCTTTCCTGTTAACTTACAGGGTCTTTGAGTCCCGTAATTCTTCTCCTATCACTTGTCACAATTGTCCATTTGTTTAATGTCTTTTTTTTTCTTAGACTGTAAGCTTCATGAAGGTAGGGATTTCGTTAGATTTTGCTTGTTACTATTTCATTTCTAGTACCAAGAGCAGGACCTGACATACAGTAAATCCTCAATAAATTTTTTTTCTAATGAATGCATGAAAAAAAATCAGTTTTACAAGTAGCTTTTTGGGCATTCATTAGGATAATTGTGTGTTTTTTATTCTGAATTATTTTAATGATGATTTTTATTAATATGTTCTTTAATAATAGACCACAGCTAGATTTCTGAAGTAAATCTCTAGCAGGGTGGAGACTCAAGAAAAAGATGCAGTTCAAAGACAGATCAGGAGAATTTTTTTTGGCTTGGGGGAGGAACAGTCTTCTGTACACACCTTCAACTGATTGGATACAACCTGCCCATATGATGAAGGACAATCTGAATTACTTGAAATCCAGTAGTTTAAATGTAAATCTCATCCAGAAATACCTTCACAGAAACATCAGACTAATGTTTTACCAACTTGCACCCATATGCATCTCCTTAAACCATACTTAATTTCTGAATAAAGACAATAACAAGGTTATGCTTCTACCTAGCGTGATAGAGCTACCCTACATACAACCAAAAACTCACTAATCTTTTCCCTAGCAGAGGATGCAAAGTCCTTGGATGATGTTTACTTTTCTTCTTGATAACCTGTAACTTAACTACTGTTAACACTTAACTACTGTGATGTAGTTAACAGTACTTGAGTACGATGATCAGCTATTTAATCTGATATTTTTCCCTGAAGGAAATATTTACATATCTATCTTCTATTGCTGCCCATTTTTAAAAAAAGATTTATCTATATATTTTTGAGAGAGAGAAAGTATGCATGCCTTCATGCCCGAGTAGGGCAGAGGGGGAGAATTTTAGGCAAACTCCCTGCTGAGTGCACAGCTTGATGCCAAGCTCAGTCTCCCAACCCATGAGATCATGACCTGAGCTGAAATCATGAGTCAGACACTTAACCTACTGAGCTACCCCAGGTGCCCCATTTGCTGTCTATTTTCTATTGCAGAAGACATTAAAACTTATTAGGGTAAAGCAACAACCATCTAATTAGCTTACCATTCTTTGAATCAGTAAACTGTACTGGGTTAGGTGTCTGGTTCTTCTCTGGTCTTGACTAGAGTCATTTATGCAGCTGTAGTCAGCTCCTGGTTAATCGGGCTGAGATTGTCTCAAGGACATGTCTGGCAGTTGGTGTTGGCAGTCTGCTAGACTTCTCTATGTAAAAAAGTTAGGGCTTTTTACATAGCCAGGGCTTCATATTATGGCAGCAGTGTTCCCAGAGAACAAATTGGAAACTGCAGGGTCTCTTGAGGTGATAGCTTGGAAGTTATATCATCACTTCTTCTGCATTTTATTGGCTTAAGTCACAAGGCCAGCTCAAATTCAAGGGATGGGGGACATAAGCTCTTCCTTTAGATAGGAGTACTAGATTCTTACTATAAAAGGTATGTGCAGAATTTTTATAGCCATCTTCACAAATAGTCTACCACATTGCCTCCCCCCCCCCCTTCTGACTACTTAAAAAATGTTTTTTTAATTCTTTGGTTTTCAGAAATATTCAGTGGTATATAAAGACAGATTTTTCTTCTTTTATCTGTTTGAAGTTCTTAGGATTTCCTGAATCTGTGGCTTGATGTCTTTTGTCAGTTTTGGAGAATTTTTAGCCTTTGTTTATTCCTTTCTTCAGTCCATTGCCTAGGATACTGGTTTTGTGTGGGGCACTTTGCTAATGCTGGGTAGATTTTGTTAGATGAGCAGACATGGTCTTTAATCTACATTGGAGCACAGAGTCTTGATTAAATGACAGATAAGGGGCATCTGGGTGGCTCATTGGTTGAGAGTCTGCCTTCAGCTTGGGGCGTGATCCCAGGGTCTGGGATTGAGTCCCATATCGGGCTCCTTGTAGGGACCCTGCTTCTCCCTCTGTCTATGTCTCTGCCTCTCTTTCTCTGTGTCTCTCATGGATAAATAAAATCTTTTTAAAAGATAAAATAAATGACAGATAAATATATATACAATCAAGTTCTGTGAAAACAATGAGAAGGTTGCTATGGTAGTGAATATTTGGATTGGGGAGAGTATGAGAATGGTCCTACCATAACTAACTTAACAGGTTTCAGTTAAGCTGAGACCTGGCTGATGTGAGAGAACTGAGACTGGAAGCTTCCAAACAGAAGCAGTTGCCAATATAAATACTGAATGACACCAAAAAAGTAGGGGTAGAGGTAGGGGGAGTAGTGGAGGGAGAATTGAGATTAATTTGAAGAACTATATTGATGAGTTCTGGGAGATGTCCCACATCCCCCATCATTTTTCTCCCAATTTCTTCAGAAGATTAGTGAACTAGGAGTTGATGAATCTAGGCGCTAGATCTAGCTCTGTGATCTTGGACTAGTTAATCTGATTCTTCATTCAAAGCAAAACTTGGAGGGAAAGGAGGAAAGCGAGGACACTACATGGAAGTGGGATGGAAAGTAATGAAAGGAGTATGTGAGGAGAGAGACGATGTCCAGTTTCTTCATATTCCTCATAAGTGTTCACACAGTTTAGCACATACAGTAGGCATTCTGTAAGTGCCTGTTAATTTAACAAAATTAGAACAGATCAGAGAAATTTTTTTAATGGGAAATTAATCATAGAAGAGAAGAGTAAGATAAGAATTTTCCATCTTAGTCTTCTGTTTAAAGGAGAGTAAATGCATCAAAATGAAGAAAAAGAAAGACTGTATTTATCTACCTCCTGGATGATATGAGTTCTGCTGACTAACCTGAACTGTTTTCGGTAACATGAAAAAGGTAGGTAAGAAAACACTTGAGATGTGAGCTTCTTCAGGGCAGGAGTTTCTCTCTCTGCATCCTTGTGCGGCACAAGAGAGGGAACTTAGTTGAACAAATGAAGCAAATGATTGGTTCCCCCACTTTGAGGATCTTGGGCTTCCTTGCCTTATAGGAGAGATTTACCATCCATTTGCTTTGTATAAGGTCCAGGAAGAGATTAAGATTTTCCCTCATACTACTATTAGCCTGATCTGATCAATGGATCGTGGAACTTAAATTCCCTCAAAACCCAGCAGTCAGAGAACACATTGTTACTCTGAGGTAAACAAGAGCATACCTCTCAGAGCCTTATGAAGTATATTGTTTCTGGTCACAGACTCTAGGTCTTGAGCTGATATTTGAGAGGGAAAGATTGGAACTTAGTGGAGTTATACTCCCTGTATCTTAACTTTCCAACAATTATGTAAGGCTTTCTTTTTCTAGAAAGAGACTAATGTGGAATGAGAATTAATTCTCATCAGTAAATGCAAAGCTTTAAGTAGGTCATCTGACTTTGCTTTTGTGCACCACATTCACCCCAGTTATAAAAGGGCCTTTCATGAGTTTTCTAGGCTTTCATCACTCCCAGACTCTCCACAGGCATTGTGAAAGAATTAAACTACCCTCCCCCTGCAATGACAGTCTCAGGACTCTTTCGTAGAGTACACACTGCTCTGTGTGTAGCTCAGCAGGGACTCTGTGCAGACACTGAGTATATGAACAGCCCTCCTTCCAGATAAGAGATTTTAGTATTGATTAATGTTGCAGCATAGAAGTTAGTGTCTGCCAGTATCTGATATACTGACTTGGCAGTCTAATTTTTGCCAAGTTTGTTAAGCCAAAATTTAAATGTCCGTATTAAAATTATTTTTATATAAAATTTGCCTCTAGATAATTCTGTTTAATCAGTTGGCTAGGAGGCTGATGAATGCTTTAGATAACCTTCCCCCTTTTTTTTGAAGGAGAGAATCAGCACTGCAGATTTATTTTATTTTATTTTATTTTTTAAAAGATTTTATTTATTCATGAGAGAAACAGAAAGAGAAGCAGAGACACAGGTAGAGAGAGGGTGAAGCAGGCTCCATGCAGGAAGCCCGACATGGGATGGGACTCGATCCCAGGTCTCCAGGATTACACCCTGGACTGAAGGCAGTGCTAAACCGCTGAGCCACCGGGGCTGCCCAGCACTGCAGGTTTAAATAAGTTTTGCCTACAGGAAGAAAGGAAGAAAGTAAACATGGAATTATGGAGGGGTATTTTTTTTTAAGATTTTATTTATTCATGAGAGACACAGAGAGGCAGAGAGAGACAGGCAGAGGGAGAAGCAGACTCCTCGCAGGGAGCCCAATGTGGGACTCCATCTCAGATCCTAAGCCTGAGCCTGAGCCTAAGGCAGTTGCTCAACTGCTGAGCCACCCAGGCATCTCAGTGGAGGGGTATTTAGCAAGCTGCTTATGGTACAATCTGGAGGTAGTAAAGGATTTGCGTTGTACTGGTATTGAGATCTGTACATCTTCAGGAAATTATTTTATAAATCTATATATATATATATATAAATGTGTGTGTGTATATATATATATATATAAAACTTGAATACGTCAAAAAAAAAAACTTGATTTTTTTCAAGGACTCTAGCTTGTCAGTTATAACAGATTCCAAATGATTCTGGTGAAATTAGTCTCTTGGGGCCTTCTAGTTTACCTACCCTGTTTTTGCCCCTGTAAAATATTCTCTGACATCTTCTGAATCTTTAGTCACTTAGGCCCTTTATTTTCACGAATCGTTTTTAATATCTACCATCCATTCCTATCAAAGGTAAGCTCTGGTTCAGCAATTCTCTTGCTAGTACTCAACCCTGTTGCTTATAGTTCTATTACATTCACCCAGCAAATCTTAATTCTGTGTTTTCCAAACCATTATTGCTTAGAGAATTTTTCCAGAAAAGAATTCTTGAAAAGTGTATCTCATCTCAATTGGGCCCTTTTCTTTTTTTTCCTGCTTTTTTTCTGCAGGAGCACTGTTAGTCTTATCACTTCTTACAACTTAATCCCACAGTCTCTCCCTCTTTTTTATTTAGCCTTTGACTTTGCTACATACTTCACAGGAAATCTCAACGATGACAGATTGACTCTCCTTCACTTTTTCACTCTTTCTCTCATCTCTTCCTACCTTCCTTTCCTTCTCACTGAGTCCTTTTCAGCATTTACATTTGATTAATTCTTTCTCAACCTAACAACTGCCCCCCCGCCCCCCCCCCCCCCCCCGTTTAAATCAGTGGCTAGTTTTGCTAGGGTATAAAAATCCTCTCTGTAGTCACCTTGATACCCACCCACCCCCATTGTTTCTTAGGACTTGCCTGGAGGTTGTGAATTTTCTATGTAACCAGTCATATTTTCTACAAAAAAAAAGTCCTATCTTTTTTTTTTTTTTTTTTTAGGTATTTATTTATTTAGAGAGAACATGCACATGAGTGGGGGTGGGGGAGGGCAGAAGAGGGCAGAGGGAGAAAGAGAATCTCAAGTGGACTCCATGAGGTAGGCGCTGGATCTCACAACTCAGAGATCATGACCTGAGCTGAAATCAAGAGTCAGACTAATCAACTGACCCACCCAGGTGCCCCTATAACCTATCTGATTTTTATGATTTTTTTTCTTTTTTTTTAGATTTTATTTATTCATGAGAGACACACAGAAAGAGAGGCAGAGACATAGGCAGAAGGAGAAGCAGGCTTCCCATGGGGAGCTGAATGTGGGACTCGATCCCAGGAGCATGGGATCACACCTTGAGCCAAAGGCAGATACTTAACTGCTGAGTCACCCAGATGTCCTATAGTTCTATTTTTATTGCCAAGGCTAGGACCTCTCATAAACTTCTTTTAAAGATGCATTTATCTATCTATCTATCTATCTATCTATCTATCTATCTATTTATATTAATTAATTAATTAATGTATTTATGTATTTATAAAGATTTTATTTATGTATTCATGACAGACACAGAGAGAAAAAGAGGTAGAGACATAGGCAGAGGGAGAAGCAGGCTCTCCATGCAGGGAGCCTGATGCAGGACTTGATCCCGGGTCTCCAGGATCAGGCCCTAGGCTGAAGGCAGCGCTAAACCACTGAGCCACCCGGGCTGCCCTTATTTATTTATTTTAGAGAGACAGAGGGCATGAGCAAGATGGCTGAGGGAAACGGATGGAGAATCTCAAGCAGACTCTACACTGAGAATGGAGCTGGGGCTTGACCTGAGCCAAAACCAAGAGTTGGACATTTAACCAACTCTGCCACCCAGGTGCCCCTCTCATAAATTATTGAATAGAAGAAGTGATAATGGGTCATCTTGTCTTATTCCTGGTTTTAAAGGGAATACTTCCAGTGTTTCCCTACTGAAGATGATAGCTGCAGTGTTAGGATTGTTGTTTTAAAACAAGAACTGTTGGGACACGTGGATGGCTTAGTCGGTTGAATATCTGCCTCAGTGAGCTGAAGCTCACTCCATGATCCCAGGGGCCTGGGATCCCATGGCCCATATTGGGCTTCCTGCTCAGTGGGAGCCTGCCTCTCCCTCTGCCCATGCTACTGCCCATCCCCCTGCTTGTGCTCTCTCTCAAATAAATAGATAGATAGATAGATAGATAGATAGATAGATAGATAGATAGATAGATAAAATCTTTTAAAAAGAAAAACCAGGAACCATTTTATCAGGTGAAGGAAGTCTTCTGTTCCTAATTAGAGGGGTTTTAAAAATCATGAATTCATGTGTTTTTATCCAGTATTTCTTCTATGTCAATTAAAATGATTATATGATCTTTCTTCTTTAATGTAAGTGAACTATATTTATATGTGTCAACACATATTTGTACACCTTGGGTAAACTCTGATTGATTGTGGTTTGTCTTTTTTATGTACCAGATTCAACTTGTTAAAATTTTAAGATTTTTGAATCTATACTATTGATTATTGAGTGGAAGAGGGACTATACTTTCTTGTAATGTTTTTGTTTAATTTTAGTGCCAAGTTTCATTCACCTCTTAGAACAAATTAGAGATTAGTCCCTCTTTTTTTCCTCATCTGTCATCTTGGCATAGTGTTTTCTTTGTGAGGAAAATTTAACTTTTGATTCAACTTCTTTAATAGTTATTAAGAATATTCAGGTTTTGGGGGCGCCTGGCTGGTTCATTTGGTTAAGTGTCTGCATTCAGCTCAGGTAATGACCCTGAAGTCCCAGGATTTAGCGTCATGTCTGGCTCCCTGCTTAACAGAGGGAGTATGCTTCTCCCTCTCCTCCTGCCCCTTCCTGCTTCTGTTCTTTCTCACTCACTGTCTCTCAAAGAAATAAAATCTTTTTATTTATTTTATTTTTTTTTTAATTTTTTTTTTTTTTTTTTTTTATTTATGATAGTCACAGAGAGACAGAGAGAGAGAGAGGCAGAGACATAGGCAGAGGGAGAAGCAGGCTCCATGCACCGGGAGCCTGATGTGGGATTCGATCCCGGGTCTCCAGGATCGCGCCCTGGGCCAAAGGCAGGCGCCAAACCGCTGCGCCACCCAGGGATCCCCGAAATAAAATCTTTTTAAAAAAATAATACTCAGGTTTTTTATTTCTTTCTGAGCTAATTTTAAGTTCTGTTTTTGTAGAGATTTGTCCATTTTTTTAGGTTTTCAAAATTTGCCAATAGTTATTGATAATAATCTCTGTGTACATCTGCTATATTTGTAGGTATTTCTACTTACAATGTTAATTTGTGCCTTCTCTTTTTATCTGTTTTGTTAATTTGTCAAATAACCATCCTTTGGTCTTGTTTAATTTTTATTGTATATTTTATGTATTATTGATTATTCCTGTGATTTTAAACAGCTTTATAACTGACGTACAATAAACTGTATACACATTTAAAGCATAAAGTGGGCAGCCCAGGTGGCTCAGCGGTTTGGTGCCTATCTTCAGCCCAGGGCGTGATCCTGAAGTCCCAGGATCGAGTCCTACGTCAGGCTCCCTGCATGGAGCCTGCTTCTCCCTCTGCCTGTCTCTCTCTCTCTCTGTGTTTCTCATGAATAAATAATAAAATCTTTAAAAAAAATAAAGCATAAAGTGTATTAAGTTTTGACATAGTATGTGGTGAAACTATCATGTCAATCAGGAGATGACATATCCATCATCTCCCAAATTTTTCTTATGCACCTTTGTAATTCCTCCCTCTTGTGATGCCCATTCCTCTGTCTCCAAGCAACTACTGATCTATTTTCTGTTGCCCTAGATTGGTTTATATTTGCTAGGGTTTTATGTAAATGAAATAAGACATTATTGTAATAACTATACAATGTATATTGTATTGTATTGTGTTTCTGATGCTTTGACATCTGGGGCCTTGGATACCCTGGAGAGACTGCCCCTCTCAAGGTTAGCCATTTTCTAGAGATCATAAACAACTTACCTGCTAGTGTGCCTTCATATGCAAACAGCCAATTCAGAGCCCATACCCCAACTACCTCCTTTATGGGGCTTTCACATTCTAGGTCACTATCTGCCCAGTTCACCCCCCCCCCCCCCCCCCCCCCCCGCCGCCAGGTACCATGCACTTAGGGATAGCCTCTAAACCCCAGAGCCCACTGTTGTTATTCAGATAATCTAATCATAATAAACCTGTTTGCCTTGCCTCTACCTATTTCTTCCTGCAGAAACCGCAATAACCAAATCATCATTCTCACTCATTTCTCCTCACTCTTCCTGCTTCCTACCTAACCCTAGTGCTTCCCCATGTGGCCCCTGTGTGGCATGGCATTCCGCTTCCTCTTGGGAATTGTGAATAACAAACTGTCTTTTCAGTTGCAATCATTTATTTGTTGGTCTTATCATAACTGAATAATAATAAAACCTATGTTTTAAAACAAGTATGTACTTTCTCTTATTTCTTAGCATAACTATTTTGAGATTCATCCATGTTGTATCAGTAGGTCATTCATTTTTATTGATGAGTAGTATTCTATTATATAGATATAACAAAATTTGTTTATCTGTTGATACATTGATGGATTTTGGGGTCGTTTCCAATTTTCAGCTATTACAAATAAAGCTTCTATGAACATGAATGTACAAGCTTTTGTATGAACATACATTCCTCTTGGATAAATACCCAAGAGTGGAATGGCTGGACTGTATAGCAGGTTTGTGTTTAACTTTTAAAGAAACTGACAAATGGGGGAGCCTGAGTGGCTCAGTTGGTTAAGCGTCTGCCTTCAGTTCAGGTTGTGATCCCAGTTCCTCGAATGAAGTGCTTCCTGCTCAACAGGGAGCCTGCTTCTCCCTCTCCCAGCTGCTTATGCTCTCTCTCACTATCTCTTTCTCTCAAATAAATAAGATCTTAAAAGAAAAAGAAACGGGCAAATGGTTTTTCAAAGGAGTTATGCCATTTTACATTCCCATGAGCAATGTGTGATGGTTGTGATTTCTCCATATTCTTGGGAATACTTGGTATTACCAGTCTTTTGATTTTAGCCACTTCAGTGCAGTATTTTCTGTTTTATTCTGCATTTCCATAATGATTAATGATTTGTGACGTCTTTCATGTGCTTGTTTGCCTTACATATGTCTTCTTTGTTAAAAATGTCTGTTCATGGGCAGCCCGGTGGCGCAGCAGTTTAGCGCCGCTTTCAGCCCAGGGCGTGATCCTGAAGTCCCAGGATCGAGTCCCACATCAGGCTCCCTGCATGGAGCCTGCTTCTCCCTGCTTGTGTCTCTGCCTCTCTCTCTCTCTCTCTCTCTCTCTCTCTCTCTCTCTGTGTCTTTCATGAATAAATTAATAAAATCTTAAAAAAAAAATAAAGAAAATGTCTGTTCAGGTTTTTTACTTGTTATTTTACTGGGATGCTTGTTTTCTTATTGTTGTCTGTATAACATTAAATTAGTATTTGGGATGCCTGGGTGGCTCAGTGGTTGAGCACTTGCCTTTGGCTCAAGTCGTGATCCCGGAGTCCTGGGATTGAGTCCCAAGTTGGGCTCCTCCCGGGGAGCCTGCTTCTCCCTCTGCCTATGTCTCTGCTTTCTCTCTTTGTCTCTCATAAATAAATAAATAAATAAAATCTTTAAAAATAAATAAATACATTTACCATTTTAACCATTTTTAAGTGTGTAGTACAGCATTGAGTTTCTTCACATTGTTGGGTAACCATGATCCCTGTCCATCTCTAAAAGTTTTTCATCATGCAAAACTGAAACTGTGTACCTGTTGAGCAGCTCTTATATTCTCTGCCACAACCTCTGGTGACCACTCTTGTACTTTCTGTCTATATGAATTGGACTATGTCCTTAATATAAATGAAATCAGACAGTATTTGTCCTTACGCAACTGGCTTGTTGCATTTAGTAGGATGTCTTCAAGTGTCCGGATTTACCTTTTAAGACTGAATAGTACTCCAGTATATGTGTATACCACATCTTTTTTATCCATTCTTCCATCAGTGGGTACTTCGGTTGCTTCTACCTTTTGGCTGTTGTGAATAATGCTGCCATAAATATTGGTGTACATAATATCTTTGTGAGTCCCCACTTTCAGGCCTTTTGGATATATACCCAGCAGTAGAATTGCTCTGTCATGTGGTAATTCTGTATTTTTTGAGTAATCACCTGTTTTCCACAGTGACTGCACCAGTTTATATTCCTACTGACAGTGTACAGGTTTTTAATTTTTCTATATCCTTGTCAACACTTGTTATTTTCCCCTTTCTCTCTCTCCCTCCCTCTCTCTAAGTAATAGCCATTCTAATGGGCATGAAGTGTTGTCTCGTAGGATTTTGATTTGCATTTCCCTAGTGATTAGTGATTTGAGCATTTTTTATTACATTTTTAAATTTAAATTCAATTTACGAACATATGGTATAATACCCAGTGTTCATCCCATCAAGTTGAGCATCTTTTTGTATGCTTATTGGCCATTTGTCTTCCCTGGAGAAATATCTGTTCAAGTCCTTTACCCATTTTTATATCAGATTGGCTTTCTTGGTTGTTGAGTTGAGGAGTTCTTTATATATTGATTTTCAATCCCGTATCAGATGATTTGCACATTTTCTCCCATCTCTTGGTTTCCTTTTTATTTTGTTAATAGTGACCTTTGATGCAAAGATTTTTTTTTTATTTTGATGAAGTCCACTTACCTATTTTGTTTTATTGAACTCTGCTTCTAGCACCATACTTTAAAAAGCACTGTCAAATCCACTGCCATGGAGCTTTCCCCCCCATATTTTCTTCTAAGAGTTTTACAGTTTTAGCCCTTATGTTTAGGTCTTTGAACCATTGTTCAAAGGTTAGGTGTTAGGTAAGGAACCAACTTCATTCTTTTGTATGTGGATACAGTATCCAGTTTTCTCAGCACCATTTGTTGAAAAGGCTGTCCTTCCTCCATTTTTATGTCCTTGTCAAAAATATTTGGGTATATTTCTGTGGATTTGTTTCTGGTTCTGTTTTATTTCATAGGTCTGTATGTTTATCCCTTTGCTAATACCATACTGTCTTAATTATGGTAGCTGTTTTACTAAGCCTTAACATTGGGTAAATGGCTTTCTCCTATTTTATTTTTCCTTTTCAGAATTACCTTTGGTTTGTTTTTGTTTCTTATTTTATGCATGTAACCTGTGCTAGGGTTTTATATATCCAGAAATTTATTCCAAAGTGTGCTTAAACAGAACAAATACTTTTCCACATTCTTCTTTGTCATAATTAATCTGCAATATAAATTTAAACTAAATTTATTTGTTTAATCATTGAAGTAATCTGATTGACTTCTTGCCTCCAGGCTCATCTCTCTCCAGGCCTGAAACTGAATCTTGCCTTAGGTCTAACTTAATTTATTTTATGGCTTTGGTGGTCCTGAATTTCATTGTGGAAGTGAGCAATTCATCAGGATCTCAGACTTTTGCTAATTTTAGGGAGGGGGTCCTCTTCCTTTTATTTTAAACCTCTCTACCACATTGCCTTTTTTTTTTTTTAAAGATTTTATTTATTTATCCATGAGAGAGACAGAGAGGCAGAGACACTGGCAGAGAGGGAAAAGCAGTTTCCCTGCAAGGACCCCAATGTGGGACTTGATTCCGAATCTCGGGACCATGCCCTGAGCCAAAGGCAGACACGCTCAACCACTGAGCCACCCAGGTGTTCCCAACATTGCTTTTCTTAAGAGAAGACCTAGAGTAATGAAAGTTGATGTCTGGTGTACTAGGCCTTCTTCGGAAACCTTCAGTTTTTCAAGCTCTTTTCTCTTACTGGCAAGTATTCAGTGTGCTATTCCTACCCCACTCTCCCTTGATCGCGTGTATCAGTTTTCTGCTCATCCACACCCCCCTACTGTTGCCTCCTGCGCCTGTCAGATGTCTCTTGCCTGGCTCTCTCATTGCTGCTTTTGTCACTCTTACAGCTGTCTTCTTCTTTTCTTTGGCTTATTGCCTAACTTCCGTGGCAGCTGCTCTGTTATTGCTTGTCTGCCATTCTGCCCCCTCTCCCATCCTCATATCCTGCACCTCTGCCCCATGTAGGTACGTCATGTGCATTCTCCATGTTCAGAACTAAGCTTATCACCTTCCCCCATGGTATGTCATCCTCTTGCGTATAGCATTATGATTTACCTAAGTCGGACACCTGGGTCCTCCTTATCTCTAGCATCATATTGTTAAGTCTTCAGTTCTATCCCTGTAAAAGGGTTCCTGGACCCAATTCAACATGTATGTGTGTCTGTCTGTCTGTCTGTTGGCTTTGCCACACCAACAAGCAATTTTTGGACACCAGCAGTGTGTTCAAGAAATCAACTCAATTCTGACACTGTCTACTCAGCGATAGAATCAGATTGCACAGGTAAAGGGTCAGTCCCACAAAGCATCCCTCTGGTTCAGACAACTGGCTACAAATGGGTGGTTCCAATGACCCCCTCCAACTCAAGATGCCAGTCACAAGACCAAGTTGTTACCAATTGGCTGTAAATCAAAGGTTTCCAAGACTGTCTACATGGGTTCCCTTAATTTGCTGTAATAGCTCCCAGTACTCAGGAAAACCTGTTTCCTTACTAGGTAATTGATCTGTTACAAAAGATATTAAAAGATACAAATCAACAGCCAGATGAAGAGATACATAAGAGAAGTCCCAAGCAAAGGAGCTTTTTTCCTTGTGGAACTTGGTGCCTGGCACGGTGGGGTGTTCTAGTTTCCCTGTGTGGAAGCTCTCTGAACCCCCTTCTTTTTTTTTTTTTTTTTTTATAGAGACTTCATAACTTGGGCACAGTTGATTAATTCATTGGTCACTGGTGATTGATTTCAACCTCCAGCTGCTCTTCCCAGGAAATCAGGGCGGGACTGAATATTCCAATGTTCTGTTCATGGTTCGTTCCCCTCACAGCCAGTCTCCATTCCTGGGTGCTTTGCAAAAGTCGCCTTTATTAATATAAACCTGGTTATGGTGGAAAGAGTTTATTATGAAATGTAAGACACATCTCACCTTTATGGCTCTGAAGCATTTTTAGGAACTGAGGGCAAGAGACCAAGTATAACAAAAGATGCTCCTTGTTCTTATCTCTCAGGACATTTTAAGGGTTTGGGAGCTGTGCATCAGGAACTGTGAATGAAGATCAACTAGATGTGAGAAATATATTTTGGTCATCTAAGTGACCAAATATATATATTTCCTTTTTTTTTTTTTAATTGAAGTATAGTTGACTTGCAATGTTACATTACTTTTAGGTATACAACATTGTGATTCACCAATCTTTACATTTATATATGTTTCTTATAAATCACAACATCATGCCCTTTAAGCCCTCTTATCAGTCTCTAGATAAGAGATTGTCTTGCTCTGAGGTTTTTGGGCTAGATTACTCCTGAAGGCTTCAGTTAGTGGCCCTCCTAACATCAAACCCCATCAGTTAGTTGATCCTCCACCCCGCTGTCATTGTTTTTAAAATTTAAATTGTTCCAGTCAATCTTGTCCTTCAGCCTTTGGTGGTTCCTTAGTGTGTTCAATGCGAGATGAAAACTTTTCTATTGTGGGGGCACCTGGCTGGCTCAGTCAGTTGAGCAGCTGCCTCTTGGTTTTGGCTGGGGTCGTGATCTCAGGGTCTTGGGATTGAGCCCCACCTAGGGCTCTGTGCTTGGCCCAGAGTTGGCTTGCTATCCTCCGCGGCTGCCCCCACCCTACTTGTGCGTCTACACCTTCTCTCTCAAATAAATAAATCTTTAAAAACTTATTATTGTGGCCTATGAGCCCCTCTAGGATCTGATCACTGCTTTTCCTGTCATCTCACCCCCTGCATTACTTCCACGTGGCCTCACAGACCCCAGTCATTCATGTCTGTCATTTTCACATTCATTTAATACATACTTATTGAGGTCCTGCTTGATGCCTTACCTAGCTCTTTGCCATTCCTGGAACCAGATAGGCTTGTTCACACCTCCAAGTCCTCTCACTTAAAAGACTGTTTATGACCATTTTCTTAGCTTACTACTCTTTATCCTCCCAAGTTCAGCTCAAGCATTACCTCCCCTGAAAATTCCTTCTCTGGTCTGCAGTTTCACCACCTCACTTCAGTGCTATCAGCTAACATTATGGCAGGTGATAATTCAGAGTTTGAACAAATTGTTTATTTGGGCCTCATTACTGGCTATGGAACTACTGGATGATAGTGTCCATATCTAATGTCTGGTGGTATTCCCAGCATTAGGTTAAGCATGAAAACAAAGACATGAGCTTTGGAATTTTTTGAAAGCTTTGATTTTGAATCCTAGTAGCCACTCATTAGGTGTGTGGCCTTGAGGAAATTCCTTAACCTCTGTGATTTTAGATTCTTCATCTGTAGAATGGAAAAGTGGTATCTAACTCATCATGTGGTTGTGAAGATTAAATGGATTAAAGTATAGAATGCTTGGTACTAGTGCCAAGCACATAGCAGCAACCAAAGATTATAGTTGCAAAAATAGTTTTTGTTTTTAATAATAATATAACGTTGATTGAGTGAACAATTAGCTGAAGAAATTGAATCCTCCTTCTGGGTGCCTTTTACTCAAATCAAGAGAACCTGAACAGCTCTAGGAGAAGGCCCAGACAGAGCTTAACACTCCTAGCTGCCACTTCTTTATTTCTTCCGCACCTGGGAGCCATCCTCAGTAAGGCTGAGATTAGAATACCTATCTTTCTTCCAGAGAGCTTCATCTCTGTGAAAGAGGTGAGTTTACTTGAATCAAGATTAGTACTTGAACAGTTATCTGTATTGAATATCTGAAAACCCGTGATTGGTTAATGTGAGCATATTTAAAACAGTCACTGTTGCTTTGCTTAGAAATCTATAAAATAGAAATAATCTTTAATTAGTTTTAGGTGGCATTAAGAAGATTTATGTTTCTCCCATAGTCTTTTTAGAAGTTTTTTTTAAGATTTTATTTATTTATTCATGAGAGACATAGAGGCAGAGACATAGGCAGAGGGAGAAGCAGACTCCCCGAAGGGAGCCTGATGCAGGACTCCATCTTGGACCTGGGGATCACATCCTGAACCAAAGGTAGATGCTCTAGTGCTGAGCCACCCAGGTGTCCCTCCATTACACGATTTTTTTTTTAAAGATGTATTTGTTTTGGAGGGTGGGGGCAGAGGGAGAGAGAGGTTTTTTTTTTTTTAAGATTTTATTTATTTATTCATAGAGACAGAGAGAGGCAGAGACACAGGCAGAGGGAGAAGCAGGCTCCATGCAGAGAGCCCAACATGGGACTCAATCCAGGGGCTCCAGGATCACGCCCTGGGCTGCAGGTGGTGCTAAACTGCTGCGCCACCGGGGCTGCCCAAGGGAGACAGAGTCTTAAGCAGATTCTGCACTGAGCATGGAGCCTGGCTCAGGGCTCGAACTCCTAACTTCTAAAGATCAAGACCTGAGCTGAAACCAAGAGTCGGTTGTCTAAACAACAGTGCCATCTGGGCACCCTTAGTCTTTGCACTTTAAAAAGATCAAGTGGTGATAAGATTTATGAAGAGAAGTCTGGTAGTCCTGAATTTGAATTCTACCTACACGACTTACCAGCTATGTGATCATCTCTCAATTTCTTTATCTGCAAAGTGGGAGTTAAGAAGAATATGTAACTTGTAGAGTTGCTGTGAGATTTAACTGAGATAAAATGCCAAATATTGAGATAATTAGTATCCGACAATTGATCACATTTTATCAGCACTAATGTATTGAATATTGAATGCTTACCTTGGAGTAGATATTCTCTTAATAGAAGCTATTACAGCCAAAGTCTATACTCTGGGAAATGTGCAGATTGGCTGAGCTTTCCTTTGCTTGTTGGGGCTTCACAATATTTATTTATACCTTCAAACATTTTTTTTCATTAGCAAATGAATGCAGCATTGTACTTAACAGCAAGAGGGCTGAGAAAAATACATTCCAGAACACCTTCATCATTCTCATTCCTATATCATCACAAGTCATAATATTAGGAATTGGTCTTCTTATTCCTTATAACTAGCCTTATTCCTTAAAACAATCCTTATTCAGGATTGGAGTTGGTTGATAAGATAGATTTTTTCCTTTCTCATATATATGAAAACTGAAAATAAGCAGGACTGGTATGGCAGTTGGACAGTATCATCAGAGAACTTGATTTCTTTCTAGCTTTCTATTCTGCTATCCTTAGGTCACTTCAGAGTCTGTAATGGCTGCTAGGGCTCTAATTTTCACATCTAAATTCCAGATTACAGGAGAGAGGAATGAGGGGCAGAGAAGGGGGGAGGGGTTTCCCTTCCTTTCCTTTAAGACCACTTTCCTAGAAATCTCATCATATGCTTGAGGTTATAACTCCTTGGCCAGAATTTAGTCACTTCTCTACAACCAACGCAGGAAGGGACATGTTCTCTCTTCTTAGTATTAGCACCCAGCTTTCTTCCTTCTTCCTCTTAGATAAGGTTGCCATGTCTCCTGGGACAGTGACAGGGAGTGTATGTTCGGGCAAGGAGTGTTTTTCTTTGGCCCGAGCCAAAGGAACCTTTTCTCTAGCAGATATTAAGTATGCCTGTAATGGTACAAGTTGTAAATTTGGAATAATTTACCCCTGAAATGCATGTAAGGATCTATAATTGACTGTTTATAAAGTTAACATCCAAGATTTTTGTAGTTTAGGAGAAACGCCCCTATCCCCAAAGGTACACAACACAGTAAGTTGCAGTAACACCAGTATCATAGGGTTGGGGAGGGTTAACTGAAAGGAGGCATACAAAGCGCTCAGTGCAGATGAGGCTTTGAGACAGGAGGGCAAGAATGAGTGATTTTACAGCTAGTAGGCACTGCCCACCATACATGTCTCCACCACTGAGTATGGAGCCTCCACATCTATCCCTAAAGAGAATGTCTCAGACCTATGCTGAATTCAAATTTAGGAAATGCTCTTAGATACTCAAATATCAGGAAGTTTTTCAGAACTTCCTTTGTCATATATGCTAGGGCTTTTAAGTATTGTCAGTGGTGTCTTGGTTTTCCTCTGTTGTTTGAATGTTAAACTCTCCTGACTGAGCACCCTAATATATATGCAGTAGAACCATTTTCTTTCTTTTTTTTTTACTAAGAAATGCTTTTGTAATGAAATAAGGACTGTATATTGGCCCTTTTTCTGGGTGTGGTAGTATAGGAGAGAAAACACAATGTGTGTGCCATCGTGTCTGATAAATCGGGGAGCTGCCCAGAATTCATGACTCATCTCCCAAAGCCTCCCTGCTCAGTATTCTCTAATTCACAGTTAACCAAAGGATTATGATTCACAAGTGCTTTTTGAAAAATGAACAATGTATAAATTTGAGTTTCTTCCATTATTTTGGCTTTCCTGAAATATGTAATTCTGTCTTTACTCAGGCCAGTCTTGCCTAATCAAACATGATGTATGGGACAGAGGAAGAAATCATATACAATTCACTCTTAACAAAAGCAAACAAAGACTGGTTAAAACAAATGATACATAGACATGATGAAACACTGTAGCCACTGAAAAGAAAGGTAGGTAGATATATTGATATGGGAGATGTCCAGGACTTTTTATTTAAGTAAAAATGCAAGCTGTAGGTAGTACCTATAATATGATCCTATTTATAGATTTTTTTTAAAAAGATTTTATTTATCTATTCATGAGAGACAGAGAAAGAGGCAGAGACACAGGGAGAGTGAGAAGCAGGCTCCATGCAGGGAGCCCGATGTGGGACTTGATCCCGGGTCTCCAGGATCAGGCCGTGGGCTGAAGGTGGCCCTAAACCGCTGAGCCACCCGGCCTGCCTTAGATTTTTTTTTTTAAAGATTTTATTTATTTATTTATTCATGAGAGAGACACAGAGAGACCGAGAGAGGCAGAGACCCAGGCAAGGGAGAAGCAGGCTCCATGCAGGGAGCCTGACGTGGGACTCAATCCCAGGTCTCCAGGATCACACCCCGGGCTGAAGGTGGCGCTAAACCACTGAGCCACCAGGGCTGCCCCTATTTATAGATTTTTTTAAAAATGTGTAGTTTTATGTTGAAATAGCCTAGAAAATTTCTAAAAGGTTATGGAAGAAAGTATTTAGTGATTACTTTTGGGAAATGGACTGGCAAGAAGGTGAATGAGACCTACGTTTTACTCTATATTCCCTCTGTATTTTTTTTTTTTTTTTTTTTTAATGAACAGAGTTTATCATTTTTTGAGTAGTTTCTATTTGCGGTGAAAGGGAAGTAGACCAGTGTCCTTCCTATATAACAAAAGTAGTATTTTAATAAACAACATTAGAAGATTCCATTCATTCAGCTAGAAGATGAATAAGATCTGAGGATTTTTTTTTTAAGACTTCATTTATTCATGAGATACAGAGAGAGAGAGAGAGAGAGAGGCAGAGACACACGCAGAGGGAGAAGCGGGCTCCACGCAGGGAACCCGATAGGGAACTCGATCCCAGGACTCCAGAATCACGCCCTGGGCTGAAGATGGCGCTAAATTGCTGAGCCACCCGGGCTGCCTGAGATCTGAGGATCTAATGTGAAACATGGTGACTGTAGTTAATGACACTATGTTGTATAATTTAAATTTGTTGAGAGAGTAGGATTTAAACATTCTCACCCCCAAAAAAGATGTGAGATGATCAATGTGTTAATTAACTGAATAGGGGAGGATCCTTTTACATTGTGCTTGTATATCAAATCTCTATGATGTACACTTTAAATATCTCACAATTTATATGTCATTTATACCTCATAGCTGAAATTAAAACAATGTTTCCATTCATAATACCAGCATAATAGAAAATAATCAGGAATTAATGCAGGAAGAAATGAATAGGACGAAAATTACAATAAATACAGTAACACTTTGAGGAACACCAAAAAATAAATAAATAAAAGCAAATGGAGGGATCCCTGGGTGGCGCAGCGGTTTGGCCCCTGCCTTTGGCCCAGGGTGCGATCCTGGAGACCCTGGATCGAATCCCACATCGGGCTCTCGGTGCATGGAGCCTGCTTCTCCCTCTGCCTGTGTCTCTGCCTCTCTCTCTATCATAAATAAATAAAAATTAAAAAAAAATCTTAAAAGTAAATGGAAAAAATGCTAGGTTATAAATCCTAGGGTTATAAAATTCAGTACAATAAAATACCAGTTCTCCCAGAACTAATTATTTTATCTGTCTTTTATTATAAAAATGTTCAAATATAAAGAAAAATTGAATTTTATACCCTCCCCACTACCTAGACTCTATAATTAACATTTTATTTTATTTTTTAAAAGATTTTATTTATTTATTAATGAGAGAGAGAGAGGGGAACAGAGACACAGGCAGAAGGAGAAGCAGGCTCCATGCAGGGACCCCAATGTGGGACTCGATCCCAGGTCTCCAGGATCAAGCCCTGGGCCAAAGGCAGGTGCTAAACCGCTGTGCCACCCAGGGATCCCCCCCAAAAAAATTTTTTTTAAGTTGTCTCTCTGCCTAATGTGGGGCTCAAACTCACAACCCTAAGATTAGGAGTCACATGCTCTACTTGACCAAGCCAGCCAGATGCCCCCGCTCCCCACTACAGAGTAGATTTGCTTGTTTCAGTATTTCACAGACGTGGAATCATACATTTATATACTCTTCTGTAAGGCTTTTTTTACTCAGCATGATGTTTTTTTTAGATTCGTGTTGTTGTGTGTATCAGTAATTCTTTCAATTGTTAATGTTCCATTGTGAGAAAATACCATTGTTTATATAATTTCTTATTGATGGTTACTTGTGTTATTTTCAGTTTTTTGTTATGAACATTTTTGTAGTAGTCTTTTTGTGGACATATGTTTTAATTTCTCTTGGGTAAATATATAGGAGTGGAATTATTGGATTGTGAAGTAGGTGAATCTTTAGTTTTATAAGAAGCTGAGAGACAAACTAATTTTTAAAATAAAATAAAAATATCACAAATAGTAGCTCATCCTAAAAATCATTCTGTGAAAGGCAAAACCATTCCCACCGTTAGAATATATATACAAGGTTTCTGGCATTGTGCAAACTACAGCTGGTAGTGCTAGTTTCCTTCTGACATTTGATAATACATATTTCCGTTGAATTCAAACTACTTAACTATTCATCTGTATCTGTATTCATCTAAGGCTAGATCTTTATCATAGAACCAGCTTTTAAAATCAATTCAGAGAGAGGTGTGGGGAAGAGATGAATTTCGGAGCATATGTGGTGTCAGTAAATCAGATGTGACAGTGGGAGATTGAGGAATTTAACAACAAAGAGGTTGTGTGTGTGAGAGAAAGAAGGCGGAGCAGGGGAGGGAGAGAAATACCAATGGCTTCTCTGCCCCAAGAATTTTATTTTATTTTTTTTAAAGATTTATTTATTTATTTGTTCATAGAGATGCAGGGGGAGGGGGGCAGAGACACAGGCAGAGGGAGAAGCAGGCTCCATGCAGAGAGCCTGATGTAGGACTCGATTCAGGGTCTCCAGGATCACGCCCTGGGCTGCAGGCGGCACTAAACCGCTGCGCCACCGGGGCTGCCCTGCCCCATGAATTTTAATTTAGTATTTTGAAAAGGTTATTTTTAAGATGGTTCAAAATCAAAAGATGTCTGTGTACTGAAATGAAATGATCTCCAAAGAGCCTCCTTTCTGTTTAACAGGCTTCATAGTATTCCATTTTATGAATATGCCATCTTTTATTTATTAATAAATATTTATTCCCCTCTCCTGTTGGTAAACATTCAGGTTATTTCTAATGTTTTTCTGTTGCAAACAGTGTTGCATTGAGTAAGTTTGCACTTTAAAAGTATGGGCATATCTGTAAAATTCTCAAGTGGAATTATGTCAGAGGGTTTGGGCTTTTGTAATTCTACTAAATATTTACAGATCATGAGAGTACCTGTTTATTCAAATCCTTGCCGATGCATTATTGGTAAAGTTTTTTTATATTTGCCTGTCTGATAGGTGGAAACTGGTATCACAGTATAGCCTTAATTTGTGTTACTCTACTCATAAATGAGATTAGGTGCAGGGTGTGGTTTTTGTTTTTGTGTTTTGTGGTTTTTTTGTATATTTAAGAGAAACATTTGCTTTTCTGTACGTTGTCAGTTTAATGTCTTGCCCATTTTTCTTTTGGATTATTGATTCCTTTTTTATTAATCTGTAGGATTCTCATATATTGGGAAATAAGACCTTGGTGAATGAATTAGAAATATTTTTGAAGAGCTCATTCTTTAAAAATACAGAAGTAGTTAGTTTTAGTGGAATGGTGGAAAAAAGAAGCCAGATTGCCATGGAGACAACTCTTTCTAGAAAATTGGCTGCAAAGTAGAATACAGAGAATGCTAGCTGAAGGATTGATGTAGAGTCACAGGAGTTCTCCTTTTCTTTTAGAAATTCTTGTGTTTAAATGCTGTTATGAAAGGGAGGAAATAGTAGTTGGCGATCTACAGGACAGGGTTTCTGATGGACTGAGATTCTTGGAAGGAATTGTAGAGAAGGAGGACATTTGTAAGTATGTTGATTGGGAGTTATGGATGTCATACAGTCCAGTGGCTTCTATTTTCTCTGAAGTAAAGGCAGGGCCAGCAGCGCAAGGGTATGAGAGGAGAGGGGGTTCTTTGAAATCACTGCTATGGGGAATTGGAGAGAGCTGAGTAAGGAAATACAGAAAGATTGCAGAAATTGTTTGGACTTCTGTCGAGGCAGAAGTGATATCAGCCTTATCAGTAGTTTGATTATCTTAAGCGGCATTTGGGGCAGTTCCAAGTGTAGGGCTAATGGTTGAATTAGTTTAGGGTTGGGCTGTTTTTGGTTTTCCCCATGTAGGTAGAATCGAACAGTGTTGTAAAGGAATTAGGATGTTAGCAAGGGAGTGATGAAATTGATACCAAGTTTTCTTGGTTAGACAGAGAAGGAAATAGGACAGAGATAATGGATAAAAAAAG
Source organism: Canis lupus dingo (assembly GCF_003254725.2). Lineage (NCBI taxonomy): Eukaryota > Metazoa > Chordata > Mammalia > Carnivora > Canidae > Canis > Canis lupus. The sequence continues at coordinate 18,446,443 of NC_064266.1, read as the reverse complement.
TAGAGAGGAAGTCAAGGAACTCATAGGCTGGCTCAAATGTGAATTGTGGTGGCTGTCATCTATGAGGATGTTGAACTGTCTCTTCAAGGAGAAGTATCAGGACCTGGGGATGGGAAGAAAACTGTGAGCCACATTTCAGTGTCTTCAGTGATGAATGCCCTCAAGAACAGGGACCATTAGAGCAGACTCTAGGAAGAATAGTTTGCATATGAGATCCTTGAAAAGTGAGGAAACTTCAGTTTTCCTTCCTGACATGGATCTTGCGATACTTGTAATATAGAAGATTAGAGACTGGAAGAGGAAGGAAACAAGCATAGGTATGGATGCAGTTTAGTCTGGGAGGCAGGAAATTACAGGAATTTGCCTGATGGTCTTTATATCCTTTGAGAAGAATGAGGCCTTGTCTACGTTGTTCCTGGTTGTGGTCAATAGATACACCTTTTTAGTTAAATAGATCTTTTTACATTGACATATTTCTCACTGCCCAGTTTACGCATACTCCAGTTTCCATTCACTGTACACTTGTTCTTTTCCCTTGCAGCCTCTCAGGTTGTCTTCTGCAGTTTCCTTTTAGTTTTGATTTGTATATTCATGCTCTGTAGTGAAATCTGTTTTTCTTTTAACTTAATTTTATGCATTATTTTTATTTATAAAAATACTCTTCTCCATTTTAAATTATTATTATTTTTAAATATTTTATTTATTCATGAGAGAGACACAGAGAGAGGCAGAGACATAGGCAGAGGGAGAAGCAGGCTCCTCACAGGGAGTCCGATACGGGACTCTATCCCAGGACAGCAGGATCACGACCTGAGCTGAAGGCAGATGCTCAACTGCTGAGCTACCCAGGCATCCTGTCCCGTCCATTTTTTAAATTTAGAGAATGAAGTACAGTGTAAAGAAGAAAATATCATAAAGTGCTATGCTAAACGTTTACCTATTTTTCCTTCTAGTTTTTCATGCATATACATTCATGTATATACATGAATTTATTTGAGATTGTATGGTATATTCAGTTTTGATTTTTTTTTAAGCTTAAAAAATGAAGGGCTTGTTCCATTTCCTCAAATTTTTTGAAGATAGCATTTTGAATAGTAGCAGTATATCATCTTGAATAGCAGCATAGCACTTACTTCAACTTTTTCCTGTTTTCCTTGCTGCTGGGTATTTGGATTGTTTCTGCTTTCCACTTAATGAATATCTCTGTATCATTTTAGCCCGAGTTTCAGATTATTTACATTTACTTCAGAATAGAACCTTGGAAATGGGTCACAAAACAATATGGACATGTTTAAGATTCTTGTATAATCTTTCTGGGAAGGAATTTGTTATTACAGGCTAACGGCTGTTCCTACCAGTATTTGATGCCTTCTCATGAGTCTCTTGCCAGCATTGAATATTTCATATGATTGATCTTTTCTGATTTGAAAGGCAAAAATGTTATCTCGTCATTATATTCCTTTGATTAAGGGATGGTCAACACTTTTTCACATATTTTTTTAGCTGTTATTTTTCTCTTCTGTAAATTATCTATTTAGGTTCTTTAGATTTTTCAAAATTGAAGTCTTACTGTTTTCCATATCAATAGGACTTCTTGTTTTAATCCTTTGTCTTATTTGTAACAAATTCCCTAATTTATTTCCCTCCTTAAAAATATACACTTTTTAAAGAGCAGTTTTATGCTCATGGTAAAATTAAGCACAAATTAGAGTTCCCAAATACTCCCTGCCCCCACGCAGCCTCCCAGATTTGTCATCCTGCACCACAGTGGTACGCTTATTATGGTAGATGAATCTGCACTGACCTGTCCTTATCACCCAAAGTCTTATTTACATTCAGGTTCAGTCTTGGTGTTGTATGTTCTATGGTTTTGGACAAATAGATAATGACAGGTGTTTACCCTTATATTACCATGCAGAATGGTTTTACTGCCCTTAAAAATCCACTGCCTTTTCATTCCCTCCCACCTTCCTAGCCCTACAATCACTGATCTTTTTACTGTCTCCAGGAGCTTGCCTTTTAAAAAATGTCATATAGTTGCAATCATACAGTATATAGCTTTTCCAGATTGCTTTCTTTCACCTACTAATATGCATTTAGAGTCCCTTTATGTCTCTTCATGGCTTGATAATTAATTCATATCCTTTTAGTATTGCATGATACTACATTGTCTGGATGTAGTATAGTTTCTTTATCCATTCATCTACTGAAGGGCATCTTGGTTGTTGCTTCCAAGTTTTGGCAACAAAGAATAAAGTTACTGTAAACATCTGCTTTCAGATTTCTGTGTAGTTTTCAACTTTCTTAGGTAAATAACAAGGAGTACAATTGCTAGATCTTATGCAAAATGTTCAATTTTGTAAGAAACCACTAAACTGTTTTCCAAAGTGGCTGTATCACTTCGCATTCCCACCAGCAATGTATGAGAGTTCTTGTTGCTTCACATGCTCACCAGTATTTGGTGGTGGTAGTATTTTGGATTCTGGCCATTCTGATAGATGTGTTGTGGCATTTCATTGTTTTGATTTGCAATTCCTTACACATGTTGAATAGCTTCCATATGTTTCTTTGCAATCTATCTTCTCTAGTATGGTGTCAAGATATTTGGTCTATATTTTAATTGGTCAGTTTTCTTAATTGTTGATTTTTAAGAGTTCCTTGTAAATTTTGGATAACAGTCCTTTATCAGATGTGCCTTTTGCAAATATTTTATCCCAGGCTGTGTGCTGTCTTCATGTTCTCTTGATACTGTCTTTTGCAAAGTGGAAGTTTTTAATTTAAATGAAGTCCAGCTTATTGATTATTTCTTTCATGGATTGAACCTTTACTGTTACATCCAAAAAGTCCTCTCCATACTCTCCATACCAGGTTATTTGATATTCTCCTCTGTTATCTTCTAGGTGTTTTATAGTGTTGTGTTTACATTTAGGTCTGTAATACATTTTGAATAAATTTTTGTGAAAATATAAGGTCTGTGTCCAGATTTTTTTGTTGTACACATATGCCCAGTTCTAGCACCGTTTATTGAAAGACTATCTTTAGGGACGCCTGGGTGGCTCAGTGGTTGAGTGCCTGCCTCTGGCCCAGCACGTGATCCTGGAGTCCCAGGATCGAGTCCCACATCGCACTCTCTGCATGGAGCCTGCTTTTCTCTGCCTATGTCTCTGCCCCTACTCCCCCATGTCTCTCATGAATAAATAAATAAAATTAAAAAAAAAAAAAAAGACTGTCTTTACTCTGTTGTATTGCCATTGCTTCTTTGTCAAATACCAGTTGACTGTGTTTATGTGAGTCTGTATCTGGGCTCTCTCTTCTGTCATATTGCTCTTTTTTTTCATTTCTTTTACCAGTACCACACAATCTTGATTACTGTAGCTTTATTGTAAGTCTTGAAGTCAGGTAGTGTTAGTCTTCCAATTTTGTTCTTCTTCTGTATTGAGCTGGCTATTCTATGTCTTTTGCCTCTTACATAATCTTTAGAAACAGTTTTTCAAAATCCACAAAGTAACTTGCTAGGATTGTGATTGAAATTGCATCAGGGCAGCCCTGGTGGCGTGGGGTTTAGTGCCGCCTGCAGCCTGGGGTGTGATCATGGAGACCCTGGATCGAGTCCCACGTCGGGCTTCCTGTAGGGGGTCTGCTTCTCCCTCTGCCTGTTCCTCTACCTCTCTCTCTCTCTCTGTCTCTATGAATAAATAAAAACAAAATCTTTAAAAAAAAAAAAAAAGAAATTGCATCAAATCTATAGAACGAGCTGGGAAGACTGACATCTTTTTTTTTTTTTTTTTAATTCATGAGAGACACAGAGCGAGAGAGGCAGAGACACAGGCAGAGGGAGAAGCAGGCTCCATGCAGGGAGCCCGACGTGGGCCTCGGTCCCCGGTCTCCAGGGTCACACCCTGGGTCGAAGGCGGCGCTAAACCCTGAGCCACCCGTGCTGCCCGGAAGACTGACATCTTGATAATATTGAGTCTCCCTGTCCATGAACATTATTTATAATAGATTTCTTTTACATTTAGTAGCTATTATTTTTTGCTATCATCAGATATGCCATTTTTACCTTTGTGATTTCTTACATCAGAAAATCCTCATCCTGAGCTCACATAAATATTCATTTATTTGCTTTTAAAATGCACTGTTAAACATTTAATTCTTCCCATCTGGATTTTTTTTTTTTTTTTTTTTTTTGTATGTGGAATGAGATGGCAGTCTTACTATCTCCTCCTAAACACAGTTATTTTTCCTCAAGCCATTTCCTATCAAGAATAGCTATGTATACAAATAATCAGCCTTCCAGTTTGAGAGACTCTTTTTTTTTTTTTTAATTTTATTTATTTATTCATAGAGAGAGAGGCAGGGACAGAAGCAGGCTCCATGCAGGGAACTTGATGTGGGACTCAATCCAGAGTCTCCAGGATCACACCCTGGGCTGCAGGCAGCACTAAACTGCAGTGCCACTGGGGCTGCCCCAGCCTTCCAGTTTGTTTTCTAACCCTTTTGGAGGAAATTGCATGCTTTCGCAATTTTAGATTATGGTCAGGTGGGAAGACTGAGGAAGTGGTCAAATCTTGAATGGCTGCACCTTGAGAAGGCCACCTATTGAACCCATTTCCCTACTAGGCATGTTTGCTAGTACTAGAGGCAAACTCTTGGATTGTGAACCACCTGCATCTCCCTACCCTTCCTCAGAGATTCTCATGTATGCCTTGGTGAGGCCTGTCTTGTTTCCCTTGGAGAGTCACTACCATATTCAGTTACCACCAGTGTATGAGTCTTCTGAAGATGAGATATATGTGTGTATCTCTCCCCAGTTCTTCCCCTAGTACCTAACTCACTGTAGGGCACAGAAATCTGAATGGACAGATGAGCCACTAAGAGCAGTAGGAATGTTCCACAGCCCTCTGATGTGGTTTGAGATGAAATAAAGGGAAAGCTGTATGAGGTCTGTTTCAAAGAATATTACATTCATGCAGTCACCCTACCTTCTCCATGCTTCTCATGCCAAAGATTCTAAAGCCGCACATGGCGAACGCAAGGGCAGCTTTTCATAGGACCCCTACCTAGCTCTCATACCTAGAGATGCAGGGGGACTTTTAAAAGTTCTTTGGGTGATTCTAAAGTATAGCCAAAGTTTAGAATAAGGCATTTAAAAGTGTGTTCTTGGTAAGTTTTATTTGTATTGATATAAATATTCAAGAAAGTAGTTGGATTTGGGGGCAAATGTGCTAATCAAACTCCCAAAAGATCATTGGTCTTGTGTGTACTTTTAATTGCTGGGAAGATCTTATCTAAAATACTCCTTTTGGTATTTTGGACGTAGTTACAATAATATAGGACCTTGTCTAACATGGCTGTCTCTTTTCTAGGTCAGCATGGATTCCTGGTTCATTCTTGTTCTGCTTGGCAGTAGTCTGACACGTGTAGGTGCCAACAATGCAACCACAGGTAATTTGTCATTTGATAAGGCTGGTGTTCTGAACAGAATTTTGCAATCACCTTTAATGACCTAAATTGGAGACCTGAGTGCTTTTAAAGAACGAAAAAATATTAAAGTTTTACTTAAAAGTGATGGTATAAAATAATTATCTTTGGAACTCTCTGAGTCCTATTGACAATACACTACTTTAAATTAATTGATTATATGCTCATCCTTGAAAAGTTAAAAATTGTTGCTACGTAAGATCCCTATATATTGATTTTGAGCAAATAAGTAATGAGTCCAGTTTTCCTTGTCCCTTAAACAGTGGTCCTTTGAAGGTGGTAGAAAGAGTCCTGTGTTAGATAAAAGTGTGTGTGTCTGTGTGTGTGTCTGGTTTTTCATTGGTCCCCAGGTGTTTGAGAATTTATTTTTAAAATTTATTTATTTGAGAGAGAAAATGCAAGCAGGCAAAGGGAGAGGGAGAGAGAGTCTCAAGCAGACTCCCTACTAAAGGTAGAGCCCAACGTGGGGCTTGATCCCAGGACCCTGAGATCATGACCTGAAATCGAGAGTTGGCCATTTAATTAACTGAGCCACCTGGGCACCCCTGCTTGAGAGTCTATTAAGGCTTGCTGTTTTGTGCCTCACAACTTTTGAACTATTACGTTCTTTATGCGGTGTTTTTTTCCCCCCTTGTTTATAGTTTCACCTTCAGTAGGCGTTACAAAATCCATGAAAACATTGACAGCAGAATCAGTCAAAGAAGAGACCAAAGCTTCAAATCCTACTTCTTCAGTAACTTCTCTCTCTGTGGTACCAACATTCAGCTCAAATCTAACTCTAGGAACCACCTATGTAACCACTGTCAATTCTTCAGACTCTGACAATGGGACCACAAGAACAGCAAGTACCAATTCTGTAGTCACTACACTTTCACCAAATGGAACGTGGCTTCCAGATAACCAGTTCACAGATGCCGGCACAGAATCTTGGGAGGGGAATTCTAGCACTGTGGCAACCACTCCCGAAACTTTTCCTCCTTCAGGTACTAGAGATGGTTTCTGTTTGCTGTTTCTTTTTCTCTTTGAGGTTATTCACTGTTTTACTACTTTTTTTTGCGTGTTTTCTAGCCGTAAAATTTCTTGAAATTATTAAAATTGTAAACTAATGAAACTTAGATATAGAGAATTCTCAGGAATACCTGGTTACCACAGAGTTAAGAGGAAATAAGAAATATTCTAGAGGATATCCTGCTTTGCCTGGCATTCTGGTTAGACTGAGGAGGCTTAAGTGTTAAAGGCAGAGGAAGAATTTTGAAAATGCAAGAGAACTGGGAGCTAATTGATAATGCAAGAGACTGAAGATAAAAGACTGCAGAAGCTGAGTAATAGGATTAGCCTTGAAAAGAAGGGACCCATGGAGACCATGGGAAGGAGAGTGGGTCTGGGTATCTGTAACAGGGTGTGGGAAGCCCGTGGCCAGGGGTGGAGTTAGAGGAGCTCTGGGAAATAGTTAAGTTGCAATGTCAGTTTGTTCAGGGCCTCAGCCCTGCCCACTTCTTTCCTTCAGTCCATCAGTGGTTGAATGGGAAGAGGCAGCAAAGATAGAATCGGCCCTGTGTCAGAGACTTAAGTAGGGCAGAATAAGTTTCTGACCCCTTGGAGCCTCAGGTCCTGGTCTGTAAAAGAGAAGGGGTCCCTTAGAGGGATTCTGTGAGAAGTATGACTTCGTTCCCTGACAGCTGTAACTGTCATTCCTTTTCTAGCAAGAATCACTTTCCCTCTTCTGTGGTCTCATCCCCATGGCTCATATTTCTTCTCCATTAAATGGTGAGGGCCTCTAGCTTGGAATCACATTGTGCTCATGGGGAGCATTCAGAAAATATTTGCTGAATTGAATATCATTTGCTTACTACAGATGACCTCTTTTAGCTAGACTGTACAACCCAGACCCTGCACCTGCCTGCTTTGATCCGATGTTTTCCTCTATAAATGGTGTACAGCATTTGCAGTTAAGGGCACAGTCTGCTGAGCCGCACCACCTGAGTTTGAATCCCATCTCTGCCATACACTGGCTGTGTGACCACAGGCAAATTATTTAAGCTCTGTACTGCAGTTTCTTCATCTGTAAAATAAGAACAAGTGATAGTAATAATACTTATGTCATAGAGGAATTATCAGAATTAAGTGAGTTGATATAGGTATGGCATTTACAGTGTATACATGCACATGGCAAGCACTGTTTTTAAGTGGTAGACATTGTACGGAGAGTTTTATTTAGAGTAATCCTATGAAGTATCCTATGAATCCTCTGAAGTAGGTTCTGTTTTATGTTTTGCGGGTGGAAGAATTTTACAGTGATGAAACTGTAATTTAGGGGAATGTTTTTTCAAAGTACAGGTCATGACCAATTCATGAAATCAGTTTAGTGGGGCATCATATTTTGTTTTAAGTGGATGGTCCTGTTCATTTCTATTCTTTTTGTGTTATATGTATTGTCAAACTTTTGTTTCAGTTATACGGAAACACAGAGTTAACGGTATAGAATATATTTCTTGCTGTGAGTTATGGCCATTACTTCAGGAAGGAAGACAAAATGACTTGAACAAGCTGAAGTAGTCAGTGGGATAGGTGAGAGGGTAACCCAGGCCTGCTTGACTTTGCAGCCTGTATTCTTTACTTCTGTTCTCTACTGTCTTCATTTAACAGTTCTGTGATGTGAACGTGGATAATTATTTCCTTTTAATATATGCTTAATATAAGACTAAGAGGTTAAATGATTTGTCTTAGATCTCAGGGTTGTCAAGGCCTATTTCTCACTTTTGTGGTCTTTGCACTCTGCTGTTAGGGAACTGAGTTTTACATACTCTGCCTTAGGTCCAAATTATTCCATAAATAAGAAGCTGGTTATTGTACTCTTAATACATTTCATGTCTCAGGGGAGACTGAGACTACATTTCACTGGTGACTTTTTTTTTTCAAGATCAGTAAAACAAGGAAACCTTTATGTTACATCAGGTCACAGTCTGAACCCCCCACATCTTCATCACTACCATCTGACCAATCCTCCCATTAATTGTTACATCTTAATTTTTTATTGAATCAGTATTTGATATTTTTTATTATTATAACTGTAATGTTATTCCCTGCTGAGCTGTAAGTATAATGTGATTTTTCTTTTCTTTGGACAATTTTTTTTCTGGATTTTATAATTGCCGTACAGTTCCTTTTTTAAAGATTTATTTATTAGAGAGCAAGCACAAGCATATGCATACAAGTGAGGGAAGGGGCAGGAGGAGGGAATCTCAAGCAGACTCCCCATTGAGCGTGGAGCCCATCACAGGGCTCAGTCTCACAACCCATGAGATCATGACCTGATCTGAGCCACCCAGGTGCCCCAGTTGCCTTATATTTCTGTTTTAGTTTTCTTTTTGCCTATTGCTAGCCAATTCTTCCCATACTTTTCATAGCCTCTCAATACAGTTTTCAGTAAAGTCAGATCTGTAAGGTAATCTACAGATTTATTTCCTAGAGGTCTTCCTCCTGACTCATCTATTGTCTTACTCAAGTCTAGGCTTGATCATCAGGGCTGCTGCCCAGGCGTTGATCTGGGATTTTCCTTCTTTATTTTTTGGGAAATATAATAGAGAAGCGCTTCTGGCTTCCTGGCTTCTATATTGACCTCTTTCTTGGATTACCCCATTATTTGATAGACTATATCCTCCAGTAGCTTCTTGAGATATAGAGGTCCATGGGAGATACATTGCATGAGGCCTTAATGTCTAAAAATGTCTGTAGGGCTATGTATAGAATTTGAGGATGTATTTTTTTCTCTAGAATGTTGAAAGCATTGCCCTGACTTCTAATTCCCAGGCTTGGAGGATTCTAATGCTATCCTGATTCTTAATCACACTTTGGTGTGTTTTTGAAAGATCTTTTCTTTATCATTCATGTTCTGAAATTTCATGGAAATGTTGATGTGGGTCTTTTTCACTCGTTATGCTGGATACTTGATAGGACCTTTGGAGCTTTGGTTCTTCAAATCTGAAAATTTTTGGTTCTTCAGTTGGGGAAATTTGTCTTATATTTGGAAATTTTTTCCATTGTTCATTTTCTCTGTTTTCTTCTTCTAAGACTCTTGCTATTTGGATATTGGACATATCCTAGAATAATTCTTTAATCTTTAAAATTTTTCTCTCCTATTGACCTTTGCTTTGAGTCTCTGTTCTCCTTTTTAAAATAAGCATATATTTTATATATTTTTTTCTTTTATTTCTCATACAAATAATAGACATATATATTGTGTATATTTCTACACATCACTTTTTTTCCGTTAGCCTGTCATCCTTGTTCTGTACTATAATAAAGAGCTGCTTCATAGTGTAGACATGCCGTAATGTATTTATCCAGTCTTCCTTATCAGTATATGTTAAAGCTGTTTTCAGAGTACTGTTACAAACAATATAATTTGTCATTTCAAGCATATGTGGGAATATTGATAGGATGAATTATTTTTTAATATTTTATTTACTTATTCATGAGAGACACACAGAGTGAGAGGCAGAGACATAGGCAGAGGGAAAAGCAGGCTCCATGCAGGGAGCCCAATGTGGAACTTGATCCCGGGACTCTAGGTTCACGCCCTGAGCCAAAAAGGCAGACGCTTAACTGGTGAGCCACCCAGGCGTCCTGGATAAATTATTTTTAAGTGTGCATTTATAAACTGGTAAATATTGCCAGATTTTCCTCTGTTGGGAAATTTATTCCTATAAACAGTGTGTCAGAATGCCTGTTTTCCTATGCTGTCTTCAGTGCAGTAAATTATCACACTTCTGGATCTATGCCAGTCTGACAGGTGAAAATTAGCATCTCAGTGTAGCCTTAATTGCGTATCACTGAGTAAGGTTGAGCATCTTTCCATATTTGGAAAGATCACTTGTATTTCTTAAGAACTCTGCTGGTATCCTTTATCTGTTTTTCTTCTTAGAATGTCAGGTTTTTCTGACTTATTTATAGAAGCTCTTTAATGTTAGGAAATGAACCTTTGCCTACCTATTAAAAGTTGCAGATATTTCCCCCAGTTGCTCATCTAGCTTTTCTGCGTTGCAGAAACTATCATAAGTAATTTAAACTTCTTTTAATTAAAAAAATTGTCAGTTTGTTTTAACTAAACGTTTTCTATGTATTGGATCATATATAGCAAGGCTTTTTTTTTTTTTTTTAAGATTTACTTATTTATTTGAGAGAGAGCGAGAGCACGAGTGGGAGGGATGGAGGGAGAAGCAGAGAGAATCTCAAGCAGACTTGGCTCTAAGCAGATCAAGCCTAACGTGGGGCTTGATCCCAGGACCCTGAGATCATGACCTGAGCTGAAACCAAGAGTCCAGCGAATAACTGATGGTGCCACCCAGGCTCCCCTAAGAAGGCTTTTCTTACTTCATCATTACGAAATAACTTTCTTTTTTTATATATATTTTATTTATTTATTTATTCATGAGAGACGGAGAGAGAGAGAGAGGCAGAGACACAGGCAGAGGGAGAAGCAGGCTCCATGCAGGGAGCCCGACGCAGGACTTGACCTCGAGTTTCCAGGATCAGGCCCTGGGCTGAAGGCGGCACTAAACCGCTGAGCCACCCAGGCTGCCCACAAAATAACTTCCTTATGATTTCTTCTAGACATGATTTCCTTTTTCTGTATATATATGTGTGTGTGCATGTAGGTGTATGGTTAAATCTGATCCATCTGGAATTTATTCTAATGTGAAGTGTGAACTATACATCTGTTTTTTTTTTTTTTTCAAAATGGTTAATGACTTGTCCCAATACCTTTTAATGAATAATCTATTTTTTCCTCACTAATTTGAAATGCTACCTTATCATATATTGAATTCTGTATCTATTTAGGTTCCCATGTATATATTTGAGTTCTGTTTCTTAACATTTGTATTTTCTGTTATTTGTTTTCTCTGTCCATGAACAGAACCCCACTACTATAATTTTAACTCTAAAATAGTATTTGATAAGGTTAATCATCCCTTGTTAATCTTATTTTTCAGAATTTTGTTACCGATTCTTGATTATTTTTCTTTACGAACAGTAGAATCAACTTATATAGCAGGAGAAAAGTTATGTCACATTTATAGATTAACAGGGACAATTGACATCTTTAAGTCTATCCAAGAATGCAGTGTATTCCATTTGCTGAAGTCTTTGCATTTCTTGGAACTGTTAAAGTTTTTGCCACTGATGTTGCATATGTTTTATTCAGCTTATTTCTAGATATATCAGAGGGTTGTTGTTGTTGTTGTTGCTATTTTGGTGTTTTGTTTATTGTTAGTATAAATGGATTATTTTCTTCCACTATGTCTTCTAACTGGCTGCTCTTGAGGCTATGAAGGCTATTGACCGTTTTGTTTTGTTTTGTTTTAAGTATTTTATTTATTCATGAGAGACATAGAGGCAGAGGGAGAAGCAGGCTCCATGCAGGGAGCCCGATGTGGACCTGGCACCCCAGGATCACACCCTGAGCCGAAGGCAGATCCCAACCGCTGAGCCACCCAGGCATCCTTTTTTTTTTTTTTTTAAGACGTAATTAATATAGATCACTTTTTTAGTTTTGGGTATACTACATAAAGCTATTGACTTTTGTAAGTTTATTTTATGCTGGTCATCTTAATAAATTTCCTCAGTGTTTGACATAATTTACTTCAATTATCATAAGTCTTCAAATCAGTCTTTTTCTCTTTAAATGATTGGTGAGGGATCCCTGGGTGGCGCAGCGGTTTGGCGCCTGCCTTTGGCCCAGGGCGCGATCCTGGTGACCCGGGATCGAGTCCCACATCGGGCTCCCGGTGCATGGAGCCTGCTTCTCCCTCTGCCTGTGTCTCTGCCTCTCTCTCTCTGTGACTATCATAAATGAATAAAAATAAAAAAAAATAAATGATTGGTGAATACCTTCAGAATAAAGTTAGGAAGCAAGCAATGGTTAAAGCAGACAGCTTTGTCTTGTACCGGACTCTCAGGAGGACGCTAAGTGGTTTTCCATTAAATATGCTGACTCTTGTGTTGAGGTAAACCTATTTATCATGGTTAGGTTTTATTAATTTATTCCTGCTTTCAAGAACATATGTGTCAAGAATGGATATTAAATTTTACCAACTGTCTGTTTAGCATCAATGAACAAGATCTTTATGATTTTTTGTCTTTATATAATATACTGTGGTGAATCATTTTAATAGATTTCTGAACTTTGAACTATTTACTTTTCTGCAAAAACAACCCTACTTGGATTTTCCTTGAATGAACTGTAGCAATTTGTTTGATACTACTGTATTTGGGATTTTTCTAATGACATTCATAAGTTATTTCTAAATTAAATTGGTCTGTTTCCTTCATATGTGTGCTTTTTGTTTTGTTTTGTTTTGTTTTAATATATGTGTGCTATTTTTGGGAAGTCTTAGTTGTCAGTGTTTTGTTTTGCTTCACAGAAAGAATTGAACTTTACCTAGCTATGCATCTCGTTCATGTGTTCAAAATTACTTGAATAGGTCTGAGGAAAAGTCATCTCTTAAGATTCATTTCCTACATAGCTGTTAATATTTGTTATATGTTTGTCTATTTTCATGCTTGAGTTGAGTAACCATGTATATGTTTCATAGTTTGTTGCTTTTTTCTTCCAAAGAGCCTCCTATTGTATATTTATTGGTCCTGTCATTTTTCAGTTTTTATTTCATTAATTTCTTTCTTATTCTTACTCTTTCTGCTTAGATTTATTTTGTGCTTTTTCTTTCTTCCTAAATTGAATGCTTAACTTGTTTTTATTTTCCTTCTTCCCAGTTATATATTTAATGCTATGAATTTTTATAAGCACAGCTTTAGCCACATTCCATCAGTGTTCTTGTAGGTAATTGAATTAGTTATGGTGCAGTCTAAAGTACTCTGATACAGACAGACCAAAATTCGGTGGCTTAAGTAGACAAAAGCCTTTTCTCCCCTTTCATATTCCAGAGGTAGACCAGAGGGCTTTGCCTAATCAAGGACTGAGTTCCTTTTTTCTTTTCTTTTTTTTTAAGGGGGAAAGGGGCAGAAGAAAAGAGAGAAGTGTTGTTGTTGTTGTTGTTTTAAAGATTTTATTTATTTACTCATTTGGGAGCGGGGAGCAAGAGAGGGATAAGCTGACTCCACACTGAGTGCAGAGGCCAACTTGGGGCTTGATCCCAGGACCCCGAGATCATGACCTGAGCTGAAACCAAGAGTCAGATGCTCAACTGACTGAGCCCCCAGGCACCCCGAAAGAATTTTAAGCAGGCTCCACTGCAGAGCTCGATAAAGGGGCTCAATCTCACAACCTTGATATTCATGATTTGAGCCGAAATCGAGTCAGCCACTTAACCAACTGAGCCAACCAGGTGCACCAAGTTCTTTTTTTCTTCTTGGCTCTGCCATTTCGGCAAGATTGCCCTCATCTGCTTGATCAGAGATGGATGGCTCTCATCATTGGGTTCTGGTTCCAGCCCTTGAGAAAGGGGAACAGAGGAAATGGGGATTTCTTTTCTAAAGAATGTGATCCAGAAGTTACCCTCATCACTTTTGCTTACATGTCATTGCCTGGAATTCTTCATATAACTGCATTTGGCACAAAGGAGTCTTAGAAACGCAGTCTGTAGCTGGACAGCTTTGTGCTCGGCTAAAAGAAAACAAAAAACAAAAACAAAACATGGTTTCTGTACCAAAAGCAAGAAGAGGAGACAATTACTAGGGGAGAGTTGGTAGATTCTGCCAAAGAATGATTTTATTATTTCTGAGGTATTTTGTAATTTGGCTTTGCTTTTAATTTTCAGCTGTTTTCTTTGTTAATTTCTAGTTTTATTGCATCATGATAAAATAGTATTGTCTGTTATTTCTACAATGGGCAATAATTTATAAGGGCTTGTGGATATTCCACAAGCCTTTAAAAAAGTTTTCTGTTAGTGTATAGAATTTGTCTACATTGGTTAGACTTTTTTTTTTTTTACACTAATTAGATTTTATTACCATTTGTCTTTAATATCCTTAATTTTGTCCTGTTGCATTTTAATGGCCTAAAAGACATAATGACCTCTAATACTATTGTGTTTGTATTTCTTTTTATGTTCTTGTACTTTTTAGGAAGATTGATGCTGTGTTGTTTTTGTACTCAGAAGGACAAACCACTGATTAATGTTTAGTGAGTTTCAGCAATCTCATTACCCATTTATTGGAGGGTACCTCATTCTAGCTCCAACATATATAAACAAGAAAATATCTGTATCCCTAGGGCTTATTTTGTCTTAATTTCGGTTAAATTGTAATGTATTTCTTTAATTTGAGTGAATGTTTCTATTTTTCACTTATTATACAGGTAATTCTGACTCGAAGGACAGAAGAGGTGAGCCACTCACCTATGTCTGTTGTCCCCTTTAATAATGTACAATATTCATCATGTTTGCTCACAGTCTGTGGTAACCTTGTGCATCTATATGGTTGTGTTTACTTTCTCTTATATTGTGTCCATATTAACCTTGTAGTGAAGAATAATAGAAATAGGTGTTCATTGTGTTTTTAAATATAGATTATGGAATCTAACAGGATGTCTTTTAACAAGTAATAAAAGCTGTATCTTTATCATGTCACCTTGCTAATATCATCCTTGGTGATACTAGGCCATAATTTCTACACCACAGTTAATTTCTAATGTCTAGTCAATAATTGCCTATAAACATCCTAGCTTTTTGTGTTGTTTTTCCTAGTCTATAAAATGTTGACCTTTTGTCATTTTATATGGATTTTATGAGTTTTCACCTCTCTAGTGTGACATTCCCTATGGCTGGAGATGCTGTCAGTGATCTAAGCAGGTCTAAGCAGGGCTTCCAAATCCCTGGTCACCAGAGAACAGAATGAGTGTAGGTACTTATGTGTAGTGGCACACTTTGCTTTGGACAGTAGTAGGACTATCATCAGAGAGTGTAAGAGAAAGGGAGATCATCCAAAAGTCTTAAGAAATGATCATTGCATTTGAGTTTGGAAAATATTTATCTGTGAACCAATTTTTCTCTTATGATTTCCTATTTTATTAAATGAGCTTTCTGAGGCTTTTTTTCTCATTCTATTATTTAACCATGCACAGTTTTTCCTGCATAATTAATAGAACATTTGAAGGCTGATGAATTTCCACTAAGTAGGGGAGCATTTGAATCAGAAAAGTAGGGTACTATAATCCTTTATGTGTTGTCATCTGCCACTGTATTTGGTCAGGATTAATGAGGTATTATTTTATGCACAGATTTCTTTTGATTTTCTAGCTCTCAGTTTCTTTAACTCAGGAACTAGATTCTATCAAGTAGTATATTTGCTATTCACATTTGGTTACTAGATTCTCAGTACCAAGTGCAGACTTAAATAGATTAATAATGCAGTAGATAACTTATATTTGCTCCCTAAAACTTCTCTTTTCCCCAGTCTTAAAGTCAAAATGGTATAGGCTTTAAAATTAAACATACAAACTTTGATTTATTCCTCTACATAGGGTGTATTTTCTTAATATTCAGCCTTTTCTTGCCCCAATATTATCCGTTTTACATAGCTAACTAACATGGATTTTAATAGTTTCAATATTGTGGTTAAAAAGAAAGGAAACTATCTTAATCATCTAGAATATTGCTAATTGTGACATTAATATGTATTGGCACATATCCTTTTTAAGTTAAAAAATAATTTTGTATAATTGGTTTTGACTAAACAGGAAAATGAAGAGGCTTACATATTCCTTCCAATGTTGAAAAAATGTAATGACATTTTTACCAGAGCAGATCTTTAGAAGTATTTCTGTAAATTTTGATATCACATTCTAATTTTAAAACCAAATGCTTTCTGAGAAATGAGGCCAATTATTTTAAAATATTTGCATCATAATGGGTTTGCTAAGCAAAGTATGTCTTAAGCAGATGAATTAAATTATAAGTTTTTCTGCCTTGGTCTCTGGGATGCTTTTGAACAGCAACGGCTGGTGTTTTAATTGTCAAAACAGAAAGGAATGAAAAGGAAGGTAGACAGGCAACTTTGCTTCCTTTCTTTTGAAGTCTAAGTAACTGGTTATTTTCTCATGTGTATTCTTTTTAAAAAGCATTCCACATTAATTATTGAGTAGAACTAACTTTTTTCCTAATTGTAATAAAATATACATCATATAAATTTTCCCAACTTAACTGTATGGTTCAGTGAAATTAAGACATTGTTGAGCTGTCACCACCATCCACCTCTAGAATTCTTTTTTATAATCCCCAACTAAAACTCTAAACATTAAGCAGTAACTCGCCCCCTTCTCCCAGCCCCTGGTAACTCTTTCTGTCTCTATAAATTTGTCTATTCTAGCTACCTAATTTAAGTGGAATCACAATAATACTTTTCCTTATATAACCAGCTTTTCTTTTAAAGCATTTTTACTGCTGTTAATTCGGATGATTTGTGTTACATATACTAAAGCATTAAATCCAGTTCTAGCATTATCTTCTGAGTACCTCTTCCCCATGAAGTCAGTGGTCATGAATACAATTTCTAGTTGTTCTTTAGTTTTTACTAATTTTACATCTTGATTTTATTAGTTTTGATCTAGAGAGAACAGACTCTGAGATAGCAAGTTTACTGGAGAGTACTTTCTCTCTACACAGCACCTTCGAAACACTGAAGGCATTAGTATTGAGGAGAGTGGGGACATGAAATGTCACATGATCAGAGCAAAGGCAGCGAAGGCCTCAGTCAATCCTGCAGGAAGGTCTAGAGGTAGAATGAGCATTGCAGAGGCTTTTCCCTTTGCCAGGCTACTCTCTCAGGCCAAGGACAGCTCCTGGGAAAGCACTTGCTGAGAACTGTTAGCCACTAACCCTCCCAGCAGCTATAGGAATGGGTTCTTTGGTCTTGAAGAGGAACCTCTGTTTCCGTTCTCATGAAGTTTGAGCAACATAGTGATGCATACTCTCATTCAACTATTTAGAGGTTTTCCTGTGTAAGAAAACGCTACTGAGGGGATCCCTGGGTGGCTCAGCTGTTTAGTGCCTGCCTTGGGCCCAGGGTGTGATCCTGGAGTCCCGGGATTGAGTCTCGCATCGGACTCCCTGCATGGAGCCTGCTTCTCCCTCTGCCTATGTCTCTGCCTCTCTGTCTCTCTGTCTCTCTCTCTCTCTGTGTCTTGAATCAATGAATAAATAAATAAATCTTTAAAAAAAGAAAATGCTACTGAATGATCTTGAGATTATATATATTAAGGCTGGAGAGTGAGCAGCCTAGTGGAATATTTGGAGAAGCCCTGTATGCAATGGTTAAAAGCCTGTGCTCTGGGGCTAGACCATCTGGGTTTGTGAGTTGGCACTTAAACTTAGCAGCAGGGGGAGGTACGTGTCTGACTTCTCTATGTGTCTTTTCACCATTTGCAAAATAGGATAGGAACACAATTTCCTTCATAGAGTTGTTTTGGAGAAAGAAGTAACACAAATGAAGTGCTTGGCCTAGTGCTGGGTCAGCACATAGCAGTCACTCAGCAAGTGCTGGGTATCATATTGCTACTCCTACCATCCCACCATTCTGTTACTATTGATGGGAGACTAAGGAAGTCAAGAATCTTAACTGGTCAGTCAAGACTCATGTCAAGGCCTCTTGGAGGCTAGGATTTGAGGCAACTCCCAAGGCAGGGTCATCTTGGCAGCAGTACCACTACGACTGCAGACATTTAGCTGTTCTTCTGCCCTCTACCTTTTAAACAAAGTCCTGCATCGACCCATCTCATCCTGTCTTTTATTTCAACAGCTTTTTTTAATAATAGGATTTTCACATAAAGACCTTATCACCAATAATTGTTAAGCAGGAATACAAGGTAAAGCTATTGTAATCATACTTTAAATTATTTCAGATTGGGGCATCCCAGGTGGTTTAGCGGTTTAGCGCCACCTTCAGCCCAGGATGTGGTCCTGGAGACCCAAGATCGAGTCCCACGTCGGACTCCCTGCATGAAGCCTGCTTCTCCCTCTGCCTGGGTCTCTGCCTCTCTCTCTCTCTCTCTCTCTCTCTCTCTCTCTCTCTCTCTCTGTCTCTCATGAATAAATAAATACAATTTAAAAAAATAAATTATTTCAGATATAATAGTTTATATAACTGTTTTTTTTAAATCTGGAAATAGTATCCTCTAAACATTTGTGAAGGAGTCTTTGAACTACAGAGTTCTAGAACCAGACACGATAAACATTCTATGGAAGCCCTGAAACTCATTCAAGTTTCTCAGCTCTCAAATCAGATCACCTGCTCCCCCCAGCTTTCTCCTTTAATACTTTGCTCAAAGTTGGAATCTATAAAGGAGTTCACATTCTTGTTTAAAGAAGTATTTTTTTTTATCATCATAGCAAGTGACATTATTATTGTGAACTCCATAGCTTTCCCTAAGTATCATAGGTTCATTCAGTACCTGTTAGATGCTAAGGATTCCAGAAAGAAAGAAATATATATTCTCTGTCTCATGGAAGAAATGTGTGAACAGCAAGCATCAAGGTCTACTCAGCTACATATTATTTGGCTATATTCCACAGTAAGTGCTGCTTGAGAGTGTAAAAGACTCATGCCTGGAGAGTGGGAAGGAGGCATGGGGGTGAGCTCTGAGCAGTTTTAATTAATATAGTGACTAAGGAAAATGAGGATGTGCCAGATAGGGTGAAAGCAAGGAAACATGAAGGAGCAAGTGAGGTATTTGAGGAACCGTGCATAGTTGAGGTAGGGAGTGGCCAGAGCTAGCCTCAGCACAGTGGACCTGCTGGTACAGTGAGCACAAGGGTCAGGGTGTCTCCTGGTGATGGGAAGGAAGGAAATGACATGGTCAGATTTTTGTTTTAGAAAGATAATTCCAGAGGCCTTATGGAAGATAGGTGGGCAGTAGAAAATAGTTTCTGAATGATAATTTGCCCCAAGTCAAGAATTGGCTCAACCTAGTGGTTCAGGCTCTAGAGGCAACCTGATTTTTTTGCTGTTTTTAGAGCCACTATGAAGCACTTAACATTACAACTCTGCCTTTGAGAACTGATAAATACTTCTATCAGAAAGTGTAGGAACGAGACAAATAAATGGACTTTAGGAATTGAAGATCGAGGAATATGGCTTTTACTTCAGTGATTATTTTTGTAGTTGACCAAGGTGTGTCTGAGTCTTTAGGTGACTCACCTGTCTACATGTAAGCTCTTAGAATAACATGACCCTTTGTTTTCATGGGAAAAGGATATAGCAAATAAACATCTGTTGTCCCAGAACACCATTTTAGTATTTTTGAAATGCTACCCCATAGCCTGAGTCTAGGAAGTGAGATTTTGCAAGAGTGGATAGTGGAGAGGAGGTGGGGGTAGGGCAAAGAATAGACCATTGTGCTTGCCTTGCCAGCATCAGCCTGAGTCATGCAAGGCCACCTCCAGAAGACCTCGAGCAGGACAAGCCTGAGAGATGAAGTGATGACTGTCCATTTAGGGAGGGACCCTAGGAAAGTGATTTGATCCCTGAGCCTATCTCCAAAACTGAGATTTTACAGTGGGAACTGTAAGTTCTCTTCTGTTTTCTTTTTCCTTTCCCCTCTCCTCTCCTCTCCTCTCCTCTCTCTCCTCTCTCTCCTCTCTCTCTCCTCTCTCTCTCTTCTCTCTCTCCCCTCCTTCCCCTCCCCTCTTTTCTCCCCTCCTCTCCCCTCCCTTCTCCCCTCCCCTCCCCTCCTCTCCTCTCTTCTCCTTCTTGCTTTCTAGATTTTAATCTATTCATGAGAGGCAGAGACATAGGCAGAGAGAGAAGCAGGCTCCCTGAAGGGAGCCTGATGCGGAACTCCATCCCAGGACCCCAGGATCACAACCTGAGCCAAAGGCAGTCTCAACCACTGAGCCACCCAGGTGCCCCTCTCTCTTGTTTTTGTAATAGATCTACGTGTCCTTCCCTTACAGAGGCTTGGGGACATCGTCACTATTTGTATTGTCCTTAACTGTATCAGAAACATGGATGTAATTCAAATGTTAAAAGGTTACTTTTATGTTGAATGACAACATTGGAAAAGGAGCTTTTTTTTAACATGTTTTAACATGTTAAAATCTTACTTCCATGCCAGAGAGATGTTCTGGCCTGAAAGTTTGGAAGACTTAAAGTGGTATTGGTCGTGCAGTTTATGAAGAGTCTGGAGAATAGTGTAACTTTGTGGTTTTGCTTTAGCTTTGTAATACAGACAGGTTAATCTCTATGCTCAATTTCCTCACTGACACAACAGGGTTAATAATGGTATCTATCTTAGGGTTCTTAGGATAAATGAATGATATAATACATGTATGGCACTGTGCTCTGTGTCTGCTATATAAATGCTAAAATATTAACTGTAATCTTTTTTATTAATTTCTAAGTTATCTACCTAGCTGAGTCTCTTCTTGTCATATTGCTTATAGTTGTCAACTCTACTACTATTGGTCATAAACAATACTGTACCGTTCATGCCTCCTGATATTTATTCCATCCATCTATTCATTCAGGACTTGTCCTGATTCCCCCCCCCCATTTCCTCTTTTACCCTGCCTTATTTTTCTTCATAGCACTCATTAATACCTGTGTGATATATTTCTTTACTTACCTTTTATTCTTTCTCCTTTGTTAGAATATAATCTTCTTAAGAGTAAGGAATTTTGGGGATCCCTGTGTGGTGCAGCGGTTTGGCGCCTGCCTTTGGCCCAGGGCGCGATCCTGGAGACCCAGGATCGAATCCCATATCGGGCTCCTGGTGCATGGAGCCTTCTTCTCCCTCTGCCTACGTCTCCGCCTCTCTCTCTCTCTCTCTGTGTGACTATCATAAATAAATAAATAAAAATTTAAAAAAAAAAAAAGAGTAAGGAATTTTGATTTATTCACTACTGTACCCTCAAGACCTGCCTGGCACAAAAAAAAAAAAAAAAAGACCTGCCTGGCACAATAAGTCACTCAGTCAATATTTATTGAATGAAAGAATAAATATTGAATGCAGGAATATCTGTGTGTGATCTTGAATCCATACCTTCCAGAAATTTGTAATTTAATGGACATATAATGAATGACTTTAATTTAATGTGATTAATGTTATAGCAGATTAGATATATAGTGTTATGGAAGTACAAGAAATGAGCAATTACCTACAAAAAGTAGTATTTGATCTAGAATTGTGTAAGAGCAGAGGTGGTAATAACATTCTAGATAGGATTCAGTGGACTTTTTCTATCAAGAGCTGCATAATAAAGAATTTCAGTTTTTTGCAATCCTACTACTGTGTTACATTTATTCAGCCCTGCCTTTGTAGTGCAAAAGCGGTCAGGGGCAATATGAATACATACAGCTCTACTCCAATAACATTTTATTTATACAAACTGTCAGTGAGCTGCATTTGGGCTGTAGTTTCCCTGTTTTAGACAAAGGGACCTGCCTCATCCTAAAATCTGGACTGAGGTTTTCTACTAGCATGTGAGATTCTGGATGCCAAGGCCAAATCTTTTTTCTTGATATCAAGCATTTTGGAGATGTTTCTTTTAAATCAGTAAGTGTAAGAAGTAGAGAGTAGTAATAGATTTACATTTCATAAGGCATTCCACAAAGTTTCCAAGAGATTGTCACACTACGACTAAGTAGGAGAATAAGGTTTAGAACTCTTAGGTTTATCTGACCCCAAAGCCCCACACTTTGGAAATTGCTTTCTTTTGTCCTCATGCTGAAATGAAAATTTGGCTAGATGAGTAATAACTCCAGGTTCAAAGTTCTTCCTAAGAACTTGGTAGACTGTGGCACCATTGACTTTGGTGGTGGTATTTTAGATGTGCAGTCCTACATAAATCTGATTCTTGTTTCTCTGTAGGGAACCTTTTTTCTTCTGCTGAAAGTTTTTTTTTTAATTTTTTTTTAATTTTTATTTATTTATGATAGTCACAGAGAGAGAGAGAGAGGCAGAGGGAGAAGCAGGCTCCATGCACCGGGAGCCCGACGTGGGATTCGATCCCGGGTCTCCGGGATCGCGCCCTGGGCCAAAGGCAGGCGCCAAACCGCTGCGCCACCTAGGGATCCCTTCGGCTGAAAGTTTTTAAGAGTGGCTTCTGGTTGGTTGGTTGATTTCGATCCAGAGTTTCAAAAACTTTGTCAGGATGTTTTTAGGTAAAACTAGCTCCTTTTCCAATGTTGTCATTCAAACTTGATGCTCAATTTGGCCTGCTAACTTAGAAAACTTTATCGTATAATTTCTTTCCCTCCTTCCTTACTGTTTTCTTCTTTGGGAACTCCTAGATCTGTCCCACATGTCTCTTTATTGTCACACTTTTCTTCTCACTCTTACTACTCTGTGTTTTGGGAACGTCCATGATTTGGTCTTTCACGTTACTAATGTGTTTTTCTGTTTCGTCTTTTCTTCTGTTCAGCCTTCCTATTTGAGATTGTTTCTCCCCTAATTGTGTTTTAAGTTTCTAAGAACTTCCTTAATTCCCAAATTACTCCCTTTTTTCCCAATTTTTTTTACTGTGGTAAAAGTCACATAACAAAATTTACTATTTCAACCATCTCTAAGTGTGGTTCACTGGCATTGAGTTTATTGACACTGTTGTGCAGTCATCTCTACCATCCATCTCCATAATTATTTTCATCTTGTAAAGATGAAAAGCTTGAAGCTCCATATCCATTAAACTGTAACTCCCCACTCCTCCCTCCCTGAGGCCCCTAGCAACCACCATTCTACTTTCTGACTGAGTTTCACTACTCTAGGCACTTCATGTAAGTGGACTCATACTGTAGTTGTCTTTGGGTGACTGCCTTATTCACCTCACATGAGTCTTTAAGGTTCATCCATTTTGTATGCATGTTAGAAATTCCTCTCTTTTTAAGGCTGAAAATGTTCCATTGTGTCTGTCTACATTTTGCTTGTCTGTTCATCCACAAATGGACATTTGGTTTGCTTCTGCATTTTGGCTATTATGACTAATGCTGCCATGAACATGGGTGTATAGATATTTCTTTGAGACCCTGCTTTCAGTTTGGGGGTATATACCCAGAAGTGGAATTGCTGGATAATATAGTAATTCTCTTCCATTTTACATTTCCATCAAGAGTGCACAAGGGTTCTAGTTTCTCCACATCCTGGCTAACACCTGTTATTTTCTGAGTTTTTTTGTTAGTAGCAGTCCCTGATAGGTGCAAGATTGCTTCTTACTTTGTAGTGGCTTTTTGCAAGATAGCTTCTTATTTTGTAGTGGCTTTTTGAAAAAAAAATCAGATCAGTGTAGTGTCCTCTTACACAAATTGCAATGTATTTTCTTTTAATTTTTAATTATTTAGTTTTTAAAAAGATTTTATTGAGAAAGAATGCTTGAGCACGAGTTGGAGAGAGGGGCAGAGGGAGAGGGAGAAGCATGCCTCCCCGCTGCGCAGGGAGCCCAACTTGAGGCTTGCTCTCGAGGCTTGATTCCAGGGTTCTGGGTTTGTGACCTGAGCCTGAGGGAGACACTGAACCAACTGAGCCATCTAGGTGCCCTTGCAATATATTTTTAAAGATTTATTCTATTTCTTCTTTTAACGTCTGTTTCCCAGGACTACTATTTGATGTCCTTGGTATTTATGAAGGTCACTTGTAAAGCTGTGGTTGAGGTTGCTCTGGAGCATTGAGTGGATTAGCATGTGCTCATAGTAGGTATCCCCCTTCAAGAGGAGAAACAAGAACATATCCTAACCTAGGGGTTCAGTCATGGTTTAGGAAGTTGGATATAATTATCCTCTAGGTGGAGCTGCCTTCCTTTAATTTTTCCCCTTCTTCATATCTTGTGGCCTACTAGAATTATCTCAGGCCCCACCCTTGTCCTTTCTGTCATCAGGGCTGACCCAGGAAACCCTCTGTGGGCTAGTGTACCTAGCAATCACATGCAATGTAAAGACCCTTTCTAGATGCCAAATCTTTTTTTTTTTTTTTAAGATTTTATTTGTGAGAGACACACAGAGACAGAGACATAGGTAGAGAGAGAAGCAGGTTCTCCATGGGGAGCCTGATGGTGGGACTTTATCCCAGGATCCTGGGATCACAACCTGAGCCAAAGGCAGTTGCTCAACACAGCCACCCAGGTGCCCCTCTGGATGCCAATTCTAACCAAATTAGAAAAGACCTTTATGAAACAGGGATATTTAAATAGTAATCGTATATTAAATTATATTAAGGAATTAGCGTTGCTTTAGGATAATGTGATTATGTTAAGAATTCTCTCTTAGTGCTACATATTGAAGTAATTATAGTTGAAATTATATGTCTCAGCTTTGCTTTAAAATAATCCAGTAGGGTACCCCAGATGGCTCAGCGGTTTAGCACCGCCTTCAGCCCAGGGCGTGATCCTGGAGACCCGGGATCGAGTCCCACATCCAGCTCCCTGCATGGAGCCTGCTTCTCCCTCTTCCTGTGTCTCTGCCTCTCTCTGTGTGTCTATCATGAATAAATAAATAAAATCTTAAAAAAAAAAAAAAATCCAGTAGAGGGAGCCTACTGGGTGCCTTAGTGGTTGAGCTTCTGCCTTTGGCTCTGGGTGTGATCCCAGAGTTCTGGATCAAGTCCCACTTCTCCCTCTGTGTCTGTTCCTCCCCTTCTGCTCATGCTCTCTCACTTTCTCTAAAATAAAGAAATAAGGGGATCCCTGGGTGGCGCAGCGGTTTGGCGCCTGCCTTTGGCCCGGGGCGCGATCCTAGAGACCCGGGATCGAATCCCACATCAGGCTTCCCTGCATGGAGCCTGCTTCTCCCTCTGCCTGTGTCTCTGCCTCTCTGTCTCTCTCTGTGCGACTATCATGAATAAATAAATAAAATATTAAAAAAAATAAAGAAAGAAAGAAAGAAAATCTTTAAAAATAATAATCAGTGGAGTGGGTATGGACCAGTAGTTCTCAATTCAGGGTGGTTTTCCCCCACCAGACGACATTTAGCAATGTCTACAGATGACTTTGGTCATTACAGTTGAGGTTTTCTATTGGCACCTAGAAGGTAGAGGTGCTAGGGAATGTTGCAAACATTTTACAGTGCACATGACAGTCCCCTACAACAGAGAATTATCTGGTCCAAACTGTCATT
Source organism: Canis lupus dingo (assembly GCF_003254725.2). Classification (NCBI taxonomy): domain Eukaryota; kingdom Metazoa; phylum Chordata; class Mammalia; order Carnivora; family Canidae; genus Canis; species Canis lupus. Next base: position 18,420,910 of record NC_064266.1, on the reverse strand, counting down.
AGCCTGAGGTTGAGAAATCCTGGTAGAGATGAAGAAAACTGGCATATAAGTGAAATGGTGAAGTAAAGTGAAAGTACACAAGGATTCATTGTAGTATTCTCTTTACACATATGTGAGTTTGAAAGTTTTGCATAATACAGAGTTTAAAAATATATTTACAACTTATATTGAAAGAAAAAAAAAGCTAGCAGCACTCTAATCCTGCACCGTGTATGGGGTGCTGTTTTCCCAGCTGAGTTTGGATGGGGCACTATAGCTTGTTACCCAGCCTATGGATGTACTGTCCCTGCATCAACATACCTTTGGTTAAATACTATCTCATGGGCAGCCTGGGTGGCTTAGCGGTTTGGTGCCGCCTGCAGCCCAGAACATGATCCTGGAGACCCGCGATCAAGTCCCATGTCGGGCTCCCTGCATGGAGCCTGCTTCTCCCTCTACCTGTGTCTCTGCCTGCCTCTCTCTCTCTCTCTCTCTCTCTCTCTGTCATGAATAAATAAATAAAATCTTAAAAAAAATAAATACTATCTCACTACCCCAAGGCCCACTCTCATCCCCAGGCCTGGTTGACTCTAAGCTTGCGGTATTTCCAGGCCCAGACTGGTTGAACTAGTGCTCACCTTTGAACCGGAGGCTCTGTAGCTCTGATTGATCTCTGCAATAGTCTAATCCCTCTGCATGGTCTTCTATAAATCCCTGGTTTAGGTCTACTAATGACACTCTTTCTTGCCTTCCAGATACACTTTTTTTTTAAAAAAGATTTTATTTATTTATTCATGAGAGACAGAGAGAGAGACAGAGAGAGAGACAGAGAGAGGCAGAGACCCAGGCAGAGGGAGAAGCAGGCTCCATGCAGGGAGCCCAATGTGGAACTCAATCCTGGGTCTCCAGGATCAGGCCCCGGGCTGAAGGCGGTGCTAAACCGCTGAGCTCCCCGGGCTGCCCCAGATATGCTTTTCATTCATTAGTAGATCTATATTTCCTCTAGCATTTCAACATACTTTTGGGAAGAAAGAAGTAAAATTATGGATTCAGTTCACTATCTTGAGCCAGATGTCTCTAATTACCTTCTTTTAATGCCTGGTGTGCACTCCTTTGTGATTAGCATTTAACAAAGACATATTTAATGATAAATCATTAATCTAGTATTTGTTTAGTGCCAGATGTGTGAGAAATTCTGGGTTTTAGGTATATGGTGAGAAAGAAAGCAGATATGTAATTCTTGACCTTGTGGAATTTATGATATAAAGAGAAACACTTACTAATCAACTGTACTCAAATAAATATATAATTACAAAGTGTGGGAGGTATTATCAAGGGCAATAACAGTGCCTCGTTAGAATAACAAGGAAGATAATAGCTGATACTGACTGCAAGTACATAATGTGTGCTGCTTATTGCGCCAAGAATTTTATATGAATGATCTCATTTAATCTTCAGATAACTTATTTTAGCATTAAGGAAACTAAAATTTAGGATTGTAGTTAGTTTTAGGAAGTTAGGAGAGACCTGTCTGGGAAAAGTAACACTTAAAATGAGAACTGGATGACTAGGAGGTAGCCAAGCAAAGAATGGAGGGAGGCTATGTAAAGCAGAAAGGAGTAACGTATTTGAAGGCCTAAGGAAGGAATGAACTCAGAGTGGTGGCCAAAGTGGAGTGAGTGCAGCATGAGATAGTGGAGGAGATAGGTCAGGAAGATCATTCTCGGCCAGGGTAAGGATATTAGATTTCATTCTAGAACCAAAAGGTTTTGTTTGTTTAGTTTTAAGATTTTATTTATTCATTCATGAGAGACACACACAGAAAGGCAGAGATATAGGCAGGAGAAGCAGGGTCCCTGCAAGGATCCTGATGCAGGACTTGATTCCAGGACCCCAGGATCACAACCTGAGCCAAAGGCAGATGCTCAGCCACTGAGCCACCCAGGTGCCTCTAAAACCAAAAGGTTTTATGTGAGAGGAACATGATCTGGCTCGCTTTCTTAGAGACCACTCTGCCTGCTTTGTGGAGAATGGATTGGCATTGGACAGAGGCTTACTGTGATACAGATAAGAGAGGATAGGGATTGAGACTACAGTGATGGCAACAGAATGGAAAAAGGTGGACAAATTTAAGGCATTGATTTTAGCCCTGAACCACTTGTAACTGGGTTGGATATAGATGATAAGTAAAAGGAGATTGAGGGGGATACCCACATTTCTTACTTGAGCAGCAGGGTGGATGGCAGTCCTTATAACTGAATGGTGAGGGGAAGGCCTTAAACACATGAAGTTTGCATTGCCTGTGAAATTTAAGTGGGATGACACGTAGACTCAGAAGAGAGGTCTGAGCAAGCATTGCAAATGTGGGAATTGCTAGTGTATCATTTGCACTTACAGCCATCTGATCAGATCAGCTAGAGTGCAGAGAAGAGTGCTAGGGATGGAGCCCCGAGGAAGGCAGACTCTTTGAGACTGGTGTTAGAAACAGGGGAAAAAAAAAAAAAGAAGAAGAAGAGGAACAGCTAGTGAGGTTAAAATGAGATGGAGCAGCCAACAGATAGAAAATCAGAAGCATGTTTGTTGTGGAAGCCAAGAGATGAAAGCTCTTCAAAAAGGAGTTAGCCAGTTTGCTTATTTTCAGATGAGAGCCACATGCCAAGGTATGTTTGAAAATTGCCATCAACAAAGAAGCATGGTATAATACCTCCTATCTCTTAAAAAAAAAAAACAAAAAAAACCTTTCCATTCCACATCTCCCTCCAGTTGCTCTTACTTCTCTCTGCACCTGTTTATAGTAGAAGTCATCACCTCAAATAAAGAGTCTGGTATCTGTCTTCCCTTTCCATCTTTATATCACTGGATTTATGCTTCTTCACCAACTACTCAACGAAGATCACTCTTAAAAAGGTCACCAATAGGGATCCCTGGGTGGTGCAGCGGTTTGGCGCCTGCCTTTGGCCCAGGGCGCGATCCTGGAGACCCGGGATCGAATCCCACATCAGGCTCCCGGTGCATGGAGCCTGCTTCTCCCTCTGCCTGTGTCTCTGCCTCTCTCTCTCTCTCTCTCTGTGTGTGACTATCATAAATAAATAAAAATTAAAAAAAAAAAACTTTAAAAAAAAAAAAAGGTCACCAATAGCTGCTGTCTTGCCAAATCCAGTTTCACTTCTCTGTAAAACTCACCTACTTAATCTGTCAGTAGTATCTGATTGAGTTAATTACCCTCTCCTTGAAAAACTTTTTTTGACTTTTTTTTTGACACCATATTCTGCTGGATTACTTCCTACCTCATGACTGCTGCTTATGAGTCAATTTAGTTAGCTGATCTTTTAAAAGACTGTAAATCCTGTTAAATTTCTGCCCTATTCAGAGCCCTCCAATCACATAGTGCTTCTCATCACATTCAAAATTAAATCTATACTGCTTACCATGGCCTACAAAGGCCCAAGTCTCCTGGCTCCTGCCTACCTCTCCCATCATGTCCTGTACTAAAACTGGCCTTCGTTCTATTTCTTGAACCTACCAAGCTGCCAAGGGGTATTATGCTTACTATTCCCTGTGCCTAGAAAGTTCTTTGCCCAGATCTTTGCATGGTTTACTTCTTTATGTTATTTGGACCTTTCCTCAGTATAAGCGCTTCAGACCTTCCCACACTACTCTAAAATAACTCCCTCCAACCCATCCGTCTCTAACCCACTACTCTTCTTTTCTTCATAGCACTTGTCCCTAACTGAAATTGTATGTTCACTTGTTTCTGAGTAGTGTGCTGCTGCTTCCCCTAGAATGTAGGCTCACACATCCCTCATCTGCTTGATCACTGCTCTATTCCCAGAGTCTGGAGCAGTGCCTGGCATACAGTTACTGGTCAAAAAGACAAGTCATTGAAGTGACAGTAATGGATGTAATTCAGACCGTATGTGACAAGATTGACCTTTACATGGGAGGGACATGCCCTCCCTTTAAGCAGAAGGGGAAATGGTGAAGATAGTTACAAACTCACATTGGTTGTTTGGTTTATGGTGGGGATATGGGACTGGGGAGGATGAGTTAGCACCTGGTCAGCTGCCATGAGAAAGGAGGCTAAGTATTGGGTGGATAGAAAGCCAGGCTCTGTGGAATGAAGGGAGGAGTTGTTCTGTCTCCAAGCCAGATATCGCTCTAGTTGGACTGTAAAAGGTGCCTGTGGAAAGAGATAGAACAGAGTACCCAGCATTCTTAGATACATAGTACTTGAGGATCTAACAATATCCCATTGCTTTAATCAGGAGCAGTATTTTCCATGCTAGGAAACCATTTGGGTTTACAATAGAGAAACTGTCCTTTTTTCTTCTTCTCCTGTCCTCCTCTAGATGGAGCCCATTGAGGCTGGGACAGAGCACATGGTTGGCCCTGCACACCCAGCTTGCCATTAGGATTGATGTGTTCATACTTTCAAATATATGAGTAATTTTTGTGTACTAAGCACTGTTTCAAGCTCTATAGCAATGAAGGAAACAAAGTCTCTGCCTTCAGAGGGCTTTTATTCTAATGCAGGGAGACAGAGAGTAAACAATTATACAAGTTAGAGATGGATGGGTGTATCACCCTAGGTCCTCATCCTATCCTTTCCCTTGCCTTCTACCTACAGTGGTCCTCGGGTGGCCATGGGAAATGTTCTGTCTCTCACTCGCTCAAGTTGTCCATACCCTGCCATCTACAGAAGCATTGCATGAGCCCTTCTTTCTTATCTGGTTGTTTCCCTCAGCATCTGACTTGACCCTTCCATTGCACACAATGGTAATGATGTGTTTTCTCTCGATTTCAGATGAGACGCCAATTATTGCAGTGATGGTGGCTCTGTCCTCTCTGCTAGTGATCGTGTTTATTATCATAGTTCTGTACATGTTAAGGTGAGCATGCTAAATGCTAAGGTGAGAATGCTAAAGCTTCTGCATTCTTGTGGACTCTTTTTCAATACCCCAGGGTCTCAGTGAGCCCACACGGTTCAGAAGATAGTAGGATAAGGACAGTGAATGGAATAGAGGGGAATGGTTTATGATACTAAGCTTAAAATTCTACATATAAATGGTTTAAAAGCTCCACATAGTTTTCCTCAAGACCCAGCCTTACCCTTTGCTTCCATCTGCCCAAATCCAGTTCCCCAACTCTAGTTTGACCTAAAGCCCAGGATGGTGGTTTGAGGTTGAGGGAAGAGCTGTATAGTTTGTGTTATTACTGATAGGTGATTTAAGATCCTCAAATCTAGCTCTATTGAAGCACCCCTAAAGGTACCCAGCTGGAGAGGATGTGATAAATAGAAACCTACTCTATTTCTACTTGGGAGGTTTGGGACAAACCTAGGATTTAGGATCCCTGGCCATGGTGTGCTAAACTGAACCGTGTGAATTATAGAGTTCCCCTTTCTGACTTTCTTCAGGGTCCTCTAGATCTTAGTACTCAAACAGGGAGAAAAAACAAGGAAGGGGAACCCAGGGGAAAGAAAAAGGAGATGCATTTTTCCTCTTTCTGCTGAAGTTACTGCCCTGGCTAATTGGGATTAACTCCACCCTTATCTTTGGCTAAAGCTGCTCTGCTCCCTCCGTTCTTTTGCAGGGATAAAGAGGTGGGAACCTTATACAGCCCTACAATCTGTCACGTGTCTCTACCATTCTTCAGGAGACTTGTAGCCAGACCTGTGCCCACCCAGTCTGAAGCTCTGGGCTTCTCCCTGATTGCACAGGGGAAATACCAGGATTTTAGTTTGATAGGGATATTCTTATCTCCTCTCCACTGTATTCTACCCACTTACCCCTCTCTACCTGGTTTGGCCGTCCTCTCCAGTGGGTCCTGGAATTAGAGGCATACAGAGGAACCAGACAAGCCAGAATATACTATATGACACCTGGGTTGGATTCTAGCGTGCTGAGGATGAGCAGGAACATCCAGAGGCACTCGGCCACCATGGAATGGAATTGCCTCAGCATGTACAGGGCTTGTCTCTAAAAGAACATGTTTATTTGGTAAAGGAGATTTAGGAAGCTGAATTGATACATGGAAATATAACCAGTGGTTGGTCTCTCTTAACTCTGTGCTTACTTTTTCACTGTGAACATTTTCTCATTAGGTTTAAGAAATACAAGCAAGCTGGAAGCCATTCCAATTCTTTCCGTTTATCCAATGGCCGCACTGAGGATGTGGGTAAGGCCCCCCTTAATAACCTGGGGGACCTTCATGGAGAAGAAAATCAAGAAATTAGGGGTGTTCTCATTCTAAAAGGGGTGGGGGGAAGACTTTTGAAGAAAGAGTCCTAGTTCTTGGAGGCCTGATGCATGAGATAGAATCCCCAGTTTGATCTCCAGAGCACCTGACCAACCTCCCTCCTTATATACTGCAGAACCCCAGAGCGTGCCACTTCTGGCCAGGTCCCCAAGCACCAACAGGAAGTATCCACCCCTGCCCGTGGACAAGCTGGAAGAGGAGATTAACCGGAGAATGGCTGATGACAATAAGCTCTTCAGAGAGGAATTCAACGTGAGTTCTTTGCTGAGGCTGGTGTGTCAGCAGGGAGGAAGGCAGACTGAAGGTCAGCCCTTTTGAGTCATGGGGTAGAAAACAAGTTTCTAATGGGTTAAGAGGTGAGAAATTTTCTACCAGGTTCATTTGACTCCTTTCCTGTGTGATCATAGACAGGAAATGAAATAAGATTTCTCACCTCTCTCATCTACCCATTTATCCATTCATCATCGTATCTGTTACTTTGTTGAATAAATACTTATCAAGCATCTGATATGTGCTAGGTGCCAGGGATTTGCTGGGAAGCAAAAACAGATCCAGTCCCTACACTCCGGGAACTCAACTGGTGGTCTGGTAGGGAAATCCCCATAAACAAGACCAGAAATAACTATTTAAATTCAGACAGCATTATAGGACATGAAAGACTGGTGCATAGTAGTAGGAGGTGGCCTTTTAGAGTCTGGAGCAGGGGTCCCATCATGTCTTAAATAATAGACAGTAGGAGTAAATCAGTATAAAAATGAGGATCATGGAAGATCACCAGGCAGAGGCCTCATGTGGGATATAGTTGTATTTTTTTGCATAACTACCTTAAGGAAGCTGAACATGTTTGTGGATCTACCAGTTTTGATCCCAGTTCAGAACTTCCTTGAAGAAATTATGTTTTAATTGAGACCTAATCTTAGGCAAGGGCATTGGAAAAGGAGAGCGGGGAATGTTCCAGGCACTAGAAATAGCAGGAGCCAAACATCAGTATTGAGGGTGGGTAAGAGAAGGGCACATTCAAAAAAGAAAGAAGGGCTATGTGTGGCTTAAGGGCAGAGGCTTGTGGAGGCAATGAGAGAAGAAACTGGAAGATGAGGCTAGACTGTATATGTGGATTATCATGAGAGAGGTGTAAAGTCATGGATCAAACAGACCTTATAAAAAGATCTCTGGCTGCTAAATAGAAAAGCTTCCATGGGGAGACCAGAATAGATGCAGGGAGTACAGTTAGGGGCTGCAACAGTGTTTAAGAGCGGAGGTGCTGATGGCGTGAGGTGGTACTGATGGGAGAAGGGGGTGGACATGGAGTAGTTAGTTGTTCCAGGTCTAGCTAGCTCACCAGCTTGGGCGTGAGCTGACTCCGTCTCCTTTACATCTCCCGCTCAGTTGCACATCAGCTTGGCCTCTTAGGCTGACTCCCATCCTGTTGCCAAAACTTCCCCAGTTCTGAGTGCCATGTGGAGGTATAACAAGGTCCAACAGGGAAAGGATGACTGTTTCTTCCTGTGTGTCTCTTTTTATCAGCAAGGAAAACTTTCCCAGGAGCTTCTGAAGACTTCCTGTTGCATGCTCCTTAAGTCAGTCACAAGCAAGGAAGAAATAGGCTTACTGCAGCTGATTCAGATAATGCAGATGATTCCTGTGGCATGTAGGGGAGAGGCAGACGACCCCACAGAATGAGAGCCATACTAGCAAGGAGGAAAGGAGGGATAGTTATTGGGTAGGTGAGTCACCACTCTTTCCTGTCACCGAAGGACTTAGGGGAGTGGAGAGTGATGTGGTCTTTGCATTCAGAGAAAATCACTAACAGAGTGGAGAATGGATAGGAAGGAGGCAAAAGTTCAAATAGGAGACCGTTTACTAGACAGGAGTTAATGGGATAACTTGGACTCATTTTTTGGCTGTTAAAAACATGGCACCTTTTAATGCTCATTATTGATTGAGAACATTCACTTCATCCCCCAAGATAACATCCTAGCCTTAGCACCAGAGCAAGATCTCCCCAGTAGACACTCTACTGTTTCATCATCTAAAATGCCCACTGCTTCTGCATAATAGAGTATGTGACCCTGTGACCAAACTTCTTTGTCTGTGAAGTGAGCTTTTTATTTGGAAAATCTTGCCAGAGGTGAGGCAGTCTGGTAAATTCCTGCATGCAGGTGGTGTTCCTAGAGGCATAGTAGGCAAATTGAGACAAATATTGTGGTCAGAGTCCATTGCCATGCTACCATGGCCACTATATTCATGGGCTCATTGGGCCAGCACTGGGGTAGCTAATGAAAGAGCTGAGCAACATCTCCTGGGTTTTTAACAGTACTGTCTGCTGAGTATACACATGGAGTATGATTATTTCCTGTCTTTCTTGTTCCAGTTATCTACCACCCAGGGATTGGTTTAGATTCTGACCTCCAGTGAGGTAGTGTGATACCTTGCTTGAAGTTCTGTTTCCTGGAAGGATTTCTCTTTTATACTCCTTCAGAGTCATCCCTTAAGTAGATTATCCCATAGCAGTCCACTTCCAGAGTGGGCCAGTCTGTCTCACAGAACCATTTGTGCACTAGGCTGGACTTTTTTTGTTCATTAACTGTTGATATCCTTGGGAAATCACTTGTGTCTGTTGAAGGAGTGGCTATATGGCAAGTGTTATGGACACATCGCTTCCATCTGGTAGTGGAATTCTGTTGGACATGTCCAGATTTATGGCCAATGGAATTCTGTAATACTTAGTTGTTGATGGGCAGCTGAAGCCATTTGGATATCTAGTAACCTGTGGTCAGGCATATAGTCTCTACCAGAGCATAGTGCTAAGCTAGGAACATGATCTTGCTGATAGGATTATGGTTTTGTCCCCAAATCCTAAAGTTTTTCATATGATTTTCCTGCTCAGCCTTAAGCACAGACACTTAGGGCCTGAGAAGATCAATCAGAACCTATTTCTCTGTGGTGTAGGTTAACTGGACAGCCTTTATTTTTCACATCACTTAGTAAATGAGTCAGAACAGGACACCAGCATGTGGTATGTGCTGTCTTCAAAATCCAAAAATGGCTTAGCAAGCATGAGTCTTTCCTGAGGGATGGAGGGGAAGGAAGAAGGAGCAGCAATATGTCTTTTACACTGGAGGGGATAGCCTGACATGCCACATGCCTTTGACTTTCAGAAAACTTGGCAGAAGTGGCAGGCCACTGTGTTTTCTATTTTTACGTCCAACCAGTACATCTAACATACATAAATTCCTGCTCTTCAAGTCCTGTCAGCTTGATGTCATCAGCATAGTTGTCAGGGTGAAGTCCTATGAAACAGACAAAATCCTGATGAACCAGATCACATCAGAGAGATGTCAAGATGATTTATTACTGAGGCTGCTCCTGCCACATGGATGGAAACTGCTTCTTGTAGTCTTTGTGCGCCATAAAGGAAAAAAATACAGCCATTAATTAGTAGCCGTATTCCAGGTACCAACGGTTATGTTAATCTATAGAAGAGAGAATGCATCCTGAAAAGCACCTGCCAATTTGCAGCTCCACATGATTCGATTTGTATGTTATAATCCACTGACATCCTTAAACACCGTTGATTTCTTATGCTAGTCTTTTGTAGCTTGCATGTGGGGAGGTGGTAATAGGAAGCATCAGAATGGCTAATACTAGTAGTCACTTAGCACTCCCTAAACTCACACATGTAAATGTATTATTTCATACTGCAACTTGTAATCTTCTGTAGCATTGAGGACCTCTCTAATTCATCTTAGCCTTTTGGTAAAGAGATTACTTCTCCAGCTTGCATTTGCTCTTGCTACTTTAATGGTCCTTCTTATCCATTGGGTTAAGAGACCAGTGTGAGTATTCTGCCGCTTGCCGTAGAGAGCTATTGCAACCATGCATTGGCAAAATAGGTAGTTTCTGATTTAAGTACAGTTTGGGCCAAAACTCCTTCCATCACCTGGCCAGCAGAGGCTCCATTCTAACTAGCATAAGATAGTGGCATTCTGGGTTCCTAGGAATTAGGTAGCCCAAGGCCAGAACCTAGTAGATCACAAAAGGTTTATCTTCTTTAACCAGTGGAGTTACCATGATAAATGGCTATAGATTCTTAAGGGAAGATGAAGAGGAAGTTCATGGTGCATGAGTGTTGATGTTACGTTCTTCCTTACACATGCCTAACATTGAAGGGTTCTGGGTTGTGGACTGACCCACGCTGGGAGTTGGATGTGAAAGGGCCCTTTCTGTAGTTTGGCGGTCTAGTCAGACCTCCTTAATTGATTTGTGCTGGCGGCCTCCCATTTGTATCACTGGGAGCTTCACAGTAACTTAGCCAGAACTAGAGATATCTGAGCCCTGGTGACTATGGCCTCTGAGGCTCCTTCCATCCCACTAAGATCGAGAATCCCATTTTGAAGCCAGTCCCTTCCACCGGCATCTCACTCTGGTAAAGACAGTCAGGAAAGCACTTCTGAAAGATTTCATTGCTTTCCTCACATGTGTGCCCTCTCTGGCAAGGCATGTGTTGTGGATCCCATCAGGGACATAGTGAAGGTGTCAGTAGGAAGATTGAGCCTCTTGGAACCCCTGTAACACTGATATCCCTCCACTTTGTGCCAGGGGCTTTCTGGCTTTCCATCATTATCTGCCTAAATTTAGTATTCAGTCCAGGTTTCCAATGGCCAACCTAGCCTGCCATTTTGTGGCCAGTTTCCTGAGCTGTTACACTACATGCAGAAATTCGGTTAACCATACCATAGCTAGAAATTTGGCCTTGTCTGAAAATGATCCTCTTCCTTCCTTGGTCTAAGATCTCTAATATCTGTATCAATAACTATTCCTATGATTTTTGATGATCCAACTCAATGAATTCCTACGGTTTCTTCTAAGTATTAGCTCTTTGCTTTTCTTTTTATGTGTTTTAACCTCCACATTGTGTTGTGCTTGCATCCTGATTATCCATGAGCGATGAGAGTTGAGTCTTGGGGCAGTTGTCTTCCTCATGAAAGGAATGCGCGGTAGAGAGCATACTAGAGAGTTTTAGAAGTTGGCTTTCTCCAACTCCTCTATTTCAGCACCATTGTTGTTTCACTTAAGGCCCTGGCCTTTCACGTGAGTGGCCCAGGAAACTTGGGAATCCCACTGGCATTAACATTCAGCAGCAGGCAAAATACTGAAATCTTAACATTTGGCTCAGCAAAATACGTGACACAGTCAGGAAGACCCTAAGTTTTTTGCTGTCTTTGGAGATAAGCATTTGATACTAGAGCTTGTCTTTTCCTTATTTCATTATCTATATCTAATATTATCAGAATTACCCTACCTCTTGGTTTCAACATTCCTCATTGTTTGATTGGGATATTCCCTACCTTGTTACCACCAGCTAGAACATAACCCAGGTGACTACAAGTAATAACCTAAGTAACTGTTGTGCGGTTGTTACAGTTGTGAACTAGGAGTGGCTTCCTCTTTTCCCATCCTGAAAACTGGTTGATAGTTCCTTTCCCTTCGGCTGAACCCAGTAACCAGGTTCACATCACCTACATTTCCCCTATCAGTCTCCCAACCACAACCCCTCTCTGATACGAAACTGCTAACTCAGTTAAGGTTTTGTTTAAGAACAATTTGAGGGATCCCTGGGTGGCGCAGCGGTTTGGCGCCTGTCTTTGGCCCAGGGCGCGATCCTGGAGACCCGGGATCGAATCCCACGTCGGGCTCCCGGTGCATGGAGCCTGCTTCTCCATCTGCCTGTGTCTCTGCCTCTCTCTCTCTCTCTCTCTCTCTGTGACTATCATAAGTAAATAAAAATTAAAAAAAAAAAAGAACAATTTGAGAAGTCAACTCAAGCTTATTGAGCAAAAAAAAAAAAAACACCCTACAACACCCCAAACCATCAATTGGGAAGACTGGGGAAGCTCGACAGAATCGAGAGCCAAGGTGGACTGCCAAACCTTGGGCAGAACAAATCCTATCCTGGTGGCCCTGGGGCCCTCTAGGGAAATCTGGTTGCTTTTTTGGTTTCACAATCCTGGGAATCTGGTTTGGCACAGTGCAGCTCAGATGCGACTGCGCCTGCATCCAGGCCTGGCAGGGAAGGGAAGGAACAATACTTAGGGCAAACATTCCAATTTGTGTCTACTATCAATAATATGCTTATAATCATGAGTTGAGAAGGCCTTTTTAAGCAAAACACAAGATTCAGAAGCCACAGTGGAATAGATTGGAAGGTAATAAATAAAATATGAAATATTCCTATGAAAAATGACACCATAAAAATGTGGCCAGCTGAGAGCCTCAGTGGCTCAGTTGATTAAGTGTGTGCCTTCAGTTCAGGTCATGATCTCAGGGCCCTGGGATCACACCCTGCATCTTGACTCCCTGCTCAGTGGGGAGCCTGCTTCTCCATCTCCCTCTGCCTTTCCCACATACCCCCCCACACACACCCCAAGTCATGGGCACTTGCATGCTTTCTCTTTCTCTCTCTCTCTCTCTCTCTAAAATAAATAAAATCTTTAAAAAGTGGCCAACTGGGAGAAACTGTTTGCCACAGGTAGAGAGTTTTTCATAATACATAAAAAGCTGTTACAAACCTGTGAGGCAAAAGTAAACATTGTAATAGAAAAGTTAATAGCTTACAGAAAAAAAGCAAATGGTCTATAAACATATGAAAAGCTCAACTAAATATAGTAATCAAGGAACTCTAGATTAAAACTAACCATTATTTTGGGCCTGTTAGAGTTGAAAATTTAAGAATATTGATATCAAATATGGGCAAATGTATGGGGGTACAGATATTCTTATGCACAAGTAGGGCAAGTTTAAATCGGTATAGCATTAGAAGGATGATTTGGCAGTATCAACCAAATTTTAAATGTTTACACTATTTGACCTAACTTTTGGGACTCTGACAGAAAACCAAATATGTATTTGTACAAGGTTGTTGATTACAGCATTATTTATAATATCAAAGAAAATAAAATGAGAAGCAAAAATCTGTCAAATAGCAGATAGGCTAAATGATTTCTTGCATCTGTTACAAAATTCTATACTACCATTAAAATAAATGTGTTTCTCTAGGTCTCTAAGTCATTGTTATAGGAGAAAAGACATTGCAGAGACTATACAATGTATAATCCTCCTTTTAAAAAAATATTTTTTTTACATTTCTTTTTTTAAGTAATCTCTACACCTAACGTGGGGCTCAAACTCACAACTCCAAGATCAAGAGTCGCATGCTCCACCAACTGAGCCACCATGTGTCCCCCAAAATACTTTAAAGTCTGGAAGAATACTGTGAGCTATGAGCAGTGGCTTCTCTACAAGGGGGTAGAGGAATAGAGGACATGAGAGACATGATAGGGAACTTTTGACTTTTTACTGAATTATTTGACATCTATTTATTTATTTATTTATTTTAATTTTTTATTTATTTATGATAGTCACACAGAGAGAGAGAGAGGCAGAGACATAGGCAGAGGGAGAAGCAGGCTCCATGCACCGGGAGCCTGATGTGGGATTCGATCCCGGGTCTCCAGGATCGCGCCCTGGGCCAAAGGCAGGTGCTAAACCGCTGCGCCACCCAGGGATCCCCTATTTATTTATTTTACTTTTAATAAGCATATTCTTTTCATAGCATGTTAAAAAGCAAAGTTTTTTAATATGGGAAATGAAACTAATGGAGCTCATCTTTAGCATAATATCCACTGTACTTTAATGTTTAATGGATTTATAGCATGTAGAATAAAGAGTTAATGTCCCCAATGTGAGCTGTGCCAGGAGGCTTGTGATCAAAGAATATCACTTAAATGGGAAGTTGTTCTGAAGAAAAATTGGACCATAGAGGTGAACAGCTGAAGGAATAATAAGCATAGGACATGACAGCTGTTTTCAGATATTTAACAGGCTAAAAGGAGAGTGTTTAGCAGTTCTGTGAAGCCCCACGATGGTTGAAAGTTCCAGGCGATGGCCTTCATCCTAGAGTTATAAACTGGAATATTTTTATTGATCAGCTTTTGTCTTAGAAGCATTGAGTTTATCTAAAAGAAACACTTTGAAAAGTCACTTATTGAGGTTCCCTAAAGCATGTTCAAGGTTTAAAAAAAAAAGCAAAATTCAGTTAGTTCGAGAAGAAGGGGATAGGTGACAGAGAAGAGAGGGAAGAGTGGAGACAGTGAGATGGTCCAAATCTATGCATTGCAAGAGTGACACCCTCCCCCCCTGCAAGTCTGTGTCCTTGTAGAGACAGCTTAGTTCTCGGACTTCCAGGTGGAGAAGCATGTGTGTGTAATTTTTTGACAGAACTGTGTGGCATCTGAGAGAGAGGGAGGTAAAATAGCCTCTACGTTGATGAGTTGTCCCTAAATATATGAATCAGAGCCAAAGGCCTATGGGAATCAGCAGGAACTGTGTCAGGGTCTTTGGAATTCAGTAGTCCAGGGAATTGGAAGTTAAGGGTTTCCATGGGACAGAGAAGGCTTCAGCTGACCTCTGGGTTTTCCATCAGTCAGTACAAGGGAAATGTGTATCTGGGTGTTGGGTCCTTCTAAACAGAACTTTCTAAGATGTGATGAAGTGCCTTAAAAGGGAATAGATTCCAGAGTGCTCAGGCACTGATGACTACCAGGTTAGAGTGTTTGCAGGGGGAATTCGGATTTAGAAGAGAATGAAACCCAGCATTGGACTGGAGATCTTAGCACAATGAGGCAAGAAAAGAAAGGTATTAAGGATTAGAGAGGAAGAAATAAAATATACATTTTTTTTTTTTTACAGAGGATAATACTGTCCTTGGAGAAATCCAAGTACTCATCAGATAAATTATTAGAATTAATAAGTTACTTTAGCAAGGTTGATAGATTAAAAAAAACAGCATAAAAATTAATGCATTTCTATACATGAGCCACAATCAGAAAATCTAATAATAATTTTTAGAAGATGCCATCTAAAATGTAGAGTACTTAGGAATAAATTTAACAAAATATTTGCAAAATCTTTGGAAAGAAAAAATTATAAAAATGTTTGAAGACATTAAAAAGCCCAAACTCATGAAGAGTAAGATCAGTGGATTACAAGGCTCAGTATTGTAAAGATGTCAATTCTCCCCAAACTGATATATAGATTCAATGCAATTCCAATAAAAATCCCAACAGGTTTTTTGTGGAACTTGACAAGCTGATTCTAAAATTTATATGGAGGAGAAAAGATTCAAGAATAGCCAAGACATTCCTGAAGAAGAAGAACAAGGTGAGGAGACCTGCCTTACCAGATATAAAGAGTTATTATAAAATTAAGACAGTTTCGTATTGGCACTGGGATAGATGGATTGACCATTGGAACAGAATAGCCCTCAGGCCGATTCATGTGTGAGTGGAAACCAATTTATGGCAGAAATGCTGTGGCAGTTTTGGTGGGGGAAAGGATGGTCTTTACAATGAGTAGTGCTGGGACAGTTGGGTAACCCTATGGGAAGAAATGAAATTAAATTCTTGTTTCATACCAAACAAAAAATTGGTCCCAGTTGGTATAGACACTGAAATTTAAAAAACAAAACAGTGAAACATAAAGACAATAATAGAGTGAAATATGCTTATGATCTCACAGCAAAAAAGTATTTAAGATTTAAAATATTGACAAAAGGAAAGATCAATCAACTTGACTCCATAAATAAAATATGATAAAGGAAATGAAATGGCAGGCCACAAACTTAGTAAAATGTATATGTAACACTTGTACTGACAAAGGATGAGTAATATAAAGAATATATAAAGAACTCCCACAAATTAATAAGAAAATAAGCAATCCAGTTGAAAAAAAGGAAACACTTGACTAGGTACTTCACAGAAAGGGGAACCCTGTTTACCAGTAAACAATGATGGTGAATCTCATTAGTAATCAGAAATGTAAATTAAACCTACATTTGATATATTGAAAGTCTGAAAGTAGCAAACGTTGGTGAAGATCCAACTGGAATGCTTTATATTGCTGATGAAAGTATGAATTTGTACAACTATCACAAAAAACCGTTTGACCTTATCTGGAAAGGTTAGATTCTCATACTTGAAGTGATTGTACATGTGCATGAGGAAACACATGCAAATTAGTGTTCAGAGCAGGATTGTTAACTGTAAACAACCCAAATATTCATCAGTAGTAGAATGGATAAATAAATGTTGGTATGGTCTTAAAACAGAGTGCTACAGAGTAGTCGAAGTAAATGAACTTTGGCTACCTAGTAGAATAGCCTGAATGAATCTTCAGAATATAATGTGGCAAGAAAAAAAGTCACACTTGATTACACTTCCACTTTTCTAAAAAAAAAAAAAAAATAGACTGAACAAAGAGTATGTATATTGTTTGAGGATACAAAATGTATGGGATACAAATAAAGTAATGTGATGATAACACAAAATTCTAAGTTTACTTGTGGGAGTTAAAAAAAAAAAAAGATAGGAAGAGGAAGGGCCCAAAGAGAACTTCTAAGTTAAATTGTGTGATGGATATCCTTCTTTTTTTTTTTTTTTTTTTTTTATAAATGTAGACTTTGAAAAACAAATTTAAAAAAAAAAAACCTGACATTAAAAAAAAAATGATTTCATACATAGCTTTGTCCCCAGTAAAGGCTTAAGCAAGGGATGAAATGGTCTTTGATGCCACCTAGTGTTCCTAGAGATTTTAACATCTGGTAGCCTTCTGCGTCAAGCTGCTTGCACCTAGCTCTGTGAGCTAGATTTTTCAGAATAGAAAATAAAAGAGTAGGGTTCACTTTGTTTCTATCCCTGCCATAGGCTCTTCAGTCTGACCCTTTGCATGTTACCACCAAGTTCTCTAGGGCAGGCTTCTTTGTTTTCTTTTGCCAAACAGTGGCTCCTGTTTCTTCCTGACTCTCCTTTTAGGGGTCTCAGCCTGGCTGGAGACCCTAGTTTTCCTTCACATTGACTATGGGGAGCTAGGAATGCTGATAGGACTATGAGGTATAGTCATTGTCATAACTGACCCCTGAGGACTATTTTCAAGAGTCTTGCTATCACTACTTCTGCTCTATGTCGTTTTAGACAAGGGTGTACAGGAAAAATAATTCCTCTGGCTTAGTCATGAGAGCTTTAAAAACTTATATGTCTCATCCTGGCCTGTATCAGGGTGGAAACCTGTGGAAATATAGCTTGTCTGGAAGAAGGCAAAGCAAAAGTAAACTGAGAAATTCCAGTCTTAAGTGAGGTCTCTGTTTCATGTGTAAGAGTCCAGCCCAGGAAACTCCCTTTTCCCCTTTATATATTGGCAGCATAGGGTCCAACCAATTGCCTCTCTCAGTAAAATGACATGCAGAACCTGCAGCATTTTAACTCTGAAAAGAAACTCTCCTGAGTAAGTGAAGGCAGATGGACTATGAGACCCTGAGTCCTCTTAGGGTCTTTGACTTTAATTTCTCCTACCGTGATCTTGCTTATTCCCAGGAAGTGTATTTGCTCCCTTCTTAAAGTTTTTGCATCTACCTAGAAAAATAAGTTGCTTTTAGGCTGGCATTTCTTTTATTTAATGATACATTTTTTTTTTATTGTCAAAGCTAGAAACCTGAGAGTCATCCTTTATTTCCTTTATCTCTTTCTCTCCCCAGCCCACTTTCCTTTCATACCATATCTGATTCTAACTCTAAAATGTATGTCAGATGCATCTTTCCTTATACCATCATCCTTCTGTTCTCCTATTCTTACTCTCCTCCTGGTCCCTTTCCCACATAGCAGCCAGAGTGGTTCTTTAATATGTAAACTGGATAACAGTTGAAAAATTGTGAATGGTTTCCTCATGCACTTAAAATTCAAAATCCCTGTTCAAGGACCAACATGGAATTGTGTGATCTAACTTTGCTAAGCCCCTCTTGTCCACTTCCTCTTGACATCTCCATACCCACATTGTCTACATAATACCCTCACTGACCTTCCTGTTAGCTCACAAAGTGAGGCCTTCTGCTTCTGGGTCATCACAGATGCTGGTCTGTGCCTAGAATACTGTTTCCACACTCCTTCCTCACAGAGACCTACCCTTAATCTAAATTTGGGTATTTCTTAGGCATTGTGATACTTTCTGTAATAACATTCTATTCTTTCATTGTATTTATTATGGTATGTAATTTATATTTGTTTTATTTGTTTAATGTCTTTCACTCACAAGTTTGTATTGTCCTTGAGAACAAGAACTATGTATATGATTGATTCACCACTATTTGCTTTGTATTTATCCTGGAACCTAATAGGTACCTATCTATATCTGTTGGAAAAAAAAAAAAAAAAAAGAAAGTAATACATGAACCATAATTTACTTAACTGTTCCCCTACTGCTGAATACTAAGGTTGTTTTCAGTTTTGGGTCATTCCAAACAGCAATAAAGAAAAGAATGTGAACAAAGAGATTTTTATTTCTTTAAGCTAGATTCTCAGAAGTGGAGTTGCTAGGTCAGAGTATGGATCTTTTTAAGGCTCATAAAATGTACTTCCAAATCACATGTCAGAAAAGTTGTCTAGGTTGGAAATTTGAACAGTTTCCTTTTGTGCTTTCTTAATTTAAAATATATGGAACACATAAGAAAGCAGTTCAAATAATAAAGCTTAGCTTCCCACTCCTATAAAAACTAGCTTACTGAATGCTTATCCTGTGCTACACATTAGATTATGGTATTTACTCCTTATATGGCAGATATTATTAACCTAGTTTTACAGATGAGGAAATGTGGTCCTAGAAGTTTAACAGATTTTCTCAAGTTGATACAATCCAGAACTATCTCATGTCAAACCATTTATTTTTACCCACACACTTCCCAATGCTAGCAAATTTACATTTGCTCCCAAACTGCTACAGATTCAATGTCACCTCGCTCAGATCTCTGCTTCCTAACTGCTGCATCCATGTGAATGTCCTCCATCCACCTGCCCATCCTTGCTTCCTTGCCACATGATACTAGAGGCTGGGTTGTCATTCCCTTCAAGTCTCTAGAAAGGGCCTAACTCAGCTGACCATCCAGACCCCTCCTGTGTGGTTCACTCTGAGATGCTTCTCGTCTTTGCAGGTTGCTTAACATGGGGATAAATGGCCCATCCCTTCAGTTATGTCCCCATTCCTATTTACAGGGGTGGTCCATTTTGATCCAGCATTTAACATGTTCCTAACTACACAGTAATCAAGCTTGCTGCACTTATAGTAACAGGAAGGGCATTCTGCCTCCTGGGGATTCTTGGTGTTAAACTCCAGGAAGCTTGCAGGCTATTTAGAAGAGAGCCTCTCTGTGTTAGGCTCAGGTGTTCACCTGGGCCCATTTTTTTCCCCCCAAGTAAGGGTAGAACTTGCTGTTAGATCAAGGGATGGTGGAGCATTTTGCATGTTTGGTGTTTATCCCTGTTAGTAACTTACTCTAATTTCTCTTAACCTTTCAGGCTCTCCCTGCTTGTCCTATCCAAGCCACCTGTGAAGCTGCTTCCAAGGAGGAAAACAAGGAAAAAAACCGATATGTAAACATCTTGCCTTGTGAGTGTTCATAGAGTTTCGTGGCATATGATCTGAAACTGCATCTCTAGCCAGATTTTTTGAGGGTGGAAAGAATTTTGTGGCTGATCATAGAAAGGTTGGTAATGAGAGTAGGGTCAAGCTTTTGGACTAGAAGAGCCTGTATGATCACCCATAGTAACCCGGGTGCTCATAAAGTTCAATCACGGAGCTTGACCAGGTTTTTTGTGGCAGGCCTAAAGTTTCTATCTAGGTCAAGAGGAGTAGTTTTACTAGGACCACATAGGATATGCATGATTGTTACAGTTTTTTGTGGTACTTAGGGAAAAGAAACCCTAATATAGAGTTGTCTTTGTAACCCCTTCCCAGAGTTAGTCATTGCTAATCAGTTGATTCATAACCTCATAATAGACATTTGTCTAAACCAGTGGTCTCCAAAATGGGATATGTGTAATCCAGTGGGATATGTGTAATCCGGTTCAAAATGCTTGAAGTTTTTGTTTTTGTAATTGCCTTTTCAAAAAAAAAATTATCCTTTAAAAAAATTTCTGGTGTATTTTTCGTGCATAATATATTAGAGACCACTATACTAGGTTTTTACAGATATTTATGTCTTATTCATGTATGAATATATGCATATTACATATATTTTTAGAATGTAATTAGTATCCTGATTACATTGCTCTGACGTGTTCCTTTTAGCAGTGTATATTGGCAGTTCATCTGTCAAGAAACAGAAGTATTCGCTTTCCTTTTTTTCAGCTCCTAACTGTTTCATGTTGCGGATATATCATAATTTATTTAACTAGTCCCTGAATGATGGCTGAGACATGTCCAAATTATTGCTGTCACAAACAGCGCTACAGTGACATCTTAATACATGTGTGTCTCTGGGCACAGAGGCACAGATGTCTCAACTGGTCTGGTTGTATCATTAACTGAAACATTAATGTTTTTTTTCCAGATGATCACTCTAGAGTCCATCTGACACCAGTTGAAGGCGTTCCAGATTCTGATTACATCAATGCTTCATTCATCAATGTAAGGAACTTGATCTCTTCTCATTATTACTTTGAATGACCATTGGCTACCATCTACTGGCTCCTTTCCAGCTGCACATTAAAATATTTCTCATTTCAGGTTTTCCCTGGGGAGTCTAATCTTTTTAAAGAGACTGAAAAAAATATTTTTTTAAATTAATTTATTGGAGAGAGAGAGAGAGCACAAGCAGAGGAGCAGAAGGCAGAGAGAGAGGGAGAAGCAGGTTCCCCACTGAGCAGTGGGGGCTCAGTAATGTAATGCAGGGGTTGATTCTGGAACTCTGAAATCATGACCTCAGCTGAAGACAGAGGCTCAACCGACTGAGCCACCTAGGCACCCCAAGATTAAAAAAAAATTTTTTTTATTTATTATATTTTTTAAGATTTATATATTCATCAGAGACATACAGAGAGAGAAGCAGAAACAGGCAGTGGGAGAAACAGGCTCCCCAAGGGGAGCCCAATGCGGGACTCGATCCCTGATCCCGGGATCATGCCCTGAGCCAAAGACAGATGCTCAGCCACTGAGCCACCCAGGCGTCCCTACAAAAATCTTTTTTAAAGATCAGATAGTTTCATATGTATTCTTATGTCTACTCTCTCGTCATTCTCAGAGATTTCTCGTGCAAATCTAAATGTGTACTTTTCTGTAAGAGTCGGTGAATCCTTCATTGAGCTTATTACTCAGATAACTAAGAACAAAAGCAGGTCTTGCCATCTTTAGTAAAAGCAAGAGAGAACAGGATGAGAATATCTGACACCAGGTAAGTCTGGTTATGAACCAAGCCTGAGTAAAGAGCTGAAATTGGGAGGAGATTTTTTTAGTAGTGATTTAGAGAATATTTACAGAAATGGTGCAAGAGACTTGAGTATGTTTTATAAGGCTGTGTGAGGATCCAGTAAAGGAAATTTGAAAAAGATCAGAAGCTAGCAAGAGCAAGCCTGACTACTGAAGAAGAATATGTGAAGAGAATATCAATAGAATTTGTACACCATGTTCACAGCAGCATTAGTCCCAATAGCCAACAAAAGGTAGAAGCAACACAAATGTCCCTCAGTGGATGAATAGGTAAGTAAAATGTTGTATATACATATAATGGAATATTATTCAGTCTCAAAAAAGAGGAAATTCTGACATATGTTACAACTTTGAAGACTTGCTAAGTGAAATAAGCTAGTCACAAAACAGCTTTTTTGAGGTATAATTCACATACCATAATTTTCACTCGTTTAAAGTTTACGACTCTAGTTTTTTTTTTTTAATTTTTATTTATTTATGATAGTCATCACAGAGAGAGAGAGAGAGAGAGAGAGGCAGAGACACAGGCGGAGGGAGGAGCAGTCTCCATGTACTGGGAGCCCGATGTGGGATTCGATCCCGGGTCTCCAGGATCGCACCCTGGGCCAAAGACAGGTGCTAAACCACTGCGCCACCCAGGGATCCCACGACTCTAGTTTTTAGTATATTCACAGATATGTACAACCATCACTAGTCAACTTTAGAACATTTTTATCACCTCAAAGAAACTTGTACCGCCTAGCTATGGCCTTTTTTTTTTTTTTTTTTAAGGTTTTATTTATTTATTTGAGAGAGAGAGTGAGAGCATAAGCAGGGGAGAAGGACAAGCAGACCCCTCACTGAGCAGGGAGCCTGACTCGGGGGCTCAATCCCAGGACCCCTAGATCATGACCTGAGTCAAAGTCAGATGCTTAACCGAGTCACCCAGGCACCCTGCCTCTTACTTTTTGTTCACCCCGATTAGAACCTTATTGTCCTTTTACTATCGATCCCTTTCTACCCTTGGCAACCCCTTACAAGCCCTTTTCCCCTCAAGATGGGAATCTTGAAGAAAAGTGGTACCCAGCACCATGGAGTGGTAGCAAAAGGCAGAGGAGAGTGAGACCTGTAGTTTGGAGAACACAAAAGTCCAAAAGCAAACCTGACATTGGTCACAGGAGGTGATGAAACAGTGGCAAAGTTGGCAAGTGGGCTTCCAAACTGGAGTCTTAAGAGGGACCAGTATCTTCACTCCCTCTAAATTTAGATCTAAGAGTAGGGTCTCTAAAACAATTATAAAATGTTTTTATTTTTAACGGATAGGAAGGTAGCTATCACCTAGAGCTGACCTAGGATTTCAGAATCCAAAGACATCTTAGGAACCAGGGAGCCACATGTCCTCTTTCCCTTGATCATAACACAAGGAAAAGCAGTAGATTGGTCTCATTCTAGTTAAATGATATTGATTAAGCAATGCTGCCATATCACAATGTCAGCATGCATTCATAGGGTACATATGGCACACTCTTAGTTGGCACAGGAAGCACTTTGGGGCTGGGCCCTCCAACAGTGCTTTTATTTTTTTATTCTTATTATTTTTTTTTTTCCAACAGTGCTTTTAAACTGTTCATGGCCCACATGCTCCTGTGAGAAATTAGCAGTGTCTTCTCATGGAGCAGGGATATGACATGGCTTACCACATTCCAAGAGCTGCTCAGTTTTAATGACTAGTTACAAAAAATTAAGCTTTTCTCAGTTTCCATCTTCTAATGATTAAAAACATTTGTGGAAACTTAAATTCCCCCTCTCAGTAAAAATTTTAACAAGCTTCTTGTTACTGACTTTTTGCCCAGCTCAGGGCCTAAAGCTTTCTCCTTCTGTGCCAGGAAACAACCCTGTCCCGCTCTTGTTTGAACTAGAATAGGATGTGGCTTCTCAGACTCAAGTCCTTCCTTTATTCTGCCACTGCCTTGCAGACTTGTATTTTGCATCATCATCTTGATGTGACATGGTCACATGAAGCTGCCTCCTCCCTCACTGACAATCTTATAGCTGTCTTCAAGCAGCAGAGGGTGATTTATAATCCTTAAATCAGATGATTTTTCTTTTCACTTACCTAGGACTTCTCAAGTGAACACTAAACTACATTTAAACAGTGAGGTTGAAAAGATAAATAACTAAAACAAAGACTGAAAAAGAAATATCTGCCAGTTGTTAGTTTCTCTGACACTCCTTATCAAATGACATTCCCAGGCCCTTTTGCTTCTTGTCTCCCACTACTGTAATGAAGAACCCTGTTGTCTGACACTGGGAACTGTTCCACATACCCACAGGCTCTTTTCCAAAGGTTTTTGCACCTGAGTAAAGCATTATGAAGGAAAGAACCCCTTAAAAGAGAAGAAAAGAACCCCCTTTTCCTTCCTAATGTGGGCCCAGCTTCATTCCTGGATCCAACCACCACATACAGCTTCTGCCTTGGAGGGCTCTTAGCCATTAACACTAAGACCTAGATTGTCACCTGTTGAGAAAGCATCAGAAACAGGGTCTAGCCTAGGCCTCTGGATGTTCTTTTTTTTTTTTTTTTTTAATCCAATTAGCCAACATATAGTACATCATTAGTTTCAGATGTAGTTTTCAGTAATTCATCAGTTGAGTATGACACACAGTGTTCATCACATCACGTGCCCTCCTTAATGCCTATCACCCAGTTACCCCATCCTCCCACCCACCTCCCCTCCAGTAACCCTCAGTTTGTTTCCTAGAGTTAAGAGTCTTTCATGGTTTGCCTCCCTCTCTGATTTCTTCCCATTCAGCATTCCTCCCTTCCCTCCCCTTATGGTCCTCCACACTATTTCTTATATTCCACATGTGAATGAAACCATATAATAATTGTCTTTCTCCAATTGACTTATTTCATTTAACATAATACATTCCAGTTCCATCCACATCAACATAACTGGTGGGTATCGATCCTTTCTGATGGCTGAGTAATATTCTATTGTGTGTATATATACACTTTTTTTTTTTTTTAAGATTGTATTTATTTATTCATGAGAGACACACAGAGAGAGGCAGAGTGAGAAGCAGGCTCCATGCAGGGAGTCCAATGCAGAACTTGATCCCAGGTCTCCAGGATCATGCCTTGGGCTGAAGGCGGTGTTAAACCGCTGAGCCACCCGGGCTACCCTTATCTTTTTTATCCATTCATCTGTTGAAGGACATCTTGGCTCCTTCCACAGTTTGGCTATTGTGGAATTGATGCTATGAACATTGCAGTGCAGGTGCCCCTGCATTTCACTAGATATTTGGATGTTTTTAGACCAGTGTTAATTAATAATTCACTTTGAGAAGGCTACTTCAACCATGTGATCTTTGAAATCTTTGATTCCTAGTAGTCAAAGCTAATCCTTTGGAAATTTCTAGAATGGAAATCTTTTTAATTGCCTGGACCATTTCACAAGGAAGCCTTTGTTAACTGGTTGGGAGTCTGGAGAATTTCATTCCTATCCATTTTTAGTTCTCACTTTCTTTTTCTCCCTCACTTCTCCCCCACCCTGCCCTCAGGGCTACCAAGAAAAGAACAAATTCATTGCTGCACAAGGTAAAGTAATGATAATTTTTTTACTTTTGGGCTTAACCATGAGTTCATTAGTGGGTTTGGATTTTTTTTTCTTCCAAATGCTAAATAGATGACTCAGAATGCAGTAACTTTTCTGTAATTACTATCACTGAAAGAAATACAATCTGCCTTGCACATTTATAACTAAGGGCCTTCATCTTAATGACTTAGTATCTAGGGTTCCTGTTAAGTCCTTTTGTGTAGGTGCATAGAAAAGACTAGAGAAGTCTACACATACACACGTAACACAGTCTAATAAGGTCATCTGTCTTGGGGCCAAATGGGAACCTTAGGTTCAAGTCAGGCTTCTCAAAGTTTGAATTTGGATTCAGTCTCCAGAGAGGGTTGGCTACCTCCCAAGGTTCTGGCTGGCTCATCTCAGAGATGAGCCAGCCAGATGATGGGTCCCCCCTCATAGGGACCCAGTGCCATTGTGTTATACATACTCTATACACATTTCCATAGACCTACGTTTTAACAAGTGTCCTCTACCTTTGGGATCCTAGCAAAAATGTCATGATGTTTACCGCACTACAAAGTAATTAATGTTATTATAGTCCATTAAAGCCCATTTACTTAGCCATTTAGCAAATGTTTATTGATCATCTGTTATGTGCCAGGCACTGGCCTAGGTGATAGGGATATGTAGAGGAATAAAACAGGAAATGTTTCATGCCTTTTTGGGGTCCTTAGTTGGTAGAGGACAATATTTACCAAAATTAACAGAAGTTCTGGTAAGTAGCTAGCTAGCTGTTCAGTACAATAGCCACTAGCCACAAGTGGCTATTTTAAATTAAAGTTTTAATTAAGTAAAATTTAAAATTCAGTTTCTCAATCATATTAGTTACATTTTAAGGTTTAATAGCTACATGTGGCTAGAGACTATCAGATTAGCGCACATACGAAACATTTTCATTATTGCAGAAAGTTCTATTGGACAAGTACCATTGTAGAGATTAAACAGAGTTAGGTAAAATAAGGTGGCTGAGAAAAACCTTAGATCCTTCTTGCCCTTGCAGTCTCCCACTGGAGCCTAGCCACTGCCTAACCAGGCCCTGCTTTCTCTTACCCTCTGTAGCCATCTGTCAAGTCAGATCTACCCTCTGAAACCCAGCTCAGCTGCCAACCTACTTAATGTTCCTTTTAGCACCAACAGTCATGTACAATCTCTTCCTCTCTGTATTTGCCATGGGGCCTTGTTGATGCTAAAATATTTGTTAAATTAAGGTCACCTATAATTTTCTGATGGACCTTTTCCCAGACTCCCATCCTTTTGAACCTCTCCATAATACTTCACACTCCTTGAAATTTTCCTGTTACTTCCTGACATTCAGTTCTCAGTTTTTCTCACTTTCCTAAATATTCCTTCTCTGGCTCTTATTCTTCTTTCTGCCTTCTTAAATATAGTTTCTCCCCAAATCTGTGGATGACTACTTCCTTGAAACTCCGTTCTTGTCTTTCATGGCACCATTTCTCAGTTCTGCTTCTCCATCTGCTCCTCCTTAGTCTTCCTCTCAGGCTTTTTCTGTCTAAACTTGAACAGTGCTGAAGATCTCCACATTCTCTGTTTGACCTCTTCTTTTCTTCTCACCCTCTGTATTCTCTTTGAGAGACCTCATCTAATATCCACCTCTGTTTGAGTGACTGCTGACTCTTAAACTTTTTTTTTTTTTGACTCTTAAACTTTTTGAGCCACTTTTTCAAACTAATTTTCTACCCCATCACCTGGATACCTCCACAGATACTTCAGCATCAAAAACTAAAATATGCCTTAGGTGCGCCTGGCAGGCTTATTAGTAGAGTATGAGACTCTTGATCTCAGGGTTGTGGATTTGAGCCCCAGGTTGGGTGTAGAGGTTACTTAAAAATAAAATCTTTGAATTAAAAAAAACTCACTAAAATATGCCTCTTCTTCAGCCCCCAAATTGCTTTTTCTCCTCTATTCTCTGGCTGTCTCCATGACTGGAAGGCAGTCCGTCTAATCAACCACACCAGATTTGGGATCATGCAGATCTCCTACCTGTTCCTTGCCCTGAATATTTGTGGTCCTCTTATTTCTTTCTCCGAAATCTCTTTGACACATGCCTTATTCCCCATTTTTCTTCCAGTTTGTTGTAGTAACCTACTGATGGATCCTCTAGGTCCCAGCACTTAGCTCACTGTGTAGCCAATAGCATAGGTATTTAGTGAGCAGTTACGGTTTCCAATTCTCATCTATAAAATCCTTGGGAGACTTACCTGTGTTCTCTTTACATTTTGACAATCTCCACCCCCCTTCACTAACTAGTGAAGTGCCTGACACAGGGTGGATGGGAAATGTTCATTGTAGGTGGGTAGATGGATAGATGGATTGGATATTTAACTGAACATGTGGGCACAGGCTTCCAAAAGTCAGGAATGAATGTTCCCAATTTCCCAGCAGATTTCTTCCCCTTGGTGTGTGTTCTCCTCATCTTTGCTATTGGCTACTTTAGGACCAAAAGAAGAAACAGTGAATGATTTCTGGAGGATGATCTGGGAACAAAACACAGCCACCATTGTCATGGTGACCAATCTGAAGGAGAGAAAGGAGGTGAGTGAAGAAATTAGGTAGGTAGGCATGACCAGCAGAGGAACTCCTGTGTTTGAGCCTGGGCTGTCCATCCTTTGTGGCTCCTGTGCCAGTCATTCGTTCATCCAGGCAGAACCCAAGCCAGTGTGCTTACCAGACTTTCCTAGGGCCTGGAAACCTCAGATGAACCTCAGAGTTGTGCCTAGGTCACATTTCCTGTGTCTGTGAGTCAGACAACTCACCCTGGTTTCAAAGCAACCTGGGAGAAAGACTTGGGCCATTTTGCAAGGAAAAGCCACAGAGGATCTTTTTTTTCCCCTGGCCTCTCCAATCCCTCATTCTCCTGGTTTCCTCTACCTCCTCTGAGTTAGCAGTGGGAGCTATATAAACTGAGACCCTGTGGAGTACAATGGAATCTGAGGCCCTTGCCTGATCCTTGTGCAAGCAGCTTTCTGACTAGTCCTTTTCTTTTTGTGGCTGGGGCTGCCAAGTCCATGCCTGGCCAGCCCTATCACTGTGTCACAGCCAGAATGAGTCCTGAGCCCTGGATCAAGCCCCAGAGAGGAACTCCCATTCATGACTGTCTTTTCCCAGATCAAGTTACCTTGATCCCCACCCTGGGGTATTGGATATGTTAATCAGCAGCACTGCAGTGCTTCGGAGGGACAGCACTAGGGCTAGGCTATAGGTTCGTTTCCTCTGACCTGACCTCTGATTCTTGGAAGCTATTTAAGGCCCAGGCATCAGAGAAGGCATCACTCCACCCTGGTAACCCACTCATAGGTTGCTGGTTCCAGGAGTTCAGACAGTCCTGTCCCTAGATCATTACTGGGGATATTGTAGAAGAGCACCTTACGTAGGTAAAGTAACTTCCAGTTTGCCATAAACTGAGGAAACAGGTGGGAAAGAATGAGAAGTATAGGGCTGGGGCTATGTAAAAGTCAAGACATACTGCTACCAATATGGAAGCTGAGAAACTTGAAAAAAGAACAGTTAAATAAGTCCGCAGCTGACCAAAGTGAGAGAAGAGGCCTTCTCTGGGGGCTTTCTGGAGACTTCTGTCTGGGCTTTTGTGGTCCTTTCCTTCATGTCCTTCACATACGCTGAGGGCGGGAGGTCTGAGGTCATCAGGGGATGCATGTCTGTTCCTTTCCAGTGTAAGTGTGCCCAGTACTGGCCAGACCAAGGCTGCTGGACCTATGGGAATATCCGTGTGTCAGTAGAGGATGTGACTGTCCTGGTGGACTACACAGTGCGGAAGTTCTGCATTCAGCAGGTACTGTCTCCTACCTCATTTCTCTGCTCTTGTTTAGGATCTGTTGACACTAAGAGGGTGGAATAGACTGGGTCATCCCCCAGTTTAGGGTGGTCGGGAGTCTCACTGAGTGTGAGGTATGTTTAGACTCTGAAACCAGAGATCTGAACTCCCAGGGAACTTTATCAAAGTTTAAGAAGGAGCATTTTCATGACTAAGAGAAAAAATTTTTATTGAGATAGAATTTGATCATCATAGGTATAAACCAAGTGCATCAGGAAGTGGTATAATCTTCTGGGTACTTGGCTTACCTCTTCTTACCTCAAAGGCTCCTGACATTAAGGATGTGGTGGCTCCTGCTCTTGGTCCTCTAGAGTGACTCTGGAGGCTTGAGCAAAGGTTGCCTTCAGGTGAGGGGCTATGTGGTACTATGAAAAGAGGGCTTACCAAGAGTCAGGAGACCTGTATTTTAGTTCTGACCTTGCCATGAGTTAGTTCTGAGGCCTTGACAGGGTCACTTAACTTCTCTGAACTTCACATTTCACCTCTGTCAGCTGAGAATAATTGTAACAGCCCTGTGTTACCTCATGGAGTTCCTGGGAAGAAGTCCTCTCTCCATGGTTAACACTTCCTTGGATACACTCTCACTTCTCCATTGTCACTGACTACCACAGCTGGCCCGGGCCCCAGCCCCAAAGCCTCCCCTTCCCTCCCCTGGCACTGCCCTACCCCAGGTTATCAGGGCCAACACACAGGATCTCCTCACATCCACAGGTGGGCGACGTGACCAACAGGAAGCCACAGCGCCTCATCACTCAGTTCCACTTTACCAGCTGGCCAGACTTTGGGGTGCCTTTCACCCCTATCGGCATGCTCAAGTTCCTCAAGAAGGTGAAAGCCTGTAACCCTCAGTTTGCAGGGGCCATCGTAGTCCACTGCAGGTCAGTGTGGCTGACCCTTGGCTCCCCGCTTATACCATATTCTGTTCCTATGGTCAGAGCAAGGGAAAGCACAAGGGCCCTGGCTGAGGACAGGACACTAACAAAGAGCAGCTAAGCTGTTAGGGTCCCAGGGCAGCAGCCAAAGAGACTAAGTTTTGGTGCTGGGTATAGAGCATTTGAGGAAAGAGGGAAGGGCAGTCTTCCAAGATTGGGGGTGGGGAAACCACTGCTGTGAAGCCAGAAAGCTAGAGTGAGTGCTGCTTTGTGTGCTTGGAGCCTTCACACCTTTCTAAGTGCATGGTCCTGGTCCTGATAACTAAAGATATGGAGTCCAGGGTATGGTGGGGCTGTTGGCTCTATGAGTGTTCCAGCTATTCCCCATTCAGAATTAGAATTTGGTGGCCTGAAGAAAGAGCCCTGGCTTCTGCTGCCCCCTCCCTGTATGCTCTCACAAGGCATGCTGGCCATCCCAGTAACACCCCTGCTCTCTGGCTACAGTGCGGGTGTAGGGCGTACAGGTACCTTTGTTGTCATTGATGCCATGCTGGACATGATGCATACAGAGCGGAAAGTGGACGTGTATGGCTTTGTGAGCCGGATCCGGGCACAGCGCTGCCAGATGGTGCAAACAGATGTGAGTGATTTGTGGGTAAGGTGAGGGTGGGGACATTCCAAGATCAAAACATCATAGCCGTATGGATTACTCAGCCTCCTAGGTTACTGTAAATGATCATCATGCAGTGTGATGAAGGACTCTTAAGAATTGTGTTAAAGAGACATAGAGCACAGGGGAGGTTACACCTACTGGAGTTGGGAGGCAGGTGTCATTTGCACTAGACTCTAAGGACACGAAACAGGTCCTGAGAGAAGCACACGTGCAGGCAGCTGAGAAAACCAGTGCCCACGAAGGTGTGACTCAGCTCAACCATATCCAAGAGCAGCAGTAGGATCAGCTCTGTGGTTGAGGCATGGGGTACAAAGGGCGCAGCACCGGAGGCTGGCACAGGTTTTGTGTGTCACCAGATTTAGACAACCCCTTCAGACTATACTGTCAGAATGAGCAGGAATTGGATTTGTCCTTATCTTCAGGCTTCTGCCCTAGGAGGCTGCCAGAGTAGGACCCTCCCTCCCAAGTTAAGCACCCCCAGAGGACTCATGCATTATAGTCCTGCCTCACTAAACTGGCACAACAAGGGTGAATAATTTTATACTTGTTAAGGGCAAAGGAGAAGTGAACTGGAGTGAATTGAGGGTAAGGGGAAATCTGGCACCACAGAGACCATGTAGTGTGTAACTGGGAACTCGGGCATCGTGGCATTTCAGATGCAGTATGTCTTCATATACCAAGCCCTTCTGGAGCATTATCTCTATGGAGATACAGAACTAGAGGTGACCTCTTTAGAAACACATCTGCAGAAAATTTACAACAAAATCCCAGGGACCAGCAACAATGGATTAGAGGAAGAGTTTAAGGTGAGTTGGAGCTGAACTCCCTCTTCCAGACTGAAGAATCCACGTGCTTTGGGGAATATGGGATGCTTGGCTCTCAGAGATTTAGCAACAAATGGGGAATCCCCTTGTGCATGGTTTTAAGAGGTGAGTTTCTGGCCCTTTACTCGTAACCTCGTCATTTTCAACCCATCCTGCATGTTAGAATTGCTTGGGTGATTCTGAGGCACCCAACCCACCCTGCACACTCCCCCCCCACACACACACACACACGCACATACACAGGTGATTATAATCTACAGCAACCTAAACTTTTTCTATAAGGACCAGACAGTATATATTTTAGGATTGCAGGCTGTTTGGTCTCTGTTGCAACTGCTTAAAACTTTTAAAGAGCAACCATAGATGCTACATAAACCAATTGAGCATGGCTGTGTTTCCATAAAAGTCTGTTTATAGGCAGCAAGCCAAATTTGGCCCGTGGTTGCTGACCTCTGCTGTTGCCATTAGACAGTGGTTCTCAGCACACCTAAGGAACATGTCACACCTCTGTCAATAAAGTGTTCTCCAAAGAGATTCTGGGCAGCAGTGGGAAAGATCAAATCCCTTAAAGCAGTTCTTCTCAAACTATAATATGCACAGGAATAACCACAGAATCTTGTTAAGATGCAGGTTCTGATTTGGCAAGGGGAAACACTTAGGGCCTGAGATTCTGCATTACTAACATAACAAGACTATTGCTGGTTTATGGACTACACTTTAAGTAGCAAGGATCAGAAAGGAGCCTCAGAATCAGGAGAAGGGAGCATATGCATTTGAAAATAAGATTTTCTAAAGAGTCCAAGCTAGCCTTTGGGGTAGAACAGCAGGGAGAGAAGAAAGGCAGACACACTCCTTCCTATGAAGCTAGGATCCTTGCTCCAGGATCATATAATTCCAGTCCCGGGGAATCCCAGAAGGGTCCACAGGAGCCCACAAGGCAGTGTTCCCCAAACACTCTTGGCTTGTTCATTGAGCTTATGACAGAAGAAATAGTGTTCCAGCAAGAACATGTGGAAGTGGAGGTCAGGGCCCCAGTGAGGAACAGTATGCAATCAGAGTAGCCTGAAGATCCATGTCTGACAGGCATAATCTTGCCAAGTTACAGGGATCAGTAATGTTTCCCCTCTCCTTCCCGATTCAGAAGTTAACATCAATCAAAATCCAGAATGACAAGATGCGGACTGGAAACCTTCCAGCCAACATGAAGAAGAACCGGGTTTTACAGATCATTCCATGTAAGAGCCCTCCCCCCTCTCCAAAGCCTTAGTATTCCCTCCTTCCACTTCTGAGGTTACTAATTCATTATCGACTTGGAGACCAGAATTAGGGCACTGCCTTTTTTTTGCTCTTAGTTCTTTAGTGGCTTCTGGAAATGAGAAAAGCATGAAGGCCAAGAGGTTTCTCTCTCTCGGGCTGGGAACAGGCATGTTATTGCAGCTGGGATTATACCTACCCAGGGCCTGGCGAGAAAGGAAAGATTTAGAGAGGACAGATGATGTTGGGGAGCCACAGCTTCTGTCCTTCCTGCAGATGAATTCAACAGAGTGATCATTCCAGTTAAGAGGGGTGAGGAGAACACGGACTACGTGAATGCATCCTTCATTGACGTAAGTGATGGCTGTGTCCCCAGGACTGCCCCTGCTCCATGAGATTTGGCTGGGCCTTGCAGTGCCAGTGGGTGGGAGTATTGTGTTTGAGTCCGTCGTCAAATACAGAACCTTACCCAGCCTGCACATTAGGTCTGTCAGGCCCTAGAAAACAGAATGTGATGTGGAATACAGAGGGCACACACCAGAGTAATAACTTGAGGGGAAATTTCATAGCACAGACCATGGCCAAGGGCTGAAAGCCTCTGGCCTTTCCCATTCTTGTTTTCTTCATCCCAGCCCCAGTCCCCTTTTCCCCCACCCTTGTAGAAGGAGACCAGCATGTCAGACAGGGTTTGGTCCTTGACCAAAGGGGAGGTCTGCCTGGGTTGAGTTTGCCTCCAAGCAGCCCCATCCCATCCTAGTGGTCTGTCTTCTTCGCTAGCCCCTCCCTGATTAAAACACCTTACTCCTACCATTGACCTGGCTTGTACAGGGCTACCGACAGAAGGACTCCTACATCGCCAGCCAGGGCCCTCTTCTCCACACCATTGAGGACTTCTGGCGAATGATCTGGGAGTGGAAATCCTGCTCTATCGTAATGCTGACAGAACTGGAGGAGCGAGGACAGGTGAGCTCAGTCAGGTCCTGGGCTGTGGGAAACAGCACAGGAAAAGGTGAGGGGCTAAGAAGAAATGTTTAGCTTAAACTGTCCAAAGAGCCATATTCAAGCAGTTGACCTGAGCAGTCAGAAGTTTCTCTCAGGACTGGAAGAGCAATGCGGTCTGAGCTGCCAGACAGTTCCTGCCTCTTCTCTCCTAAAGATGGTTTTCCCAGTGCCTAGCTTTATGCACACCTCCTCCTCCCACCTCCCAGGCAGGGCAGAGCTAGTGAAACGAGGGATGCAGAGCCAGACCAAGGCTCTAATGTGGAACTCCTGAGTGTCCCTAAGAAGAGGGTGCCTTGTAGGCCAGAAAAATGAACTGTGGGAAGATGAGTGGCCTCTTTGCAGACTACAGAAAAGAAGACAGAAGAACTTGAGAAATAACTTAGATGTTTCTTCTGTTAAAATTCAATAGCAAGGAAATCTTTTAAAGAAAAAAAAAAAAGAATTGTCTGAGAATTCAGAATGTAAGGAACCCTAGAGGCCCTCTTGGGTCAGCCCCACTCAGTGTGGGGTATCTCCTAACCTGTTCCTGAGTCACAACTATACAGCCTCTGCTGAGCACTTTCCATGTCAGGGGTCTCTCTTTCTCTGCCTACCTTCTTGCCCCCACCTCTCACTGTACTGCTGGGTGGCTTAGTCTGTGTTTACACAGTGTTTATGATCCTAAAAACTGTTGTGGCTGCACAGTGCAGTAAATGGGAGCTTCGTTATACCTGGCATGTGACTTCAGAATTGAGGACCCTGGAGAAGCCAGCAAGGGCCTGATAAAAGTCTTTCTGAGCCATAGTGAAGATTTTGAATTTTATAGAGCAGTGTAAGAGCCCTTAACAATATCAAATTTGTGTTTTTTTGAAAGTCCCTCTGGCTTAGTGAAGAGGACAAATTCGGAATGAGCAACCACAAGCAGAGAGGAGGCTGTGGCAGTACTGATGATGGCCTGGACTCAGCAGGGATGGTGACAAGGGGTCTGTCCCAAAAGATAGTGAAGAGGTAGCATGAAGAATTAAGGGTGGCGCCCACTGATAATTCACTGAATTTACAACCATTTAAAAATAAAAATCACTAAGTGTATTTTATATTATTTGTTATTATAAAAACTACACCTTTCCCATTCTGTACTTGTATAGTTTATTTTTTTTTAATTTTTTTTTTAATTTTTATTTATTTATGATAGTCACAGAGACAGAGAGAGAGAGAGAGAGAGAGAGGCAGAGACACAGGCAGAGGGAGAAGCAGGCTCCATGCACCGGGAGCCTGATGTGGGATTCGATCCGGGGTCTCCAGGATCGCGCCCTGGGCCAAAGGCAGGCGCCAAACCGCTGCGCCACCCAGGGATCCTACTTGTATAGTTTAACTTTGATATGGCTTTTTTTTTTTTTTTAAGATTTAATTTATTTATTCATGAGAGACACAGAGAGAGGCAGAGACACAGGCAGAGGGAGAAGCAGAGTCCATGCAGGGAGCCTGATGCAAGACTTGATCCAGGGACTCCAGGATCAAACCCTGGGCCAAAGGCAGGCACTAAACTGCTGAGCCACCCAGGCGTCCTTTGACATGGCTTTAAACATATTTGCACACCCTGATGTTCTTTATGTCAAGATTTTTTTCAATTTTAATCATTTAACTCACTAGCTATTCTTTCCAATTTCCATCATGTCCCTACATCAACAGACATACTTCTTAAGTCTTCACTCACCATTAATAACAATCCCGATGAGATGAGAGGTTTGGGGCACAGTTTCTGGCTCTGCAATAAGGCAGCCAACTACTGTGTTATCAAGAGCTAGGTGCATGTCTCCCAGCCCTCTCTAATAAGCCAGAATGGAAGGTGCAGATAAACCATGAACCTGCATGAGATTATCCCCACACTCCCTGCCTCCAGGTCTATGATGGGCAGGCCCATGCTGCAGGCAGAAGTACTGGGGCAGCAAGCAAAAGTATCTCTCAGTCCACTGCCCTGCAATAAAATGTGGCCCAGTGAATATCTCAGACTTTGTCCTTCAGCTTATCAGGCTCTTCATCCTCGAAGAAAACCTAGTGAGAATAAAGGGTGGAAATGGGAGAAAGGGCCACATACACACAGTCTCCTGCCACTGACCAAGCCTGCAGTCCCCTCTACCCACCACTGTGCCTTATGCCTCTCTGCATGGCCAGTGAGACAGGCGGCAGTTCTTGCCCTCAGAAGCTTCTGAAATGAATCAGAACAGGATATTAATGACATTCTTTATAAGGCCTCACTGCCCCTGACAGAATTTCACTTCCTGTTCCATCCTCCATCCATCTTGTCAAGTGTCGCCTCCAGAGATACTAACACAGTAAGCCTAAATGATACAGTGAAAGGTGTTTATACGTATACAACTGTGACACCACCACTCCCCACACCTGGTTTTAAATTCCCAAGGAAAAAAGTCTTTTTAAAAATTTTTTAGAGATTTATTTATTTATTCATGAGAGACACAGAGAAGACAGAGATATAGGCAGAGGGAGAAGCAGGCTCCTCGCTGGGAGCCCAGTGTGGGACTTGATCCCAGAACTCTGGGATCACACCCTGAGCCGGAGGCAGACACTCAACCGCTGAGCCACCCAGGTGTCCCCCAAGGAAAAAGTCTTAATCCCAAATTGTAAATTTTATATATATTAAAATCCCAAAAGGAATTAAAACTTAAAATCCTCTTTTCTCCCTGTTTTTTGTTTTTGTTTTTGTTTTTTTCCAACTCCATCTTAACTATGAGGGATCCACCAACATGCTTGGTAAGGCTTGCATTCCCTTAGTAGTTTAGGTTGGACTATTCATCCGAGCAGTACCAGCAGTTTCTGCATGGGGTCAGCCCAACCCGAGGTTGTGTTCCACTTATCCAAGAGTCAGTAGAACGAGATTGCATTAGACACCTGCCACGAAGCTGTGTGTCCCCATCACTTTTGTCAGCTTCATACCATGCAAGAAACTAGGTGCTATTTAGGAGGAGGAGGAGGTTAAAAGCAGTTGGAGAAAATACACAAATGCTTCTACTGTAGCTTTCAGGATATTATTATCTAGAGTCCATAACCTGAAAACAAATCTGAGATTAGGGCAGCCCAGGTGGCTCAGTGGTTTAGCGCCACCTTCAGCCCAGGGCCTGATGCTGGAGACCCGGGATCAAGTCCCACGTCACGCTCCTTGCATGGAGCCTGCTTCTCCCTCTGCCTGTGTCTCTGTCTCTCTCTCTGTGTCTCTCATGAATGAATAAATAAAATCTTAAGAAAAAAAAAATCTGAGATTAAAGCCCTTTTCCCGAAAATTCTGCTACTGGACTTGAGTACTTATTCCCATCTCCCATCCTCAACTACTGATGATTTTGGCTTACTGCCTCTTGCTGGCCTCTATGCCTACCTCTGGAAGCCATAAGTATCCATGAGGGTGATCCATTGGTCCTACCATTGGTCTTTGGCCTCTCAGCTCCCCCAGCCACCCACTCAAATCACAGCAATGACAAATTACCCATATCATATCTGTGCTGCCTTTGGGATCTCAACGCCAGGCACCCCACATCCTGCCCAGCTTAATATCTGCTGAGAGCACGCCCCCTCTCACTACTTCCCTCTTATTACAGTAAGTTTTTATTTATTTATTTTTTTAAGATTTATTTATTCATTTATGAGAGACACAGAGAGAGAGAGAGAGGCAGAGACATAGGCAGAGGGAGAAGCAGGCTCCATGCAGAGAGCCCGACGCAGGTCTCGATCCCAGGTCTCCAGGATCACACCCTGGTTTGAAGGCGACACTAAACCACTGAGCCACCCAGGCTGCCCCTACATTAAGTTTTTATCTTCCATCACATCTCTAGAGCTGTGACCACGGCCCAAGGGCACAGAGCACCTAGCTCCGGGGCTCCCAAACAGGCCAGATTCGGCCACTTGCCACTTGCCACAGTCCAAAGGCAGAGAGATGAGTGGAGATAAAACAGGAATTCATTTCAGTGAGGCCAGCATGGGGAAGATACTGGGTTAGTGTCTCAAAGATTGTGTCCAAAGTGCTGAAGACATTTCTAGGTTCACATAAGGGAGCTGTGAGACAAAGGTCAGTGGATGCATGCAGGTGGCAGAAAGGTCAGGTTGATCACTGTCTTGGGGTCAGTCATCTGCAGAGGTCAGGACAGTCATTATTGCTTGAGGGATAATGTCAGTTTCCATCCCTAGATGCTTTCCTGTCAGGTCTTTTGCCTGAGTTAAGAGAGAAACTGGAAATAAAAACTTAATCAGAAAGTACAGACTGAGGGCAGCCAGGGTGGCTCAGCGGTTTAGCGCTGCCTTCGGCCCAGGTTGTAATCCTGGGGACCCGGGATCGGGTCCCATGTCGGGCTCCCTGTGTGGGGCCTGCTTCTCCCTCTGCCTGTGTCTCTGCCTCTCTCTCTCAATCCTCTCTGTGTGTTCTCATGGGTAAATAAATAAAATCTTAAAAAAAAAAAAAAAAGAAAGAAAGAAAGAAAGTACAGACTGAGATCAAAATGGAGGTAGTTGAAGTCCTCTTTCAGAGCCATGGACTCCTCCACCTTCTCAGCCCCCAACTCCCCTCATGTTCTCACTTTCTTCCTTATTCCCTTTAGAGTTTTTATGACATGTCATTATTATAATCCCTCCCTTGCTAACATCCATTATTCCCTCCTGGTCTTTTACTTTCTTGGCACTTTATCTCACAGCCTGGCCCATTCTTCTCTAAGAAATCAGATGAGAATGCACTCACCTTCCCTCCTGCAAGCAACCAGCCTCCTCAGATCTGTACCCATTCTTTCACCTCTCCTATTGCGGTGGGAAAAGGTTCCTTCACCCCTCCATCCACGTGTCCAGTGTGCCTGCATGCTCCCCTCCTGCCGCCTCCGGCATGTTACTGCAGTCCTCCTTCACCTCCATCAGCAGTTCCCTCTCTGCTGCATTACTCTAACCAGCCTGTGCCTTGTTGCATTTCCTGTCTTTACAAAACAAAAATCTCTCTCGTGTCCCATGGTTTCTTCCTTCTATATCCTATTTTTCTGCACCCCCTTCCTTCCTAGCACAACACCTTTGAAGAATTGGCTTCCTCCTTTTGGTTCTCTCCTCATCCTGTTCCTTCTGAGAATACTCCCATCAGCATCACTGATGACTGCCTTGTTGCCATTCCTCCTCCTCTCGTCTTTCTGACCCTTTACAGCAGCATCTGAAATACTCAACGCCTCCCTCCTCCTCAAAACACTTTCTTCCTTTGAATTCCATGATGTCAACCCCTCACTGGCCTGGCAGCAACTTTCGTTTCCTTTGTGACCACCTCCTCCTTTTTGTGTCCTCTAATTGTTGAAGTTGACTTAGGCCTTAACCCTTTGTTGTTTGTTTTAACACACTATCCCTTGAGGGCTTCATATAGTCCTGTGGGTTGAAATGCTATCTGTATGCCAGAGGTCCCCAAATCTGTGTCTCTAATGCAGCCTCTGCTTCCCAGTTGTGGACTGGTGTATCCATGTGCCCACTGGATATCTTCGCACGACTGATAAGGATCTCAGACTCCACCTGGCCCAGATGAAACATGATTTTCCTCCTTCCCCCATACTAGTCCACCCTGCTCTTACCATCTCAGTAAGTGGTCCCACCTTCCGCCCAGTAGTTTACCTTCATTACTGCCCTTTCCTCACTTCCCACATTATCCTCTCTTCCCACATCAGTGAGATCTAACATACACTGAGCATGTCCACTTCTCTCCAGTGCAGCAACAGACCCCTCCTTGAAACCATCATGCACTCACCTGCACCACTGAAGTAGCCTGACAGCCATCTATCCGATTCCACTCCCACCCACTTTTAGTCACTTCTTCGCATGGCAGCCAGAGATCATTTTGAAAATAGAATTCTGGGGCAGCCCAGGTGGCTCAGCGATTTAGCACCACCTTCAGCCCGGGGCGTGATCCTGGAGACCTGGGATCAAGTCCCATGTCCGGCTCCCTTCCTGGGACGCCTGGGTGGTACAGTGGTTGAGCATCTGCCTTTGGCTCAAGGCATGATCGCGGAGTCCCGGGATCGAGTTCCACATCAGACTTCCTGCATGGAGCCTGCTTCTCCCTCTGCCTATGTCTCTGCCTCTCTCTGTGTCTCTTATGAATAAATAAATTCTTTTTTTAAAAAAATAGAATTCTAACTATAGTCACTCCTTAAAATCTTCTCTGAGCTTCCTGAGGTCCTGAGGGAAAATACCCAGCATACAAAATTTAAGAGCCTTTCATGTTGACATCTAGTCCCAAGACTTGAATTGGGCCCTCTTTCCTTATTGTGTCACTTGCTTAATTTAAATCTCCTTTCCATTTTCCCTCATTCCCTTTTGCCATCTAGCTGCTAAGTGGGGCATGGCTTCTGATGGGTCACAGCCTACTACTCGTTGACAGGAGGGTCCCGTATTTGTCACTGCTTTGTGTTCTGCACAGGCCTGGTCTCCAACTCTGTGCTCTCATGTGAGTCTCCCCACTCAGCAAGATCCCCAGGCCTCTGTAGCCGTGGGCATCAGTAGGTACAGCCACTGCTGGTCCCTGCTTCGGATTCCCAGGCCCACGTTCTGCCTCCTGAGGAAGGGGGTTCCTCTCCTTTGACCCAGAGGAGGATCACCCCAATAGGTCTCTCTCTAAACTGAAGCTGCTCTTGTTGAGTATTCCAAAACCTCCCTCAAAACTTTGCCTTCCAGCAGCTTAACTCAGCCTCCTGAACTAGTGCTGCTTCAGGGTCCACTCTCTCTACCATTATCCTCCCCACAAATGTGAGAGGCGCCTCTGGACTGCTGTTGCCCTCACATGGTACCTTTTTCCTCTTAAGTAGCTGGCTTTGTTTTTTTTTGTTTGTTTGTTTTTGTTTGTTTTTTTAATCTTTTCTTTTTTATTTTTTTATTTTCTTTATGAGTCACACACACACAGAGAGAGAGAGAGGCAGAGACACAGGCAGAGGGAGAAGCAGGCTCCATGCACCGGAAGCCCGACGTGGGATTCGATCCCGGGTCTCCAGGATCATGCCCTGGGCCAAAGGCAGGCGCTAAACCGCTGCACCACCCAGGGGATCCCCTGGCTTTGTTTTTAAGTCCAGCCTGCTTCCTCTGTTTGCGTTGTGCCCACTGGGAGAGCTAAATTAAATAAACCCTGTACTTTCTCCTGGCTGAGGAGAATGAGTTGCTGCCATTTGTCCAATATCTGTAATTGTTTTTTGTGGCTTCTCTTTACATCATCCCTTAAATCCTAACCCCAGAAGTTTACCAGGGTTGTCTCCTCTTGGCACACCTTACTTGCTTACCTATAGAACTGAAACTCACTTTGTGGCCTTGATCTAACCCCTTGGTCAGTCCCAACCACATATAATCACTTTGAGAAATTGTACCCCTTAGACCAGCCACAGTAGACTCCCCATTTGCTTTTACTGTGGACTGACTGCCTGTCCACAGCTCTAGTTCCCTAGCTCTGTATCTATGGTGGCCCTCTTCCAGTCTGCCCTTTTTGTCATACCCCACTGCCAAAATTAAGGTCTCAAGCCATAAAGTGTGGGACCACACTTTTTCTAGTCATAGTGTGATTCTGGGTCATACACCCCGTTTCTCTCAAGCCCATTTAAATCTTAGCACTTGTAACAGTTTTAAAGCCCCAGTTGTTAGTCCTGGCTGGTAAACTGTGTGAGGGCAGATTTGGGAAGAAAATGGAGTAGCAAAATTTATTCCTCCCACCAGTGACCTGAAAACCAACATAATCTCTGTTTAAGAGCCTTAATTAGAATTTTTTTTAAGGCATTCTGGTTGAGGAGAGGGCCCAGAGCCCCAACCCCCATAGCATCTCCAGGGCTCTGAGTGGGTACATGTAGAAAAGCACTGGTCTGTGACATTTCCCTGATCTACCACTTTGATAATTCTGTGGTTTAAAATGAGCTCAGCATCATTTATAAAGGAGAAAATGAATTATCACACATAGGAAAAGCGAAAAGAGTCACTAAAATGGACTTTTAGTAATGATTTTATTTGGACTAAGAGATTGTTATTTTTATTTTTCTACTCTTCATAATTTTCCTAATGAATATAAAGTATGTTTATGGTTGAAGATTTTAAAAGTGCCAATAGTGGAAATCTAAGATCTTCTCCCAAATGCTCTAAAGAAATGGACAGTCGGCTATATTGTTTTATTTACGTATTTATAGCCTGACTTGTTCTGCAAACATTGAACAGATTCATTTAGCAGTTACTGAGAGCCTACCACACACGCAGGCAGTGTGCAGGGTGCTAGAGAGATAAAGATGAAAAGAGGCAGCCCCTGCCCACAAAGAGCTGTAGAAGAAACTGAGCCAGGTGCCAGCAAAGACAAGCTGTAAACTCTCCTATTCACTTGCAAGGACAGAAATGCAGGTGCCATTGCAAATTGAAAAATCAAGAGGAGGGATCCCTGGGTGGCGCAGCGGTTTGGCGCCTGCCTTTGGTCCAGGGCGTGATCCTGGAGACCCGGGATCGAATCCCATGTCGGGCTCTCGGTGCATGGAGCCTGCTTCTCCCTCTGCCTATGTCCCTGCCTCTCTCTCTCTCTGTGACTGTCATAAATAAATAAAAATGTTTAAAAAAAAAAAAAAAAAAGAAAAATCAAGAGGAAGGAAAGGAGGGATGGGTGGATGCTGTGCCCTGGGCTCTACTGAAGCACCATGGCTGGATGGTACTTTCAGTGGGGCTCTGTTTTTCTGGGTTAGCAGTCTGACATATGTAAGCTCCTATAAGAGGTGGAAACACCCCGAGGGAGCAAAGGAGAGGGGAAAAGAAATTGGAGCAAAAACATTCATTCCTCTTCCTCCACCCTATTAAGTGTTGAATGCAGCTGAAATGATGGTCAGAGCTCTTCAGAGATCTGTCACGTGTTGCAAATTAAACTGTAAATAAGTAAACCAAAAGGCTAAGTGATTATGTCCAGTAAGGGAATTAAGGTTTTTTTTTTACATATTTATTTATTTATTCATGACAGACACAGAGAGAGAGAGAGGCAGGCAGACACACAGGCAGAGGGAGAAGCGGGCTCCATGCAGGAAGCCGACGTGGGACTCGATCCTGGGTCTCCAGGATCAGGCCCTGGGGCGAAGGCGGCGCTAAACCGCTGAGCCACCCGGGCTACCCCGGGAATTAAGTTTTTAAATATACGATTGACTCTTGAACAACACAGGGGTTAGGTAGGCACTGACTCCCAGCCCCTTCTTTCTACCTTGTGTAGTCGAAAACTTGCATATATCACAGGGATGAAAGCTG
Source organism: Canis lupus dingo (assembly GCF_003254725.2). NCBI lineage: Eukaryota > Metazoa > Chordata > Mammalia > Carnivora > Canidae > Canis > Canis lupus. Next base: position 18,378,035 of record NC_064266.1, on the reverse strand, counting down.
CAGCATAGGGAATCTAGTCAGTGGTCTGGTAATAGTGTTCTTTGGTGACAGATGGTAGCTACACTGGTATATAGATTTTCCAAATTACTATATTGTATACCTGAAACATATGTAGCATGTGTCAACTATACTTCAATTAAAAAAAATCCATATATAACTTTTGACTTATCAAAAACATAATTAATAGCCTACTGCTGACCTGAGGACTGATCAGTGACATTAATAGCATATATTTTGTATGTTTTATCTATTATATACTGTATTCTTTTTTTTTTTTTTAAGATTTTATTTATTTATTCATGATAGTCACAGAGAGAGAGAGAGAGACAGAGACACAGGCAGAGGGAGAAGCAGGCTCCATGCACCGGGAGCCCGATGTGGGATTCGATCCCGGGTCTCCAGGATCGCGCCCTGGGCCAAAGGCAGGCGCCAAACCGCTGCGCCACCCAGGGATCCCTATATACTGTATTCTTACCATAAAGCAAACTAGAGAAAAGAAAATATTAAAAAAATCATAAGGGGAACACCTGGATGGCCCAGCGGTTGAGCGTCTACCTTTGGCTTAGGGTGGGATCCCGGGGCCCTGGGATTGAGGTCTACATCGGGCTCCCTACAGGGAGCCTGCTTCTCCCTCTGCTTGTGTCTCTGTCTCTCTCTCTGTGCCTCTTATGAATAAATAAAATCCTAAAAAAAAAGAAAGAAAGTCATAAGGAAGAGAAAATTGGTACTTTATATTACTGTACTGTGTTTATCCAGAAGAATCCATGTATAAGTGGGCCCATGCAGTCCAACCCTGTGTTGTTCAAGGGTCAGCTGTAGGTGTCCTAGTGAGGATCAGAAGTTAATTAGAGTGATATTAAGTAACGTAATGACACTCTGAGTTTTTGACACTTTGGAGATGAAGGATGTTCTATAAGAGGTGGTAATTGGAAGACAGGAGCAGGCAGCTCAAAGGACAGCCATGCTTCTATTCATGGTATTCCAAGCACCTCACATCTCCCGTTTGTCCCTCCAGGAAAAGTGTGCCCAGTACTGGCCCTCCGATGGAGTGGTGTCCTATGGAGACATCACAGTGGAGCTGAAGAAAGAGGAGGAATGTGAGAGCTACACTGTCAGAGACCTCCTGGTCACCAACACCAGGGTAAGGTGGCTGGGGGGTGCAGCTCCTCCCGCAGGGAAAAGCCAGGGTGCCCTGCCTCTCTGATCCCACTTCTTCCAAAGGAGAACAAGAGCCGGCAGATCCGGCAGTTCCACTTCCACGGCTGGCCTGAAGTGGGCATCCCCAGCGATGGAAAGGGCATGATCAGCATCATTGCGGCCGTACAGAAGCAGCAGCAGCAGTCAGGGAACCACCCCATCACCGTGCACTGCAGGTACCTCTCCCCAGCCCTCAGAGTGGGAGAGAAAGCAATGAGAGGCAGGCAGGGGAAGCGACAGTGAGGAAAGCCAGACAACAGCAGGGTACTGAGGAGCACCTGGCAGTTGAGTTTGGTGGCCAGCACAGGGCCAGATAATAAGAGAAGATCATGGTGTTTGAACTTTGCATTAAGTACTAGGGAACCAGTGATATTAAAATATTGGACAGGGAAGCATTTGGGATGGTGATGGGGTGGTACAGGAGAGCAGCAGAGGATACTGACAGTGGAGAGACCATGGGCACTAGTGGGGGTGAGGGTCTGGCCTTCTTAAGAGACAGAGGAAAAGAGAAAAGGGTAACTATTTTGAGAAAGTTTGAAGAAAAATGAGCAAGACTGAAAACATAGTTGTGAAAGAGGAGTCAAGTGTGTAGAGTGTATCCCAAATTTAAACCAGGGTTACTGGTCATGATTGCCGTCACTGACAGAAGAATTATGGTAAGGGGACTCATTTTGGGGGGCAGAGGTGAATTTTGTTTGGGGCATGTTGTTTGAGATTGCACTTTAGGAAAAAAATTTACAATGAGTTTGAATTGCTTTTATAATTGGGGGAAGAAGTCTTAGAGAAGAAAGAATATATTATAAATCACTACAAATTGGTTTTTAAAAAGAGAAAAATGGGGGGGGGGGTGTGTCTAAGTGGCTTACAGCTGCCTTCAGCTCAGGTCATGATCCCAGGGTCCTGGAATCAAGCCCCATGTCAGGCTCTCTGCTCAGCAGGGAGTGTTCATGTGCACTCTCTCTCAAAAAACCTTTAGAGAAAGAGAAATGAGCAAAGAAACTTCTAAGAATATATCCAGTCAATATGCTTCAAGTGGCCAAAAGGAAATAATCACTAGGATTAAAGTGCTGCTTATAATAGTAAAAGATTGTAAATTATCTAAACATATTAATAGGTAGCTGACTCAATAAGCTATGATGGATCTCATGCTACAGAGCTGCAAAAATTAATGAGGAATCTGCTTATATACTGAGTATGGGTTAATCCTCTAGATGTATTGCTTTGTGAGCAAAATAAATGGGACATAGGGAGGGATCCCTGGGTGGCGCAGCGGTTTGGCGCCTGCCTTTGGCCCAGGGCGCGATCCTGGAGACCCGGGATCGAATCCCACGTCGGGCTCCCGGTGCATGGAGCCTGCTTCTCCCTCTGCCTGTGTCTCTGCCTCTCTTTCTCTCTCTATGTGACTATCATAAATAATAAAATTAAAAAAAAAAAAAAAAAAAAAAAAAAAAAAAAATAAATGGGACATAGGGAAAGAACATGTGTTTCTGTTGGGGGGCACCTGGCTAGCTCAGTGGGTAGAGCATGCAACTTTTGATCTTGGGTTGTGAGTTTGAGCCCCATATGGGGTATAGAGATCATTTAAATAAATAAACTTTTGAAAACAATATATTTTTCTATTGGTATATGCATAAAAATATCTCTGGAAGGACAGACAGGTGAGGATCTGAGGACATTGGCACTTTCCCAGGAATGCATCCGAAAGCAAAAAAATGGAATATGAAAGAAGCTTTTCATTTGGGGGGCTGTTTTGAAATTTGAACTATGCTAATTTATTACCTATACAAAAGAAAGTACTTTAAAAATATTTTAAAGAAATAAATGGGCTGTGGACTGTGGGCCGCCGGGGTCGGTGAAGGATCTCAAGGTGGCTGGGCAAAAACTTGCTCTAAAAACCATTGACTGGGTAGCTTTTGGGGAGATCATACCCCGAAACCAGAAGACCATTGCCAACTCCCTGAAATCCTGGAATGAGATGCTTACCTCCAGGTTGGCTATTCTTCCTGAGAAACCACCTGCTATCAACTGGGCTTACTACAAGGCCAATGTGGCAAAGGCTGGCTTGGTAGATGACTTTGAGAAGAAGTTTAATGCCCTGAAGGTTCCTGTGCCAGAGGATAAATACACTGTCCAGGTGGATGCTGAGGAAAAAGAAGATGTGAAAAGCTGTGCTGAGTTTTTGTCCCTCTCAAAGGCCAGGATTGAAGAATATGAAAAAGAGCTGGAGAAGATGAAGAACATAATTCCGTTTGATCAGATGACCATTGAGGACCTGAATGAAGTCTTCCCAGAAACCAAATTAGACAAGAAGAAGTATCCCTATTGGCCTCACAAGCCAATTGAAAATTTATAAACTTGAGTTGAGAAAACCCTGGCCTTCATATTATAAATGTTGGACATTAAAAATAATGATATGGAAAAAAGAAAGAAAGAAAGAAAGAAATGGCAAAGTGCACCAACTAATACAAATGGACAGTAAACATGAAAAGATGCTAAACTTTACTAGTAATATTCTGAGAAGTGAGAATGAAAACAGCACAGCATGGCTTTGTGCCCATTGGATTGGCAAAATCACAAAGATTCCTTGGCGGCACGCCTGGCTGGCTCAGTCAGTAGAACATGCAACTCCTGAACTCGAGGTTGTGAGTTTGAGCCCCACCCTGGGGGCAGAGATTACTTTAAAAAAATTAAAAACTTAAGAAAAAATAATTCTTTGGCTTGTCCAGATAAATCCTTCCTTCCCTACACTTTTATTGTCTCCCTTGGTCACCCTCTCTCTGCAAACCCCAGATTCTCTAGCTGCCCTGCATCAGCACCATGCAGCTGAATGAGGCTGAAAAAAAGCACCAGGTTGCAGGCTTCGTTTTACCTTCCTGACCACTGGCCTTGTATTAGGCCCTTAGTTTCTGCACCCTCCATTCTTCCAGACCATGGCTGGACATATTAGGGCCTGGTGCCAAATCTGGCCTGCTGCCTGGTTTTGTGTGGATCTGCGAGCCAAGAACTGTTTTCACGTTTTAAAATTTAAAAAAAAAAAAAAAAATCAGAAGACGTATTTAATGATATGAAGATTGCATGAAATTCAAATTTCATTGTCTATATATAAGGTTTATTGTAACATAGCTCTGCCCTTTTGTTTATGTACTGGCTGCTCTCGTGCTCCAGCAGCAAAGAATTGAGACCATATGTGGTGCCCTCCTTGTCTCACACTGCTGCCCAGCATACAAGAAGTCAGAATTGTGCAATTAGAACTTGATTTTTTTCTCTTCTTGGCAAAACCGAAGATATTTTCTATCTGGCCCTTTACAGAAAACCTTGCCAGCCTTTGTCCTAGATGATTAGTTCACACCTCCTCTCAAACCTAGATACTATCACCACCTTTTCTGTCATCATATTTAAGAAAAGACGCTGTTTCTGTTTGACTAAGAATAGAGAAGCAATCAGAACTTCCATATGCTCCCAGCACACTACTGCCCATCTCCCTGCAGTGGTGCTGTGGACCCTGATTCCCTCCTGTTCAGTGGATGAGTTGTCTGACCCCTCTCTGAAGCCAGCTGCATTAATCATTAATTATCTATTGCTATGTAATAATATTATAACTTGGCATCTTAAACTTAGCATCTGAAAACAACACACATTTATCTCACAGTCTCTGTGGTCAGCAATTGAGCACATCTTAGGTTAGTCCTGTGCTTCAGGGTCTCACAAGACTGCAACCAAGGTGTTAGCCAGGGCTGTGTTCCCATCTGAGGCTCAATCAGGAAGGATCCATTTCTAAGCTTCCTTGGTTGTTGGTAGCATTCAGATCCCTGTGGGCTGCTGGACTAAGGGCCTCTGTTGTTTGAAAGTCCAAGTGGAAGTTCCTTGCCACCTGGACCTTCCCAGGGTGGTTGCTTGCTTCTAAGTCAGCAAAAAAGAGAATGTCTCCCTGCAAGACAGGCATTATGATCCCATGTAACATAATCACATACATGTGGTTACATGCATCTCATCACACTTGCCATTGACGCTGGTTAGAAGCACCTCACACATCCCGCCTACATTTTTGGGGAAGAGATTGCACAAGGGCATGAACACCAGGGGGTGGGGTTTGGGGGGCCACGGTAGGGTTTGTCTGCCATACCCACTGTCCACTTGGATATTGGTTCCATCCCCTTTTGTCCTTTCCTCTGGATAACTACCATCTTCATACAAATATGCTATAATTTCTCTCATTTTAATATTTTAAAAACTCTTACCTCTCATTCCCTTCCAGGTACCATCTATTCCTCTGTTTTCCTTAATAGTAAAGCTTCTCAAAAGATTTGTTCCAACTAACTCCCCACTTCCTTTCTTCTCATTCTCTCTTGAACCCATTCTACCCGCCCCCCACATTCCATTGCAGCTGCCTCTATGAGGGCTACTTGGTGACCTCCACATTGCCGATCCAGAGATTATTCTGTCTTGTTACCTTTATCAATATCAAACACAGTTGACCACTCACTTCTCTATGGAATGCTTTCAGCAGAGCTTCTCTCCTGGTTTGTGTCCTCATTGGCTGATCCTCTCCATTTGTGGTCCAGGACCAAGATAGACTTCCTTAGATCTCTTCTTTGTCAACTAACAGCCACTCCCCTAGGTGAGCCCATCTTGTCTGCTGGATTTCGTACCAACTCCTGTGTCATTACCACCATTTCACCCTCTCCCCTAAACACCAGATTTATATGTCTAGTTACCTACTCAACATTTCCACTAGGGTATCTTCAGTTGAAGGAGTTCAGATCAGGGGCACCTGGGTGGCTCAGTGGTTGAGCATCTGACTTTGGCTCGGGGTGTGATCCCGGGGTCCTGAAGTCAAGTCCCACATCAGGCTCACTGCAGGGAGCCTGCTTCTCCCTCTGCCTATGTCTCTGCCTTTCTGAGTTTCTCATGAATAAATATATAAAATCTTTAAAAAATAAAAAAATATATTAAAAAATAGTTGAGATCAGAACTTCTCATCTTTACTTCTAAGCCTACTATTTGCTCAGCCTTCCCCCAATCAACAAGTGGCATTTCAGTCCCCCAGCTAACTCAGATGAGAAGCCTTGAAGCCATACTGTTCTTATTTCCTCACACATGTACATCAAATCTCCAGCCTTGCTCTACATGGAAAATAGTTTGAGAATTATTTCTCATTCCATCCACCAGCAGCACCCCTCTGTCTAAGCCACCATCCGCTCTTCCCAGTAGTTATACTGGCCTCATTCGTTTCCCTATCCCAACCTTCCCCCTGTTCACAACACAGTAGCTAGAGAACTAGAGAAATCCTTCTAAAACCTTCAGTCAGGCCACATCACTTAGAATCCTGACAGTGGCTCACAAGGCCCAACTTGATCTGAGCTCTTGCCCAGGCCAGGCAGGTGTACCAGGGGGTTGACAATCTCCCTGAGGGCACTGACCTCACCCTTATCATTCTCCTTCCTTCTTTCTGTCCTTCCGTCTATCAAATCCAGCTACACAGCTCCCACACCTAGATATCCTGCCTCGTGCCTGAGATACTCCTCTCCCAGACAGCTGTTGGGCCTTGTCCTCACCTTCAGGTCTCTGCTCATGTGACACTCACTTAGAGAGCCTTCCCTGACCACCCTGCCTAGAACTCCTGTTCCTCTTTTTCCTTCCCACACTATATATCTTATTGTTTGGGCATATTGCTCCCTACCACAACTCCTGCCACACAGCAGGCACTCAATAAGGGTCTAGTGAATCACCTGATGACACTGAACATGGTGGATAGTGTCATAGAGTCTGGGTTCCTGGGATTTAGGAAGCAAATGAGAGGCATGGAAAAGAATCAGCATGCGCACACACACACCCTGTAGAGGCTCAGGGTTTATCAGGAAAAGAAAGAGAAGACTAGAATCCCAACAGGAGTGGGCAGCAGGACAACTCAGGCACATTTATAGATAGACAGTGAAGGCTCAGTGCTGGGTGAGAGGGAGTGTGCAAGAGGTTCTTCCACCACTGTCCAGTGGGCAAGTCCCGCAAGCAGACAAAGTGGGGCATCAGAAAAGGCAGCAGGGGTACTCCTTCCTCTCCAGAGCAGTATGAGTATGGGGCTTATGTGGAGAGGAGCAAATCGGCCCCTGTCTCTACCCTACCCCACCATCTCCATTAGATGACAGCCCTTCCCATGAGCACCAGCCTCCACCTTGGCCTTTTTGTGCTCAGTGCCACTGTCTTCACCTGATCAGCACAGTGGACTGTAACAGATGTGGTATGTCTGCTCTATTATAGCGCGGGGGCAGGACGGACGGGGACCTTCTGTGCCCTAAGCACAGTCCTGGAACGGGTGAAAGCAGAGGGGATTTTGGACGTCTTCCAAACCGTCAAGAGCCTGAGGCTACAGAGGCCACACATGGTCCAGACACTGGTAAGCTGCCTGCACTACCACCGCATCTACAGACCTTCTCTGTGAGGGCTAGCCCAGTGGGGGAGGCTCTTCCAGGGGGCCCATCGTTCCCCCAAGGTGCCCCAGCTAGAATAAGCCTTGGTGACAGAGCAGAGGGACACAGCCCTATCACCAGGAAGAGAATTGAGTGGCCTCGTGAAGACTAGAAAGAGGTGCTTGGGTACCCCATAGGGCTTGTCTGCACTCTTCCATGGGTCCTGGGATAGGAAGACTCAGGTATGCCGCCTCTACTGCTCAGGCTCCTGACTGTCTCATTAACCAGTAACCACTGAGTATGGGGACAAGCACCCAAAAGGGCCCCTGAACCTCGGAGAGCAAGACATGTATGAGGGGAAAGAAAAATACATTTTAAGAGGTTTCAGAATTGGTGAGGCTTTGAGAGCCAGAGCACCTGCAGTCTGGCAACCATGGTGAGGTGCAGGCCACACCCAGCCATCTCCCCAGCTGCTTGGTCTGCCAGCCCTGCACACTCCTGTCTAACTGCTGCAAACCTAGGACCACATCTTCCTTTCTGGTCACCTCCATCAGGACAAAATTAGCTATACTCAACCCAGAAGGGGAACGCTATCAGAACTTCGCAGGCAGGTCAGGGCTCAGGTGCAAGTCCAAAAACATTCACTTCCCTCAGGTTCCCATCTTTTAAAAAACTGGTCTGTCAGGAATTGCACGTACCTGATTCTCTTCAATAACGGTGGCTTTTCCCCTCCTTTTGCTCTACAGGAACAGTATGAGTTCTGCTACAAGGTGGTGCAGGAATATATTGATGCATTCTCAGATTATGCCAACTTCAAGTAAGAGGTGATGAGATCCAGTGGACAGGAAATTTGCCTTTAATATTTTGTAATATTCTGTTTTGTTAATATACCCAAAATTGTGTATATATCTTATAACTGTTTTAGAAATTGGTACATAGGCTTCTATTACCTATTAGGTGGAGATTTTATATGTAAATGTGTTAGTACTGATAGTCCTTTTTCCAATGTTTTATTGGGGAATTAAATAGTGTGATGTTTGGATTGATATCGTGAAATCCTCTGCCTGGAAATTGAGCTGTATTATTCTTTGGTTTAGACATCTTTTCCTAAAGAAGGAACACAAAATTCATTCCAGGTAGCTCAGCATCAACTAAGAAAAAAAGCACAAAGTTCTCAGAGCTCTTGAGGAAATTGGTTGTCCTGGTGCCCCCACTCCCTCACCCCTTTCAGGTTCTTATTCCCTTCCTGCTCTGTAAATAATCCCTCCCCATTCCACCCTCCCCACCACCACCACCACAACCTACTGTGGGGAGTAAAGGAACCAGAGCGGTATCTCTGGCAACACACTAGGGATTATCAGGTAATAAAAGCTTTGACTCCCTGAGGAAGCGTCTCCCTTTGTCTGGGGTGGGGCAGCCATACCAGGGCTGGGGCTCTTACCTAGGCCACTCCTGGCCCTGCTTATTAGTGTTCTGTCTCAACTGGTCTCACAAACCGCCATCCTCTCAACTCCTTTCCAATGGCACAGCCTCTCCAGCTCTCAGCTAGTTGCCAGGACTCACCTTTCGTTCCCAACACATCTTTGGTACAGTGATCCCAGCCAGCCTTGCTCCCTGGAAGATGGCCAACATCCTCAGTGTTTCCCTGGCACAGGGGCATGGAAGAAAGAGGAGATAGCTGACTAAGTCCAGTCCAACTTCACTGGTGCTTTGCTATAAAATTGTCTGGATTGTGTCACTATCCAGGATAAGTCTTTATACCCACACTTACTAGATTAAATAGCTTTCATTTCCTTTTATATCTGCCCTCATTTCCTGGACTTTTATATGGAAGTGTCTCAGATCCAGAGGCCAGGATAGTAGGAGTCTTCAATTCCAACTTGATAGCAAGCCTGACATTATATAAAAATGTCTGGCATTTGTGTTTTAAGTCATGTGGATGTTCATTTATTTCTCATGTAATGGTGTGCTCAGTCCAGAGACCCAGTATTCTCCCATCTTGTCCCAGTGCCCCTTAGAATGTTATTCCTTTTTGTTTTGTTTTGTAAGATTTTATTTTTTGGTTCATGAGAGACAGAAAGGCAGGGAGCCTGCTACAGGGCTTGATCCCAGGACCCCAGGATCACGACTTGAATCAAAGGCAGATGCTCAACTACTGAGCTACTCTGGTGCCCTTAGAATGTTGTTATTGTCCTCACAGCTGAAGCTGGATCACGGTCTTTTCTTATGGACAAGCAAAAAGAAAATAGAGAGCAAGCAACTTCATTTTTAAGGACATGAAGAAAAGTTCTTTCCATTTTCACTCCTATCCTATTGGCCAAAACCTAGTCATAAGGCTACACTGTGTGACTATAGGAATGTTGGGAAATGTAGTCTTTAGTTGGCACAGCTGGGAGGGTGGGTCTGTTCATTGCCTCTTACCCTCATGAGCAGCTCATCGTGGGAACAGGAATGTGAACTGGTTGCCACAGCTGTCAATACAGGGCTAAGAGAGTCTTACAACCCATGGGGACTTTCTCAAAGAGCAGGGTCAGGCCCTGGGCTACTCAGGCTGTCAGGAGTAAGAAGTGGCACCACAGCCCAAGCCATGGGAAGCACAGTCAGAGGTCATTGCTGCTGTACTTGTTGGCAGAGGTGGGACTTGAGCTGGATCCAAGGGATGCCAGAAATGCGGATGAGTGAAAGGAGGCAAAGTCACATGGAACCACATTACTGAAGGCCTCAGAACCCTACAGAAGGTGAACAGGTGTGGTGGCTTTAAGATGGGAGCCAGGTTCAGCACATACTCAGGATATCTTCAGGAGGCAGGGGCACCATAACAGACAACCTCTGGAAGTTTCTGAGAAGTGAGTGGGTGTCAGAAGTACTTAGTCCTTCTGTAAGAACTAAGGAACTCCAAGTAACAATAAATTCAAAACTCAGTGGTTTTCAAAGAAGCATGGGCAAATTAAGCAATCTGAGAAGGATTTCTGATGAGAGGTGCCATGTTTGAGAAGGAGACCCTGGCTCTATGCAAGCTACAGTTTGGTGCCTCTGTGACCAAGTCCTGGCAGGTGGAGGAGGCCACAGGCCTTGGGTCAGCAAGCTATATAGCAAATCTGTAGGAGAGCCCCTCACGTGTCCTGGGTTGCCTCCTTACCTCCCAGCAGGCTGCCTACCTCCTGTTGCTAGGGCTGGTGTGGAGCAGCTTACTAGTGTGTACAAGGGTTCCTACCGAAGGACTGATTACCAGCTCACCAGAGTGGCCTGGCTACTTCCCCTTTCTGTTGAAATCCATGCAGATTTGCTTGGTGGCTGTGTGTGTGTGTGTGTGTATATATATATAAAATTTAAGATTATTATTTGAGAGAGAGAGAAACAAAACATGAGCAGGGTGGAGGGCCAGAGGGAGAGGGAGAAGCAGACTCCCCACTGAGCAGGGAGCCCAATGTGGGGCTCCATACCAGGAACCTAAGATCATGACCTGAGCCAAAGGTAGATGCTTTACCAACTGAGCCACCTAGGCGCCTCTGGGCCAGTATTTTAAATATCACCTGGCTGCTAAACAGATGTCTTCAAGCAGGACTTGCACTGTTGAAAGAGACATAAACCTGACAGGAACTAGTCAAGGCTAAGGGGTAAGTGTATCAGGGTTCACACCACACAATTGTGTGGGCACAGCAGGGGTGACTGCTTCATCCAGTGCCCGCCCCTCAGTTGGTCAGCTGTGCTGCATGGAGTTAAAGCTAGAGCCTGTGAGGACTTCTCAGAACAGGGAGCGAGGCATCCAGTGCCCACTGTGCTCAGACCCCAGTTCATCAAGTCAGCGCCCTCATGGGCGTTCAGTTTCCCTCAGCACTCCACCACCAAAAGCGTAAGTCTTTGGTTTTAATTTTAAAAAAAAAAAGGCACCTCCACCAGGCCTGTAGTCCTCTGCCTTTGTGATAGACTCACTCGATCTTCTGTCACACTTTATCCAGAATCCTATCCCAGATTCCCTTGTTACCTCTTGCCAAGGATCCACTCTCTGCCCTCTGGCTCCTTCCTCCCTTCTGACTTTATCCTCACTCTGTAGCCTCTGCTCCTCCTCTCTCCATCCTCAGAGCCCAAGCATTCCTGTGATCTGTATGCTGTGGACCTTCAGCCCTACCCCAGCCCTGAGCTACAGGTCGGCATAGCCTGCTTCCTGCCAAGTGACTGCAAAAGGTGACCCACAGGTACCTGTCTCACCCATGGTTGAGGGGTTCACCTGGTCTCTCCAGAGTCTACCATCCCTTCCTGCAGCCTTCCAGCATTCTCTGCACCTCTCTCCCTCCACCCCTAGCCCGGGGATCCAGACCCACTGGCAGTTCTTGTGTGGACTCTTCTCCATTTCGTTCTTACGTGGGAGCACCGCAGCTACCCTGTGTGCAGACCCTAGCTAACTCATTGTCATCCTTTGCCCAGACCATCTGATCAGGGGTTTGTGTCCCTCTGCTCCAGCAGCACCTGAGCACTCAGCTCTAAGCCTCTGCTTTCCCAACTGACTACAAGCAGCTCCCAGACAGATGAAGTCCTGTCCTCCAGGCAAGCATGAGTTGGAGCTCAGTGGTGAACAACCAGCTTTCTGTGCCCTGCTGAGAGGGATACGAGGATGAATTTTAGAGTCTGTAATCTGGAAGAGGACAGAAACATTCTTGAAAAGCTATGTATGTTGCCAGAAAGAAAGGAACCAGAGCGTCCCCTGGGAAGCTTAATTCTGATTTGAATTTTTTAGGAAAAACTACAAACAAATTACAGAAAAAAAAGGCACCCCATTCCTCTTTTAAAATAAACACAGGGGGGATCCCTGGGTAGCGCAGCGTTTTAGCGCCTGCCTTTGGCCCAGGGCGCGATCCTGGAGACCCAGGATCGAATCCCACGTCGGGCTCCCGGTGCATGGAGCCTGCTTCTCCCTCTGCCTATGTCTCTGCCTCTCTCTCTCTCTCTCTCTCTCTGTGACTATCATAAATAAATAAAAATTTAAAAAAATAAAATAAAAAATAAAATAAAATAAACACAGGGGACTTTGAATAAAACATTCTGTAAGCCCAAACCAGAACTAAGCTAGTTTATTGAACTCCATCATTTTTACTAAACCACAAATGTTTCTCTAAAAATTACTTGGTTAACCAACACATATAGGAACAAAGTGTATTATTTCTCCAAACAATTTAACTATATAATCCACATATTGTCTCTGGTCTCCACTAAATATAAATCATTTTGGAAATTCATGTCCAGGCACCCATGAATGACTGGTGCCCATTAGGCCATCCCCTCCCCCATCTTTGCCACAAGATTTGACACACCTACTCTTTTTTTTTTTTTTTAAGATTTTATTTATTTATCCATGAGAGACAGAGAGAGAGAGAGGGGCAGAGACACAGGCAGAGGGAGAAGCAGGCTCCATGCAGGGAGCCCGACGTGGGACTCAAACCTGGGTCTCCAGGATCAGGCCCTGGGCCAAAGGCAGCGCTAAACCACTGGGCCGCCCGGGCTGCCCACACACCTATTCTCCTAATGACTGGCTACCACAACACCAAGCCTGACCCTGGCTCTTGCATTTGTTTAGCCCAAATGCAGAGATTGGCTATTAATCCTATAAACAGGCCTCTGCCCTCCTCCTGTCCCCCATGCTAATAGCTGGTGGTGAAAAGCTGGGCTGACGCAGATTGATAGGTGGGGGCATGTTTCAAGTGCCCTAGGTTAGCTGTGTCCAAGTCCATGAATAGTCCCTTGGCTGAGCACAGAATGGGGAGGGCTTGGAACCCTGAGAGGCAAAACTATTCCTACCTCCTGCTCATTCATAGTCCTACCAGCTACTAGCCTGCAGATGCTGTACTACCCCCTTAGCAGCCCCCCCCCCCCCATGGGCTGGCTGGGAGGAAAGAGAAGCTGCCTGGGGGTAGGTGTGCCCCACCCAAACCTGCCTCCATCTGGAATGATTCATCACTAGTGCCCAGGTGTATGGATGAGGACTGCTCCATCCAGCCTATTTTGCAGTTTGGCAGACAAGCCTTCAGGCCCTCGTAGACTCCCCCAGGCATTTCCCGCCCCCTAGGCTACTGTTTGTTTCTGGATCAGAGAAGACCAGGCTTTGTAGGCCAAAGGGCAGGAGCTTGAGGATGCAACCTGGGAGAAGGGAAGTGATTTTTCAGGGCCTGGCCAGGCTGGAGCAGGAGTCTTAGTACTTCAGATCCCTGGGAGGGAGAGGGAGCAATTTGGTGACCCCAGGGCCAGTGGCTAAAAATACACTAGGAACATACACTGATAAGAGAAGGGTGTTGGGTGGCAGGCTGCGCCCCCTCCCTCTTTGAGACATCACTGAAGTGCGTGGACCAGGAACAGTGTAGTGTCTCCTGATCAATAAATCCTAGCACTGGCTGTCTCCAGGGTGGCGGGGGATCCACTGTCACCTGGAGGAGCCACCTCAAGGAGCCAGCTCCTCCATAGCTTTCCCTCAGTAAGTAAAGAGGCTGTTCTCCCCAAAGGCTGGGACTCCTGGATGGAAGTCTGTCCTGCGTGTATGACACACTGTTCTTCTTCTCCCTCCCAAGTCCCTCTACCCCGAACCATGTCCCAGGAAAAAACCCTTTACCTTTCTCTCTGCACCACTGTCCCTGTGCCTGCTGCTTTTAGCATAGGAGGGATGAGGGGTGGAAGCACTTGCCCAACCCCGGGCAAGTGTCTGCCTGTGTCTCTGCCTCTCTCTCTCTCTCTCTCTGTCTCTCATGAATAAATAAATAAAATCTTAAAAAAAAAAAAAAAACACTTGTCCATGTCACCACCACATCCATTCCACACCCCCAACTGCCATGGAAGAGAGATGACAAAGGACAGAGGCAGCATGCCATGCACCAGGTGCCCCAAATGCCCCTACACTGCTGCCTGGCCCTTGGAGAGCTTCCCTTACCTCTGTTCCTCTTCCCAACCTTCTCCCACTTCTAGAATCCCTGAAGGAGGGAGGGGTAGGCCTGACAGACAAAGGAAGGCCCTCTGCTGGCAAGGCTGGGACCCTCTGTGTCCCAGGAGGTTCTGGGGAAGGCTAGTTGCCAGGAGCCTTTGGGGTCCAGATCCCAAGAGTCTTTGGATGAGGGGCAGTGAGGGAAGAGGGAAGGGCATTAGGAAACACAAGCTATCCTTGAAGTGCCAGGTGTCTAAGGGGCCCTGGAAGAAATGGAAAGAGTTATGGATGGAAGCGCCTGTCGTCTTGAGTGCTGTTATCCAGGCTAGGCTTCCTGCTGCTGCTGCTGCTGACTGTTCATTTTGGACCCTCGAAGGCTCAGCACTGGTCCCATGGCTGGTACCCTGGAGGAAAGGGAGCTTCCAGCTCAGCCCAGCCACCCCCACCTGCCCCCAAGGTGGGTTAAAGGTATCCCCCGCCTGAGTGGGAGGAAGAAGGTATTAGCTGGGGCTCCTTCACCTACTGTGAGCCTAGGGTGGGAGCAGTGGGCAGGCCACAGCCTTGGCTCGTTTCTGAGGAAGGGTCCTGGGCACTGCAGCAAACGGCCCAGACCAGACCGCCCATAACCTCCCAAGCAATTCCCTGGCTCCCCCTGAGAACAGTGTGCCCTGGGAGGGCAGAACTACAGGCTGGTGGCCCCTCTGTAGAAAGCAGCACCTGGTGCAAACACTGCTAGTAAGTACAGGGAGAGGCCTGGCATTGGCCAGCAGGGGCCATTGTGGCTAAGGACTTGGGGGATATGTGGACAAAAGAGGGGAGTAATGAGCTAAAACTGAGACGACCCCTGGGCACACAGCAGGATGCTATCTGCTATCCTTCCTATTTCCCAGAATTCTAGACAATTTATGATAAGATACTTATGTTAAATTAAAAGAAGTAACTAGTGGAGTGGAGAGAATTCTACTGAAAACCTCCATAAGACAGTGGCTGTACTAGGGTCCTCCAGGCTTCTTTCTTGTCAAGAGAAGCCCATATGTCCGGAGGTGAGCAGCCCCTCAGTGAAAAGAGGTGAGGGGTGTGAACTTACACTATTAGGTAAGGGGGTCCCAAGAACCAAGGCTGACGCACTAGAAATGCAGTGATTGCAGAAGACCAGTGTGCAGCGATGGATTATTATTACTATTTTGCATTTATTTTAAAGTGCACGGGAAAGCCATAACTGAAGGAGAAAAAGTAAATTCGTATTAGGCAAAAACATTACGTAATTTAAGTTGGTGTGAGCTCAGGTTTTTACAAACCAGGTTTGTTTGGGGTGGGCAACGCCCAGGGAGCTCCAGAGCCCCCACGCTGGGTTCCCTAGCCGGCAAGGGGGTCCTCAGGACGAGAGAGCAAGCTGGCCGCCTGGCGGACCAGGTCGGGAGAGGTGAGGGCGGGCAAGGTCGCAGGCGAGCAGCCTGGTGACCAGGGCGTCCTCTGAAATGATCACCTCCTCCCCCCACAGACTGGACCTAGAGCACCGCGCCCTGTCGCCTTCCAATAAAGATACGAAGCCCCTGAAGCTGCTGCTTCGAGCTCTCTCCTCTGTCCCGTCCCTCGCCCACCCGCTCTGAGACTCTCCAGCGCGGGGGTTGGGGGACGTGGGCCCCGCCCGCCGGCGGGAGGGACGCGGGGCGGGGCGGGGCAGGCCCTGCAGGGAGGGTGCGGCCAAGGCCCGGGCCCGAGGACCCCGCGGAGGTGTGCCTGCGCGCGCCGCCCCGCCCTACGGGCTCCCGGGGGTGGGGGCGGGGCCCGCGGACTACGCGTCCCGTGGTGCCCCGCGGTCGTCTCCGGGCCCCGTGATGCCCTGCGGCGCGCCGGAACCGGGAAGGCTGCGGCCATGCTTTGCGCGCTGAGAGTTTGGGGCGCGGGTCCCCGGTGGGGGCCTCCGGCCCCGCTGCTGCTCCTCGTGCGCGGCCGCAAGACCCGCCACGACCTTCCGGCCAAGTCCAAGGTCGGGCGCGTGGCGACCCCGCCCACGGTGGATCCCGTAGAGTTCTTCGTGCTGACGGAGCGTTACCGGCAGTACCGCCAGACGGTGCGCGCCCTCAGGTGTGTGTGACGGCGGGGGCGGCCGCCGGCGCGGTGGGCTGTGAGGCGGAGGGCGGGCGGAGAGGGTGCCGACCGCGGGCCTGTCTCCGCCCAGGCTGGAGTTCGTGACTGAGGTGCGGAAGAAGGCGCACGAGGCCCGGGCCGGGGTCTTGGCAGAGCGCAAGGCGCTGCAGGATGCCACCGAGCACCGCGACCTGATGGCCTGGAACCAGGCGGAGAACCAGCGGCTCCACGAGCTGCGGTGAGTGGGCCGGGAGGCGGGGCAGGCCGCTGGTGGCGCGGGGCAGACCCAGCCGCGCGCAGTCTCAGCCTCTTGCCCTCGCCCCCACCCCAGGTTAGCTAGGCTGCGGCAGGAGGCGCGGGAGCAGCAGCAGCGGCAGGCGGAGGAAGAAGCCCGGCGGGCCCGAGAGGCCCAGGCCTGGGCGCAGCTCAAGGAGCAGGAAGTGCTGCAGCTGCAGGTGGGTCGCGTCTCCGGGCCTGGAGCTAAGGGCCGGGAACAACTCCTGGGCGGCAGTCCTGGGCGCGGCGCAGTGGGACACTGGCCAGCGCACTGAGGGAGCGAGCAGCCTTGAGGCTCAGTTAGCAGGTGAGGATTTGGGGGAGGAGTGCAAAGAGAGTGACGGGCGCAGACACCCAGAGGTGAGAGTTGACATTAGAATTGTAAAGTATCCGAGTAGCTAGGTGGCGGTAAGCCCGCCTCTTACCCCGGAAGGGCCCCCAGTTCCACAAGGAGTTGGTATTTTGTTTTGCGGGTATAGTCATTGAAGTGTTAATATTTTGGGCTAGGGTGGCAGGTGTGAGACTAAAAAGCAGGGAGACCATTTGGGAGTGATCCATTAAGAGTGGATGAGGTCTGAATTAAAGTAATGGGGGGGTGCGGAGAACAAGTTTGACAGAGATTAACGAGGGACATTGAGGCAACATTCAACCCAGTGGGACTCGAGATTGTCACAACTGGTGTGCTTGGAGTTCTGGCTGAGATGTCCAGTGGATAATTATCTAAGAGGAATATGATAAGGCTGCCTGATACTCTTCCACTGGAAGGTCACAGAGGACCTGGGCTCCAAGCATCCATCCAGAGGGAGAACTGGAGACTCAGTGGGCTAAAGGTCAGCAGGCCTGTGCTGGAGACTTCCATTCAGTAGCTTTCTGTCTCCCAATAGGAGGAAGCAAAAAATTTCATTACCCGAGAGAACCTGGAGGCACGGGTGGAAGAAGCATTGGACTCGCCGCCGAAGAGCTACAATTGGGCTATCACCAGGGAAGGGCTGGTGGTCAGACCACAGCATAAGGGCTCGTAAGGGTCCAGTAAGGACAGTGCCCACCCAGGGACCATGTGTGTATGGGGTAGGAGGGTTGGGCCTGATCTGGAATAGATCTGTTGATGTTGCTTAGGAAGAAGGAGGCTCAGCCTATTCCAGTGTCCTCCTCACATTCTGCCCTGCACCCACCACCTGGTTGGCAGTTCCCATACATACTGTCCTGTTCTACACCCATGTACGACTCAGCAAAGCAGCAGACCTTAGAGGTTTCCAGCTCACAGTGGCTCACAGTGGCGCAGAATGGACCACAGTCCCCTCGATCAACTCGGTCTAAGTGTCATCAAGGACATGGACAGAGGTTGGCAAATTACAGTCCTTTGGCCCAGTTTGTCCTACTGCCTGTTTTTGTAAATAAATTTTATTGGAACACAGCTACATTCATTCATTGACTACTTTCACACTATAATGGCAGAAATGAGCTGTGTAACAGACTATTTGACTTGCAAAGTGTAAAAAATATTTGTTACATGGGTTTTTGTTTTTTTTTTTTTTTTAAGATTTTATTTATTTATTCATGAGAAACAGAAAGAGAGAGGCAGAGACACAGGGAGAGGGAGAAGCAGACTTCATGCGGGGAGCCCAATGTGGAACTCGATACTGGGACTCCAGGATCACACCCTGGGCTGAAGGCAGACGCTCAACTACTGAGCCACCCAGGTGTCCCATGTTACGTGGGTTTTTAGAGAAGTTTGCCAACTCCTGATCTAGAGCTTTAGGACTCTAGCCAGAGTATCCAGGTAACAAAAGGGCAGCAGAGACACAAGCTAACCACTGGCCAAAGACCCGCTTCTGCTTGATCCTAAGATTTGCCAGCTGAGGTCTGGTGTGCCCAAGGCACAGAAGTAAGGAAGAAACCCCATTTCTTTATCAGTGGCCCTTTCTACCCAAGGCTTCCATGACCCACATGGCCCTGGCACTACCAGCTTCCTTGGACTACACACCATATTGGTACTGGCAAGAGGCCTGATTGACCTTTAGAAGATCAATGTGGCTTATCTAGCACTTGGACCAAACGCTATGGGTACCAGAATTGTAATTGAAATTCACAAGGTTCAACAAGTGAACATATAGATTTATGGCCCCTATTCAAGCATAAGTCCTCGTGTCTTTCAGAGTCAGAGCTGCTGGCCCTTTGTCACTAATTCACCTGAACTTGCCCAGATACCACCAGAGGAAAATGAACAGAATCCTAGTTTCTTTCCCCAACTCCCAGGTTGTGGAGACAGTCTGGAAACCCCTAAAACATGAAAACCTTTTAGGGAATATGTGCCATCCTTCAACATTCAAGTGAGGTAGCAGGTATAGAGGTACAAGCAGAGGGCTAATAGTTATACTGCCTTACACCCAGCCTCCATCAGGCCCTGCACCCCTGAAGGCAATAACCTCCCTCCCCAGGCTGATGTGGGTCATCTTTCCTCTGGTGCTGAGCCCAGGCACAGGACGGTGTAGTCTTTAGTTTCAGATGCTCAGTATAACTTCTGAAGTGAAAGCTGATGGGTGCACATCATAGACCATGGATCAAGACAACTGTGCCCGTAGCCTTGGGATTTGTTGTGAGAAGTGGACCATTTGGTCCCCTGCAGTGGAAGTGTTTGGTGAGCTTTACACATGGGACACAGCCTGTGTCAGAAAGTCCAGTTTCATTCTTGTTAAAGTCCCTGGCTTTCTGCACCAGAATTTGGACACAAGCTATTTCTCTTCAGGTAGAAAAAACTGTGTCAAACTTTCTTGAAACTCTGTCTTTGGGCAGCTTTTCCTTTACAGCTGTCCTTTAGTGTCCTCCATGAGGCTATAAGTCCTTAGCATTCACTGCTGATGTCAGTATATCATGTGGAGCCACCTGTAAACCAAGCTTCAATGTTTTTATCCTTCACCCACGGCCATCTTCTTACTGGTATAGACACAGATTAGGCAGCTTACTGGTACCTTCAGGGTTAAAGCAAGCCCAATCTCATCTGTACCTGCATCTCATGGATCATAGAGTGCTGTTAGGTGCACAGGTAAGCTCAGATCTTACCTGGTCCAGGTTGCAGAGTTATGTGGTGTCCCACAGAAGAATGCTTTATCTCCAATAGAACCCTGATGGCCTCAGAAACACCAGGGCCTCTTCTATTTTGTGGGCAATATGCAAACGTAAGTGCTTTCACCAAGACTTGAGGCCTACCTACCATGATTTATGCATTGTGAGGGTAGATTGAGGGACAAGATTTGTGTTTCACTTGGAGAGGTATGCTGACCCCCCAGGAACTTTGCTGGGTGGGCAATTTTTCCCTGGGATTTATCTCTTGAGTCAAGCATGGGTGTTTTACACCTGGATTCCTGTCCTTTCCAATTCTCCAAGATAAGGAACATGACATCAGTGAAGTGGACGACCATGATGTCCTGGGGTGGGTGGCCAAGGTCTTAGGGATTAGGTTGTACAAAACTAGAGCTGTTGGGGTGCCTGGCTGGCTCAGTTGGTAGATCTTGGGGTAATAGGCTCAAGCCCCACATTGGGTGTAGAGATTACTTAAAATCTTTAAAAATAGGGCATCCCTGGTGGCTCAGCGGTTTAGCGCCGCCTTCAGCCCAGGGCCTGATCCTGGAGACCCGGGATCGAGTCCCACATCAGGCTCCCTGCATGGAGCCTGCTTCTCCCTCTGCCTGTGTCTCTGCCTCTCTCTCTCTCTCTCTCTCTCTCTCATGAATAAATAAAATCTTTAAAAATAAAACACTGCAGAGTTGTTCATCTCTTGGACTGGATGGCAATGGTATACTGCTGCTAGGTAGAAGCAAACTGCTTGTACTAGTCCAAGTGGACAGGGAAAAGAAGAATGCATTTGCCACATGAATGGGCACTGGGTACTTCTTAATCTCTTCCATCAAAGAGGCCACAGTAGACCTGAGTAAGCCTTAGGTCATTCCCCATATTTTTCCAATATACTCCAAATTTTCTGTGTGGAACATACTTACAGGTGTCAAATATTCCCTGAAATCTTTGGGAGTTTCCCCCTGAACTTAGGCCCCTGATTGTCCCTGGCACAAGTACAGTTTCTTCCTGGGAAACAAGTCCCGCTGACTGATGAAATCAAGACCATTCTGAATTCTGGCAGGAAGAGTCAGCTTGGAACTCTCTTGCTTTCCCAGACAGGAAATCAAAAGCAATGTTTACAACCCCAAGTCCTGAGACCGGCATTTCTCTCATTGGTTGCTTCAACAAATATTTCCTTAGTGCAAGTAAGTGCATAATCCATATATGTGAACATCCATGTCAAGAAACAGAATACGGTCCCAATTCATTGTTCCATTTCCAAGGCCTTGAAATCAGGAATCTGTAAGGAAAAACACTGCTGTCGTAAAAGTGCCCAATAAAGACAAGGTCAGAGCTGCATAGGTCGACCCTCACCAGTACTCCACAGTGGCCCTGTGAGTCATAGATCTGATAATCTTCCCCAAATGTTTTGGCATTTCTCCTTGCCAAGGGTAAAAACACGGATAAGTGGTTGGGGCACCTGGGTGGCTCAGTCAAGTAAGCATCTGCCTTTCAGCTCAGGTCATGATTTCAGGATCCTCGGATGGAGCCCTGAGTCAGGCTCCCTTCTTGCTCAGTGAGGAGTGCTTCTTCCTTCTGCAGTTGCCCTTGCTTGTGTGTGATCTCTCTATCAAATGAATAAATCTTTAAAAAACAAAAACACACAAGTAAGTGGTTGAAAGTCTCTGGGAAGTTGTGTTACATTTTACAGTATTTTTTTAAAGATTATTTGTGTATTCATGAGAGACACACAGAGAGAAGCAGAGACATAGACGAAGAATCAAGCTTCATGCAGGAAGCCCGATCCAGGATTCAATCCCAGATCCCGGGATCACGCCCTGAGCCAAAGGTAGACACTCAACTGCTGAGCCACCCAGGTGTCCCTTCTTTTTTCTTTTCAATGCTGCCTCCTGGAGGAGAGAGATGGTCCAGGAGTGGGATTTTGTGTCTGATGATTTCATAACCACTGTGACATCCTATGAGTGGCTGGTCAAGGTCTTTTGAGTTTGACACCTAAATGTCAGTCCTGGCTACTGCACCTTTGCCCACCACTGCCAGACCCCAAGCCCTCAACTGCTGATGTTGGCTTATCTGCTGCTGCTGTCAGAATTGCAGTGCCCAGGCAGAAAGGCAGGAACCACTCAGGGCTTCCAGAGTGCCCCGGAATCTGAGGGAAAACATGAATTCATCCTTTGGCTGTAAAAACAAATCTTGCTAGAGACTCCTAGGTTACTGTCATAATGAAAACCAGCTGGCAAGGAAAGCCTGAGAATATGGTGTACAAACTTCCAAGCCACCTGTGGAACGGAGTGTTATGGATGAACAACGTAGAAGCACTGTTTCTCACAACTTAAAGTATTTAGGGCAAAATACGCTGAATTGTATTGCAGGGACTTTTTAAAAATAAGGTGAAATGAACTGTGGGAGTGTAATACATTCTGAAAATTAGGAATTTATGTTTTCTGAATTTCTGTAAAACGTATTGATAGCTACATCACTTGTGTTTTTTGGATTTTTTAAGAGTGGGGAGGGGCAGAGGAAAAGAGAATCTTAAGCAGATTGCATGCCTAGCATGGAGTCCAACAAGGGACTCTAACTCAAGGATCCATGGGATCCCTGGGTGGCTCAGCGGTTTAGCACCTGCCTTCAGCCCAGGACCTGATCCTGGAGTCCCGGGATCGAGTCACACATCGGGCTCCCGGCATGGAGCCTGCTTCTCCCTCTGCCTGTGTCTCTGCCTCTCTCTCTGTGTCTCTCATGAATAAGTAAATAAAATCTTTAAAAAAAAAAAAAGGACCTTGAAATCATTACCTGAGCCAAAATCAAGAGATGCCTGACTGAGCCTCCCAGGTTCCCCTTTTCTTTTTGATTCTAGCCATTCTGACAGGTGTAAAGTGATCTCTCATTGTAGTTTTGATTTGCATTTTTCTGATAAGTAATGCTGAGCATCTTTTCAAGTGTTTCTTGGCCATCTATTGTATGTCTTCTTTTTTTTATAGAAGATCTTTTTTTAAAGATTTTATTTATTTATTCATGAGAGACACAGAGAGAGAGAGAGAGAGGCAGAGACAGAGACAGAGGCAGAGGCAGAGAGAGAAGCAGGCTCCTTGCAGGGAGCCCTTGGGACTCAATCCCAGGTCTCCAGGATCACGCCCTGGGCTGAAGGCAGCACTAAACTGCTGAGCCACCCGGGCTGCCCTACCGTATGTCTTCTTTGGAAAAATGCCTATTCACATTCTCTGCCTATTTTTAAATATGATTATTTGGGTTTTTTGGTGTTTTTGTTTTTTGTTTTTTGTTTTTTTGTTTTTTTAGATTTTATTTATTTATTCATGAGAGACACACACAGAAAGAGAGAGGCAGAGACACAAGCAGAGAGAGAAGCAGGCTCCATGCAGGGAGCCCAATGCAGGATTCGACCCTGGGACTCCAGGATCGTGCCCTGGGCCAAAGGCAGGCGCTAAACCGCTGAGTCACCCAGGCGTCCCCAGTGTTATTATTTTTTTAATGAAACTAGATAATGGCATCAGATCGTACAATGGACCAAGAAGAATTACTTGCTAAATACCGTCAAACTGGGAATGAATTGCTGGAAGAGGCGAAGATCTGACCTGCAGCTCCCCTTATCTCCAGCAGAGGGCAGTCTTATCAAGGTGGTGACAGGGCCCTCAAAAGTAAAATTTGACGGCTGTAATCCCTGATTTAGGATGGCTCAACTTTACAATGGTATTATGTAGCAATACACCTTCAGTAGAAGCCACAGTTTGAATTTTGAATTTTGATTTTTCGTTGGACCAGCGACATGCGATCTGATACTTTGATTTTGCTGGGCAGCAGCTGCAAGGTTTCCCCTCTCTCAGAGGTTTAGGTGACCATCTGGGTGCCACTGCTGTTACTCTGCTGCCACCTTTGCCACCATTTTGGCTGCCATAGCATCAGGGGGTGGGGAGTAAATGAAAAAGTGGGGGGACTTCCTCACTTTGACTTTCGGAGACAATTTCCTTACTCCTCAAACCAGAGAGGACTTCTCTTGGAATAATTTCTGTCCACACCTGATACACACTTTGAGTCCTGGCTGGGCTATACTGGAAGGGAATAAAATGGTCAACTCATCACTAGTGGCCTGGAACTTCAAATTCCACTCTCTCTTCCCACCCACCTGCTACCATTTACGTTTCAGAGTCCTCATTTAGCCACTCCATGCATTCTGTGCAAAATTATAGCATACTGGCATTTCAGTGAGAGACGCAGGATGGAGTATACATGTTTGATCTTCTGCAGAACAAGAAACTTCTTTTGTTTTAAACGTTTTAACTAAAACATACATACTTAAAAGTGCACAACATCTACAAAGTAAGCATACTGCAAAATAAACACCAGATCAAGAAATCGAAGCCTCTGGGGCATCTGGGTGGCTCAGTCGGTTAGGCATCTGACTCTCCATTTCAGCCCAGGTCATGATCGCAGGGTCTTGGGATCCAGTGTGGTCCTGGGTTCTGCGCTCAGTGAGGAGTCTACTCCCTCTCTTCCTCTGCCCTCCCCCCCACTCTTTCTCTTTCTCTCTTAAATTAATAATCTTTTTTTAAAATTTAACTACCTCTCATGCCTTCTCAAGCAAGACCTCCTAATGAGACCCCTTCTTCTCTCATTTCTAACGCAAGTTGAGTGTGTCTCTCTTTGAACCTCCTATAAATGAAATCACACCTTTCTCTTCATACACATTCTTCCATTTAATACAGTGACCAGGGATCCCTGGGTAGCTCAGCGGTTTGGCGCCTGCCTTTGGCCCAGGGCGCGATCCTGGAGTCCCGGGATCGAGTCCCACGTCAGGCTCCCAGCATGGAGCCTGCTTCTCCCTCCTCCTTTGTCTCTGCCTCTCTCTCTATCTATGTCTATCATAAATAAATAAATAAATAAATCTTTAAAAAAAATTTTTAATACAGTGACCATAGGACGTTTTCACACATAGTAATAGTTTATTTTCATTGCTTTATGGTGTTCTGTGCAAAATTTATTTAGTCCACTTTGCTGTTGACGGACACCCAGATTGTTTCCACGTCTGGGTTGGGGCTGTTACAAATAGTGCCACCACGATAAGCACTCTCAGACATCTTTTGATGCTCAGGTGTGTTTTTGGAGTGGAATTGCTGGGTCGTGTGGTAAGTACATGTTCAGCTTTAGTAACACTGCCAAAGAGATTTCCCAAGTATTGAAACAGTTCACACTCCTGCCAGTAGTGTATGAAGGTTCCTGCTGTTATGCATTCATGTGGTAATGCTAGCCTTTTAAATTTTAGCTATCCTTCTAGTCATGTATCTCCCTATGATTTTAATTTTAATTTCCCCAATAACTAATGGGATAAATGCCTTTCTGGGTTTTTTTTAAGATTTTATATATTTATTCATGAGAGACACACATGAATATCCCGAGAGAATGGCAGAGACATAGGCAGAGAGAGAAGCAGGCTTCATGCAGGGAGCCCAATGTGGGACTCGATCCCAAGTCTCTGGGACCGTGACCTGAGCCAAAGGCAGATGCCCAACCACTGAGCCACCCAGGCATCCCTACCTTTCTGTTTTTATTTTTATTTTTATTTATTTTTTATTTTTTTAAAAGACTTTATTTATTCATGAGAGACACAGAGAGAGGCAGAGACACAGTCAGAGAGAGAAGCAGGCTCCATGCAGGGAGCCCGACGTGGGATCCGACACCGGGTCTCCAGGATTGCACCCTAGGCCAAAGGTGGTGCTAAGCCACTGAGCCACCCGGGCTGCCCACCTTTCTGTTTTTAATGGACAATTGTATAGCTCCTTTTTAAAAAGGTTTTATTTCTTTATTTGAGAGAGCATGAGCAGAAGGGAGAGGGAGAGAGAATCTGAAGAAGCTACACTGAGCTTAGAGCCTGGCGCGGGGCTCAATCCCACGACCCGAAGATCATGACCTGAGCCAAAACCAAGAGTTGGATGCTCAACCAACAGAGCCACCTAGGTACCTCTGTATATCTTCTTTTTTTAAGTTTCTTTAAGTAATCTCTACACCCATTGTGGGTCTTGAACTCACAACCCCAACATCAAGATCCACCTGCTCTTTCAACTGAGACAGCCAGGCACCCCTGGACAACTGTATAGCTTCTTTTGTGTTTTTTTTTCTTGGCTTATTTGTCTTCTTCAGTTGATTTGTAGGAGTTGATTTTAGATTGTGATTATGAGCCCTTTGCTGAGTACATATACTGTACTAATAATAGTTTGATCCACAAGGATCTTTGAGATGTACTAATTGGTCATGGGTCTCCCAGGACTGAAATAATCAGGAAGCCCACTAAGGTCCACTTATTCTAAATGACCAAAATACTCTGTCTGTGGGACCTAATGTGTGCCACTGCAATATAGCATCCTAGTCCCTTACCAAACCTGTTTTCAGTCATGGACCAGAGCCACTTGGATAAAGGGAAAACCCTGCAATAACATTATATTTGTACTATAAATCTTCCTCCTGGGTGGCTCAGCGGTTGAGCAGAGGCTTTCAGTTCAGGACATGATCCTGGGGTCCAGGATTGAGTCCCACAAAGGGCTCCTTACAGGGAGCCTGCTTCTCCCTCTGCCTAGTCTCTGCCTCTCTGTCTCTCTGTCTCTCTCTCATGAATCAATAAATAAATCTTAAAACAAAACAAAAAACCTTCATCCTAGTGTTTGCCAAGGAGAGATGTTACCTATGTAACTGAAGCAGGGAAGGAAAAATATCCAGATCTTCCAGGAATTTCTAATCCCTGGGGACCCAGAGTTCTACTGGGGCCCACTAAGCAGAGCCAGGGCTTGTGGCAGTCAGGAGAGAAGTAGGACCTAGAAAGCAGGAAGTAGCCTCATGCCTTTATAAAATATGTATGTTGGAGGGTGAGAGATAAATCCCATGAAAATACAAAGGCTTGCCATGTCAGTGACATTTCTGGGAATCACTGGGCTGGGGCATGCACTGGGCATGCACTTTCCTGTCGAAAGTGAGAGAATTCTCACACTGTGCTGACAGGAAAAGATAAACATAAAAAACTATTGAATCTAGCAATTCCACTTGCAGATATATACCCAAGAGAAATGATGCTTATGTCTCAAAAGACATGTAGAAGAATGTTCATAGAAGCTTTATTCATAATATCTAGAAACAGAAAACAACCCAAAAGCCCACCAACAGAGTAATGGATAAACAGATTCTAGTATATTCTTACAACTGAATACTACTCAGCAATAACAAAGAATTGAGCCACTGCTGTACAACAGCATGCGTGAGTCTCTGTGAGATGGTGTAGAGCAGAGAAAGCCAAACACAAAACAGTACCTACTCTATGATTACATCTAGATAGGTTCAGAAACAGGCAAGACTAATCAATTATAATACTCAATTATGATATTAGGCTGGGGCCATCTCAGGAAGCTCAACGGGAGAGTGCATACACGGTGAATCTTTTAGAGAGTGCTGGTCATTGTGCTGTTTTCATAGTGTAGCAACAGGTAAAAATCCATTGAACTGTACACTTAAGATTTGTACACTTTATGTAAATATTATTCTGGTTAATAAAAGTGAAGGAAAAATATTTCCCAGCACAAAGACAAGATGACATAGTGAGAAGTGACTGCATGAATTTGTTGGCCATGAAAGTAGAGAGGGCATCATATGAATGTCTTCTTTATATGTGTGTTGCTTTTCCGGTTAACTACTCCCAAAAATGATGGACAAATTGCTATACCCTGTACCTTTTTATCCCTGAAAAGGGGATGCTGTGCATGGTGACCCTCTGGATTTTGGAGTCCACGTTGGCCACCCTTGAATGTGCTGCTCTGACCCATTTGCCAGAACAGAATGGCTATGGGCTCTGAGAGTCATCTAGGGCAAGAGGCAACCACAGGCGATCCAGCTGCATGATAGGCGGTTCTGCCTTTTACGCCTATGATGCAAAGAGTCCCCTCATGCTCAAGATGTCCACAGTTGATCAGAATGCTGGGGAAGCCTGCAACAAGCTCCAATGGGATCTTACATCAGAAGTCCCTAGATGTTTATTTTATTTTATTTTATTTTATTTTATTTTATTTTATTTTATTTTATTTTATTTTATTTTGAGAGAGAGAGAGTGCACATGCATGTACAAAGGATTGGAGGGGCAGGGAGGAAGAGAGAATCTTAAGCAGCCTCCATGCCTAGCATGGAGCTAACACAAGACTGGATCTCATGACCCTGAGATCATGACTTGAACTGAAATCAAGAGTCAGACGCTGAACTGGCCAAGCCAACCAGGGGCCCCAGAAGTCCCTAGGGTTTCAGAACAAAGCTATAACTCTTTTTGACAAGTCACTAACTCCTTCTGAAAAACCTATCTTTCCTAGTCCCCTGCCCTGTTAGAGACTACCTGATGTTGAGCCCCCAGGGATGTTTCAGTTAGCTTGTTCTGTATAACAAACCACCCCAAACCTTTATGGTCTGAAACAATAAATACTTATTACTGTTCAGGAGTCTGTGTCTGCATGTTTCTTCTGCTTTTGGGTGGGCTTTCTCATGCATGTGTGGTCAGTTTTGGGTCAATTAGCAGCATGTGCAAATGGACTCGTCCCGAACTCATGCTCCATCCTCAACTCCTGTTTGTGATCTCATGGAGAGTCTTAGGTGGCCAGTTGATCAAAGAGGGAAAAATGGAGTCCTGTTTTCAGACGGCTCATAATCCAGATGGCAGCTGGCTGTGGTGCTGCTGTCTTGCTCATAAGTGGTCCTGAAGGACAGTAAGGAGATGACTTTCCCCAGCTAACAGTCCTTCAAAGGACTGATACAGCAGCATCACAACCACTTTACCTGGACTGGAAGGAGAGCCTTAGGGACAGACAAGTAGCTGCATGATAATGGTTTGGCTGCATGATAAGGGACTTGGCACTAGCAGCAATAGGATAGGAGGGATGTTAACTTGGAGACCCGTGGAAAAGCATGTGGGTGGCTCTGTCAGAATGGACCTGAAGTTGGAGAATATTTATGTGTCTCTTTTTTAAACAAGATTTTATTTGTTTGTTAGTTTATTTATTTATGAGAAAGTGGTAGCGAGAGAGAGAGCACAAGCAGGGGGGAGGTGAAGAGGAAGAAGCCGACTCCTCACTGAGCGGAGACCTGGGACTCGATCTCAGGATCCTGAGATCATGACATGAGCTGAAGGCAGATGCTTAACCGACTGAGCCACCCAGGTGCCCCTATTTGTGTCTCTTTAGGAAGATCCCCAAAAGGACCTACTGCAGAGGTGGCTGTCAATAAGCAAGTGAACAAGATGACTCCATGCCTGTGCATGTCAGGCATCCTCTATTCCTATCCACCCCACTTCTTGCTCATTGGACCCATGAACAACGTGGTCATGGTGACAGGGATTGCAGCTGTGTGGGGCTCAACCACATGGACTTCCCTTCACCAAGGCTGACCTGGCTACCATCACTGCTGAGAGCCTAACCCAGCACCAGCAGAGACCACTGCCAGCACCGACCTTCAGAGACGCACTGAATGCCTCATGCAGCATGATGGACATCCCACCAAATTGCTTGTGATCAAGGAACTCCCTTTCTAGGAAAAGAAGGAGGACAATGGATTCTCTGGTCTTAGCATGCACCCATCCACACCGTGGCCTCGGAGAACAACGAAACAGCCTACTGAAGGCAGACGTACCATGGCAGCCCAAAGACCACACCACAGGGTGGATTATATTCTGAATATGTAAACAATGTGTGGGGCTGTCTCCCCACAGGAGTGGCATGGAGAGAATGGTTAGCTTCAACAAAGAAAAATCATGAGCAGTCCTGAAAGCCTAGCTGAAACTAGAAGCTGCTCACTAGTGCTGCTGTCATTCTTTGTGGCTGCGTGATTTCCATGAGAACTGCTCAGCCACTCTGGCTCAAGAATCGAGAAGGCAGCTTCAGCCTCTTAGACCAAAGTTGTGCAGGACGCGTGCATGCACCATCTCCGCATCCTCTCAGCCCTACCCCTTCTCCTGCTGCTGCTGGGAGTCCATTCCCTGTAGGCTGGCTCCACACCAGGACCATCAGGCAGCACTTCCACTTAGGTGGAGGTGACACTGCTCACCTTTTTTGTTTGTTTGTTTGTTTTTTTAAGGTTACTGCTCTACAGCATTCTATTTTATTTTACCCTTTTTAAAAAATATTTTATTTTTAAGTAATCTCTACACCATGGAACTCGAACTGACAGCCCTGAGATAAAGAGTCCCATGCTCCACCAACTGAGTCAGCCTGGCACCCTTATTTTTTTTAAGATTTTATTTATTTATTCATGAGAGACACACAGAGAGAGGCATAGACCTAGGCAAAGGGAGAAGCGGGCACCATGCAGGGAACCTGAGGTGGGACTCGATCCCTGGACTCCAGGATCATGTCCTGAACCAAAGGCAGATGCTCAACTGCTAAGCCACCCAGGTGTCCCAGCCTGGCACCCTTGTTTTATCTTTATTTGTATTCCTGCTTAGTTAAGATACAGTGTTATATTAGTTTCGGGTGTACCATATAGTGATTCAGCAATTCTATACATTACTGTGCTCATCACTATAACTGTCCTCTTAGTCCCCTTCAGCTATTTCACCCATCCCTCCTCCCACCTCCCCTTGGGTAACCATAAGTTTGTTCTCTGTAGTTAAGAATCTGTTTCTTGGAGGCGACTGGGTGGCTCAGTCAGTTGAGCAACTGCCTTCAGCTCAGGTCGTGATCCCAGGGTCTGGGATTGGGCCCTGCATCGGGTTCCCTGATCAATGAGTAGCCTGCTTCTCCCTCTATAATTCCCTCTGCTTGTGCGCTCATTATTTCTCTCTGTCAAATAAATAAATAAAATCTTAAAAAAAAAAAAAAAAGAATCTGGGGATCCCTGGGTCGCTCAGCAGTTTGGCGCCTGCCTTTGGCCCAGGGCGTGATCCTGGAGTCCCAGGATTGAGTCCCGCATTGGGCTCCTGGCATGGAGCCTGCTTCTCCCTCTGCCTGTGTCTCTGCCTCTCTCTCTCTCTCTCTCTCTCTCTCTCTCTCTGTCTATCATGAATAAATAGATAACATCTTTAAAAAAAAGAATCTGTTTCTTGGTTTGCCTCTTTTTTTCCCCTTTGCTCATTTGTTTCTTAAATTCCAAATATGAGTGAAATCATACTGTATCTGTCTTTCTCTGACGGACTTATTTGCATTATATTCTCTAGATGCATCCATGTTGTTGCAAATGGCAAGATTTCATTTCTTTTTATGGCTGGTAATATTCTATTGCATATACTCACATTTTCTCTTGGTAAATACCCAGGAATGGAATTACTGGATCATATGGTAATTCTATTTTCAATTTTTATGAGGAACCCCATCCTGTTTTTTACGGTGGATTACCAGTCTGCATTCCCACCAACAGTGCAGGAAGGTTCCTTTTTCTCCACATCCTCCCCAACACTTGTTGTTTCTTGGAGGGTTTTTTAGCCATTCTGACAGATGTGAGGTAATAATTCATTGTGGTTTTGATTTTCATTTCCCTGATGATAAGTGATGTTGAGCATCTTTTCATGTGTCTGTTGGCCATCTGTATGTCTTCTTTAGAGAAATGTCTGTTCATCTCTTCTGCCCATTTTTAAAGTGCATTATTTGGTTTTTTGGTGTTGAGTTGTATAAGTTCTTCATATATTTTGGGTACTAACCCCTTTATCAGATGTGTCATTTGCATATCTTTTCCCATTCAGAAAGTTGTCTTAGTTTTGTTGATTGTTTCCTTTGCTGTAGAGAAAATTTTATTTTGAGGTAGTCACAATAGTTTATTTTTGTTTTTGTTTTTGTGTCCCTTGCTTCAGGAGACATATCAAGAAAAATGTTGCTACAGGATACATATTGAGAAAAATGTCAGAGAGATTACTGCCTATGCTCTTTTCTAGGATTTTCATTGTCTCAGGTCTCACATTTAGGTCTTTAATTCATTTTGAGTTTATTTTTGTGTATGGTGTAACAAAATGGTCTGGTTTCATTATTTTGCATGTAGGTGTTCAATTTTTCCAACACCATTTGTTAAAAAGATTATCTTTTTCCCATTGCATAATCTTGCCTCCTTTATCAAAGATCAATTGACCAGATAATTGTGGGTTTACTCTGGGCTCTCTATTCTGTTCTATGTGTCTGTTTTTGTGCCAGTATTATACTGTTTTGATTACAGCTTTGTAGTATACCTTGAAATCTGAGTTTGTGATATTTTCAGTTTTGTTCTTCTTTTCCAAGATTGCTTTGACTATTAAGGGTCTTTTGTGGTTCCATACAGATTTTAGGATTATTTGTTCTTGTTCTGTGAAAAATGCTATTGATATTTTGATAGGGAATGCATTAAATCTGTAGATTGCTTTGGGTAGTATGAGCTTTTTTTTTAATTTTTATTTATTTATTTATGATAGTCACACACAGAGAGAGAGAGAGAGAGAGAGAGAGAGAGAGGCAGAGACATAGGCAGAGGGAGAAGCAGGCTCCATGCACCGGGAGCCCGACGTGGGATTCGATCCCGGGTCTCCAGGATCACGCCCTGGGCCAAAGGCAGGCGCCAAACCGCTGCGCCACCCAGGGATCCCTAGTATGAACTTTTTAACAATATTTCTTCTTCCAATCCACGAACATGGACTATCCTTTCATTTGTTTGTGTCATCTTCACTTTCTTTCATCCAGTTTTATAGTTTTCACAGTACAGGTCTTTCACCTTCCTGGTTAAGTTTATTCCTGTTTGTTTGTTTTTTTAAGATTTTATTTATTTATTCATGAGACACACAGAGAAAGAGAGGCAGAGACATAGGCAGAGAGAGAGAAGCAGACTCCACTCAGGGAGCCCAATGTAGGACTCGACCCCAGTAATCCAGGATCACGCCCTGGAACAAAAGCAGGCGCTCAACCACTGAGCTACCCAGGCATCACAATACCTGGGTATTTTATTATTTTTGGTTCAACTGTAAATGGGATTATTTTCTTAATGTCCCTGTTTCTTCATTACTAGTATTTAGAAACGCAATGGGTTTCTGTACATTGATTTTGTATCCTGCAATCTTACTAGAGTCATTTATCACTGTTAGTAGTTTTTTGGTGGAGTCTTTGGGGTTCTGTATATATAGTATCATGTCATCTGCAAATAGTGAAAGTTTTGTTTCTTTACCAATTTGGATGTCTTTTATTTCTTTTCCTTGTCTGAGTGCTATGGCTAGGACTTCTGGTACTATGCTGAATAAAAGTAGTGAGAGTGGACATCCTTGTCTTGTTCCCAGTCCTAAGGGAAAAGCTCCCAGTTTTTAACCTTTGAGTATAATGTTAGCTGTGGGTTTTTCATATATGGCCTTTATTATGTTGAGGTATGTTCCCTCTAAACCTATTTTGTGGAGTGTTTTTATCATAAATGGATATTGTACTTTGTCAAATGCTTTTTCTGTATATATTGAAATTATCATATTGATTTTATTCTTTCTTTTGTTTATGCAATGTATCACATTGATTTATTTGCAAATATTGAAACACCCTTGTGTCCTGACACTGCTCACCTCTTAAAAAGTTATTGGGACATATATCATATGACCCAGCA
The DNA here is from genome assembly GCF_003254725.2 of Canis lupus dingo. Classification (NCBI taxonomy): domain Eukaryota; kingdom Metazoa; phylum Chordata; class Mammalia; order Carnivora; family Canidae; genus Canis; species Canis lupus. The sequence continues at coordinate 18,344,525 of NC_064266.1, read as the reverse complement.
AGTTTACTCTTAGGTAACTACCCAAAAGAAATGAAAACATGTCCACACAAAGATTCATACAGAAATATTCACAGCAAGATTATTATGATGGTCAAAACAGGAAACAATTAAATGTTCATCAACTGGTGAATAATAGATAAGCAAAATAAGGTACATCCATGGACTACACAGCGATACAAAAGAATGAACTACTGGTACATGCAATCACTTGGATGAACCTCAAAAACACCATGGCAAATGAAAGAAGCCAGACACAAAAAATTACATACCATATACTTCCATTTATAGGAAATTTCCATATCAGTGGTTTCCTGGGGCTGGGAATGGGAGCAGGGAGTAATGGTAACCAGGTATGAGAGATGTTTTCAGGGGATGGAAGTGTTCTAAAACTGAATTGTGGTAATGGTTGAACAACTGTTTACTAAAAATCATCAGACTGTGTGCTTACATTGGATGGGTTTTATGCTACATAAATTATACCTTATTGAAATTATTTATTTATTTTTTTTTAAAGATTTTATTTATTTATTCATGATAGCCACAGAGAGAGAGAGAGGCTCAGAGACACAGGCAGAGGGAGAAGCAGGCTCCGTGCACCGGGAGCCCGACGTGGGATTCGATCCCGGGTCTCCAGGATCGCGCCCTGGGCCAAAGGCAGGCGCCAAACCGCTGCGCCACCCAGGGATCCCTGAAATTATTTAAATAATGAAGTTAAACCTTCATGTCAGCAGCATTTGGCACAGCTGATCATCTCCTCCTCCTTGAAACCCTGTCTTCCCCACCACACTCTTGTTCTCTCCTATGTTCCATCCATGGAATAAGAGCATGATTTTTTTAAATCTATTTATTCATGAGAGACAGAGAGAGAGAGGCAGAGACACAGGCAGAGGGAGAAGCAGGCTCCATGCAGCGAGCCCGACGTGGGACTTGATCCAGGGACTCCAGGATCACGTCCTGGGCTGAAGGCGGTGCTAAACCGCTGAGCCACCGGGGCTGCCCCTAAGAACATGATTCAATCCTTTCTCCATCTCTCCTCCCCCTGGGTGAGCTCACTCAGATCTGCACCTTTAAGTATTGGTCCTGATGATGTCTAGATGTGGATCTTCAGCCTAGCTCTCTCTCCTGAACTCCAGAACTTTATATCTAAATGCCTGCTTAAAGATTCCTTCCGATGTGTAATGGGCATCTCAAACATCATGTGCCCCACTGAGCTCCTGTCCTTCTGAACACAAAGCTGTGCCACACTCAGGGTCCTCATCTCAGTTGGTGGCAGCTCCATCCTTCCCACTGCTCAGCTCTAGAAGCTTGGAATCATCTTGGACATTTCTTTTTCTCTTTCACCTACATCCAACCCATAAGCAACCCCCAATTGGCACCTCCTTCTAAACAGGTCTGGAATCAAATCATTTCTCCCTCCACACCCCCACCACCGTGGTGCAGCCCACTGTCATCCCTTGTGGGGATTGCTACGGTAGCCTCCTCACAGCCTCCCTGCTTCCACCTTTGCCCTGCATCTTTTCACAATATAATACCCAATGTTGTCCTATAACTAAATCCGATCACATCATTCCTCTATGCAGAGCTCTCCTGGTTCCACATTTCATTTGGCCCTATGTGACCCAGCCATGCATTACCATTTTGACCCCAAGATTTTGGTCACTCTGCTTCATCCTGTCTGGCCTCCTTGCTGATACTTGAACATGCCAGACACATTTCCAGCTTAGGACCTTTGCACTTGTGATTTCCCCTGCCTAGAATACTCCCCTCCCATGACAGGGAGAATTCTAAATTGACCCCTGTGATTCTTACTCCTGGTAGCCACATCTTTATGTAATCTCCTGTTGTATATGAATAGGACTACATGTCCAAGCTTTCTCCTCCTCCTCCTCCTCCTCCTCCTCCTTCTTCTCCTTCTTCTTCCTTCTTCCTCCTTCTTCCTCCTTCTTCCTCCTTCTTTCTTCTTCTTCTTCTTCTTCTTCTTCTTCTTCTTCTTCTTCTTCTTCTTCTTCTTCTTCTTCTTCTTCTTCTTCTTCTTCTTCTTCTTCTTCTTCTTTTCTTTCTTTCTTTCTTTCTCTTTCTTTCTTTCTTCTTCTTTCTTTCTTTCTTTCTTTCTTCTTTCTTTCTTTCTTTCTTTCTTTCTTTCTTTCTTTCTTTCTTTCTTTTCTTCTTCTCCTTCTCCTTCTCCTCCTTCTTCTTCTTCTTCTTAGATTTATTTTATTTGGGACGCCTGGTTGGCTCAGCGGTTGAGCATCTGCCTTCATCCCAGGGTGTGATCTCAGAGTCCTGGGGTTGAGTCCCATATCGGGCTCCTTGCATGGAGCCTGCTTCTCCTATCTCTGCCTCTCTCTCGGTCTCTCTCTGTGTCTCTCATGAATAAGTAAATAAAGTATTTTTTTAAATATTTATTTTAGGGATCCCTGGGTGGCGCAGCAGTTTGGCGCCTGCTTGGCCCAGGGCGTGATCCTGGAGACCCGGGATCAAATCCCACGTCGGGCTCCCAGTGCATGGAGCCTGCTTCTCCCTCTGCTTGTGTCTCTGCCTCTCTCTCTCTCTCTCACTGTGTCCCTATCATAAATAAAATAAAATTAAAAAATTAAAAAATATATTTATTTTATTTATTTAAGAGAGAGAGAGAGAGAGAGGACATGTGCATGCACAAGCAGGAGGCAGGGCAGAGGGAGAGAATCTCATGCAGACCCCCCAATGAGCACTGAGCTAGACAGAGGCTCTATCCCAGGACCCTGAGATCATGACCTGAGCCAAAATCGAATCAGATGCTCAACCAACTGAGCCACCCATGAGTTATATGTCCTTGAGGACATATAACTTCCTTTTAACCAATAGAAGATTATGGCAAAAATAGTGAAATATAACTCCCATGATTATAGTTCATTATATGATAAGGGTGAAAAACTGCAAAACACCCCCCCCCCTTTTCTTCATTACACTCACTACCTCCTAACCTACTGAAATATATTTATTGTTTGATGCCTCCTCTCTCTACCAGAATATAAGCCCCTGAGAACAGGGATTTTTGTTTGGTTCACTGGTGTTTCAGGCGTCTGTACTGGGACCCCATGCATCTTCAGATGAGGAGTCCTGAAACAGCTAAAGAAATGGCAGCACTGTGGGGGCCATTATGCTAAGGTAATTTATGTGCATGTGTTAACTTGGGTGAGGTTATGTGCTCAGAGGACAGGCAGGAGGCCTTTCTGGGGCTGCCTCTAGGGTCAAGCCCTTGGCCTTCTAGCCCCGGCAATGCCAATGAGCTGATTTGGCTGAGAAACAAGATTAGCTGCTGACTGGTAATCAGGGCAGCCTGACCAGCTCCTCAGGGCCGGGCAGCTCACATGAGTGGCTCAGGGTCAGCCGGGCCCTGTGACCTGTTCAGCCCTAGCAGCCGCAGCCCCCTCTTTGGGGAGGGTCAACAAGAGTGCTAGAGTGGCTGGGGCCATCCCAGCCTCCTCCTCCCTGAAGGCAACACGTAGGGACCAGCTGGGCTGCGCTGAGTCTATTCCTTCTGACATTGGCCTCATTTCTTCTGTGCTACTGCAAGATGGGCTCCCCGAGAGCACTCTGAGATGGAGTTAAACATGCAGGGTGCTTATTACCAGGAGTCCAGGGGACCCACTCTTGTGGAAGGGAAGGGTGGAAACCAGATTAAGTATAAGGAAAACTGCCATGAGAGCCTCAGGTAACTCTATGTGAAGCTCCAGAGCTGAAATAGTCCTTTGTAGTTGCCCACCATTGGGCCAGACCAGTTATTTGGATGTGAGCCACCAGGGAAGAGTGTGACCTTGGGCCAGGTGGCTCTCTGCAGCTGAGGCAGGCCCTGGATGGGCTGCCAGCCAAAGGCTGTCTACTGACCGCAGTACCAGCAGCTGGGTGGCAAGTCCCTTCTTTTATTATTTTTTTAAGATTGATTGATAGATTGATTGATGTAATCTCTACACCCAAAATGAGGCTCAAACTCACAACCCTGAGGTCCATAACAGGAGCAGAAACCAAGAGTAGGACGGAGCCAATGGCAGGTCCCTTCTTGGAAGAATGATCAGTGCTGAGCATCTCCCTGTTTGTGACATTGGCCAACATCCCTTCCATTGAGGCCCTCTCTTTTATTTGTAATTATTTTCATTTTAAGATATATTAAAAATGCAGAGTGCCTAGGTGGTTCAGTCTGTTAAGCATGCCTTCACTTAGGGCTTAGGTCAGGATCTAAGGGCCCTGAGATCAAGCCCTGCATCAAAGTCCCTGCTCCGTGGGTAGTCTGCAGATCGGCCTCTCCCTCTTCCTCCATCCCTCCCCCTGCCCTACTCCAGCACTGCTCATGTGCGCACTCTCTCTCTCAAATAAATAAATAAATATTTTTAAAAAGATATATTAAGGGGTACCTGGGTGGCTCAGTTGGTTAGACAGAGCTCAGCTCATGATATCGGGGTCCTGGGATGGAGCCCCCTCATCAGGCTCCCTGCTCAGCAGGGATTCTGCTTCTCCATCTTCCTCTGCCTCTCCCTGCTGGCTTGCGCTCTCCCTCGCTCCCTATCTCTCTCTCTCAAATAAATAAAATATTTTTTAAAAAGATATATTAAAAAATGCAAAAAAGCACTCTTTAAAATCCATAAGACAAAAGACACAGAATTACAACAGAAACCAATTGTATGTATGTATGTATGTATGTATGTACGTATTTTTACCAATTGTATTTATATTCAGGTATTGAAATGTTAAAACAAATTTGTGATATAGTCAGAAATATGCATCTTTATTTAAAGCATTAGATATTAACAGTTTTAAAAATACATTTAAAAATATAAATAAAGCATTAAGTAAGATTCAGCGGCAGGTCCAATAACTGCCATAATTTCAAAGTGATGATTAATCTAGACAACGTTGTAATGTGATGGGAGAATATCTGTCATTTTGATTTATGACAAAGTCACACGTGTTACAAATCCCTCTGTGGTCTGTTGCCCACCTCAGAGTTGAAGCAAAGGCTAAATGTCAGTTAGAAGTTACAGAAAATAAAGATCTTTCCCTATATCAATTCCAGGTGTAGGAATGTGGGTATTGGTGTGAAGGCGGAGGGTGGGTTCCAGGAAATTAGGTTCTGGCAGAGGACACTCCCCACCCCCACCCCCAGCAAGAGAGACCAGGATGCTCCCAACCCAAAACTCGCCAAGAGGGCAGATGGGGAGGCCCGCCCAGCCTCTTCTGACCTGGGGGTCCAAGTGTTTGCCATGTAACCCTTCCCCCAGATGCTGGGAGTCCGGCTCCAGGGTCCCAGCTTGGGCCTCAGGCCCCACGCTCCGTGTCCCCCCGCAGGCGCCCCGCCCCCCGCCCCCGCGCGGCCCCTCTAGCTGCTTCCCCGGCCCCAGGCCTGTAGCCGACGCGGGGACCTGACCCGGCCAGGCCCCTGCAAATGAGGGGGCGCGCCGGGCGCCCGGGGCCTGACCCGCAGCGACCCGCTGTGACCAGCCATGCGGCGGCCCTCTTAGGCAGGCCCCGCCCGGCCGGCCCCGGCCATAAAAAGGCGGGTCGGGCGCCGCCGCCGCCGCAGCCGCCCGCCGCGACCCCCCGCGCCCGCACCATGGCCGGCCCCGGCCTCGCCTGCTGCCTGCTCGGCCTCCTGGCGCTGACCTCCGCCTGCTACATCCAGAACTGCCCCCTGGGCGGCAAGAGGGCCGCGCTGGACCTCGACGTGCGCCAGGTGAGCCCCGCCCCTACGGGCCCCGCGCCCCCCGCCTCGCGGGCCCCGCGCTCACCCCGCTCCCGCCCTCCCGCCAGTGCCTCCCCTGCGGCCCCGGGGGCCAAGGGCGCTGCTTCGGGCCCAGCATCTGCTGCGGCGACGAGCTGGGCTGCTTCGTGGGCACGGCCGAGGCGCTGCGCTGCCAGGAGGAGAACTACCTGCCGTCGCCCTGCCAGTCGGGCCGCACGCCGTGCGGGAGCGGGGGTCGCTGCGCCGCCGCCGGCATCTGCTGCAGCCCGGGTGAGCTGGCGCCGGGGAGGGCCCGGGAGGGGGCGCCCGGGCACAGGGCCGGGGGCCGGGGCCGGGGCCGGGGCCGGGGCCGGGCCCCCGCGGGGCGGACCCTGATCCGGCGTCTCTCCTCCCAGACGGCTGCCGCGCCGACCCCGCCTGCGACCCCGACGCCGCCTTCTCCCAGCGCTGAGCTCATTGCAGAAGTAGTGAACACAATAAAGCAGAGTTTCCCCCCCAACTCGACTGGCGTCTTGGTGTCGGAAATGGGAGGGAGGGCGCCGGGGGACCCCGACGGTCGCGCCTGGGGCCTGCGTCTCTGGCTCCCCGCGGTTCAGGGCCCCGGTCCGGGCGCGGTCCCCGCCGCCGGAATCCCGCAGGGGGCGAGGGAGGGGGCAGCAGGGCGGGCTGCGAGGAGAGTAATCTCCGCTTCCAAACAGAGCTGGGAGCGCACCGCGGGTGGACTGAAGAGATTTCTTTTTTTTTTTTAAGATTTTATTTATTTGAAAGAAAGAGAATACAAACGGGGAGGAGCAGAGGGGAAGGGAGAAGCCGACTTACCCGCTCAGCAGGGAGCCTGATGTGGGGCTCCGTCCCCAGGCCCTGGGATCATGGCCAGAGCCCAAGGCAGCCGCTTGGCGGACTGAGCCACTCAGGTGCCCCGGGAGGAACGTTCAAAAACCCAAAGGATAAGGTGGGGTGGGCCTGACGGCACCCAGAGGAGCGGGAGGCGGCCGGCGGCGCCTGAGTGACTCCCCTGCCTTTGGAAGGAGGCGTGAGCGCCCCTGACGGGCCTTCAGTCTCCACGGAGCTGGACTCCAAAGCCCCGGAGGCCACAGGTGCTCAGACAAGGTGGCCAGGCTGCGGTGCCCCCAGCTGGCCTGCTCTGGCCTGTGCGGGAGAGGAACTTGGCAGTGCTGGGCCTCTTGCAGGACAGGGGTTCAGGAGAGCCCGCAACCACAGAAATGACCACAAGATGCAAAAGCTTCCTACAAACAGAATCCTCAACCGTTTGTCATCTGTTCCTGGACCAAAAACCCTATTGGGAATCAAGAGAGCTTAATTCCTCTTCCCCAAAACATGCTGTCACTTATCCATGCCACTGGGCAAGCAACTTCAGAAGGTGCATGGCCACACTCCTACTCTAAGTAAAACAGGAACAGATCACTCCCTGTTAGTGAGGGGAAAAAAATGTAATTTTTATGGCTTTCTCTCGAACTGGAGAACTACAGAGCACTGCCCCAGTATGTGGGTTTCACAGGATAGAGAGAAAAAAACATACTGAAGAGAACTGTTAAGGTTTTCTTTATATAAATTACAAAAACAGGCAAAACTAAGCTATGGTGCTAGAAGTCTTGGGTGGAGTGGTGACTGGAGGGGACCCAAGGGCAGTTCCAGAGTGCTTGTCATATTCTGTTTCCTGGTCTGCGAGCTGGTGGAACAGGAGTGGTTATTTTCAGAAAACAACTCAGTATGCATGTGATTTGTTGACTTTTATATGTATATTATATTTGAATAAAAGGTTTTAAAAATGAAAAAAGTATCATTACTGCTAAGATGAATGGAGAGAATAGAGATGAAGCTTTTGGGGTTTTTTAAGTGCTTATCATTTTATTTTTTATTAAGTCATCGCTACACCCAAAGTGGGACTTGAATTCATGACCCTGAGATCAAGAGTCACGTGCTCCACAGACTCAGCCAGCCAAGTGTCCCTGACATAAGGCTTTTGAAAACTCCAGTGGCCTTTTGCAACCTGGTCCATGGTTCTTTTTGTTCTTTTGGAGGTTTTTTGCTTTTAGTTTATTGATTTTTGTTTTTAGATTTCACATATAAGTGAAACCATATGATGTTTATCTTTTTCTGTTTGGCTTATTTCACTTGGCGTAATACCTTCTAGGTCTATCCATGTTGTCACAAATGGCAAGATCTCACCCTTTTTCATGACTGAACAATATTCCACTGGATAGACTGTGGTTCTTGCTGAGGCCATGAGAGCAGGCCCTCCTTCCACCCCACATCCAGGGGAATTAGTCACTGAAAGGGACACAAGATGACTCAAAGTTCAAACCAACTATGGTGAAGGATGTGATGCACATAAATGGATTTTTAAAAATATTTTATTATTTATTCATAAGAGACACAGAGAGAGAGGCAGAGACATAGGCTTCCTGTGGGGAGCCAGTTGCAGAACTGGATCCCAGGACCCCGGGATCACAACCTGAGCCAAAGGCAGATGCTCAACCACTGAGCCACCCAGGTGGCCCACAATTGGATATTTGAGGATGGTTGCAGAGTTCTGTGTCCTTCAGGAACCACACAGCTGGGAGGGCTAGAGCGAGGGGTGACTGTGCTCCTCACTTACAGACATCAGGTGACGGATTTGTGTTTTCCAAGTTGGAATGTTCACTCACCGCCTTAGCAGGAAGTCTGAGATCTCCCCTCTGAGACCTCTTTCTCTCCCCTGAGAGAGAAACAGGCTCCCTGCAAGGAGCCTGATGTGGGACTCAATCCCAAGACCCCAGGATCACAACCTGAGCCAAAGGCAGATGCTCAACCACTGAGCCACCAGGTGCCCTACTTCATGATATTAATATATTGTTGAATTTTGTTTTGCAGCTTGCGTGTGTGTGATAACAGTCTGTGGTCATGGTTTTTGTTGTTGTAGTATTTAAAATTTAATTAATATATTATTATCATATATGATTATTAATATAGTATCAAAATTAGTTATTCTTATTTTAATTCCAGTATAGTTAACATACAGTTAACTGTATGTTAACATATTAGTTTTGGTGTACAATACAGTGATTCAACACTTCCATACAATACCCAGTGCTTATCACAAGTGCACTCCCTCATCCAGATCACCTGCTTCACCCATCCCCCCACTCACCTCCCCTCTGGTGACCACCCCTTTGTTCTTTATGGTTAAGAGTCTGTTTCTTGGTTTGTCTCTTTTTTTTTGTCTCCTTGCTTATTTGTTTTGTTTCTTAAAATTCCACATATGAGTGAAATCATATGGTATTTGTCTTTCTCTGATTTATTTCACTTAGCATTATACTTTCTAGCTCCATCCAAGTTGTTGCAAATGGCAAGATTTCATTCTTTCTTATGGTTGAATAATATTCCATTGTATATATATACCGCATCTTCTTTTTTAAAAAATTTATTTTATTTTATTTATTTATGATAGTCATATATATATAGAGAGAGAGAGGCAGAGACACAGGCAGAGGGAGAAGCAGGCTCCTTGCACCGGGAGCCTGACGTGGGATTCGATCCCGGGTCTCCAGGATCACGCCCTGGGCCAAAGGCAGGCGCCAAACCGCTGCGCCACCCAGGGATCCCCTATACCACATCTTCTTTATCCATCTATCAATAGATGGACATTTGGGTTGCTTCCATAATCTCATAACAAAAGCTAAAAACCAGAAAGACTGTGGCAAAGGTAAATGTTTTGATATGAAAAGATACCCCAAATTTACTTTGTCAAAAATAATGTAAATTAGGACATATAGATTATGTAAATAATACTAATTTGTAAAACAACAGCTGTGTGAAGCTTTAGGACAAAGGTGTTCCAGTCTGAAAGCTATACTTTCTTTCTTTTTTTTTTTTTTAGTGTAAGCTCTAAGCCCAATGTGAGGCTGAACTCATGACCCAGAGATTAAAAGTCACATGCTTCACTGACTGAGCCAGTTGGGCCGCCCCAGTCTGAAAATTATAAACAGCAACTTCATCATTGAACATGTATTTCTATGATTTTTTTTTGTATTTCTATGATTGATTTTTCTGCCATACAGTCTTATCGAGGACCTCCAGTACAATTCCTAAGGGCAGTAATTTCAATTTTCTGTAGGGGTCCCTATGCATAGGTTAAGCAAGCTGGCTTCTCTTCCATATCTAAGTTTAGTGTAGTTTAGTCTTTAAATCTGGAGTGGTATGAAAATATACCAAAAGTTTTCCAGCATCATGATTTTCCATGGGGCAGAGTTCAGGGATATTTCTTTCCCATTCCTAACATTTCCTTTTTGCATCCCTGAGGTAACACTCCTCCAAGGGGAGAAAGTAGCCGAAGTGGGCTTGCAGAGAAGGAATGATGCATACAGTCCACCCCTTCCTCTCCGGCCTCTTGGGATCAGGCTGCTAGCCCAGGAAGCAGGTGCTGGCAACAGAGCAAGTGCGTGGAAAAGCAAAGGAGCAGGAAAGCCTTGGTAAGAGGGTCCAGCTCCCTGTGCCTAGGACAGTAAACATCTCCAACCATCATCCTTATGGAGCCCACTTGCCAGCAGCAGAAATCACATTCTCTGACATCAGCTCTACCAATAATAGAAGTAGTATTGTGAAATAAAATCTTTAAAAGGGGGGGCACCTGGGTGTCTTAGCTGTTGAGCACCTGCCTTCAGTTCAGGTCATGATCCGGGAGTCCTGAGATCAAGCTCCACAACAGGCTCCCCCCGCAGGGAATCTGCTTCTCCCTCTGCCTATGTCTCTGTCTCTCTCTGTGTGTCTCTCATGAATTAATAAATAAAATCTAAAAAAAAAATTAGTATTGTAATCTCCATATGTCAGGTTCTTTTGTGTCATTTTTCAGTTGTTGCAGAATTCAGGGCTTAAGGTAAGGTGAGGCTGCTGTAATAAAAACACTGAAATAATGGGACGCCTGGGTGGCTCAGCCTGCCTTCGGCCCAGGTCCAAATCCCACGGTCCCAGGATCGGGCTCCCTGCATGGACCCTGCTTCTCCCTCTGCCTATGTCTCTGCCTCTCTCTCTCTGTGTCTCTCATGAATAAGTAAATAAAATCTTAAAACAAAACAAAAAACCCCCACCGAAATAGTAAGGAGGCTTCAGGGGCTTCTAGAAGGTAGATGTTTCTCTGTCTCCTATCAGCCTGAGATGAGCATTCCTGGCTTTGTCCCACCCTGTTACTTAAGGATCCAGATTTCTTCTGTCATAGTTCTGGCACCTTCTAGTCCTTGTCATTGTCTGATGCTTGAGGTGAGGATGCTGCAGACTCCAACAGGTGGGAAAGGAAAGAGCATAGAGGAGACACACCCACTGTTTTAAGACCTCAAGTTCACTATCCCTTTTGCTCACACTTTATTAACAAAAGCATTGTCATACAGACACACCTCACTGCAAAGAAAGCTGGAAAATGTGGCTATAATTCTGTTGCTATGAATTCCAATCAAACTCCCAGAAACGTTTGTTTGTTCGTTTGCTTGTTTGCTGGGGGGAGGGGCTGTAGAAATCATTAAGTTGATTCCAAAATTTATATGGCAGCAGAACTAAAATAGCCAAACCAATTCTGCAAGAGAACAAAGTTGGAAGAGTCACGCTACCTGATTTCCAGACTTACCATAAAGCTACCATATTGAAGACAAGATGGTAGTGGATAAATGATAGCGCTACAGACCAATAGAATGGACAAAGGAATCCAGAAATAGATCTTCACGTATATGATCAAATGATTTTGAGGAAGTTATTATGATAATTCAAAGGGGGGATGCCTGGGTGGCTCAGTAATTGAACATCTGCCTTCAGCCCAGGGCATGATCCTGGAGTTCTGGGATCGAGTCCCACATCACGCTCCCTGCGAGGAGCCTGCTTCTCTCTCTGCCTGTGTCTCTGCCTCTGTCTCTTTCATGAATAAATAAATAAATCTTTAAAAAAAAAAGATAATTCAAAGGGAAAAAAGTAGTCCTTTCAACAAGCAGTGATGGAACAAATGGATATCCAGATGCAAAAAATGAACTGCAACCCTAACTTGCACCAACACAACTCAGAATGGATCAATGTTCAAATTCTACTCTGTTTAAAACTTACACAGTTTCGGTGATTACCAATACAGCCACTCCAAACATTTACGTAAAAGTTATTGTGTGAATATAGCTAGTTATTTCACTTGGATGAGTACTGGGATTTGTTGGGTTAAATGGTAAGGAAAAGCATAACTTTGTGAAAAACTATTGAACATTTTTCCAGAGTGGTTGAATGAATTTGCATCTTCACCAGCAATATATGAGAGTCCCAATTACTCCCTATCCTTGTCAGCACCTGATATTGTCAGCATTTTTAAAAGTCTTTGTAATGAATCTCTCATTGTGATTTTAACTTGCATTTCCTTAACAACTAATGATGTTCAACATCTTGACATGTCTTTATTTGCCATCTACAGATCTTGTTAGGTGATGTATCTTTTTACATCTTTTGCCCATTTATTTAATTTAATCTCTCTCTACATCCAACATGGGTGGGGCTTGAACTCACAACCACGAGATCAATAATCACATGCTCTACCTACTGAGCCAGCCAAATGCCCCAACAATCCAACTTTCTTTTTTTAAGATTGTATTTATTTATTCATGAGAGACACACAGAGAGAGAGAGGCAGAGACACAGGCAGAGGGAGAAGCAGGCTCCCTGCAGGGAGCCTGATGTGGGACTTGATCCCATCCTGGGACTCCAGGATTACATATGCCCAGAGCTGAAAGAAGACTCTCAACCAACCACTGAGCCACCCCGGCGTCCCCAATCCAACTTTTTATTTTATTTTATTTTATTTTATTTATTTTATTTTATTTTATTTTATTTTATTTTATTTTTATTTTTTATGATAGTCACAGAGAGAGAGAGAGAGAGAGGCAGAGACATAGGCAGAGGGAGAAGCAGGCTCCATGCACCGGGAGCCCGACATGGGACTCGATCCAGGGTCTCCAGGATCACGCCCTGGGCCAAAGGCAGGCGCTAAACCGCTGCACCACCCAGGGATCCCTCAATCCAACTTTTTAAATGGACAAAAGATTTAGGATGCCCAGCAGGCTCAGTTGCTAGAGCATATGACTCTTGATCTCGAGGTTGTGAATTCAAGCCCCATGTCGGGTGTAGAGATTACTTAAAATCTTAAAAATTATAATAAAATTAAAAATTAAAATGTTGAATTGTTTTCTGAGTATGGAGTTTTGAGAAGTCCTTATATATTCTGTGTGTCAGTCCCTGATAAGCTCTGTGAGTTGTAAATCTTTCCTTCCAGTCTGTGTCTTACCTCTTCATTCTTTTGAAGAACAGAAGTTCTTAATTTTGGTGAATTCCAAACATATCAAATTTATTCTTTTACGGACCGTCCTTTTGGTGTCAGAGCTAAGAAATCTTTGCATTTTTCAAGTTTGTAAATGATTTCTCCCATGATTTCTTCAAGATGCTTTAGAGTTTTAGGTTTTATATTTAGGGTATACGATCCATTTTTACTTAAACCAGCTGCCTCTTTCCATCTCCCTGTGTCCTGGAGGGTTACTAAGATCCTATTAGGTCTGGTCCTGCCCCTGTCCTACCAAGACCTGGGGACAGGTGCCAGATAGGCCACACCAGGAGTCCATGGCAGGGATAGAAGCCCACATGGCTCCTGCCCTCCCTCGACACTTAATCCCGCTGAGCACTGAGCCAGGTCAGGGGTGACAGCAAACTGGAGCTCTAGGACCAGAAAAGAGCCTGACCTTGGGTTGACACCAGGACCCTGGCCAGGTCTGACTGAGGCTGACTCATGACACTCTACCCTAAGGCTGGGTGTTGGTGCCAGGGCTCAGAGTGACTGCTCTCTGCCTGCGCTTCCTCCTGGCCTCTAAATCAGTGGAAGGTTCCAGAGGGGATGCAGCCTCTTGTTGCCCCAAGGCCTGCACCAAGAAATCCCAAGGACAGGATGTAAAGAACAGAGGAGGCAGAGAGAGAGGGAGGAAGGTGAGAGGGCAGGGGGATGTAATGGGACAAGGAGGGAAGCAAAAGAGAGCCCAGGAGCTGAGGGATGGGGGAAGACAGCCAAGTGAAGAGCAAAGAGGATAAAGGGAATAGAGTGGACAGAGAAGGACAGAAGGACACAGAATTTAACTCATCGGTTAAATGCCAGTGAACATCTGCCCTGAAGCTGCATGTGTCAAAGGGTAGAAGGTCCTAATGTGAGTGTGCTCGGTGTGTGCGTGTGTGTGCACGTGTGTGTGTGTGTGTGTGTGTGTGTGTGTGTGTGACTGTCCAAGATCAAGTCCGCCGTGTTTCTCTGAGGGTCTGTGGTCCTGAATGTGTATCTCAGGGTCTCTACCTGTAACGGGTCAAGAATCACCAGGCATGTGGCTAATGATTATTTACTAGTCCGTGTCTGGGTTAGTGTGTGATTCGTGTGGCTGCATGGAAGGGGGGGGCATGTAGCTAGGGTGTCAGTGGGCTCTGCCTCCCACTCTGGCTGAAGGGCTCCCTTACCTTCTTCCTGGACAGACACTACCTGCCCTCTCTCTGCTGGGTCTGAGGTGATTTTGCTGCCCCCTGCTCACCCCTGAACACACACACATACACGCACAGAGCACAGCCCTGGATGAACTAGAAGACTAGAAATCTGGGGAGTTGGTGGATTCCTGAAGCTGTGCCTCAGTCTCTTGGGAGGTAGATGGGGACCGGAACCTGGTCACCCCGTGGCTCCCCTTTGGCCTTTCTCACTCTTCCCTCTGACGCTCTGAACATCTCTCTCTCCATCATTGGGCTTTCTCTGTGTTCTTTTGGAATCTTGTCCACCGTCTTTCCCTCTCCTTGCCTTCCCTTCTGTCCCCCTGCCGGAGTGTTCCCTACCCAGCCCCCTGCCCCTCCGCCATCCCCCCCGGTCGCCGGGCCCGGTTCCCCCCAAGGACTGTGCCCAGCCAAGACCACTTCCCCCGCGGATCCCGGACTGGCTGGGGCGGGTGAGGGAGGGGTGTCCGCGCCCGCTCCCCACCCCCGGACACCGACACAGACACTCGCGGGTGCATTTTAAAAGGTTTATTTCTGCAGGCTGGGGGGGGGGGGGCGGGGGCCGGGCCGGGCGGGCGGCTCAGTAGACGCCGGGCGGCGCGGGCTCGGCGGGCTCGGGCGCCCCCGCCAGCTGCACCAGCCGCAGCAGCAAGGCTCCGGTCGGCCCGTCCAGCTGGGTCGCGTTGCTCCGGTCGCTGGCGCGGGCGCGGCGGTGCAAGCCGGCTCCCTCCCGGCACTCGGGCTCGGTCACGCAGCTCTCTGCGGGGGCCACGGGCTGAGCGCGGCGCGGGCGGGACCCAGGTCGCCCCCCCCCCGCACCCGGGGGCCGCCGCGCCCGCCACCCCCTGGCCCCCGCCCTGACCCCGGGCCACCCACCGTCGTTGCAGCAGATGCCGGCGGCGGCGCAGCGACCCCCGCTCCCGCACGGCGTGCGGCCCGACTGGCAGGGCGACGGCAGGTAGTTCTCCTCCTGGCAGCGCAGCGCCTCGGCCGTGCCCACGAAGCAGCCCAGCTCGTCGCCGCAGCAGATGCTGGGCCCGAAGCAGCGCCCTTTGCCCCCGGGGCCGCAGGGGAGGCACTGGCGGGAGGGCGGGAGCGGGGTGAGCGCGGGGGCCCGCGAGGCCGGGGCGCAGGCCGCCCCAGTCCCCGGGATTTCAGGTGACTGAGGACAGGCCCTCAGCATGCTCCCCTTTCGTTGAGCGAGGCTCCCTCGGTGGGCCCCAGCCCTTTCTCTCGGCTCTGGGGTGCACCGCCACCCAGCTGCCACCCTTGCCCCAAGGCAGGCCTCCTTCCCCTGCCCCCATCACTCAAACTCGGTCTCTAGTACCCACGGCCCCAGCAGAGGGTCCTTCCTCCGGTTTCCTGTCCAGCGTCGCAAGCTGCTGGGCCTCTGGGTCCAGACCTCAGCTCCCGGCCGCAGTGCCCTAACTGTGGGTGGCATCAGCCCAAGCCCCCAGGTACAGGCATGGGGCACCTCACTGACTCAGGCTTCCAAAGGTGCCAAGCAGAGGGAAGGGTAGTCTGTGGGGGCGGCCCTCGGACCCACTCTAGTTTGTTCGATAGCTCAAAATGAAGCCACCTGTGGCCTGGGCCTGACTGAGCCTGGTCATTGGATTTCCTTTGGCTCTGCTGAAAATGGAATAAAAGGGAATTGACTGGACATGCAGCGCAGGAGAATTGGGCTAGGTTCCCAGCAGAACTTCCTGGCAGGAGGTGGCACCCTCACTACCACAAGCTCAGAGCAATGGCCAGCTTCTGTGTGGGGCCCCCGGGGGGCCTGTGGCTAGTAGAGGGGGAAGGCCTCCATACTGGCTAGGACAGAGGCGGTCGTTGCTGCGAGGCCCTCCCTCCCTCACACAGGATGCCTTGCTGTCCAGTTGTCCTGATCTGCCCCAAGCCCCATTCCTGGAGAAACACCGTCTTGCCTGCAGCCCTTGCCCGGATGGGGATGGTGCCCAGGAAGTCCTGCAGCCCGTCCTCGCCTGCCCGGCAGCCTGGCCCCCTCTGCCCAGCCATGCCAAGCCTCCTTTCTGCGGGGCTCTTCCCCTAAAGCCTGCCTCTCCCACCACTTCCCTCCTTCCCAGCCCGTCACTGTAGAGCCAGCCCAGGAGCTCTGTCCCCTCAGGCAGCCCTGAGATGGGCCACGGTCGTACCTGTCTCAGCTCCAGATCAGACATGGCCCTCTTGCCACCCCTAGGACAGTTCTGGAAGTAGCAGGCGGAGGTGAAGGCCAGCAGGCCCAGGAAGCAGGCGGGTAGCAGCATGGTGTCCGGCATCCTGGTGCAGGTGGGCACAGTGTGCGAGGCTGCTGTGCCGACTGTGCTGCGCTGCCCTCGCTGGCTGCCTATTTATGTCCGCAGGTATTCCCTTGGAGACGACGTGGTCGCCACCCCCCCTCCCCAGCGACTCCCCAGGAGCCCACGACCGCCAGGTCCCCAGGCGTCAGCAGTGATTCAGGCATCTGGGGATGCACGTGGACCTGTCTGTGGGGGGGCCTGATGGGGAGGGGTGCGGGCCTCCGTGCTGTCACTGGCAGGCGTGTGGCTGCGGTGTGACAGGAGCTGCTGTGACCATGACTGTGGTTCTCTGGATCTGGGGAGACAGACGGATGGGAGCAGGGGGTCTTGTGGAGACCATCCCCGACCTTTCTGGCTGCCCAGAAGAGGCTTGGGGTCAGTGGGCCCGGCCCCAGACACAGCCCCCTGAGGAGGTGGAGGGGGCCTGAGGGGCTAGTGTGCAAGGAGCATGGTCGGCCCCGGCCCAGAAAGGATGGAACAGGGTCAGGTGTGCAAAACCCCATCAGGAGACAGCCTCAGGAGAGGATAAGTGACCAAGGACAGCACACACCCAGGGGGCTTTGTCCCCACTGCATTAGCAAAGGAAATGGCTGTCTGCAGCTTAACGTCAGACAGAGCAACTGCAGCCATGAAGCAAGGGACCAACATGGATTCTGGGGAGTGGGCAGGCTTGTGGGGGAAGCTGAGGACACCCCCTCACACACACACACCCAGAGCAGGATTCAGACCCAGTAAGGTTCAAAGGTGGGGGGAAAGCCACCTGCTGCAATTCCCAGCCCTACAAGGACCCCAGTTTATGCGGCCCCGGGCAGGTACCATCTCAGGCCTAGGGTGGAAGTGGAGGCACAGGAGCTTTGGTGTAGGGGGACTGGAGGAGCCACTGCCCATTGAGCCTTGCCTGAGAAAACAAACTTTGGTTCATGCCCCCAAGCTGGTGGGATAAAGGTACAATCTCCATTTCCTGGGCTGCCGGAGTGCCCTGCTGGTCCTTGGAGCCAGGCTGGCCATCCTCCTCCTCTCAGGATCTGTTCCGCTCCCAGCTCTCCCAGCCCCGGGCTCTTTGCCTCCTCTTCGGGGTGCCACAGGAAAGTTCTGGCTGCCTTCTCCCCACCAAGTGCTGTAAGGGATCTGGCGTCCCAGGGAGGGACCTCTCACACTCAAGATCTGATGCCAGGCTTTTCAGGAACATCCCCTACAGACTGTGAGGATCCTGGAGCCTGAAGCCTGTCAGAATCTGGCCTCTGTTGCTCAAAACTTCATGACTCAGGCAGGTTACCTGACTTCTCTGTGCCTCATCCTCTCCCAGTGTAATGTCAGGAATTTACTAACTAGTAGCCACCTTATAGGGTTGTGAAGACTGAAATAATGGAATATATAAGAGCTTTAGGAAAGTTCCTGCACCATCATAAAGCTAAGTAATAACAGTGTTGTGTTATTGATGCCATTATTCTTATTAAGAGCTGAAGAGAGTCTTCCAGAGAGAACAGCTTCCTGGGCTAACCCAGGAGGGACATTTTCATTCCTGTTATGGGGCTTAGAGAGAAGCTGGGCCCAAATTATTGCTCCCTTGAAACTCTTGGTTATGGTAGAGGCCACATGCCTCATTTAGGCCAGCTGTGTGGCTTTGGCCTGGCACCTTACCCTCTCTGCACTTCAGGTCCAAGTTATCATCTGAAAATGAACGGGGCTATACTAACTGAAGGGGTCAGGGCCTGGGACAGGCCAGGACACCCATGTGCCAACTATCTGTGTCTACCAGGATCATCAGTCTAAGAGTTGCCTCCCACACCAGGCCCCCTTGAAGACCCCAAATACCACTGCCATTGAGATGCCAGGGGGCCTGCTTCTTCCAGTACCCACCTTCTTGGAACATGCATGGGCTAGAAAAAGTCTTGTTACTGTGCTGTCATTTCAAATGTATCACCTCACATGTCGCATGGACCTTTTGGACACCCCACATTCCTATACTCCCTTCATATTTTCAAATCTACTTTTTCACACTCTCTCTATCCTTACATCTCCTACACCTGAGCTCATGGATCTTTATTCACATGTCATGTCATTTTAATTTGTTTTTTTTTTAAGATTTTGTTTATTCATGAGAGAGAGAGAGAGAGAGTCAGAGACATAGGCAGAGGGAGAAGCAGGCTTCATGCAGGGAGCCCAGTGCAGGACTCAATCCTGGGACTCCAGGATCATGCTCTGAGCCAAAGGCAGATGCTCAACCGCTGAGCCACCCAGGCGTTCCCACATGTCATTTTAAAAGGGAGGACTTAGCTCTTTTACCAGTCCCTCTCCACCCCACCCCTGGCCACATGCTCTCTCACCCACCATTTTCTGGATATAATGATGTCATGATGGTTAGATCAGTATTATGAGTTAGACTTCAAATATACTCTCCAAGCTAAGTCCTATGGTATATTCTGATAATCTTTTCATCCTTGAACAACTTTCTGTGTTCTCTGAAGTTAGTGATTGTCTTGGGTTTTCATTGTGGTCCATCTACTATTTTCATCCAGAAGTCAATATTTACTCTTCAACTCTCTCCATCTAGGCTCTGCCCAAACCAATGCACTGAAACTCCTAGCATTAAGGTCATACATTCCCTCTATATTGCCAAATTTTGTGGTCATGCCAATGTCCTCTTTTAACATAATTCTCTAGCAGCATTTGACATGGTTGAGCACTTGTCTCTTTCTTTCTTTCTTTCTTTCTTTCTTTCTTTCTTTCTTTCTTTCTTTCTTTCTTTCTTTTTCTTTCTTTCTTTCTTCCTTTTCTTTATTTTCTTTCTTTCTCCTTTCTTTCTTCTTTCTCCTTCCTTCCTTCCTTCCTTCCTTCCTTCCTTCCTTCCTTCCTTCCTTCCTTTCTTTTCTTTCTTTCTTTCTTTCTTCTTTTCTTTCTTTCTTTCTTTCTTTCTTTCTTCTTTCTTTCTTCTTTATTTCATTTTATTTATTTATTCATGGGAGACATAGAGAGGCAGAGACATAGAGGGAGAAGCAGGCTCCTTGCGGGGAGCCCAATACAGGACTGGATCCCCAGATGGGGATCATGCCCTGAGCCAAAGGCAAATGCCCAACAGCTGAGCCACCCAAGCGTCCTGAGCACTTGTCCTTTTTATGTATTTATTTTTTAAGATTTTATTTATTGATTCATGGGAGACACGGAACATGAGAGATAGAGGCAGAGACACAGGCAGAGGGAGCAGCAGGCTCCACACAGGGAGCCTGACTAGAACTCAATCCCGGGTCTCCAGGATCACAACCTGGGCTGAAGGCGGCGCTAAACTGCGGAGTCACCCGGCTGCCTTTTTTTTTTTTTTTTTTTTTAAGATTACTTGTCCTTTTTAAAACTATACTTCAGGGGCTCCTAGCTGTCTCAGTCAGTAGAGCGTGCAACTCTTAATCTCAGAGTTGTGAGTTCAAGCCCCACATTGGATGTAGAGATTACTTAGAATAAAATCTTTAAAATAAAATAAAACAAAAAATAAAATAAAATAAAATAAATAAAATAAAATAAATAAAATAAAACTACACATCACCTTGGGCAAGCCACACCTGTTCTTGGGTCACCTGCTTGATGTACTAACCTCACTTCCCATCTCACTGAGGACTTAAGGGAATCAGATGAATGTGCTAGAAAGGTTAATATTTCCTGAAAACAAAGAGTTGCAAGTCTCCAGGTTAAACTCAAATCTCAGAACTGTCTTTAAAGTACTTCTTTCCCGTTAAACCATCTTTTCTGAGAACAGGTAACAATTAACTGCCTGGTGTCTGTCCACTCCTGTTCTTTATTCTTTTCTCAGATCAACCTTGTGCCCATACCACATGACATGCATACTACCTGTCGGAAGGTGGTTGGTCTCATTTTCAAAGGGCCTCTGCTGCCAGCAGTAAGTCCACCTTTCCCTGTCCTCACCTGTAGTCTGGCACTGAAGGTTAAATGGGGAGTTCTGAGAAGAAGCCTGGATGGGCACACCTGGCAGGGTAAGGTGTGAAGGAGCAGGTGGCAAGTATATGTGTGTGCACGCACAGGACACACACAGGCTATAGAGCACGTTGACCCACAGACCGCAACAAAGACTCCCATAGCACTGAGCCTGTGCCAGCGCTGGGCCAAACTGTTCACATGCATTTCCTTCTTGAATCTGCATAAAACCCTGAGAAGGAGACAGTATTATTTATTGACATTTGCAGACAGGAAACAGGGACAGAGAGGTTGAGGCACTTGCCCAAGGAGGCACAGGTAAAAACCAGCAGGACTGGGCCCCGGCACCTGTGTTCTTCAGCACTCCACTGCCTTGTACCAACGGGCATTAAACCACCAGAACATTAATATTTACTGGGATTCAGAGCTGGAGGTCGGTGATCTTGTGGCGGGCTCACGGTTCAGGGGTGTCACCCGGGGCTGCCTAACTCTCTCTGGCACCCTCTACGTGTCTGGGTATCTCTCCTTATGGCAAGGGGGCAGCCCAAGTGGTTCCCTCCTTGGAGCCTTTCCCCTCTCAGGGACTCTCACTCTGGCCCAGGGGCCCCACTCCCAAGGCTCTCCGGGCTGGGCAGGCATCTGGCTGTGTGTTAGGTCAGGCAAGGTTCATCCCAGGGCTGGGTGTATCCGCAGGCTCCTTCTAAAATGGGGTTCTGTTAGCGAGGAACAGGAGGGAGTGGCTGCTGGCCCCAGGCTGGGATGGATTTGTAGGATCCTATAGATCACTTAAAGTGGGAGGACCCTGTGGCACAGAGAAGCTCAGTGTCTTGTTCAGGGTCACACAGCTAAGCCTTAACAGGGCTACTGGGTGAGGAACCCTCAGCCCCCAATTCCTACACCTCCCCAGGCTGCAACTGGTCTCAGCCCAGGATCTCACACATCAACTACCCAGACTGATCACACCACTTCCCTTTCCCACTTCAAGACCCGTCCATGGCTCCCCCTGGCCTACTGGACAATGTCCAAGCATTTTAGCATCACCTTCGTCCATGGCGCCCTCAACCCCAAGGTTATGCTTCTCCCAGCCAGGACTGCAGGGCCCTCCTCTCTTGGTGCCTTTTACTCAGTTTTTCAAAGAATCAACCTTCTGGGGCAGCCCCAGTGGCACAGCGGTTTAGCGCCGCCTGTAGCCCAGGGCATGATCCTGGGAGACCCAGGATCAAGTCCCACGACAGGCTCCCCGCATGAAGCCTGCTTCTCCCTCTGCCTGTGTCTCAGCCTCTCTCTCTGTGTGTGTCCCTATGAATAAACAAAATCTTAAAAAAAAAAAGGGGGATCCCTGGGTGGCGCAGCTGTTTGGCGCCTGCCTTTGGCCCAGGGCGCGATTCTGGAGACCTGGGATCGAGTCCCACGTCGGGCTCCCGGTGCATGGAGCCTGCTTCTCCCTCTGCCTCTCTCTCTCTCTCTCTCTCTCTCACTGCGTGCCTATCATAAAAAAAAAAAAAAAGAGAATCAACCTTCTGCTTTTATTGAAGGTCCGATTTGTTTCATTAATTTCTACCTTTATCTTCATTAATTTAATTTTATCTCTTGTCTTTGAGTTAATTCCGTACTTCTTTTCTGACTGAGTTGCATGCTTGGCTTATAAATTTTTTTTCTTTTTTTAAAATTTTATTTTTATTTATTTTTTTGGCTTATAAATTTTCAATCTTTCTCCCTTTAAAATTTTTTTTTTAAAGATTTTAGGGATCCCTGGGTGGCACAGCGGTTTGGCACCTGCCTTTGGCCCAGGGCACGATCCTGGAGACCCGGGATCGAATCCCACGTCGGGCTCCCGGTGCATGGAGCCTGCTTCTCCCTCTGCCTGTGTCTCTGCCTCTCTCTCTCTCTCTCTCTGTGACTATCACAAATAAATAAAAAAAAATTAAAAAAAAAAAAAGATTTTATCTATTCAAGTAATCCCTACACCCAACATGGTGCTCGGACTCACAACCCTGAGATCAAAAGTCACATGCTCCACCAACTGAGCCAACCAGGCACCCCTCTTCTTATTAATTTTTTAAAAATATTTTATTTATTTATTTGACACAGAGAGAGCACACAAGCAGGAGGAGCAGCAGGCAGGGGGGAGGGAGAAATGGGCTCTCTGCCAAGCAAGGAGCCTGATGTGGGACTTGATCCCGGGACTCCAAGATCGTGACCCTGAGCTAAAGACAGACAACTGACTGAGTCACACTTTTAAATATATGTATATATTTAAGAGATTGTATTTATTTATTCATGAGACACACAGAGACAGAGGCAGAGACATAGGCAGAGGAAGAAGCAGGCTCCTCGCAGGAAGCCCTATGCCCAGGACCCTGGGAACATGACCTGAGCCAAAGGCAGCCCCTCAACCACTGAGCCACCCAGGCATCCCTTAACTAATACATTTTAAGGCTATAAAACTTCCTTTGTCCCATGAATTTTGATTTGTAGCTCCCTTACTGTCATTGGGTTCTAAACATTTCATAATATCCACACTGATTTACCCTTTTTCCTTCTATTTACAAGAGCTCCAGGTTTTTGTTTTATCATTATTTTTTACTGTTTCTGTAGCCAGAAAATGTAGCCTATGTTCTATGGATTCTCTGGAATGTGTCGAGAACCTCGTCATGGCAAAGTGGGTGGTCCTGTTTGATGATCGTGTCTGCTAATGTTACACAAATCCTTGAAAAGCAAGAATCGGGTGGTCAAGACTGATTTGAATGATTGGAACCTTCTCGGCCCTCCTTAGCGGTCCTCTCCTCGGAGGGATGGAGAGATCTGCCAATGCCTTTCGCTGCAGTTGTGCGGTTGTCCTGCTTTGAAGATATGCTGTTCGGTGCAGACAGGTTCTGACTGCTGTGTATTCTTGATGGATTATTTCTGTTATCATTAAATAAAATCTCTTTATCCTTATTAGTATTTTTGCCTTAAATTCTATTTGCCTAATATTACTGCTGCTACATTCTCCTTCCTTTCCCTCATCCCTTCACATCCCATCTTTGTGTTTTAGGAATGTCTGTTGAAACTACACGCCAGGATTTGATTTATCACCCCTGAGCGTTCCTGTTTTTTTCACAAGGTGGAGTTAATCCAGTGGCATTTGCGGTGATCGCTTGGACTCATTTGTGCACATTTAGCTTTTGTTATCTATTTACTATGACATCTCACTTCTTCTCCCTTCTTTCTTGTCTTCTAATAGATTGGCTATCTTTTTTTTTCTTTTTGAAGATCTTATGTCTGGGTCATCTCTATACCCAGGGTGCCTAGGTGTCTCAATTGGTTGGGCATCTGACTCTTGGTTTCGGCTCAGGTTGTGATCTCAGGGTCGTGGGATTGAGCCCCACATAGGGCTCCCGCTCAGCACAGAGTCTGCTTCTCTCCTTCTCCCTTCGTGCATGCTCTCTCAAATAAATAAATCTTTTTCAAAAAATATTTTATTTATTTATTTGAGATAGAGGGAGGGAGAGCATGAGGTGGGGGGGGGGGCAGAGGGAGAGGGAGAAGCAGACTTCCCACTGAGCCAGGAGCCCGATGTGGGGCTTTTGAACTCACAACCCTGAGATCAAGACCTGAGCTGAGATCAAGAGTTGGATGTTTAACTGAGCCACCCAAGCCCTTAGATTGGTTATCTTTAAATTTTATTTCTATTCTTTTAGTACCATACCTAACCAAGGTCTGAGGTTGGTCATCTTCCTCTCCTCCTCCAGAGCAAGATGAATTCCCTAGAATGTTTTTTTTTTTTTTTAAGATTTATTTATTTGAGGGAGAGAGAGAGAGAGAAGGAGAGAGCACACAGAGGGAGAGGCAGAGGGAGAAGCCGACTCCCCAGTGAGCAGGGATCCCAACATGGGGCTCCATCTCAGAACCCTGGGATCATGACCTGAGCCAAAGGCAGATACTTAATCGACTGAGCCACCCAGGCGTCCCTCTAGAATGTTTAACAAGGAATTCCTTCATTCTCATCATCCATTATATTGTTGCTAATATTTTAGTGTCACCTTGATTTTAAGACTCCTCACTACTCACTGTTATTAAAAATGAAATGGATGGAAACTCCACTCAGCGTTCCTCTGAGGACTAGATATTCTTAACCCCCAGAGGAGAGAAGAAAAAATAACTGTTTCCCAGATCGGGAGCTGCATAGGATTTACTCCCGTGGAAAGACTAGTCTCCTGGAGATGTGTCTCGATTAAATTCAGGAAAACTCTCCTCATTTTCCAAGACCTATCCATCTTCTGCACCAAACAGGGCACATGGCATAACGTCAAGAATAGCTAACATTTACCACATGCTGACAATGAGTTCTCAGCTTATATACTATAAGCCATATGTCATATGACATGACAAACGTCACCATTTTGTTGGTGTGGAAACTGAGGCACCAAAGGGTTAAGCAAATTTCCTGAAGTGCCATAGCAGGTAGGGAGCAGGAGCAGGACCCCAAGCAGCATTGTGCTTTCAGAGCAGCCCTAAGAGGGCTCGCCATCCATGTCTTTCGAGGCTTTGATGGGTTTGCCCAAGTTCAGATCTGCCATTTTTTTAAACATTTTTTATAGATTTTATTTATTTATGAGAGACACACAGAGAGAGACGCAGAGACACAGGCAGAGGGAGAAGCAGGCTCCCCGGAGGGAGCCCGACGTGGGACTCGATGCCAGGTCCCCAGGATCATGCCCTGGGCTGAAGGTAGGACCACACCACTGAGCCACCGAGGCTGCCCTAGATCTGCCATTTTGATGAGGAGACTCCGGGATCTCCCACCATCATGCCCTCAACTTGTTCATCTGGTGCCGCCCGAACTCGCTGCAAAACAACCTGAGAAGGCCGAATCGGGCTGGGGTAAGTATAGAAGAAATTAGACTAGCCATGAGGTGAGTTTTGAAACTGGATCAGAGGCACACAAGAGTTGATTATATTAATCCATCTTTTTGTGTAGGTGTGAAATTTTCCATAGTAAAAAAGCTTTATTTTTTAAAAAGATTTTATTTATTTGAGAAAGAGAGTGAGAGAGAACATGAGAGGGGAGAGGGTCAGAGGGACAAGCAGACTCCCTGCTGAGAGGGGATCCCCATGTGGGGCTCAAGCCTGAGACTCCAGGATCATGACTTTTTTTTAATATTTTATTTATTTATTCATGAGAGACACAGAGAGAGGCAGAGAAACAGGCAGAGGGAGAAGCAGGCTCCATGCAGGGAGCCCGATGTGGGACTTGATCCCGGGAATCCAGGATCATGC
Source organism: Canis lupus dingo (assembly GCF_003254725.2). Taxonomy (NCBI): domain Eukaryota; kingdom Metazoa; phylum Chordata; class Mammalia; order Carnivora; family Canidae; genus Canis; species Canis lupus. The sequence continues at coordinate 18,318,800 of NC_064266.1, read as the reverse complement.
CCTGGGCCAAAGGCAGGCGCTAAACCACCAAGCCACCCAGGAGCCCCGAGGATCATGACTTGAGCCGAAGGCAGACACTTAATCGACTGACCCACCAGGTGCCCCAAAGTTGTGTTTTTCTTTTTTTTTAAGTATTAGCTCCAGCTTTTGTGGGACCTGAGGTAAAATATGATCAAATATTTAAAAGTTGTAAGTCAAGCTAACAAAATGTTAAGTAAAGTATGTTCTATCCTTTTTTTTTTTAAGATTTTATTTATTTATTTATTTATTTATTTATTTATTTATTTATTTACGAGAGACACAAAGAGGCAGAGACACAGGCAGAGGGAGAAGTAGGCTTCCTGTGAGGAGCCTGATGCAGGACTTGATCCCAGGACCCTGGGATCATGACCTGAGCCAAAGACCGATGCTCAACCACTGAGCCACCCAGGTGCTCCTGTTCTATCCTCTTGAAAAATATGTGCTCATAATAACCTGGAAGCCCAGGTTCAAATTTGGAATCTGGTTCTCTTGGGAGTTCTGCAGCAGAGCTCGGCAGCTGGGTGGCTGGTCTCTCCCAACAGCCTTATTCTATCCCACACCCCAAGCATGCAAGTGGGCGCTCCAGGCTGCAGGCTTGGGTTCTCTCTGTGTGCTTCACAAACTGCCTCCTCTTGACACTATGCAGGCATGTTTGCACACTTCAGGTGGGTCCACCTGGGCACAGAGAAGAGGGCCCCTCCTGCCCTAGAAAAGGTCATGGGAACATTAGGTAGAGTGTTCCAGGCCATAGTCTGCAGGATCCACATTTGAGGAGGGCGTATCCCCTGGTCTCACCCAGAGGAGGGTCAGAGCTGGCCCTCTAAGGGACGAGGCCAAGACCAGGGTCTCTTAGGCAGCACTGGTTCTTGAAGCCCTCAAAGCTTGAAATCCTCCTTCTCCTCTTCCAGGCTGACATGGTACCCTAAAAATGCTTCATTCTCTCTGCCTCGGAGACCATGTTCCTTTCTTCAGTGAGTCCCCAGACCCTGTGGTGGGTCTTGAGTCAATGCCTGAGTTAGTGGCCAGCCCCAGTGAGTGTCACCTTCCTCTCTGTGCTGGCCTTCCCCTCCTGCTCTGTGCTTTGCCTTCCTGGCTCCCCATCCCCCACCCCAGCTTTCTCCTTAGTAGCTGTCCAGGATCTTGTCATTGGTCCACTTGCTACCAAAGGCAGTGACACAAAACCACCATCTTATGATCCTGGATTCTGAAGGTCAGGAGTCTAAACAGGGCACAGCAAGGACAGCTTTTCTCTGCTCCAAAGTGACTGGGGGCCTCTTTTGGAAAGTGTGAATGGCTAAGGGCTGGAATCATCTGGACACCTCTCCACTCACATGCCTGGGCACCTGGGCTGGGATAACCCAAAGGCTGGGCTCCACTGGGACTGCCGACCAGGGTACCTGCCTATCTGGCCCCTTTGTGTGGCTTTTTGCAGCTTGGTGACCTCGGGATAGTTGCACTTCTTGAGTGTTCCAGCTTCCAGAGTGCTTTAGAGTGTTCTAGCAAACAAGGGTTTTAACAGTGTTCCAGCAAATGAGGCAGAAGTGATGTGGCATCTTATGACAGCCTCAGAAATCACATAGGGTCACTGCTGCTACTATATGCAATTGGTCCCAGCAGCTACAAGCCGATCCAGAGTCAAGAGAAGGAACAGAGTGCTCCTTTGGATGAAGGAGAACTTGGCACTCTGATTGGCAACTGGTCATTTAAAATAGTCACTGTGGGGGCGCCTGGCTGACTTAGTCAGAAGAGCATACGACTCTTGATCTCAGTTGTGAGTTCGAGCCCCACACTGAGGGTAGAGATTACTTAAAAATAAATAAACTTAAAAAAAAAATAAAACAGTCACAGTGGCATGGAGTCAGGAGGAAAGGATGAAGACTAAGGTTTGAGATCCATTTTCCCAAGGACTCTTGGAAAGGGAGGTGACGGAGCAGCTGCAGAAGAAGTAGTGTGGGAGGTGGACTGGAGGTGGATGGAAGAAAGAGGGGGTTTAGGAAGTGCTGCTGAGTAACACCCGGTGTGAAATGGCATTTCAGTTGCTGAATGTTTCTTTTGCTCTGGACCAAGCTGGGCCAGGTCTAGCCAGCCGCACCCAGCTTGCCCCCAGAAACTTTCAGGGTGGAGGCGCCTACTGTCATTTCCGTCGTCTCATTGCCTAGGGTCAATCTGCAGGGCCATCTCATGCATAAATGCGTGCTCCGGCATCTCATTTCCCCTGGTGTTCATGCTCCCCTGCCCCTCCTCGTTCCCAGGGGCCAGATCCCCCCAAGCCTGATCTCATCCTTTGGGTGGGAGGGAGAGGAAGGCAGGAGAGAGGGGTTCTCTCTGGAGGATCCTGGTTCCTGAGACAGGCTAATTACAGGCTTCCTAATTAATGAGCCATCAGGTTGCATTTCATCAGCTGAGTCACGATTGATGTCTGCGCCCTGGACCCAAGGGGAGGTATCAGGAACCATGGGAGGGGAGGCCAACCTGTGTCTCTGCCTCCCCTGACCCTGATTCTCTACCCCTTCTCTCTCTCTCTCTTTTTTTAAGATTTTATTTTTAAGTAATCTCTACATCCAACATGGGGCTCGAACCCATAACCCCAAGATTGAGTCTAATGTTCCACCAGCTGAGCCAGCCAAGCGCCCCCAATCTAGTTCTCTCCACTGGTTTAGAGGGTATCAGACTGCCTGCCTTCCTCCCTATTCCTGCCTCTGCTTCCCAACACCTTTCTGGGACGGCCCCCCAATCTGGCCATCCCTCATGCATTTGATCCCACCAGGATCACGCAGGGCTCATTTGGTGACTGTTTCCCACTCACTGACTGTTTTCCCACTGTTTCTCTTTCACACAGCGTCTCCCCCAGCCACACACATCACACACCTGGGGTTGCCATCTGCAGTGTGGCATGCCCACTCGGGGAAGGCCGGTCCCCACTGCCGTGACTACAGCCTGCCAAAGACCATTCCGGGGCCACTCTGCACCTGCTCCTTCCCTGTCTGGCTCCTTGCTCCATCCCACGTTCTCCTCCTTCAGCAGCCACACAGGATGGGTACTTTTCCATTCACATTTCAGCCAGTTTTCTCCACATACACGAAGGGAATTGTGCTGAGTCTTTGCTGGGGTGAGCAACTTTTATTTTTGTGCTGAGAGGTGTAATATTTTTTAATTTTCGAAAGCTATGCTGTAGCTTGGTCGTGAGTTGTTATTCCACAATTAGACTTTTGTATGCCTCAGGTTCTATTTTGCATGGTAGACTTGGGCCTCAGCAGAAAGGTTCCTGTAGGTCGAGGAGTTGCATGGGCTCCCACCAGATCAGTCCTAGCAGTGCCTCTGTGCACTGCCTGGGGTCCTAGTTCAATGGAGGCGTCCCTAGGGGCCATGCAGTGACAACATACGGGCCACCCTTATAGAGGGGACTGAGTCTGCTCTTTGGCAGCCTCTGCCACAAGTAGAGCATCTCAGGGGTTAGGAGTAGCCTTGGAGTCATCACCTGAGCTTTTCACGGACCTGTTTCCTCCTTTGGGAGTTAAGGATGGGGGCCCTAGCTGGCTCAGTCTGTAGAGTTTGTGACCCTAGTTCTTGGGGTCGTTGATTTCAAGCCCCACCTTGGCTGGAGACCTTACTTTAAAAAAAGAGCTGCAAGGATTAAATGAGGTCATACACATAAAGCACTCAGCAGGTTGTCCCTCGCCCCCACCCTGGGGCAGTGTACTCAATACATAGAAACTTAAAAAAAATTTTTTTAATGCAAAATTTGTGTTTTTTTAAACACAAATTTGGCCTTCAGAGTCTCCATAACCTCCTTGATGATCATATATGCATGATCATGTGCGTGTAAACCACTTGTTCCTGGGCCCAGCTTCCCGATACAGCTGGCCCCTCCCTCCGCAGGGGGGCGACGTAGCTCCTCTGCACCCCCCCACCCTCCCAAGGGACCTGCACCCGCTGCTCAGGTTGCTTGCTGCTTCCAGTGAGGCCAAGATTTTTCTTTTTCTAGTTTTGCAGAGAATCTTTGAGCTAGAATCCTGGGAGTGGGACGGCTTGGTCAGAGGGTCCACGAACATGTAACTGCTAGAAACTGTCACGTTGCCCTCCACAGAGCTTGCCACCGGTGCATGACAGCACCTGCCCACCGGCAGACTGTGGCCTGACTCTGAGTGCCGATCTGCTAGACAAGAGATGGTATTTTAGGCTTGCTTTCATTTTACCATATCATGAGCAAGGTTGAGCATCTTTCGACAAGTTTAACACATTATGTACATTTAATTTTAGAAGCTATATATTAACCATTGTAATACAAATTACATTTTCCCAGCTTACAATTTTTTACTTTGCTAATGTCGCTTTTTTTTCTATGTACAAAGATTTTTGTTTTTAATTTCAAGGTAGTCAAATTTGTCAGTCTTCTCCCTTACTTATCTGAATTTTTAAAATAGATTTATTTATTTATTCCTGAGAGATACACAGAGAGAGGCAGAGGGAGAGCAGGCTCCCCGAAGGGAGCCCGATATAGGACTTGATCCTGGATCCCAGGATCATGTCCTGAGCCAAAGGCAGATGCTCAACCACTGAGCCACCCAGGCATCCCACTTATCTGGATTTTGAATGAAGAGGGTTTTCCTCACTCCCAGGTTCCCAGTCATCCCTCTTCTTTCTTTCTTTCTTTCTTTCTTTCTTTTTTTTTTTTTTTTTTTAAGATTTAAAAGGGCAAATGTCCATGAAAAAAATGCTAAGGGAATGAGCAGGCAACAGAACCACACAGCATACACATTCACTTTTTCTTTTCCCTTTTAGAAAGATATTGTAAAGGGGAGGGTACCCAAATGTTTGGTCACATCTTGATAACATGGTTATGAGTAGCATCATCTTGCTATTGGCACAAATCTCAGTGGAGAAAACTTGCCAGCGGCCACCAGGCTGCCTCTCCTTCCTTCATCCTTACTGTGCCACTCTGGAGATCTTGTCACTCCTCCGGACCATGGCACTTCTTTGTAACAGGGAAGGCGTTACCGCGGGGTGGAGCCTGGGGTACGGCCTCTGCCACTGGTGGCTGGCAGAGCATCTTTGGCTGATTCCCAACCCAGCCAGCCCCTTTCAGCCTGGAACTGGAAGGAAAGATCCTGCCAGAACAAGCGGGCTGGGGGCCCAGTGGGCCAGTGCGGCTGAGGGGCGGGGTGGTGGTTGTGGGGAGAGGATGGGGGTGGGGGGGCACCTCCGAGGGAGGGGACAGCCCTGAGGTGCCCCGCCCTGTCCACAGCCCTCACAATGGCAGCTGGCCCAGTATTACAACCCTGCAGGCCAGGCGGGAGGCAGGCAGTGGCAGCTTCCTCCGGGGCAGGTGGCTTTGTCTGCAGACCTACTTACAGCAACCCCTGCGGCAGAGGACTGGTCTCCTGGGGGATGGAAAAGCTCCTGGCGGCTGGGCGGCCTCGAGCTGGAGACCCTCGGGAGGCCACAGTGCGGCCCGGGGCTCGGGGACCCAGGTGCTGCGGGGCCCTGCGGCCCGGCTGCCAGGAGATGGAGTACTCGGTGAGCACCGAGCAGATGCTCATCTTCTTCCTAGTCGTCTGGTTCTTCTACTTCTTCTACCTTCAGGACTTCTTCTGAGTGGCCCTTCCACCCACTGCTCCCGGGGCTGGCGGGCCACAGCCCTGAGTGAGCTGGCCCAGTCCCCCAGCTGGGCCACAGAGTGGCCAAGGACTGAGGCCTTAGCCCCGCAGGGAGGACGGCCGGGATGCCAGGTCGCCCTGCATCTCGGGGATGGAGATTTGGGGCTCAGCACCCTGCTCTCGGAGGGCCCAGGGCTGCGCACCCCAAATGGGCTTGGTGTTGAGCACACGACGGAGGAAAGGGGAAGACGTGTGCCCCACGGGACCTGCAGCGGGCGAGGGGGCGGCAGGCCACATCAAGGCTCCGCGGACCTGAGTCGTCTCAGAGCCCCTGGGGTCCACGCCATGTTCCGGTCCGCTGCCCTGGGCCTGGCTCCGGGGCGCCGCTGAGAAATAAACTGCCCTTTGAGCCTCGTTGGCAGCAAGAGCGCTGTTATTCCCATTTTCTAGGGGAGACAAACGGTGTAGCCCTGCTTAGTGTTGTTTCTGGCAAGGGTGGTAAAAGATCACATCCTTTTGGGGGACTCTTTAGAATAAAGATAAAGGGGCACTGGGCCGGCTCAGTCAGTAGAGCATGTGACTCTTGATCTTGAGGTCATGAGTTCAAGCCCCATGTTGGGTGCACAACTTAAAAAAAAAGAGATAAAAAGGGATGTTTCTCCAAGGATGTGGTATGGCTCCCCTTGGTCATAGGACAGAACTGTCTACCCCAGTAGCTCCCAAGCCAGGTTTCTCCCCAGGGCCATCTGGGGAGCAGGAGCCAATTTGAAATGCAGATCACCAGGCCCCTCCATAGAAGGGGAGGCAGCTCTGGTCGTATCTGATTGTGCCTTATGTAGACCCCAGGCTGGAAACAGCTGTCTCTGACTCCCTGGGATGGGGTGGACGGGATGGCCCGAGGGAAGGGTTCCCACCCTTTAAGCTACCCCGAGGCCACCACAGGTTGATGACAGGTACCCTCCCCTGTGCCCCCATGGTGATTTTGCTACAAATGCTAAGTGGAGCTTTTCTTTTTTTTTTTTTTTTTTTTTTTTTTTTTTTTAAATTTTTTATTTATTTATGATAGCCACAGAGAGAGAGAGAGAGGCGCAGAGACACAGGCAGAGGGAGAAGCAGGCTCCATGCACCGGGAGCCCGACGTGGGATTCGATCCCGGGTCTCCAGGATCGCGCCCTGGGCCAAAGGCAGGCGCCAAACCGCTGCGCCACCCAGGGATCCCTAAGTGGAGCTTTTCTTACAAGGATGCCATGAGGATAAGGCAAGAGTCTGGACTGGCCCAGACCTTTAAAGTCAAAGAGCACACAGGAGCTGAGAGGAAAGCCCACCAGTGCAGACCCCCCAAGTCCCAGGTGATGTTGTATCAAGGGAAGCGCCACAGAGCGGCAGAAGGTGGGAATTTCCTTTGGGGACATACAAATCCCCTAGGAAGCTCTAACCCCACCCGCAGATCTCTAAATTCCTGGGTCTGGACTGGAGTCCAAGAATCAGAGGTTTTGCTAAGCTTCCTTCTTTCCCACCAGCCGAAGGACTATAGCTCTGCCTCATTCCCTGGGGTCCCCCTGGAGTACAGAGGAGGTGGCAGGCCTAGGGAAGGGGAGAAGAATAGGTGGCTGGAGGCCCCAGGGCCTGTCCACAGGTGCTGGTCCCTGCCTGACCTACTCACAAGGGAGCGGGGAAGATCCCGGTGTGCTTTCTCACATGAGGACATTCTTTCAGCGACTAGAATCTTTTCCACACAGTAAACAGTTGTAGGAATAGTTTCTCTCTGGGACTCCATAAACTAAATTCTGAATGAAAAGAATGCAGCCTACTTGTTTAAGTACTCCTCCTGAAACAGGCTGGGTGGGTAAAGCTCTGTCCCCGTCAGAGGGCAGCGCAGCTGCAGCCGGCTGGGCTGAATGCAGTGCAGCCCCAGCCCCATGTGAGCTGGCCTCAGGGAGGACACTCAGGCCCCCCACTCGCATGCACGCCCACATGCAAACCCTCATGCGGCAGATGCATCTGGAAATGTGACTTCTCATCCCTTCAGGCCACTGACCTCAATTGTCGCCTGATAGGGTTGTCGTGGCCACTTAAGGCTGCCCTGTGACAGCCCCGCATTGTGTGGGTGCCGGTGGGGGACAGCAGTATGACACAGACAGGCACTTTGTCAGGAGGAAGCCCACAGTAGACGTCAACCATCGCTTTATTAAGGCTCAGAGTGGCCTGCCAGTCGGGAACTGAGTCATTCACTCCACAGCCCCGCCATGGAGCCCTCATGGATGACACTGAAGGCAGAGGCGGTCTTTGAGATCCCGAGCCATGGTCTGTGGTGCTCCACTTGTATCTGCCCTGCAGGACTGGGGTGGGTGCCAGCAGGGTGGGGCCGGCTCTAACAGGCCTGGGCTCTGGTGGGGCGGGGCGGGGAGGGGGAGGCAGGGAGGCCTGGGAGGGCAGGAATATGTCCTCCATCCCTCCCGGCCCAGACTATGGCTTTGTTATCCTAGTGCCACTTGAGCAGGAGTGGAGTGCCCCCTCCTACCCCGACTCAGGCCCATGTGCTACACTGTGGAAGGAGACAGAGGGAAAAAGCCCGTGGGGAAGAAAGGGCCCCTCTGTGCTTGGGATCTGGCCAGCCCTCAAGGGACCCTGACCCCCCACTCCCTCAGCTACTCCCCTCGATGGGTCTTCTCGGGTTGAGGCTGGTCACTCAGAAGTGGACCCGCAGTACGTCCTGGCTGGCGAACGGCCGCTGGCAGGCTGTGCAGGCCACGGGCAGGGAGCGCTGTTTCTCACCCAGGCAGGGCCGGCATAGCAGGTGGCCACAGGGAAGCTGGTACACAGGCTCCTTTTTGAAGTACGGAGAGAACACTCTTTTGCAGGAGGCGCATTCGGGGCCTGGGATGCTCCCAGGCTGCTCTGGTAAATCAGGGAGGAAAATAGGCCAAGGTTAGGGAAAACCGCCCCCCAGTGCAGGCTCCGTCCTGATGGCAGGGCCTATGCCTGGAGTGGGACAACAAGCTTCCCTACCCTCCATCCCTGCAGCAACCTGGCTTTATCTCTCCTGAGTCCCCTTCTGGCTGATCTGGAAGTATGGAGACCTAGGAGGCCTCCCCTCGATGATCAAATCTTGATGCTCCAATGAGTGCTCAAGAAACGCTGGCTTCTGAGGGCAGGTGGGCCACACTGAGCCCTCCCTCCTGGTCTCTGAGCAGGACTTACTTTCCACTGGGACAGACTGGGAGGGTCAGAGTGGGGCAAAAGCCCATCCTGACAACAAACTACAAGAAAGGTGAGGTGCCACAAGAAAAGGCAAAAGCTGAGAGTGGAGGCAGCCCGGGTGGCTCAGTGGTTTAGCGCCACCATCAGCCCAAGGCCTGATCCTGGAGACCCGGGATTGAGTCCCACGTTGGGCTCCCTGCATGGAGCCTGTTTCTCCCTCTGCCTGTGTCTCTGCACTCTCTCTCTCTCTCTCTCTCTCTCTCTCTCGTGAATAAATAAATAAAATCTTTAAAAAAAAAAAAAAAGCTGAGAGTGGTCAAGTGCAGCAGGGTTGGGTAGGTCAGTGGAGGAAGGAGGGCACCAGAGGTTGGGGCAAGGCTGAGGTCTGTCTGCAGCAGATCTGCCCGCTGAGCCCGGCACCTGCTTCTCTTCAGCCCGGCAGCCTTCCTCCTGACCTGCCAATCCCCTTCCCATGCCACTGGCTCTCTCGTTCCCTGCTTCGCACTGGGCTCCCTGGATGAGGGCCACAGTGGCCAAGACCTGCCACCACCTTCCCAAGCTGTACCTGCTGTACTTCCTTCTCTTGGGGCCTCTTTTCCCCAGTCCACACCCCTCTGGAAAGGGCAAGGGTGGCCTCCTGGGAGGAAGAGAGAGACCAGCCATGCAGAAAGAAAGGGACAGCGAGTACAAAGAATTGTTCCAGAACTAAACCAAACCAAACCAAACCAAGAGAATGGCTGGTCCATTAAAGAAAGACAGGAAACAGAGGTGTGACATATGAGACTGGCTTCTCAGGTGAGACTACAAAGGGGGGCAGGCTGGGGCATGCCACAGGACTTCATAGCAGCGGGAGTTTAGATTTTATTCCAAGTTCAATCAATACCCTAAGAGGTGTCTAAGAAGTGCAGTGCCGCAAGCTGGTTGATAGCATAAGAAGATCCCTCTGGCCCCTGTGAGTGACTGGCAAGGGTGGCTGCCAGGGGGCAGCAGGACTGCTCCAAGAGGCCAGGGACACAGCTCAGGAGCTGGGGCCAGGTGGCAGCAGAGAAGAGCACTCTGAGGTCCACTCTGGAGGAGCACCAGCAGGACGTGAGGGTGAACGGATATCAGGAATGCTGAAGCCAGGAATGCTGGATCAGGGCGTGATCACAGAGTCCTGGGTTCGAGTCCTACACTGAGCTCCCTGTGAGGAGCCTGATTCTCCCTCTTCCTATGTCTCTGCCTCTCTCTTTCTCATGAATAAATAAAATCTTAAAAAAAAAAGGAATGTTGAAGGAAATCAAAGATGATATACACTTTAGAGACCTGACCAGAGGATAGAAGATGCTGTTCTTTATCCGCAATGGCATTATGGGAGGTGGGGGAAATCTCTGGAAGGTGTTTGTAGTTCTGAGTTAGAAATTTTTTTTAGATTTTATTTATTTATTCATGAGAGACACAGAGAGAGGCAGAGACATAGGCAGAGGGAGAAGCAGACGCCTTGCAGGGAGCCAGATGCAGGACTCAATCCCAAGACCCCAGGATCATGACCTGAGCCAGAGGCAGATGCTCAGTTGCTGAGCCACCCAGGCGTCCCTAAATTAGAATTTCACTTAAGATACATCCATGGGTTTCCCACGTGGGGGTAGCCAGGCAGCTGTCAGGGAAGTTGGGATCTGAGCTCCCAGGAGAAGAAGGAGTTACAGGTGCGCATGGATAGTCACTGTCCGATAGGCTCTTGTTAGGATAACAGAGGACAGAGAAGAGGGTCCAGGACCAGAGTCTGGAACAGAAGAAAGAGTCAGCAGTGAAAACTGCAAAGGGATGGTGAAAATATCAGAAAAAGAATGTACCCTCTGGAAGGCCAAGAGGGAAGGCCTTTCGGGAAGGAGCGCTGGCTAGATGCATCAGATACTGCTGAGAGGGTGAGGGACTACTGGGCTTGGAGTCCATGGAAACCACTGGTCACCTGGACAAGAAGGTTCTTGGGGCTTGCCAGGGTGGAAACATAATCAGAGAGCTAGGGAGGTAGGGATGAGAAGCAGAAGAGGTAAGATAGCCCAGGATCCAGATAAGAGAACAGCCTGGCTTTGGATGGGCAACAGGAACAGAGCATACACCTTATCATGAGCTCCTTCAGGCTTCATTTTGTAAAAACTGCCCCAGCATTCCAGCAGGTTCTCTCACTTTGCATCTTAATTGATTCTATCGTCTAATGTAGTCCCAGATTCAAGGGAGACAAAAACTGGCTCAGTAAGCTGCCCCAGTTCTTTGCCGAAACACCAGTAACAATGTTGACAGGAAGGGATGAAGAGGACAACCCCAGTTATATAAAATAAACCCAAGTGTCAGATGGGAGACAGACTAGATCCGAAAACTAAACGAAGGAGAAACAACCAAAAGTTCTCAGGACAGAACAATTAGATCTTACCAGAAACACCACAGAGCTGCCAAGCTCTAAGTCTACAGAATTACTAAGACTTAACTAAAGAAAGTCCTTCTTGTGAAGTGACAGGAACCCCTCAACTCTCCCTGGAGAAGGAAAGAGACTGGTTCTCCCCAAGGCCCGGGTGCTGGGGCAGAGGAGGCTGGGCATGGAGGTCCGCAGAACCCTGGATGCGTGGCCCAGCCTCCCGTTCCAGGGCTCCCAGGAGACAGAGGGGGCCCTGGTTACCCGAGCCAGTGGCTGGCCTCCAGGAGGTGCAGCTTTCTCTCGTGCCCAGGTGCTGGAGCTGTCCCCTGGTCAGCCGAGCTGTGAAAGAGGGCATGGAGCCGAGGGTCGACGTCAAGGCAACTTCCAAGCTTTGTGACAGCTTCTGCTCATGGGACACTGGATCTGATAAGAGACGCACAGACCACAATATCCAGAGAGGTTCAGCAAAAGAGAAGACCAAGCCATATGTCCTTGGAGGACTACGAGAACACTTCCAGCTCTAAATTGACACAAGTGTACAGAAACTCCTCCCTAACGTCCACTAGTGAATTGTGATGACAGAACACCAGCAGTGAAGGCTCTGGAGACCCATCCACACGGCTCTCAGGGCTCCTGCGCCCTGCTCTTGCTTTCCTGCTCCTGGACAGTTTGCCGAGCAGGCTTGGGCCACCTGGTGGCTAGCCTGCAGAACTGCACCCTACTTTCGGCAGGTCCTGCAGGCCAAGGAAATGATTGGGCCTGCGCCCAGCTTTGAGCCCTTGCTCCCTATCCACTCCCTCACCAGCAACTTCTCCCCACCTCCTCCCTTCTGGGCTCCCCCCACCTCGCAAAGCTGCTGGCCTGCACCTCTGGGCCTCTGTGTGCTCTCTCTCTCCTGCTGAGTAAAGCAAAGTAGTTGTTACTGAGTGAGTAGCAAAGACCGCACCCCACCTATTCCAGGACCTAAGGGACCTTCTCTGTGTGGTCCACAGAAAGCTGAGCAGTAGGCTGAGGGTGAAGGCAATGGGGGAGGGGGGAGGCTGTCCCAGAAAGAACCCAGAGACCTGCCTGGTAGCAAAGCTCACCAAACTGCCCCAAAGGAGGGAGTAGAACATTTTGTCTACAGTTTGTAGGACTTGCTCTGGGCCTCGAAGCACAGGACAGCACAGTCCTATGTCACCAACAAATCTGCCAAGGCCAACACCACTGGAGACCTCCCAGACATCAGGGTCTAAGGACCCTTTCCTTGTCTCACCCCACGGCACCTCAATTGCTTCCAGAAGTTTCCAAGGGTCATGTTAACGAAAACTTATACTCAAAACCACATGTAACCTTTAAGCATACTATTTGTATAGGGTTTTTACAGTATGAGAGGAAATTAAAAGAATGATAAAACTGAAAGACTAATTTTCATAAAAGAAAAGAAAGTGTCAAAGAGTTACCTCCAAAAAGCACCAGGCTTGGACAATCATGGGTAAATTCTACCAAATATTTAAGAGAGTAAATGATTCTAATACTATTGTTCTAAAATTTAGTTAAGGAAAATTTCCTAATTATTCTTATGGAGCAAATAAATCTTTGATAACAAAACATGACCAAAGATGGCATCTGCCCATGTATACATGCATACATACACATATACATACATACACAACAGTCCAAATTATTTATCCAGAATAAAATGCCATAAACAGAGCCAAGCTGAATATTAAAAGAAGCATAACCAAATGGAGTTTCTTCCAGGAATGTTAAGACTGGCTCAATATTAAGAAGCCTACTAATGTATTTTTTCACATTAAAAGATCTAAGGATAAAAAATCATAGTATCACCTCCATTGACATTGAAAAGGCATGAGACAAAATTAAACCACCTATCCTAGACAAAAACAAATACAAAAACCACCACTAAATAAAATAAGAATCAATGGTGTGGGAGTGTCTGAAATGGCTCCCCATGGGACCCATCTCCAGATACCCATGCCTTGGGTCCCCCCTCCCCTAGGGTATGGGCTGGACTCAGTGACTTGCTTCTAATAGAATATAGCAAAAATGATGGATGTCACCTCCACAAGTGGGTTATACAAGACCGTGACTTCCACCTTGCTTGCACACGCCCTGGTGTACACAGCTACCATGTTATGTGCTGCCCTCAAGAGGCCCACATAGCAAGGAGCTGAGGACACACACTGGCCACCAGCCAACAAGGAAGAGAGACCCTCAGCACGACAATTCAGCCAGGAACTGAATCCTGTAACAATCCCAGGAGTGAGCTAGCAAGTGAATCCTTCTCCAGGCAAGGTGTAAGGGGGTTGTGGGCCCAGCCACACTGAGTGTGGCTGCGGAAGACCCAGAAGCAGGTGACCCAGCCAAACCATGCCCACGTTCCTGACCAGAGAAGCTATGAGAGCATGCATGTATGGTGCTCTAAGCCAGTATATTTGGGGGTAATTTAAGGTGGCAAAGCATAAAGCACAGGGCAACAGTGCCAACTGTCACCTGGGAAGCATAGGGATGACATAGGACATGGACGCAGGACGTGGAATACCTGTTGAGCAGTCCATATGCGTCAGCCCAAGCTCGCTGGCAGCTTTCATTTTCTTGGCGGTGTGCTCTGAGGTAGTGGGTGAGACCAGAAGATTCGTGGTAGAAAAACCGGAAGCACTGATACCAAGGCTACCGTCTGGGAGGTGTTCAGGCTGCTCCATCTTCCTTTTCCGAGACGGCAGAGCAATGGAAGAAGGCGTCACTGCTAATGCAGTCTGTGCTCTCCCGAGCAGATGGCAGCCAGGAACAGAGTGCTGGAGCAGGAAATGGTCGATCCGGGCCTTCAGGGAGGGGTGAGGCAGGGGCTGGGAGTGCGGAGTAAAGGCGACCCCCGTGAAAGGGTCGCTGGGCACTCGGCCCCAAGTGGCTTCGCTGCGGTTACACTTCTCCAATGTGCTCTGGTCAATGACCTTGCCCGAGGGCAGCAGCATTGGGCAAGGCATGATCTCTAGGGTGATGGGGTCCAGGAACTCCTCGGGCACATCTTGAATTACCTCGGCCAGCTCCTGCAGGCTGGTGGGGGCCTGCTGGTGCTCAGGCAGGCCCCCAGAATCGCAGTCACTCTCCATGGGCAAGGCAGGAGCCTGCAGAGCCAAGTCCTGAGGGAGGCTCTCGGAGGCAACCAGCATGACACTATCTATCACCTCCTGAGAGCAGGTTTTAGCTGGCTGACCCCACACTTCCAATCGTTTGATGCAAGGGATACCACTGCCTGTCACGTGGGTGATACAGATCTTGAGATGGGCCACGTGGCTGAGGGAAAGAGCCCCTTTATTCCAGAGCTCCTGGGCCACAACTGCAGGAGAGGGCAGTGTGGCTTCCATTGGGCCAAAAGGTGGCCTGGCCTTGAAGCCCCTGTGACTAAACACCACCTGGCTCTGGTTTTTCAGTAAGACTTTGCCTACCAAGGTGAATGCCTCCTTGTCTGGGATGGCCGGCTCAGCTGGGCCCAGGGTTCGGCACTCGGAGGCATTCCAAGATGCTCTGCTGGATAAGGCAGATGTGTACATTTCCAGGCCAGTGACATTCTGGCCTCCCCCAGCTGTGAGGTCTATGTTAATCCTACAGATTTCCACACTGAAGGGAAAGGAAACTGTCACATAGACCGGTGGCTTAATGAAATACTCTGTCCTAAAACCATGACTTCTCTTTGTGAGGTCTTCAGAGATGAGATTTTCTACTTCATAACCATCAGCTGATATCTAGAGTTAATGACAAATAGGAGATGCATTCATTTGATGAGATCCAAATGAAGACAACTAGTTTTCAAGAACTTGCCACTTCTAAGAAAATTATTTAAAGAAAGTCTTAAGTTCCTCATTTAAAATGTCCTCTATTACATCAAATTCTCTTGGTTTTTTTTTTTTTTTTTTTTTTGAAGGGTAGGCACTCAAGATCAGGTCAAAGCAACTTGTTCCCAAGTATGACCCATCCTTAAAAAATATGAGCAACAAAACTCTGCTCAACCCAACCAAAAATCCCTTCAAAATAATGACTCTGAGAAAAAAGGGCAGATATACTAGTGGTTTTTTATTTCAGAGGATGAAACCATAGAGATTTAGGGGAAAACAAAGGTGCCTCTTAAAGTTCTTAATTTGGGGGCACCTGGGCAGCTCAATTGGTTAGGCATCTGCCTTCAGCTCAGGTCATGATCCTACAGTCCTGGGATAGAGTCCTGCATCAGGATCCCTGCTCAGCGGAGAGTCTGCTCCCCCTTCTCCCTCTGCCCCTCCCCCTGCTTGTTCTCTCTCTCTCTCTCTCAAATAAATAAATAAATAATTTTTTAAATAAAATATTTAAAAAAGATAAAGTTCTTAACTTTGTATTTGGACTCTATAAATTGTAACAGGTTCCCTAGCAAGGCCAATGAACATTCTTCTTGTAAATCTATGAGTGACGGATCTTGGATAAAAAAAAAAAGTGTGTTCAGAAACAAGGACCACAAAAGACTGGGAAATCTAGAATAGTGATTATACTATGGAAGTGGGAATGTAACTTTTTCCTCTTGTAATATTTCTTTTTTGAGGGAGGGGGATCATGACTTGATCATGGGATCATGACCTGGAATCATGACCTGAGCTGAAGGCAGATGCTTAACTGAGTAAGCCACCCAGGCACACCCCTCCAGTATTTCTAATATCTGTTATAACTTGTAGAGATTATAAGATACAGGTACTCCCCACCCCATCTGAAAGTTCACATCACATCACTTTGCTTTTACCGAAGACCTATATTAGTACTTGTTTTTGCTAACCAAAAGAAATCCAAAGAGAATTTTTACCTTTACAGAAAAAAGTCATTATCAAACTAACCACTAATGTAGGTCTTTCATAAAAGCAAAGTGGCCTAACGTGAACTTTCAGAAGGCAGGGGATACTCTTCATTTTATGCCATTTCACCTTACAAAAGGTTTCATGGGAATATTCTTTTCACATAGCCAGGGGTGGAGGGCACTTGTGTCTCTGTTGACAGAAATTAGTTTCACAATCTAAGAACTTGATATAGTATGCTGAATGCAGAAGGTCCAAATTAGGGGAGGGTTCAGTTCTCCCCTTGCAGTTTCCTTACTCCTTGCTCCGAGCTATGCAAAGATAACCTCCTTTGCACAAAAGGGGAAGCAGTTTAATTCAAATAATAAAGAAGGAATCCAAATAACAAATACAAGCTATTATTTCTAGTGTGAGAAGGGGGAAGAACAGCAGGGAGAGAATCTCTACCTTCACTGACTTTGAATGGAATTAAATTTTATCATCAGAGAGAAGAGCACAATGAGTAAGACCCTCCAGAAAATGAGCCACAGCTCTCCTTCTAACAGCGGTGTATGATTCTAGAGGTGTGGCCTGACCCATACTTACCTACGTATCACCTGGTGGGATCTAAAACAGAGAAGGTAAAAGCACATTATGTCCAAAGTAAGTCCACATACACAGGCAGGAATGGGGAAAAACATGAAAACTAGCCATTGTATATTTATGTGCATATACTTTTTTTGTTTACCTTGTTGCAATAAATTCTTGGTCTGAACTGTGGGAGGCAAAGATTGATGACCATCTTTGTGGCTGAAAGGGTAGCTTCCAAGCATCAGAAATAGCCTTCAATAAAAAACAAAACTTGGTATTAGACAAGTTACAGCTCAATTCTAAAACTTTTAGGAGCTGATTTTTAAGCGAAGAGAATCAAACAGGGTAACAAAGACTTCTATGCACATGACCATGGTCTACATACAGTCTCATCATATTGTACGTGTACGTGATGCTGGGGAAGAATGAAAATTGCAGAGGAACTTTTTAAAAAAATTTATTTATTTAAGTCATCTCTACCCTCAACGTGGGGCTCAAACTCACAACCCTGCGATCAAAAGTCCCATGCTCCCCAAATTGAGCCAGCCAGGTGCCCCAACAGAGGAGCTTTCTCTTGCAGCCCGAGCTGTTTGGCCAGGACTGCTGGTTCTCCTGCTGATATCTGAACCCGGTGAAGGCAAGAGCCTGTTAGCTCTGCAAGGGGCTCCCCATGGGAAAGAGAGGGTCAAAAGTGGCAGGGCTCAGAGAACAGAACTACTCAGCCAGAGGTTCTAAAAGGAACAGGTCGCAGAAAATAATCACAGTGCTAGGCATCTTTGTCATTTAACACCTACCAATACAATTGCATTTTCTGTCTTTTTAAAATTTATTTATTTATTTATTTATTTATTTATTTATTTATTTATTTATTTGAGTGAGTGAGTGAGAAAGCTCAGAAAGAGAGAAAGAAAGAAGCAGACTCCCGCTGAGCAGAGAGCCTGATGCAGGGTTCGATCCCCGGACCCTGAGATAATATGACCTGAGCCGAAGGTAGACGCTTAACCAACTGAGCCACCCAGGGGCCCCGCAATTGCATTTTCTTTAAGATTTTATTTATTTTTTCATGAGAGACACAGAGAAAGAGGCAGAGACATAGGCAGAGAGAGAAGCAGACCCCATGCAGGGAGTCTGATGTGGAACTCCATCCCAGGACTCCAGGATCATGCCCTGGGCTAAAGGCAGGCACTCAACGGCTGAGCCACCCAGACATCCCTGCATTTTCTTATTAAAACGAAAACAATTAGAAGAATCCAAAACACTGTCATTTAGAAACAGAAAATCTAGACTTAGAAAGCACCTTAAAAGGACATATAATTCCAACAGCAATTCAATGACCTATGTCCAGGCTGGGGGAAATGGGTGAAGATGGTCAAAAGGTACCAATATGTTCTGACGACATAGTGTACAGCATGGTTTACAACACCGTATTGTATATTTGAAGGCTGCTGAAAGTAGACTTAAAAGATCTCATCACAAAAAAATAAAAAATAAAAAATTAAAAATTAAAATAAAAAAAAAGATCTCATCACAAGAAAAAAAGCTATTAACTGTGAGGTAATGGATATTTTAAACTTACCATGATAAGCACTTTGTATTATATACAAATATTGAAATCATTATGTGGTACTTAAATGTATTCAACATGACATGTCAATTAATAGCACAATAAAACTGGAAGAAAAACAAAGATCAATGTCCAACAGCCTTTGGTACTCTTTGTACAGAAGCAGGGAAGACACAGAAATATCCCTCCTAGTGGCAGTCCTTGCCAATGGTTCTGAACTCCTTGGGTAAGGTCAGCCAGCCATTCTATGTTTTTCCATCCGGCAGACAAGACAACAAAAACTGTTAGCCCAAAAGGGACAGGGCCACCCTCTGAGGTCTGTATTATAATGATCAGTAGGTACCCACTTGCAGAGGCTAGGTTTGGGCATCCTATAATATATTTTTTAAAAGATTTATATATTTATTTCAGAGAAAGAGAGAATGAGCAGGGGGAGGGGCAGAGGGAGGAGACCCTCTTATGATCTCATGACCCATGGGATCACAACCTGAGCCAAACCCTAAAAAGCCTAAAGTTTCCTATTCTTTGTGAACCTGTGTTGAAACTCTTAATACTTCATTTTTGAGGCATCTATGTCATCTCTCTGTCAGAATATTCTAAAATCTGGCCTGGAATCAACATGGACTAGCTTAAAGAATTATTTTTCTTCCCCCAGGGAAGACTGTGTTAACAATGTCTCTGGCTTCTGACATTCCTTGTTCTCCACAACTCAGAAGTGAGTGTATGAGGAATTGCGCCTGCAAATATTCTCAGGGCCCTTGTATGGCCTCTCTTGGCCAGGAAACCAGAGCACATTCAGAGTAGCACTGCCCTCAATTCTCCTGCCCAATTAGTGGCTTCTTGTTATTTTGTTTTGTTTTGTTTTAAATGCATAATTAAGCCAATAACTTTAATTGAACATAGTAGTAGTAAAATGAATATAAAGCCCAGAACAAGGAAACAAAACATTTCTCCTGGAAAAAGCCAGCCTAAAATGCCAAAGAAAAACAGATGATAGTGACACAGACGGTGACATAATAGATGTGCAAGTGCAGAACTGGGCTAGCCCTGAGCAAATGGCGAGGTCAGGCACTGCAGCAGGCAGTCCTCTCCTCCCAGCTTTTGTCCTGATGGGACAAGGCTTTGGTAAGAACAACCAAAGAGACAGAAGCTGTGTTGTAACATCAAAATAATGAGAGGTGGTTGAGATTAGTCAGATAAAAGGGCCCTTAGTCCGTAATTGCCTCCACCCCGCTGTCCATTTTTTTTTTTAAGATTTATTTATTTATTCATGAGAGACACAGACTGAGAGAGAGACAGAGACACAGGCAGAGGGAGAAGCAGGCTCCATGCAGGGAGCCCGGAGTGGGACCCGATCCGGGATCCCGGGATCACAGCCCGAGCCGAAGGCAGGCGCCCAACCACTGAGCCAGTCAGGCGTCCCCCGCTGTCCACTTCTTAGGCCTGTTCTCCCCCCAACTTTTAGGGACAAAAACAAACCTACAGGCAAATACTGTCAGTCCCCTTGAAGTGCTGACTTGATTTCCCAGTGGGAGGCACTGACTTCACTAACCCTTATCTTCTTCCTATCTCCTTGGTATCTTCTTGGCACATTTCACATGGTGGGCTTCTAACTTTCATTTATTCTACAGATCACAAGTTAATTTCTCTGAGAACTTAAACGCCAGGATCAGAACAAGTCCGGCAGGGGTCGTCCTCTTGAAGGCATGATAAAGGGCTCCCTGTGAGTAGGAAGCCAAAGGGAAAAGCCTTCAAAATATCTGAGGACCCAACTCAGTTGTAAATGGCAGCGTGAAATGAAGTTGCCCAGAAGTGACCACCCTGAGGACCACTCTGCCTTTTGCCTTTCACCCTGGCTCAGTTCTCACCAGACACTTGTTCCCATGGTCGGACTGGAGAGGTGACCAGGATGAGGGCAAGCCAAAGGGCTTCCAACCTTCAGCTATCTCATAACTTTAAAAAATCCCTCTTTAGATACCTGAGAGGGGAGAATCTGACTGTCCCTCCAATTGGTTTGACAATTTTCAAGGTTTTATTTGCACTTTGTCTCAGCCAACACAAACAACTCCTAGTGAGTTATGACACAAGGACCCTCTAGTAGCAAAACACAACTCCAGCTAGAAAGGCACATACATCTCTGGCTAGAGGAGATCCCCAGGGGTTTTATTCAGTTTTAATCATACTAACTGGTTAGCCTTCAAGTGGATACTAATACCCTTAGTTTGCAGATGAAGACACTGTGGCTTAAAGAGAGTAAAGCCAGATTCTAAACCTTCCAAACCATTCTGGTTACTATCTACCTGGATACTATTTATCTTGAAGGATTTACCAGGAACTTACCTTTTTTCAAAGATTTTTTTTTTTTTTTTAATTTTTATTTATTTATGATAGTCACAGAGAGAGAAGGAGAGGCAGAGACACAGGCAGAGGGAGAAGCAGGCTCCATGCACCGGGAGCCCGACGTGGGAATCGATCCCGGGTCTCCAGGATCGCGCCCTAGGCCAAAGGCAGGCGCCAAACCGCTGCGCCACCCAGGGATCCCTTTTTCAAAGATTTTTAAAATTTATTTGAGACAAAGGAGAGAACACATACTCAAGTGGAGGGGCAGGAGAGAAGAAGAGAATCTTTAAGCAGATTCCTCAAGGAGCATGTCCCCCCCCCCCCCCTTAGAGCACAGAGCCTGATATGGGACTCGATCCCATGACCCATGAGATTGTGACCTCAGCTGAAACCAAGAGTCAGACGCTTAACCGACTGAGCCACCCAGGAGCCCCTTAGCAGGAGTGTACATGGACAATTTACAACTTTGGGTTTTTTCCCCTCTTACTTAGGTCAGGTTTTCTTTTTCTTTTTTTTTTTTTGGTCAGGTTTTCATATCATTCATTTTTTTTTTAAGATTTTATTTATTTATTCATGAGAGACACAGAAAGAGAGAGAGAGAGGCAGAGACACAGCAGAGGGAGAAGCAGGCCCCATGTAGGGAGCCCGACGTGGGACTCGATCCTGGGTCTCCAGGATCAGGCCCTGGGCTGAAGGCAGTGCTAAACCGCTGAGCCACCCGGGCTGTCCTGTATCATTCATTTTTAAAAAATCAATTCTCCCAAACCTAAATTAATGTAGCCATGCTCTACAATGTAGAATTTTGGAAACTTTGACTACTCCTTCCAACATCAAGACTCAATTTTTTTTTAGATAAGGTAGCCCTCTATTTAAGCATCTTACCTCATGAGGCTCCTCATGAGGCCCCTCCTTTTTAAGAGGTTGTTAATACCATTAGCCAAATATTAACATATATGAACTTACATCTGACCAGACATAGCTTACTTGTTCTCTTGGTAAGATAGCACTTACCAAAATCTAATTTGAGAGAATATTTACAGAGACTATTCAGTCCATCCACATTAAATTCTTTGTAATGGGAGCCTAAGTGGCACCTGGAGTTTCCTGCTTGGCCCTCTTGGTGGCTGCTGCACTCATAACACACACCACCATTTGACACACTCCTTAGCAATGTGGATTCCCAGCTATAGCAAAGATAAATGTAACACAGTAATAAAAATTTAGTGGCCTATCTGAAAATTCATAGGACACCAGGGTGGCATGACACATCAGCTGGGAATCATAATTTTGGTCTCTATAATGTATCCTCCCACTGGGCTGCTCCTCAGGGCTGTATACTGGACCAAATAACACAAGGAATTTCACTCACATCTCATGTTCAAATCCCATACACAGGGCATCTGTCTCTCAGAGTAAATAAATAAAATCTTAAAAAAAAAAAAAATCTTAAAAAAAAAAACAAAAACAAAAACCAAAAAACAAATTCCATACACAACCATCACCACACTCCTGGCCCCACCACAAATAGCTTTATCAACTATTCACTTTCTGTGTGGCCCAGTAGCAAGGAATTTCATAAGAAACACCTCTAGGAAGCTGGCTCCTTTTTTTAAGTTATCAAGATGATCATTCTTTACTCTGCATGATATCCTCTCTTTGAGACCCATGAGAAAATTCTCTCTTTGGTCTCAATACTAGGAAAAGTTGTTTCTTCAGTTATTTTCATGTCATAATGTATTTACATCATGAACACTATCTCAAAATCATTATGGAACAAGATGGAGTAAAATTAACAAACCATTCTTTTTGGTAAACATTTAGTCTGCTGGCAACTTTTTACTATTATAATATTAAGATAAAAATCTTGGGGCACCTGAGTGGCTCAGTCAATTAAGTGTCTCCCTTTGGCTCAGGTCATGATCCCAGGTTCTTAGGATGGAGCCCAGCTCAGCAGGAAGTCTACTTATCCCTCTCCCACTGCCTCAACAACCCCCAACCCGCTCATGCTCTCTTACTCGCTCTCTCAAATAAATAAAATTAAAAAAAAAAAGATATAACAATTTTAAGTCAATTTTTTAAAAAAGATTTATTCATTTATTCATGAGAGACAGAGAAAGTAGAGACATAGGTAGAGGGAGAAGCAGGCTCCCGACGGGGAGCCTGATGTGGAACTTGATCTCAGGACCCAGGGAACCAACCTGAGCCAAAGGCAGATGCTTAACCACTGAGCCACCCAGGTGCCCCAAGTCGATTTTTGTCTTAATACAATTTTGACTTTTTTTCTTAAGATATCCAACATATTTCTTGTTAAGGTGGCTATTTATTAATAGGATCCTTTTATCCCATTAATTTTTCTAACCAGTTTTGCTATATAGAGGAAACTTTTTCACTTGTGTACCTATGATGTGTTCAATTGATTTTAATAGATTTTCAGGTTTCTTTTTGCGGGGGGGGGGGGGTTCTATAATCTCAATAATAATTAGAGCCTCTTTCTCAAAATGGTAATCCTTCTCTCATTTTACCTCATTAGCTAGAACTTCCAGAATTACATGAAATAATAATAGAGTTGCCATACTTGTTTTGTTCCATTAGAAAATGCTTCCAGTGTATCATCTTTGAAATAATGCTAATTGAAATATTCTTTTTATGTTAATAAAGCATTCTAACTTTCAGAGTTTTTTTTTTTGAAAATCAGGGATATGCTTTGAATTCTGATTTTCTCTATATATTGAGTTTTATTATTTTTCTTATCTGACAGACTAATGAGAGATAGCACATGTTTCTAATTTTAAACCATCCTTTTATTCCTAGGATAGGCTCTATTTGGTTGTGGCAGATTGTTCTTCAAATGTTTTTCAAATTCTACTGAATTTGATTGCTCATATCTAATTTTAGATGAGATATTATTGCACATTCATATAACATTTATAAGCCCCATGCTAGGCACTGGAATATAGAGATAAAAATGAAATGGTGAGGTGGTGAAACTATTCTGTATGATATTGTAATGGTAGGTAGATATGTGACATTAGGCATTTGTCAAAATCCACAGAATCAACAACACAGTGATCCTTGATGTAAATTATGAACTTCAGTTAATAATAACGTATTAAGAGGATCCCTGGGTGGCTCGGTGGATTAGCGTCTGCCTTTGGCCCAGGGCGTGATCCTGGAGTCCCGGGGTTGAGTCCCTGCGTGGGGCTCCCTACATGGAGCCTGCTTCTGCCTCTGCCTCTGTCTCTGCCTCTCTCTCTCTCTGTCTCCCATGAATAAATAAATAAAATCTTTAAAATAATAATAATAATAATAATAATAATAATAATGTATTAATATTGGCTCACCTATTATAACAAATGTACCACACTAATGCAAGATGCTAGTAATAGAAGAAATGACATGCAAGCAAGAGAAAGTATATGGGAATTCTTCATATTATCTGCTCACTTTCTCTGTAAACCAGAAACCATTCTAAAAAATAATGTTTTTTTTTTTCATTTTAAATCTTTTTTTTTTTTTAACATTTTATTTAAGTAATCTCCATGCTCAATGCAGGGCTCGAATTCACATGCCCAAGATCAAGTCGGTTGCTCTACCAATTGAGCCAGCCAGGTGCCCCTAAAAAAAAAAGCCTATTAATAATAAGAATGGGGAGAAAAGTGACTGAAACAAATAAAAAACTGGAGATCAAATTGAAACAAATGAGTGTGCCATGTAAGTGACAGACTATTTTATTTATTTTTTTTTTTATTTTTTTTTTTTTTAAAGATTTTTAATTTATTTATTCATGAGAGAGAGAGAGAGAGAGAGAGAGAGGCAGAGACACAGGCAGAGGGAGAAGCAGGCTCCATGCACCGGGAGCCTGACGTGGGATTCGATCCCGGGTCTCCAGGATCGCGCCCTGGGCCAAAGGCAGGCGCTAAACCGCTGCGCCACCCAGGGATCCCAGTGACAGACTATTTTAAAACACATTACAAATGATAGTATCTGTTTCTTTGACAAATAGTGATATCCAAACACTATAGGATTCTATAGGACTCTGGTTGCCATCAAGGTCTTTCTGTGATCTTATCACCTCTGATTCCAATACCCCTGATCTTTTAAGGTCAAGTTCCTCCTGCCTTAATGCTTAATCCAGAAAAAAAGAATGCTTCAACATATGAAAATGCAGACAGCCTCACCCAGGAAGACTCTCCTCAGCCCTGCCTGAGAAATGGCCGTTTACCTGAACTCTTGCAAATACTTACAGTACTTACTTATATATTTACTCTAGTAAATATGTACAAATGAGAGCTTCTTTTCCAAATTTGGCATCTAAATAAAAGAGAGACTGCATCTGAGTATAAATTGAAGGCCATGGATCATGGCTAAAGTGCCCTGCAGTTCAGACAAGTAGCCTGGAGCCAGATAATTGAAGCATTACAAGACAGCAAGATAATACAGGTTTATAAACAGATAAGACACAAGTCAATTTTCATTACGAAGATTTTTTTCCTTTTTTAAACAAAATATTTCAGATAAAAAAGAATATAGTAAACACTCTTATATCCACTACCTAGATTTAGCAGATATAAACACTGCCACATTTGCTTCTCATTTCAGTATTAAGGACAAAACTGAAAAGATACCAACAAAAATCATCACTATTCCCATTTCCTTTCCTTTTTTACCAAGAGGTGAACTCTAATCTGAAGTTGGTGTCTCTCATTCAAATCAGTATTGGTAAGTGTGTATCTATAATCAATATGTAGTAGTCTTAGGTATATTTTTTAAGATTTTATTTATCTATCCGAGAGAGAGAGAGAGAGAGGCAGAGACACAGGCAGAGGGAGAAGCAGGCTCCATGCAGGGAGCCCAATGCGGGACTCAATCCGGGGACTCCAGAATCACGCCCTTGGCCAAAGGCAGGCGCTAAACCACTGAGCCACCCAGGGATCCCCCAGTCTTACGTATTTTTAATGTACCTTAAGGATATACCATGCACATCATCTTACAACTGGCTTTTCCATTCAGCATTATCATTCTAAGGTTTTCCATGTTTAAATGTGGGTATCTGGTTTATTCATTTTAAAATTTTCATAGTATTTTTTTTCAAATTTTATTTATTTGAGACACAGAGAGAGAGAGAGAGAACATGAGTGGCAGGAGAGGGGCAGAAGGAGAGGAAGAGCAAGAAGCAGGCTCCCCATTCAGTAGGGAGTCTGATGCAGGGCTTGATCCTAGGACCTCAGGATCATGACCTGAGCAGAAGGCAGATGTTCAACCAACTAAGGTACCCAGGTGCCCCCTTCGTAGTATTCAGTTACATGACTAAAACAGTTTATTTTTTCATTGCTTTTTTATGTACGTTTATAATTTTTTACTATGAAAAAAATGCTGTAATAAATATTCTCTACAAGTTATCTTGTGAAAAAAAGAAGAAAAGGAAAATAAAAAATAAATGAAATGAAATGGTCTTGTCCTCAAGTCTTGAGGCATGATGGACCTCTTTTCAACAGTGACTATGGAATATAAGTTTGTAACAGAGCTTTCTGCAAATGACATTCAGTGTAGGGAAGGATGGCCTAAGTGAATGTTATCAATTTGTGGTTTTGAAATCAAGTTATGGGTTGAAGAAAAGAAATATTAACTGGAAGAGAAGATAAAATATCAAAGTGTACATAATATGGAAAACTTATGAAATTATTTCTTAGGATTTCAAGTAATCGCTACACCCAACATGGGCCTTGAACTCACAACCTTGAGATCAAGTAGTATGTTCCACCAACTGAACCAGCCAGGAGCCCCTATTTTATGAAACTTCTGCTTCAGTTTTATACAAATACATATAAGAAATTATATACTAGGTTCAATATAAAATTTTTTAATGTGGCTCCTCATGAAAAAAAATGGATAAACACTGGCCAAAAGTATACCCAGAATTTAGGGAAGAATTCACAGGAGTAATGTTTGAACTGGAGACAACAAAGAACATGTCTGACCTCATGGACAACTCTGAAATGGGACTTACTACATACTAATGAACAATGGACAATATGTACTTGACATGGGAGTCAGGAGGCAGAACAGGAGCAGAGGAAGGACACTAAGACAGGAACCAGTAATAGCTAAAGCATAGAGATGGGACAGTGATGTTGGTTTAGGAAATGCTGAATATACCACTTAGCTTCTTAGAAGGGGAGGAGGAGGCAGGGCCAGAAAAGCAGATGCAGTCAGATGAGGAAGGCAGTGAATCTTACACCAAGGGGCTTCAGGCTACTTTACCTGTGGTCTGAGGTAGTATTTTTCTCCCAAACTGCAGATCAAGAAGCAAGAACTCACATTACTGAGACATACCAGAATTTTTTTTTTTTTAATGAAGTAGAATAGAGTCGGAGGGCACCATACATAAGGATGGGCAGTGTTTTGTGAAACTTTTGTTTCAGTATAATTGAAACTATATTTCTAGGGTACCTGGGTGGCTTTGTTGATTAAGGTCCAACGCTTGGTCTAGGCTCAGGTCAGGATCTCAGAGTCCTGGGACTCCATACTCAGCAGGGAGTTTGCTCATGGTTTCTCTCTCCCTCTCCCTCTGCCCCTCACTCTCCTCTCATGTGCATGCATGCTTTCTCTAAAATAAATAAATAATTTTTTTTAAAAAAGGGAACTATATTTCTATCTATTATTCTGATTTTTTTTTTAAGTAATCTCTACACCCCACATGGGGCTCAAACTCACAGACCCCAAATCAAGAGTCACATGCTCTATCACCTGAAACAGCACCATTAGTCTGGGTTTTGATGTAAAAAGCATGCCTTTCTTTCTTTTTTGTATATTTTTTAAATTGGAGTTCGATTTGCCAACATATAGCATAACACCCAGTGCTCATCCCGTCAAGTGCCCCCCTCCTCAGTGCCTGTCACCCAGTCACCCATCCCCCCGCCCACCTCCCCTTCCACTACCCCTTGTTCGTTTCCCAGAGTCAGGAGTCTCTCATGTTCAGTCACCCTCTCTGATATTTCCCACTCATTTTCTCTCCTTTCCCCTTTAATCCTTTTCACTATTATAAAAAGCATTTCTTACTGAGGACTGTGATTTTAAAAAAAAGTTTGAAAGCTACTGGACAGAAGGAAGTCACAGAAGGCTTATAACCAGGGAAAGAAATGACACTAATGAAAAGGCTGCCATTAACCTCCTAGATGACAAAGCAATTCTGAACCACTTAGAGGCAATTCACCCTTCAAGGAGTTCCCACTATCTTTTTGTTCTACATGAGGGGCTATCTTTGCAAATGGCTTCCTGAAGGCATCAAAGTATACAGTACCAAGAAATACACTAGCAATCTCAGTTTCTCCCTGGGCATTTTCTTCCTTTAATATTTTTCTTTTTGAGGGAAAGGTGTCTAAAGAGGAAGAAGGAGGAAAATGAACTAAGTATAACATATTATTGTCTCACAAGGATTTCAAAAGTACCTTCAAGGAAAAAAAAATTTTTAAAGTAAGCTATCTCCGATGTGGGGTTCAAACTCATGATCTTGAGATTAAGAGTCGTGTTCTCTACTAACTGAGCCAGCCAGCCAGCCTGAAAAAATATTTTACTTTTCAAGATTTTAATTAAACTTTTTATTTTGGCAGCCCCGGTGGCGTAGCGGTTTAGCGCCACCTGCAGCCCGGGGCGTGATCCTGGAGACCCTGGATCAAGTCCCACGTCGGGCTCTCTGTATGACGCCTGCTTCTCCCTCTGCCTGTGTCTCTGCCTCTCTCTCTATCTCTATGAATAAATAAATAAAATCTTTTTAAAAAAATAAACTTTTTATTTTAAGATCATTGTAGATTCATGTGCAGTTGTAAGAAACAACACAGAGATCCCATGTACCCTTTAACCAGTGTCGGTTACCAGTAACCACACTTTAACCAGTAATTGCATAGCTACAACACAGTGTGTCACAAGCAGGAAGCTGACAATGACACAATCCATGATCTTACTCAATTTCCCAAGTTTACATGTACTTAGTTAGGCATGTGTGCCTATATGGATTCAGTTCTATGCAATGTTAACACATGTAGAGACATGTATAATCACCACCACAGTCAAGACAGAACAGTTCCATCACAAGGATCCCTGGTATTGTCCTCTAAGAAGCCTTTTATTTTATTTTAAAGATTTTTTTTAAAGATTATTTATTTATTTATTGAGAGAGAGAGAGAGAGAGAGAGAGAGAGAGAGAAGCAGAGACACGCAGAGGGAGAAGCAGGCTCCATGCAGGGGGCCTGACGTGGAACTCGGTCCCGGGTCTCCAGGATCACACCCTGGGCTGAAGGCAGTGCTAAACCGCTGAGCCACCGGGGCTGCCCTAAAGATTTTAAGTATTCTCTACATCCAATGTGGGATTCGAACTTACAATCTCAAGATCAAGAGTCACATGTTCTACCCACTGAGCCCCTAAATTCAACTCTATTATCACAGAAGTCTTAAAGTTCTTTACCCAGAACCTAAGGCCAGAACTAGGTTCCTGAGGCCAACTCAAGAGTCCAGTGAATCCGTCTACCCACATTGTAAGAAACACTTCAGTGACACATTTATTCTTGGTATACCTGATACTTAAATGATAAATATGACTATGTAGAAAAACTGTAAAAGTATATATAAAATTTAAAAAAGAACACAAAATAGTATAAGTATTATGATCACATATCTGCTAAAAATCTGTATCTAAGAGTGTGCCTCGGTGGCTCAGTTGATTGAATGTCTGACTCTTTGATTTCAGCTCAGGTCACGATCTCAGGGTCCTGGGATCAGACCCATGTGGGGCTCTACTCCAAGCTGGGAGTCTGCTTGAGAATACTCTCTCCTCTCCCTCTGCCCGTCTCCTCCATTTGCCCACACTCTCTCTCAAATAAATAAATAAATCTCTTTAAAAATCTATCATATACATGAATAGTTTGGGAGCAATGGTGCCCATGCAGAAATTTAAAATAGGCAACAGATTTAGAGTGATGGGCCACACTGTTTTTCCTTTTGTGTGTTTAAAGTACATGTAAGTAGTTAAACAATCGGACTAGGTTCCTGGGGTTGCAGGATGATACCAGAGAGGACTGAGCGTATAGATATAATGCTCTTAAAAAAAAAAAAAAAATGCTCAGAGTATTTCTTGCATCTGACAGTTCCTACAGGTCTGGATGGCCAGATAGAGACAGACCTTTCTCCTTTGCCTCCCTGTACACAGGCTGAATAAGGGAAAGTTCAAGGGAAGGGTTGAGAAGGGATACAGAGGTAGGGTGATCAATCTTCTGGTCTATCCAGGATTGAGGGTTTTTCCAGAATGTGGAACTTTCTGTGCTAATACCAGAAAAGTCCCAGGCAAACTGGGACAAGTTGGTCATCTTTTCTGGAAGGTTTCTATCTGTGCTTCCTTGTAGCTTGAAGCAGCTAAGTAAGCCTTTTTGTGGTTGAGGACCCAGAACATGGGGGTAAGGAGTGTGGGGGGATGATTTAGAAGAGAATAAGGTGACCATGACACTTTCTGAACACCTGAGCATCCATCTTCCTTTGGCCTAAAAAGAAGTTGCCACAGCTGAGTTATACAACCGGATTTCTGAGTCTCACAAAAATGTAATGGAAAGTAATTCTGGCAGATACACATATTTTAAAGACTAGGCTCAAACAGGTTACAGAGGGAAAAAAAGAAGAAAAGATTACCTGTCAAATAAGAGAAAAGCATTTAACCTCAAAGAGTGGGTGGAATACCAATGCACTGAGCAATTTTATAAATTGGGCACTTCAGCTTTTAAAGAAGAACAATACTTCTTATAATTTCTAAATTGAGTTACTTGTCCATCCATGAAAAAAATGTGACTTGTGTTCATTTTTCTTCGAGCTGGTTAAAATGAAAGACAGCTGTCCTAGCACATCCCACACAGTCATCCATCAGTGAGAGGTGCACAGAAGACCAGAACAGAGGTGTGTGCACCCAGAAGCAACTTGCAATCCTATATGGTTGGAGCCCATTCACCCTTCAATGGCTTAATATGTGCACGGCTCTCTGCTAGGCACAGGTAGGCACAATTTTTACTCTTAAGAAATCATAGGCTTGGGGTGCCTGGGTGGCTCAGTGGGCCATCTGCCTTTGGCTTTCTTGCATCTGACAGTTCCTACAGGTCTGGATGGCCAGACAGAGACAGACCTTTCTCCTTTGCCTCCCTGTATGCAGGCTGAATAAGGGAAAGTTCAAGGGAAGGGTTGAGAAAGGTTCAAGGGAAGGGTTGAAAAGCATCTGCCTTTGGCTCAAGTCATGATCCCAGGGTCCTAGGATGGAGCCCCACATCAGGTTCCTTGCTCAGTGGTGGGCCTCCTTCTCCCTCTCCCTTTGATCCTACCCCTCTTCTCATGCTTGCTCTCTCTCCCTAATATATACATAAAATCTTAAAAAAAAAAAAAAAACCCTCATAAACTCAAATCAAGGCACAAATGGGTCTCTTAATTTTAAGAGACTCACAGTCTCAAAACAAAGAGATAAACAAAGGGTTTTTTTTTTTTTTTAAGATTTTATTTATTCATGATAGACATAGGGGGAGAGAGAGAGAGAGAGAGAGAGAGAAAGAGACACAGGCAGAGGGAGAAGCAGGCTCCATGCAGGGAGCCCAACGTGGGACTCCATCCTGGGACCCCAGGACCATGCCCTGGGCCAAAGGCAGGCGCTGAACTGCTGAGCCACCCAGGGATCCCCTAAACTAAGGGTTCTAATACCATTTACTCACCACCTTAATAGAGTCAGCAAAATTCTATGGGACGCCAGGTGGAGTAGCCATGTTCTTCATGTATAAACGTGACCATTGGACCTTATTCCATCTGTTCTCACCTCTCTCCTGAATGCTTATCTCTGACTACTGCTGGACCCTCCTCAACATGTAAGTCTCTTCTGTCCTCAACAGTGTCCTCAAAAAAACCTTGCCTTGGTGCTGAGTTTTTCTTAGTGTTGCCAACTTGGCAAATAAAAATAAAAACTGCCCACTTAAATCTGGAAATCAGATGAACAATAGATTTTTTTCTTTAAGAATGTCCTATGGGGCAGCCCCAGTGGCTTAGCAGTTTAGTGCCGCCTTCAGCCCAGGGTGTGATCCTGGAGACCCAGGATCGAGTCCCAGCATGGAACCTGCTTCTCCCTCTGCCTGTCTCTCTCTCTCTCTCAATCTCTGTATCTCTAATAAATAAATAAATACATAAATAAATCTTTTTTTTTTTTAGATTTTATTTATTTATTAATGTGAGACACACACGGAGGGGGAGACAGAGAGACAGAGAGACAGAGAGACAGGCAGAGGGAGAAGCAGGCTCCATGCAGGGAGCCTGATGTGGGACTCGATCCTGGGTCTCCAGGACCACCCACCAGGCTGCAGGCGGCGCTAAACCATTGCGCCACGGGGGCTGCCCTAAATAAATAAATTTAAAAAAAAAAAAAAAAGAATGTCCTATGTACTATCTGTGACATATGCTAAAAAATTATTTATTGCACATTCAGAAAACTAAGAACAGAAAGGAACTTCCTTAACATGATAAGGGTATTCATGCGAAACCCACAGCTAATATATTCAATGGTGAAAGACTGAAAGAATCCTCCAGAAGATCAGGAACAAGAGAAGGATGCCCACTTTTACCACTTCTATTCAATTTCATATAAGCAGCTCAAGCCAGAGAAAGTAGGCAAGAAAAAGAAATAAAAAGGTCTCCAAAGCAGAAAGAAAGAAGGAAAACTACCTTTATCCACAGATTATATGATCCTGTATATAGAAAATTCTAAAGAATCAACACATACACAAAAACTCTTATAGCTCGTAAAAGAATTAGGCAAAAATGCAGGACAAATCATTCATATTTCTAACCACTTGTAACAAGCAATTCATAGAGATGTTAAAACAGGGGTGCCTGGGTGGTTCAGTTGGTTAAGTGTCTGTCTTTAGCTCAGGTCATGATCCCACGGTCCTAGGACCGAGCCCCACATCTGGTTGCCTGTTTAGTGGGGAGCTTGCTTCTCCCTTGCCCTCTGCCTGCTGCTCTTGCCTGTGTTCTCTCTCACTCTCTCTTCCCCAGTCAAATAAATAAAATCTTAAAAAAATAAAAGAAAAAAAGTGAAAATAAAACTTCCATTTATAGTAGCATTAAAAATAAAAATACTGGGATGCCTGGGTGGCTCAGTAGTTGAGTGTCTGCCTTAGGCCCAGGGTGTGATCCTGAAGTCCTGGGACTGAGTCCCACATCGGACTCCCTGCAGGGAGCCTGCCTCTCTCTCTCTCTCTCTCTCTCTCATGAATAAGTAAATAAAATCTTAAAAAAAAAAAAATACTAAGGAATAAATGTAACTATGGGAGAGCAAGAATTATACACCGAAAACTATAAAATGCTGCTGAAGGGGATCCCTGGGTGGCTCAGCAGTTTAGCACCTGCCTTTGGCACAGGGTGTAATCCTGGAGTCCCCGGATCGAGTCCCACATCGGGCTCCTTGCATGGAGCCTGCTTCTCCCTCTGACTGTGTCTCTGCCTCTCTCTCTCTGTGTCTCTCATGAATAAATAAATTAAATCTTTAAAATAAAATAAAATGCTGCTGAAAGAAATTAAAAAAGACCTAAATAAATAGAAAGACATCTCCTGTTCATGGATTAAAGACTCAGTATTGTTAAGATTGAAAGATGCTAAGGGTGCCGGGTTGGTGCAGTGAATAGAGCATGCAACTCTTGATCACAGGGTCATGAGTTCAAGCGCCACACTGGGTGTGGAGTCTACTTAAAAAGAGAGACGGAGGGATCCCTGGGTGGCGCAGCGGTTTAGCGCCTGCCTTTGGCCCAGGGCGCGATCCTGGAGAGCCGGGATCGAGTCCCACGTCGGGCTCCCGGTGCATGGAGCCTGCTTCTCCTTCTGCCTATGTCTCTGCCTCTCTCTCTCTCTCTCTCTCTCTGTGACTATCATAAATAAATAAAAATTAAAAAAAAAACATTAAAAAAAAGAGAGACGGAGAAAGAAAAGAAAGATACTAAGCACTATTAGTCATCAGGGAAATATGAATCAAAACCACAATGAGATACCACTTCACACTCACTAGAACAACTATTTAAAACACACACACACACACACAAAGTGTTAGCAAAGATGTGGAGAAAGTGGAACCCTAATACATTGCTGTTAGAAATGTAAAATGTTATTGCCACTGTGGAAAAGCCTGGCAGTTCTTCAGTAGGTTAAATATCAAATTAACATATAACCCAACAATTTCATTTGTAGGTATATATCCAGAGTACTAGAAACAGGCATTCAAAAAAATATGCCACATCAATGCTCATAACAGCACCAGTCACAATAGTCAAAAAAGTGGAAAAATGCAGTGTCAATCAACTGATGAATGGATAAACAAGATAGGGTATGTCCAAACAGTGGACTATTATTCAGCTATACGTAATGATGTACTGGCACATGCATAACATGGGTGAATCTTAGTAACATTATACTAAGTGTAAGAAGCCACATACTGTAGGATTCCACTTTTTGGAAATATCTAGAATAGGTAAATCCACAGAAATGGAAAGCAGATAGATAGTTGCCAGGGTCTGGGGAGAGGGGTACACGTGGAATCTTTGCTTAATGGGCATGGAGTTTTTTTGGGGGGTGAAAAAAATGTTCTTGAACTAGACAGTGCTGATTGGTTGCACATCATCAATGTACTGTCACTGAATTGCACACTTGAAAAGGCCAATTTTATCCGTATTTTACCACAAAACATTATTACTTATCTGAAATTCAAATTTTTTTTAAAGATTTTATTTATTCATGACAGACAGAGAGGCAGAGACACAGGCAGAAGGAGAAGCAGGCTTCACACAAAGAGCCCAATGTGGGACTCAATCCTGGGACTCCAGGATCACGCACTGAGCCGAAGGCAGGCCCTAAATGGCTGAGCCACCCAGGTGTCCCCAAAATTCAAATTTAACCAGGCATTCTGTATTTTTTTTTAATTTTTATTTATTTATGATAGTCAGAGAGAGGCAGAGACATAGGCAGAGGGAGAAGCAGGCTCCATGCACCAGGAGCGCGACGTGGGATTTGATCCCGGGTCTCCAGGATCGCACCCTGGGCCAAAGGCAGGCGCTAAACCACTGCGCCACCCAGGGATCCCCGGCATTCTGTATTATATTGGCAATCCTACTCCCACTCTGTATCCTGCTCAAGGTTTCCCTTCTCTTCAAAGGTTCTCAAGGAATTGCCCCAACATTTGCAACCCATTCCTTAATTCTCAATATTCAACAGGTGTGCAGTCTGGTTTTTGCTCTGACAATCCAATTCAAACTGCTATTGTTAATGTCATCAGTGATGACCAAGTTGGAGATTTTTGGTTCTTGCCCTCACTGCTCTCTCCCTAGCAACTGACATGGTGCAAATCCTCTCCTTTCCTATTGGCTTCTGTGCAATGAAAGGTTAACTCGGCAGGTTTGGGGCGGCGGGGGGGGGGTTCAAACCCTGCACATTCCCAAAAAACTGGTCCTTTACTAGCTCCTTGGAGATCATCTCTAAGCCCTTGGAACATCCTTCCTGTTAAGACTGTCTGCATACACCTGAGACCTTGAGCTACACCAGACAGCTTACACTACCAATGTGATTTATGGTGGGGGCTTGGGCATGTCAGTTGGACCTCTGAAGGGGGTGGGGACTGAATAACTAAGGCCAGCCACGTGGGCACTCCATGCCTACATGACTCCCCCCTCCCCCAATAAAAACCCTGCACAGGCTCAGGTGAGCTACCCTGATTAGTAATATGGATAAATGTTGGCAAATATCACCGTTGGGATGAAATTAAGACCTGCCCATGTGACCGCACTGGAAAAGGACAACTGAAAGCTTGTACCTGGTCTCTCCTAAACTCTACATTATGTGCCTTTTTCCTTTGCTGAGTTGAATCTGTATCCTTTCACTGTAATAAACCATAACTGTGAGTATAACAGCTTTTACAAGTTCTGTGAATCCTTTTTGTGAGGGTAGTTTGAGGACCCTTGACAAACTTGTGTTACCATTTTCCCTAAGTGTGGTTATTTCTTCTTTTTTTATCTTTACCACTGGGTCCCCTTCGCTTTGCTCTCCCTATAAATGCTGGTATTCTTTCTATTCTTGGTTATCTTTTCTTCCCTGATCCCCAAACTGCAATAACATCCTATCCACCTGTCCAGGCGATTTCACTCACTTGTGGTTCTGCCACCTGCCCAGATCCCCATCTGAGACCTCAGCCTGGCTATTTCTGCCTGGAAGCTCATCTTAGAGGTGACCAGGTGAGATTAACTAACCCTCTACCCAAACACCTTTCCTGCTTTGGTTCCAATTTTAGTTGCTGACTCCATATCAATGTGGTCAACACTAAAATCCCCATTCCCTAATCCAACCAATCAGCAAGTCTTGCCTTTCTCCTTCCAATCACCTCTGAAACTCAGACTTTCCATTCCCATAGTTCTGGCCCTCATTATGTCTCACCTGAGCTCTTACACTCATTTGTGAAATATTCTCCCTAATATATCTCATATACCCTTCCTCAATCTCATTCTATCCTTTTTACCTAACAGTTCTAAAACATGAATCTGCCCAATTATTCCTACTTAAGACTCCCTTAGAAGCACCCAGCCCCTATATACTTAGGCTCTTTAGTAACGCTGTTAACTGTGACCCAGATCTGCTCTACCTCTCTACCCCCACCCTCTGCCTTCTTTCCACCTCAACTCCCCAGCAATGCCTAACCAGTCTAAATTCCCAGACCATATTCACTAAACATTATCATTTCTGTGCTGCAACCCACTACGTGCACTGGAGATTAATTAGTTAACAAAACACAGTTAACTCAAAGGGCTATTGTTAATTCTTTTTTTTTTTAATTAAGATTTTATTTATTTATTCATGAGAGACAGAGAGAGGCAGAGACACAGGCAGAGGGAGAAGCAGGCTCCTTGCAGGAGCCCAATGTGGGACTCGATCCATGAACTGGGATCATGCCCTGAGCCAAAGGCAGACACTCCACTGCTGAGCCACCCCGGTGTCCCCAGAATAATTTCTGATACTGCTAAGTGCAGTGAGGAAAATGAAGCTGAAGATGACAGAGCATGATCAAAAGCCAACCAAGGTACTGTTTTGCCTGGGAAGGGAAGCGACCTTTGAGAGGAAATCTGAATAAGGGTGGGAGGGATCTTTTTTAAAATTCTCACCCCTAAATGTTTACAAAGGTTACTTGTATTAAGTTGCTTACACATATATAGGATCCATATACATAGGATCTCTTTATATATAACCTCTTTATGTTTATGGTGCTAATACAACCAAACCTGAAGCCCACTAGACTTCTTTTTTTTTTTTTTTTTTTTTTTTTTTTTTTTTAAATTAAGTTTTTTTTTATTTTTTTTATTTTTTTTATTTTATTTATTTATGATAGTCACATAGAGAGAGAGAGAGAGAGAGAGAGGCAGAGACATAGGCAGAGGGAGAAGCAGGCTCCATGCACCGGGAGCCTGACGTGGGATTCGATCCGGGGTCTCCAGGATCGCGCCCTGGGCCAAAGGCAGGCGCCAAACCGCTGCGCCACCCAGGGATCCCCCCACTAGACTTCTAATGGAAGGTAATGCATTTCCTTCTTGTTTGAACCACTTCTCATGAAAAACATTCCACCTGGTCATTGGATTTGGGAATCACTGACCCAACAGACATTCATTTAATTCCACTTTTCTACATCCAATTTTAGGGAAAAAATATTTGGAGGGAAAGGTAGGGGGAAGAATTTATGCAAGAGAAGTAGAAATGCAGTAGAGGGGGCTAGAGGACATTAAGCTCACTAATTTTTTTTTTTAATTTTTATTTATTTTATGATAGTCACACAGAGAGAGAGAGGCAGAGACACAGGCAGAGGGAGAAGCAGGCTCCATGCACCAGGAGCCCGATGTGGGATTCGATCCCGGGTCTCCAGGATCGCGCCCTGGGCCAAAGGCAGGCGCCAAACCGCTGCGCCACCCAGGGATCCCAAGCTCACTAATTCTGAAATGGCTCTTGAAAGCAGGAAGAACCATCAACTAAGGACAACCAACAAAATCTAAATAAGAATGAGACTTTAAAGGATGTGAAGAAAACATGCATGGGGGGGAAATCATGAAATGTAAATGAAGTTGTAAAGATTCCTATTTATTTTTTAAGTATGCTCCACACCCAATGGGCGGCTTGAACCCACAATCCTGAGATCGAGTCACATGCTTCACCAACTGACCCAGTTAGGTGCCTCAAAAGATTGTTTTTTTTTTTAAGATTTTATTTATTTATTTGACAAGAGAACATAAGCAGGTGGAGGGGCAGAGAGGGTGAAGCAGACTCCCCTATGATCAGGGAGTCCAATGCAAGGCTCGATCCCAGAACCCTGGGATCATGCCCTGAGCTGAAGGCAGACACTAAGCTGACTGAGCCAACCAGACAACTCAAAAAAGATTCTTATTTTAAAATCAAGTATATGGGATCCCTGGGTGGCTTAGTGGTTTAGCGTCTGCCTTCGGCCCAGGGCATGATCCTGGAGTCCCGGGACGGAGTTCCGCATCAGGCTCCCTGTATGGAGCCTGCTTCTCCCTCTGCCTCTGCGTCTCTGCCTCTCTCTGTGTCTCTCCCTTTCTCTCTGTCTCTCATGAATAAATAAATAAAAATCTTTAAAAAATAAAATAAAGCATATGAGGAGCACCTGGGTGGCTCAGTCGGTTGAGCATCTATCTGCCTTTGGTTCAGGGCATGATCCCAGAGTCCTGGAATTAGGCCTAATGTCTGACTCCCTGCTCAGCAGGGAATCTGCTTCTCCCTCTCCCTAACCCCCTGCTTGTGCGCTCTGTCAAATAAATAAATAAAAATCTTTAAAAAAATAAAGTACATGAAAACCACTTTTAAAAAATTGGCTTTGACAATGTCTGGCTATACTTTTATCTTTAAAAATCAAAATCATGATGAAGTAAGGCCAGTAAAGAGAGGAAGAAAAATATGATAGGAATTGCTTGAAAATAGGGCATATTAAGAGGTTTATTCATTACCTGCACAAATTAGCAACAACTTGTACAACTGGACCAGGTTACAATTAATTCATGGTAACACACAGTAACTTCACTTTGCCATAGATAAGAACACAGCTAAGTCTCCTCAACAGATGATTTTATTACCAAACCTATATTCTAGCTTTTATAACTGTTTCCCAACACCTTGTATAGTGTACCTCTAGGGCATTTATGAGTAACAATGTCCCTTAAAGCCGTTCAGAAAGTAGAAGTGAAAACCTTCTCATGGAGGAACATCAGCTTTTCTAAGCGAGTTCGTTTCAGTAGTGGGAGCCACTCCCAGTGGAATAACTCTACCACACGGTACCCAAGCTGATTCAATTGCCGCCTCTTCATATTGTGCAGTCCAAGTAGATCTCTGGAAGCATAGCAATATTGGTTTTTGTTTGTCAACTGAATGGCCAGCTTCACCTGTGGGGCCTGCATGCAGGCTAATCTGTCTGCCCCTAATCTGTCTGCCATACTGCAAGGGGAGCTCCCTAAATGTATGGCTGTCTTCTCTAATTCTCTTGCCCGTGGCTCAGTTTCTGACTCAGTTTCTCCCTGGGTATGTTTTCTTGATTTTCCTTGGAGTAGCTGATTCATCAAATCATCTGTAAGGCTGACTCCCACATGCTTAAGCTTTAATGTGGCTTCTTCTTCAACTGGTATGGCTTCTCTGTTAAATGGCAATGGCTTCATGTTAACATCAAGCTGGACCTCTAAGTCAGAAGATCGGGTATGAGGCAAAATCATATGGTGTTTGATGTACTGAGACCCACCCAACATGGTCTCAAGTAAAAAGAGAGCTTCTAGGAATTCAGGCTTTGAGCACATATCCTTCCTTGCTAAATTCCACAGCATTTCTGACCCTTCTTGCTGAAGATGAGCACTAAGACGATTGCCTCTGTAATCTAGACACTCAGTGCCAACTATACCATCAAGAGTATACAGTTCCTTAGTGAGTTCAAACTTACTTCTCGCCTGAGCTAACTTGACGAACTCTGGACTCAAAGCGAAGTTGATGAGCTCAAATGGAAAGTACTCAGAAAATGCCAGGCCCAACAGGCAAGTGAGCAGGTGCTCTGGGTATCGATTGAACTCAGGCATCTTTCTGTGAATCTCATTTATCAGGGCAGAATAAAACTCTTCTGTATTGGGTGGCTTATAATTCAGAGTTCCAAATGACCACAGGATCTTGGCTATATCTTTACTTCGACAGTATGCCACCCTCGTAGGCAAAGAAGCAGCCACAGCATTCATTAGCCCTTCATCCAGGACACGTAGGGCTGAGCAAGCAAGAGTCAGATGCATGACACCCTGAACTCCAAGAAAAGGAATTCGTTGAGGAGCAATCTGGCCAAAATGCTTCATGAAATTTACGTGATCCACGTGCGTGAAACGGAACATTTTTAGAATATTCACTAAGGCATAATTACTCAGATGCTGCATGTCAGCACAAGCCAAGTCTCCAATTTTCCGCATGACATATTCAGAGAGACTACTACTTGATTTAAAGAATCCCAAACAGATTGTACCAATCTCCTCTAAATTGATCAAATCTATGTATTTGAGAACCAACGATTCCAATTTTTGCATGAGGTCTTGGGGTACCTGACGACTCTCACCTATAATATAAATTAAGTGAATCAGCTGGGACAAGGATAGCTCTTTCCAGTGTAAATTAAGATAACTAAAGAAGATTTTTAAAAACCGAGGTACTCTGCGGCCCAAGTAACGCCAGAGGTCAGCCACCAAGAGAAGTTGATCCACACTCATCTCCCACACCTTATTGCAAAATCTGGTTTCATACACACCTAGCATTGAATGGGATGGAGGGATTCCTAGGTTGACAAAGGCTTTCAAAATATTGATCAGATCTGGGACATCAAAGAGTTGTATATTTTTCACACTTAGCTGGCAGAGCAAAGCAAACCTGGTACTGGACAGCACAACATGATGCTGCTCTGCAGGCAGAGAGCTCAGCTTACAGAAATACTCAGCAATGACTTGAGGCTGGAGATTACCTTGATAAACTGTGACTTTGTGCAAAATTAATTCACCTTCTGAAACAGAAAGGGGCTGACAAGTCTCAGATCTGTTATAGCTGTGAAGCTGGTACTCTGGCCTTAGCTGTAGGAAACCTCGGGGGTCTTCAAAGGAATCAAAAATTTCTATATCCTCTTCAACAACTCCTGCAGCCCTGGGTGAGCCCGACTTTAACGTGCTGGCCTGAGAGGCAGGAGCCCTGCTGGTTTCCGAACCTGGGAGGGCACTGCTGGTTGTCAGAAGTCTCTGAGAAGAGGAAGTGCTATTAATGTTCTCAACTTTTTTGGCAGGATGGCAGAGGCTGCTGTGTTCTGGAGGGTCCTGTTCTGTCTGCCATGTGCAGCTTCCCACATTCCAGTATGTCACACTTTGGGTAGCACTGTAGGCAAAAGGGTTGCAAAACGCTTGATATCCTAAAGGTTTTAACAACTTGAGGGTGGCTGCCATTCTGGCGTCAGTATGGATCATTCTGCCAGTCAGAACACAGTCCTCACAGGTCTGTCCAGGCAATTTCTTGTTTATATGGTGCTTGATTAGAGCTGGACGGGGAGGCGTTCCACAGAAACTGCCTGGAAATCTTCGGCATATCGCAAGAGCCATGGGTCACAAATGACTGGGCCAGAATTGGTGCCAGATACTGAAAAAAGGGTAGATGAAGAATAAGTGGCTTCCACCTATCACAGTACCAAAATGTACACATTATAAGAAATGGATTAAGCTACACTGCTCTCCACTCAAATAAGTGCCATGCTGGTGAATGGCCAAACCACAAGACAGCACACATCTAGGATAAACTCCCTCTCTTTGATATCAAGGCAGAAAGGGGCCCACTTGGAGAATAAGAAAGTCGGTAAAAGTTATTGTGCTAAAACCAAAAGTAGAAAGTGGGATCTGGTGTAAAAGTTTAATTAATTATACCCACGATAACCCTCCCTGTTCCTAAAGTATGAAGTTTTTGACTATGGGATTGTCTTCTGATGCTGCTCCTACACCTTCTAGAAGGTGCCTGTTCTCTCCAGGTAGCTTATCAGATACTGAATCACTACCACAGAGTAGTCAGGCAATTGGAATGTATACTCAAAAACGCATTTTGGTGGGAGAAGGCAGAAGGCGGATGTGCTCTGCTGTCAATTCACGGATGGGAAGCAAAAAGCATCTCAAAGTCGGGCTCACGGTTCAGGGAACACCAATTCACATGCCTGCCCTGCTGACGTGCAAGAGGAGCAGCACAGCTTTCCTCTGGAGGCGGCTGATGAGCAATGTCGCCAATGAGTCAGGTATTGACCACCCTGCTTCTGAGCTGTGCAGGACCCACTGTCCCCCACAGTAGAAACCATGAGAGGCTGTAACACTGACTCTGCTATACTCCTGCTTTCTCTAAAGGCTTTTAGTTTTCCTTCCACTTGAGAAATCCCAAA
Organism: Canis lupus dingo; assembly: GCF_003254725.2. Classification (NCBI taxonomy): domain Eukaryota; kingdom Metazoa; phylum Chordata; class Mammalia; order Carnivora; family Canidae; genus Canis; species Canis lupus. The sequence goes on along the minus strand of NC_064266.1, from coordinate 18,276,787 downwards.
GCCTGACATGCAAAACCCAGTGAGCCCTGAGCTGCCACAATGTGGACCAGATGAGGTTGTTGCTACACATAATCCCTTGTAGGTTCTGAGGGTGCCACAGGGACTTTCAGAAATCCCTGCCTAACTCCCCTGGCAGCCCCTTCCCTCCAGAGCCCACAGGAGGAAAACCAGGTGGCCACAGGGCAGGCCAGTAGCTTTGTTCAGGTAGTCCAGCTATGTAGGCTTCTCTAGATGGCAGGAATGTATGCTCTAATTTCTTTGTAAACCAGAGCAGAATTCTATCACATTAAATCTTTATACACTAAATTCTTTACTGTGGACTATGGACCATGTTGTCTACTAAGTTTCAATCTATGGGCCCAGATACTACAGACCAGGTGTCATAAAACTATGGTTCAGGGGTCCAAATCCACCCCTCCACCTATTTTTTAGGTAAAGTTTTATCTGAAAATATCCAGGCCACACATTACATATTGTTTCTGCCTGCTTTCTCAGTACAAGAGCAGAACTGAGTAGCCATGAAAGAAAATATAATATTTACTATATGGCCCTTTACAGAAAAACTTTGCTATAAACCATTAAGTTTAGTCCTATGGATTCAGATAGCCAATCTTTTTTTTTTTTTTTTAAGATTTTATTTATTTATTTGAGAGACAGAGAGAGAGTGCCGGGCAGCAATAGAAAGAGTGAAAGAGCACAAGAGTGAGGAGAAGAGAGAGATGCAGGTTCCCCACTGAGCAGGGAGTCCGATGTAGGGCTCAATACCAGGACCTCATGACCTGAGCTGAAGGCACTTAACCGACAGCCACCCAGGTCCAGGTGCCCCCAGATGCCAACTTTTTAAAAATTAGAAAACATGAGGAAAATAGTACTAAAATAACTCTTCCTTTAATAGTTAGAGATAATTAAAGATTTTTGCCTCAACCAATATTGCACCACAGGTATGGTAGGAACAAAACAGAAGTAATGAAACTCTCCAGTTGATAGAATAGGGCTTTAAAAAAAAAATTATTTATTTATTCATGAGATTTATTTATTCATGAGATTCATGAGATGTGGGATTCGATCCAGGACCCCAGGATCATGCCCTGAGCTGAAGGCAGACACTCAACTGCTGAGCCACCCAGGCATCCCCCACTTAAAAAAAAAAAAAAAAAAAAAAAAGATTTTGTCTTTCTTTTTTTGGGGAGAGAGAAAAAGAGAGAGAACGTGAGTAGGGGGTGGGGCAGATGGGAGAGGGAAAGGCAGCGAATCTCTAGCAGGGTCTACACTGAGCGAGGAACCTGATGTGGGGCTCGATCTCACCACCTTAGCTGAAACCAAGAGTCCAAGACTTAACCAACTGAGCCATCAGGGTGCCGCGACGGAACAGGGGTTTTAAGAAGACCTGCTTTAGAACCTGGAATCTATATTTGGCTCAACACAATCTGCAACTAAAGCCTAAACTATTCAAATCTATATATATCTATCTCATCTTGGAAACAAGTCTGGAAAAACTGGAAGGAAAAAAAAATTTTTGTTTTTTTAACAAAATAACTGCTCTAAAGAAAAACTGGGACACCTGGCTGGCTCAATTGGTAGAATGTGTGACTCTTGATCTTGAGGGTTTTAAGTTTGAGCCCCACATTGGGTGTACATCACTTAAAAATAAAATCTTAAAAACAAACGAACAAACAAAAACCCTGAAAATAATCCAAATGTCCATCCGGAAGGAGGAGGCTTGGTTTACAAGATAAGCGTGTGGGAGGCATCAATATGAGAAAAAGTACATACAAACATTCATTGAAACAAAGAGAACACAAATGAGTGCCATCACCTAAAATACTTGTATAAAAGGAAAGTAACTATCTAGCTTTTTGGTGGAGAGACTTTCTGCTATATCTTTGATAAACTTTTTTCCCCTTTCAACTGGCATTGGAACTGTTAATAACAGAAAAGTAGGGATCCCTGGGTGGCGCAGCGGTTTGGCGCCTGCCTTTGGCCCAGGGCGCGATCCTGGAGACCCGGGATCTAATCCCACATTGGGCTCCCGGTGCATGGAGCCTGCTTCTCCCTCTGCCTGTGTCTCTGCCTCTCTCTCTCTCTCTCTCTGTGTGACTATCATAAATAATAAATAAAAATTAAAAAAAAATAACAGAAAAGTATATGAATTAAACAAATATCTTTATAAATAACTTTAAAAGCACATTAAATAACTTAAATTACTTCAATAAATACTACCTAAGAGTACTTAATGAACTTATTGCGCATGGTCACCAGATGAACAAAAGAACCATTTCCTTGAACATCAATGTTTGAGTGGTACTGACTCTGTATTTTGAATTAATGTGGCTCTTTTTTGATTTGCAAAAATACAGGTTAAATTCCAAGATAGAAGAAACAACAGCCACAATTATCTTAGAGCCTTCTCTGTGCCAAGCCTACTATGCACATGTTAAATCTGCATTAGCTCCAATCCTCACAATCTCTGAAAGGTAGGTCTTATTTTTCTCTACATTGTGGATGAGGAAAAGGAACTTCACAAGACTAAGAAACCTGCTGAAGGCTACACAGCTAAAGGATGAAGTGGAGTTTGGTATCAAAGATTGTCTGATTCTAAAATCCACATTCCTGGTGTATAAGAGGAGGAGTGAGATTCCAGACAAAGAAGTAGGGAGGACCCTAAACAATCTACAGGATTTCCAGATACCAGGGAGCTGGAGGGTTAAAACTGAGTGAACTCAAAAGCCCCTCTCATCTCTAACACTGGCACCTCTGAGGTGTGCTCAGTGTTATTCAGTTCCAGACCACTGCAATAAAGTAAGGGTCGCGATAAAGCGAGTCAAAGAATTTTCTGGTTTCCCAATGCATGGAAAAGTTATGTTTACACCATACTATAGTCTGTTACATGCGCAATAGCATTATATCTAAAACACAATATACGTATCTTAATTATAAAATACTTTATTGCTACAAAATGCTAACCATCATCTGAGCTTTCAGCAAGTCATAATCACTGATCACAGACCACCCTAACAAACACAATAGTAACAAAAACATGTGAAATATTCTAAGAATTACTAAAATGTGACACAAAGATAAGTGTGGTCGGAAATGCTGTCGGAAGAATGGTACCAACAGGCTTGTTTGACACAGGGTTGCCCCAAATCTTCAATCTGTAAAAAACATGCTCTCTGTGAAGTACAATAAAGTGCAAAATGGGGCAGCCCGGGTGGCTCAGCGGTTTAGTGCCACCTTGGGTCCAGGGCCTGATCCTGGAGACCCGGGATCGAGTCCCATGACAGGCTCCCTGCACGGAGCCTGCTTCTCCCTCTGCCTGTGTCTGTGTCTGTGCCTTCTCTCTCTCTCTCTCTCTCATGAATAAATAAATAAAATCTTAAAAAAAAAAAAAGTGCAAAATGAGCTATGTCTATAGTCTAAGACTTGAGCTATCACTACAGCTAGTTTATAGTACTCACAAAAAAGAACAAAGAGAAGACAAAAAAGACCGAAATCTACAGGAAGGCTGGAAGATATTCCATCATCAAGGTAAGGAGATGTACCATAACTGAAGACCTAGACGTTGGCAGGAAACATAAGGGCTCCTGAATTTAAGGTTCAACTGAGCAGGAGAGAAGCAAGGAAACCCCAGGATACTGAAGATCCCAAGACTAGAACTGTGAGCAGACATAGAGAACAACCAGTTCATGCCAGAGGAAGTAAATATTACCAAAGAGGGGAGATGTATACTTCTGAGGAATAATCTGGGGACAGACAAGCAATAGGTAAACAAAAAACCAAGCCCATAACAGTGACAAAAATTATTAACTTCAGGAAAACAAAAAAGTTGTATAAGAAGAAAATGTTATATTATACTCCCTGCTCAGCTATGAATATTTACATAATTTATAGATAACAAACCTTGAATATCAGCTTAATTTAAAAGTTTGAGCAAACTGGGACGCCTGGGTGGCTCAGTGGTTGAGCATCTGCTTTTGGCCCACGGCGTGATCCTAGAGTACCAGGATCGAGTCCTGCATCCGGCTCCCTCACAGTGCCTGCTTCTCCTTCTGCCTGTGTCTCTGCCTCTCTCTCTCTGTGTGTCTCTCATGAATAAATAAATAAAATCTTAAAAAAAAAAAAGTTTGAGCAAATTATATATGGAGGATGCAGGGAGAGGAAGAGGAATAGAGGAGGTTGGGTAGGGACACAAGAGACCCAGAGTCTCAAAGCCCATAATAAAGTCGCCAAAGATTTTATAGACACAGATATCTCCTAGAAACCAAGAAACAGCAACACAAATATATTATTCATAAATATACTGATAAATGCCAAAAGAAGCCAAGAGTTGAAAGTGCCTCCACAGAATAAAAATTGAAGGAAAATGGGGATCCCTGGGTGGCGCAGCAGTTTAGCGCCTGCCTTTCGCCCAGGGCGCGATCCTGGAGACCTGGGATTGAATCCCACGTCGGGCTCCCAGGGCATGGAGCCTGCTTCTCCCTCTGCCTATGTCTCTGCCCCTCTCTCTCTCTCTCTCTGTGTGACTATCATAAATAAATTAAAAAAAAAATTGAAGGAAAAATAAAGAGAATTAATATTTAGTGTCATAGGGCAGCCCAGGTGGCTCAGCATTTTAGCACTGCCTTCAGTCCAGGGCGTGATCCTGGAGACCCGGGATCGAGTCCCACATCAGGCTCCTGGCATGGAGCCTGCTTCTCCCTCTGCCTGTGTCTCTGCCTCTCTCTCTCTCTCTCTCTGTCTCTCATGAATGAATAAATAAAATATTTTAAAAAATATTTAGTGTCATAAATCCCATAAAACTATTGGGACTGTGTAAACCACGTCCAAGTTTGACAAAAATTAAGTTTGTGCATGCACTAACAAGAAATTAAGGTATTCTTCAAGACAATCAGTAAAGAAAGTAACCTTAAGTTTCAAGGAATATGTTGAAGTTTTTCTAGTCAAAGCAATTCCTACTCTCTACAGAACTTCCTTAAGGATGCCCAGTAACAGAAATGATGACAAAATAAAGAATCGTAGAGGTATGCAGAGCCAACTGCAAATGGCAAGTAGGAGCTACTTACTTTTTCACCATGCAACTTTTAGCATAACTGTATAGACACCATATCTACATATATAGGTCTGAAATATAACCACTTCAGAAGTCTAGTCTTGAGTACTGTGGAGAAGGAAAGGAAAGAAACAAAGGGAAGATACAGAACCAATAAAGCAGTACGGTAAGGAGGAAAGGCACTGCAAAGGAAAGGCTGCCAGGATATGTTTGTCCAGATAGAGAATAGCTGAGAGAGTTAGTTCCTCCCTACTTAAGGACTCCCAGAGAATCCATAAGAAAGCTGGAAAGGGAATACTATGAGATGCCCAATCAGTAACTCCTGATACCATCTCTAGAGGTTCAAAGACATATGACATCAGCACAAAGCTCCTTTCCTAGTTTAAGTGTATAAACTTAACTACATGTATATCCTATTCCCCATCTCTCTTTAGGGGGTCTAACAAACCAGCATGGAGCCTCAGAGACCCCTGGCACTGCCTAACCACCCTGAATGATGTTATTTCACAGGAATGAGGACTCTTACCTTTCCACCTTCCAGATACAGGTCTGAGCAAAGCCGAATAGCTTCGTTTAAACTATAGTCCAGAAGTTAGAGGAAGGGAGCCAGATGGTGAAAGACAGCCATGCTAACTGTAGATTAAGTATATGACACTCTCAGCATATTCAATTCACCAGTTACTGGATCTCCTCTCTTAATTCTGATTTATCTTTTTGTTAGAAAGGTTTAACCCCCTTATGTCCTGATAAATTGCCACAAATAAATGGATACTTCAAACTCTAATCTTGTCTTAGCAAATAATTTGTTGAGCAATCCTGAGAATTGAAAAAAACAAAAAATTAAATTTCTCTAGGTGTTGAGAGTTTGCAAAGCTTTAATGCCCCTGATGAGGGCTTAGCGACTGACCTAAGAACCCTTAGCTGTTAATACAAATGCCAACTGGGCTAAACTCTTCCGTGCTTCGGTTTCCAAACAGAAGCAGAGCCTACAAGTGAGGGATCTACTAATACTATGAAGGTCAAACACTAGTGCTATGGTAAGGTGTTCAGGTCAAGATAAGTATCACCCAGAGTTAAGCCAAATCAAAACCAAGTCTAACAGCCCATCCTCTCCACTTCGTTCAAGTTAACATTCTTTTTTTTTTTTTTAAAGAGAGGGAGAGAGAGAATCTTAGGCTCAATGCCCAGCACAGAACTCAAACCCGGCTGGATCTCACAACCCTAAGATCATGAACTGAGCCACCCAGGCACCCTCTAGTTTCCATTCTTATTGGAGAAAACAGCACATTACAATTACTTGTGAAATATTTTCAGTTTATATACAGATAGCCCTCTCCTACCCTTTTTTAAGACTCCGCTATTCCTCTATCAGAATGGCAAGAAGGGTCTGGCTAGATACAGTCTGATAAGACCCCACAAATGATTCTGTTAGAGGCACTACCCTGAAAGGATTCATAACAATCTGTCTTTAGGAAATCTCTGGGTTTAACAATATAGAGCAGGGATCCCTGGGTGGTGCAGCGGTTTGGTGCCTGCCTTTGGCCCAGGGTGTGATCCTGGAGACTCGGGATCGAATCCCATGTCGGGCTCCCGGTGCATGGAGCCTGCTTCTCCCTCTGACTATATCTCTGTCTCTCTCTCTCTCTGTGTGTGTGACTATCATAAATAAATAAAAAAATTAAAAAAAAAACCAATATAGAGCAGACACTCATGTCCTCTCAGCCCATGTGAGTGAAACTAAAGGAATGACCAAAGAGAAATATATGCACCCAAAGTTATGTCAACTGGTCAACTCAACCAAATTCTTGGTTTTTATCTATTCTAGGTTTGCAAGGCTGCACAGTATAGTTTCTCAGACAGTTGAAGGGAAAACTTCAGAATGCTCTGATATCAAAGGTGGCATACTTGCATGACAAATAACAAGACCCTGTTGGGAATCAGAAAAGTAAACCAATGAATGGGGAAGAAAGTGCTACTGTCAAATAAACTAGGCCTGCACAACTGCCGAAAGCCTCACTTTCTCCATTGTATTATGCAACACTGAGTCTTCAGACTGTATTATGGTCTACTAGGCATCAGTGAATTCATCCCAAAGCTTGCCTGAGGCCATTCAGAGCACTGAGTTGTAAAATCTAGCTCTGGAAAAGCAGCTGTTCTTACTACTCACAAAGTGTGAGCAAAGTGCAGAAAACAGGAATTTACATTCCAGCTGCAACGAATGACTTGAAAGCACAGAACACCAGCCACACTGGTGCTAAAGCCCTTGGCTACCCAGCTCAATAGGATGAAGCACTGGCCCACGGTTTACAGTGAGCGAGCAATGAAGCATGGCCTAAGGAAGTGGATGAGTAACTGGTGTAACGAGGGCCCAAAGCTCCCTGAGTCAGGACAGAAGAGCTGTGTCATGATTTGCACAGAAAGAGAAAGGGCAATTATTTTTATCTCTGGAGGAAAAAAGTGAGGAAGACATCAATAATACCCTCAGGTTTGTGCAACTAGAAACCATCTGTTAAAAATGGGGAATAGGTATACATCGTATTGATATTTACTGAAGACTCAGGTTGACCCGGTACTAAGCAAAATAATGTAGAATTTGCTACTCAAACTGGCCTGCGGACCAGCGGCATCATCCTCACCTGGAAGCGCTGGTCAGGAATGCAAAATCTCGGGCTCTGCCACAGGCCTACCACCTCAATCTCCAGATCCCCAAGTTAGCACGCACGTGAAAGTGTAATGACAAGTGCGACAAAAAACCTCACTGCATTCCCCCCAACGGCCCTATGAGACAGGCAGTTATTATCTCCGTCTCCCAGAGGGAAAAGTCAAGGTTCAGACGAACCGTGTGCCCAAGGTCACAGGACTCTGGAGGGGCGGGGTCGCCGAGATACAGCCCGAAGCGTGCCTGCCAGCGGGGTCCGCGGCCAGGCCCGGAAGCGAGCAGCCGGCCTCGGCGCGCGCCCGACCCTGCGCCGCGCAGGACGGGAGAGGCGGACCGAGGCCCAGGTGGGCAGAGAGCAGCCGCCGCGACCTCCTACCCGGCCGCCGCCACTCACCTGAGCCTGGCGAACGCGGGCGCCGCAACACCAAACCCCGGACCCCGCGGGCTGCCGCGCCACCACGACTCCTCCAGCAACACCCGGACCTCACCGCCCCACTTCCGGCCAATTGCCCGCTACTTCCGCCTGCCGCGCTAGGGACGGGTGCGGCCGAGGCTCAAAAGACCCTATCAGCGTTTTCCAAGGACGTTTTCCAGCGGAGGACGTTGTTGAGAGAACTGGGAAATCTAGGACCTGCGGAGGGGAAACAGCGCCGTGGATGGACCGCTCTGGAAGTCGCTGAATAGCCTAGACAACCGGTTCGAATCCCAGACCACCACTCAAGGTTTTATAGCCTTGGAGAAATCACATCAACTGTCTAAGCCGAGTTTCTCAACTGTATGGTGAGGGTAATCACGCATCTACAAGATATACGCCAATCAAGTGCTCTCAGGAGAAGAGTTAGTGATGGATAGCCGAGCCTGTTAGGAGAAATGGATGTGAGGAGCTGGAGCTGGAGGAGGCCTGTGCGCCAAGGTCATCCTTCCCCTCCCTTGTAGAGGGACTCCCACCTGAGCTGCTATCAGCAACTAGGCAAGAAAGAGACGCCCCAGGAGGGCTTGGTCCTGGACCGCTGTTCTGGGGAAACGAGCACTGCTGTATGGTGTTTGTCATACCTTCTCAGTGCCTCGGTTGCTGGTGCACCTATCCTAAGTGCTGTGAAGGAGACTTGAGAACTGACATTCCCTCCAGGGCCTTATCTTGTCGGGAGACAAAAACCAACGCAGGGAGGACACTTAACTGTAAGAAGGGGCAAGCCTGGGTCCCACTTTGCCTGGTCCTCTCACTTAGGCCAGAGCAAATATTCCTAGTTGCTGACTATGACTTTGCCATTAGAACCCAGAGAGAAAAAAAAAAAAAAAAAAGAACCCAGAGAGAGGGCAGCCCCGGTGGCGCAGCGGTTTAGCGCCGGCTGCAGCTCAGGGCGTGATCCTGGAGACCCTGGATCGAGTCCCAAGTCGGGCTCTCTGCATGGAGCCTGCTTCTCCCTCTGCCTGTGTCTCTGCCTCTCTCTCTCTCTGCATCTCCATGAATAAGTAAATAAAAAACTTAAAAAAAACAAAAACAAAAAAAACAGAGAGAGCAGGGGGTCTATCCCCCAGGGAGTAAGCCACATTGCTCCTAGACATCCATGACAATCCCATTCTTCTTTGCCAAATATTCAATTTCCCAGCCTCCCTTGAAGTGAGAAGAGGATGCAACTCAGGTCTGGCCAACAACACTTAAAGGGAAACATACTGGCAGGATCGTGGGAAAGCTTTTACTTTTGTGATAAAGTGGTCCTGCCTGAATCCCTTCCTGGAGCTGTGGCAGCCATCTTGTGGCATGGAGGGAACTACTTGCTAAGGATGGGAGAGTGGGAGAATGAAGTCTTAGGTCCTTGGTGAACCAATACCTCTGATGGGATGCTTGTGACCACAATTGTCAGGTGGGGAAAAATAAACCACTCTTTAGGGTCTTGTAAATCAGGTTACCTGTAATGGGGTGCATTCTTGAGCAGGGGGCTTTGTAAAGAAGACAGGCAATTATCATAAAGGACAACACCTCTCAAGAACAGCTCCCTGCTCACAGCACTCTTGGGTCCATTCCACCTTTGGGGCTTCACCAATAATTACAACCTCGTTCTCAACCTTCAGGTTTTTGTCTTTTGCCCTCGAATACTGGCCAATTGCTTTAAGGTGGCTCAGGACGCCATATCTAGCTTTCCTGCACCACCTGCCTGCCTCTCATCCTGCAGCCTGCGGTCCAGATGCTAGATTGGAACTGCCTTGAAACCCTCAGGGTGACGATCTGAGCTGAAGAGAAAGCCCCATCGGGCAGAAACTTGGAACCACGACTTCTCCTGGGCAACAGAGGAGCTTGGGCTTTGGGCCAATCTTCTTGCATGGCCCAGTGAGCAACTCTGGTCTCATGCCTCCTCTGGGAAATGTTTACTCCAGCTTTGCCCTCCACCCCACCCCCACCTCACCCAGGCTTCACCTCCCAAGCCTGCAAAGACCCAAGCAGGCCAAAGAATGCCACTCAAGAGGCTTTCTCCATTTTATTTCTTTGGGAAAAGAAAACGAAGTCTTTTCATCACATATGGTAGAGATATATATTTATATATATTTATATATAATTTCTTTTGTGGTTGGAAGTCCCAAAGCTGAGTCTGTTCATATTTTTCTATTATTTTTTTCCTACTAATGCCTTCTCTTCCTCCTGCCCCTGGCCCAGGCCCAGGTTCTGGGACAGGTGCAGTGAGGGGTGAGTGGAACAGGCAGTGATTACCAGATGGCCCCCCACCCAGCTCAGAGATCTGGTGAGGGTCACCGGGAAGGGGCTGTGCAGAAGGATAGAGGCCACACAGAGGGGCGCTCTTGTTTTTGTGGGGGATGCACAGCTCATTAAACAGTCACCAGTCATGGGAGGAGGCTGGTCAGGGATTGGGGAACTTGCTCACAGTAGTTGCCAGCTCTCTCCACCCTGCCCTCCAAACCCAGTCTTGGGGGTGGGAGGAAGAGACTGAAAAGAGAGAAATACAAGGGCTGAGGGCCAAGCCTCCTCTAATTTTTATTGCTGGTGAATTAGAAATTTGCCTTTCCCTTCCTATCTTAGGGAGATAGAGGATGCCAAGAGGAGGAGGGAAGTGACAGTGCTGTCCCGACCCCCCACTGATGGCCATGCCAGGCCTACCCTAGGCAAACCCTGGGCTACCTTGGGGTCCTGGGAACTCAGGGGTCAGTGTTCCTCTCAGGTCAGCCTTGTCCTTCAAGGGCAATCACAACCATCTCCCCTTGCCCCCCAAAACAAAGGCCTCTGGCTCAGGCTTGGGCCCATTGGAGCTTGGAAGTGGGCAGTGCACCAAAGATCAAGCAGAATTTTCTACTGGAAGAAAAGGTGAGGTTTTGGGAAAGAGGCGGCCTAGGACGATGATGTTCTGAGCGTGAAAGCAGAGGGAGGCTGGGGGAATCAAGTGGGAGAAGACACAGGAAGACATCACAGACACTCATATGACCTCAGAAACTGGGTGAGGGGAGTGCCTGAGAGGCAGGTAGCACTTAATAGCTGTAGTTAGAGCCGGACAGCGGCCCTGGGTGTGGGGTGAGCCAAGCAGATGGGGCTACCACCCTATGGGATCCTGGCCAAAAGGGTGCGGTAGAGCTAAAAAGCCTCCAGGTGACCCCTCTCAAGAACAGGAGGGCAGATCTTTCTTGGGCACTGAGTCTCCACCTCCAGCCCTCCCTCAGGCCCGATTCGCACATATGGACATACACGCAGGACCACGCCAGGCTCTGAGGCCTCAGCCCAAGAGACCTTGAGGGGGGGAGGGGCTGGGCAGGTAGCCCTCTCAACCACATACAGGCCATCTGCTCTCACTTGTCCTGCCAATCTGCCCAGGGAAGGATAACAGGGCAGGAAGTAGAGAGGCCAGGAGCCCAAGGTCTGTCAGCTTCGGCAGACCCCATGCAGGCCCCCTCACTACGTGGCCTTGAGGTGACCACAGAAAGTGTCACTGGGCACCAGGATGGCCAACAGTAGCAGCCCAGACCTACCAAGGGGCTGGGACACCTCATGGCACTGCAGGCCTGCCACCTCCCATCTCCAACAAAGCAGTGCCAAGACAGGGAGCATGTGCTCCCCTGCTTCCTGGGCCCTTCAACCTGCACTCACTCTGCCTCCTTCTATCCCCTCCTTGGGAGGAGGGTCCAAGTGGGCTGCCCAGAGGGTCAGTGGTAAAGCCCGAAGGGCACCCAGTCTGGGAAGGGGAGGAACCTGGTCACAGCTGCTTTGAGAACTTCTTTGGTCTGGGGACATAGGGGACATGGGGAAGAAGGATGGCAGGGAGGGGACACGGGGGACTCTGGCCTTTGACAGGACATTTGTCAAAAGGCCACGTGCCCAGGTAGGGGATCAGATTTCTGTGGACTCAATGCGCTCGAGGCGGGAGGGCGTCCAGGCTTTCTTCTCCTCGCCGTGTTGGGGGGTGGGTGTGCTAGCACCCCCCGCTGCCCCACGCTCCCGAAGCCGCCGCTCCAGCTGCTGGTTGCGCTGGTACATCTCCACGTAACTCAGCTGCAGCTGCTTCTGGTACTCGATGACCTTCTCCTTCTCCTCCAGCCACACGCGGCGCTCCTCTGCGAAGCTGGCCCCCTGGCGCTCCCGGGCTCGCCGCTCGGCAGCCAGCTCGGCCTGCAGCCGCCCCACCTCCCGCCGCAGGGCCCGCGTCCCGCTATCCCCACCAGCATCCACCTCCCCGTCCAAGGACACCAGCGAGGCGGCGGCCGCCACCCCGGCCTGCCGGCGCATCTTGGCCTCGTCGCTCTCGCATGTGGCCAGGGCATCCTGGGGCTCCGCCGGGTCTACGGGCGTCAGAGCCGGCTTGAGGCAGGCCGCGGGCAGTTCGGCCTCACTCAGCTCCAGGCTGGCCTGCTTGCTGCCGAAGGAGTCCCTCAGACTGAGCAGCTGCTCCTCCTTCTCCCGCAGCGAAGCCCGGCCCTCCCGCAGCTGCGAGCGCAGCCCCACGATCTCACTCAGCTTCTGGGACACATCGGCCTGCGAGTCCTTCAGCTGCTGCTTCAGGAGGGAGATCTCCCCCGCCTTCTGGCACACCTGGGCAGGGGCAGGGGCGAAGAGGACCGGGGTCACAACAGAGCCCTACTGGCCATCACCCTTGCCCCTGCATCCAGCTCGAGGCACTGAGTGGCCCTTGACGCAGGGTTAGCTCATGGAACATGCAGCAATGACACAAAGGGCCCTCCTCCCTGGACTCAGGGCACACCTGGCTGGCTAATCTCACACAGCCCAGGGCCACTCCTATCCTCACGGACCCTCCTAATCACCTTTGTCCCCCTCCCCTTCATGACCCTTGAGACGTGGGCCACTGCTCTGGGTTTCTCCAGAGTGACAGACAGAAGGAAGGAGACTCAGGGGGAAAGCCCAAGCCCCCTGCCCGCACCTCCCACTTAGTTTCCTCCATCCGGGGCAGGAAGTCAGCCTGCTCCTTCTGGCAGGCGGCCACCTTGTCCTCAAGCTCTTCCCGCTGCCGCATCAGCCGAGCTGCCTCCTCCTGCAGCTGCTTCTTGTCCTGCTGCAGCCGCAGCACCTGCAGCTGTAGGCCCTGCTGGGCACGCTGGGCACGGCGGGCCACCTGCTGCAGCTTCCCGCTGCAGCCCTGGCGCAGCTCGGCCAGCTCTCGCTCCCACGCCTTCTGCCGCTCCTCCAGCACCTGGGCCACCGCTGCCTCGCTCTGCTCCAGGCTACGCCGCAGAGCTGCCACCTCCTGCTCCTTCTCCCACAGCCGCTCCTCTAGCTCCTGGATCAGAGCACTGGGCGAGGGTGGTGAGCAGGCCGCGAACGGCAGGCCTCCACCTCCTCCCTCCCCCGATCCCAGATGGCCCGGCCGCCCCATGGAGGAGGACGACCCACTCTTGCTGGAGGCCCGCCCACTGTCAGAGGTCCCCAGGTCCTGGTAGCCCGAACCACCACCGCTGCTGCCGCCGCTGCCACTACCATAGCTGGCAGTGCCAATGCGGTTGATGTGGCTGGTGGAGGCACTGAGGGGCGCCAGGTGCTGGCTATAGCTGGAGCTGTAGGTGGGCAGGCTCGTGAGTGAGTTCCGGCCTGAGTCTGAGAGGCCACCCCCACCCCCACCTGCTGGGGTCATGGTCCGAGACTTGTCCAGTCCACCCTTGAGACCACCAGGACCCTGTCGTCCCTCAGGAGTACCATTGGTCTGCGGGGGGCACAGGTTCTGCATGGAGTGGAAGTTCTTGGGTACAACAGGTTTGAAGGCCGAAGGCCTAACTAGCGGCTCTGAGCACTGAGTAAAAAAGCAAGCAAGAAGGAGTGGGCATCAGAATGGGGCCTTAGTCTTGGCTCCAGCCTCTTCCCTCTGGCCAAGATACGTTCAGCCTCATAATCCTGGAAGTCCCTCCCAGCTGGGTTTCCACCTCATGGCACCCAAAAGCCAAGTCTCTGCTCTGGAACCACCAGTTAGACTTGACCCCTAACATCCCACCCCAGGGCTCCCCAGCCCAACCTCAATTCCGGCCCCTACAACCCAGCCTCCAGGATCCACTATACCTTCCTCTCTGGATTTCGCTCCCCCCACCCCTCAGAAAAATGCCCTGGGTACTGACCTGGTCTAGTTTGCCAGAGGTGGCCAAGAGCTTAGGTGGATGGCTGGGCTCACGATACTGTGGTGGGGCCTTGTCACTGCCACCGCTGCTGCTACTGCCACCACTGCTGCCCACCACATTGCCGCAGACATCAGTGTGGTCACTGCCCCGCAGCTCGCCGTTGAGGTAGAGGGAGTTGGCGAGAGCCTTGTCTTCTGAGGGATAGCGGCTTGGCCTCTCCCTGCCGGCTCCACCCCCGCTGCTGCGTGAGCCAGGGAAACTGCCCTGGCTGCCTCCACCCCCTGTGCGGGTGCCCACACTCTTCATGGCGAACTCCTGGGCGTGGGCTACCCCACTGCCCACACTGCCCATGGCCAGGCGAGGGTCTGGGGGTCCGAGCTCAGAAGGCCGAGGGGCAAAGGCCAGGAGAGGATCCCGCCCTGGGTCAGCGCGCACAGGCAGTGTCTCCAGCTTCGCCATGACTAAGCCAGGGGGGACACTGTAGGCATAGGTGGAAGGCAAAGATGGGTCAGCCCCACCCCCACTCCCACCATCCCAGCCGAGTCAGCCTCAGCGCCACTTGCACCCTGCCCTTCTGTGCCCCCTTCCCTTCAGTGGGTACAAGAGTTCCCAGACACCCAGGATGAAGGAATGGGGCTGGGGTAAGTTACAGTGACAGCTTGGTAATGGGGCACCTGTGGCCCACCTGATGGAGCCCAAGGCACCATGCACATACCCTCCCAGTTTTGCTCAGTTCAACATTCCACTCCTCAGCTCCTGCCTCAACCTCACCTCCACCATGAGCCCCGATTCTTCACTGTAACCCCCAAAACTCAGGTTTTCTTCACCTTGGGTCTGGATGCCTATAACCCACCCTTGTGGGCTGGGGAGATGGGGTTGGAAGGGTACAACAATACTTGAGCTCAGTAGGGTACCTCAGAAACTAAGGGAAGGAGAGAACCCACCCCTCACCGAAACCTGTGAGCAGGGGTCCTTCCCGCCCTAACCTAGGGTGTCGCAGTCAAGGGCAGAAGTGGAGGCTCACTACCAGCGCAGGCTCCTCTCCTTGCCTTTCCACGGGGGTGGGTGGCCGACGGGTCCTCAAGCCTGGGACCCTCCGAGGCCTGGTCTGCAGGGGCCATGTGCCTCACTCTTGCAGTCGGGGCTCGGCCCGAAGCAGCTGTGCGACTTTGGACGGGCCGGCTGAGCCATCCTGGACTGCAGTGTCCTCCTCTGCGAAATGGGAGGAATGAAGGACCTACCTCGTGGGGCTGCCATGTGCCAGGCACCCCGAGGCGGCGGGCACGGGAAGATACTGGGGTCTCGGTGGGGGGTGGGCGGGAGGTGCCACCGGTGTGCGCCCCTGGGTCGCACGTGGGCACCACCTAGGGCTCGCCCCGCCCTCAGCGGACGGCCGGGGACCGTGGCCGTAGCGCGTTGCGAGGGGACCTTCCCGATGTCTTCCCAACGCGGCCTCACCAGAAGCCCCTTCCCCACGGCCGGTGCCTCCGCAGAAGCTTCGGCGGCAGTCTGAGGCCGGGGCGGGCGCCCGCAAGGTGCGGGCGCTGGCTGAGCCTCCCTCTGCTCCAGCGTGTCCCACAGGGGGGCGGGGGGAGGGGCGGGGCTTCCGCGCCCGGCGGCGCCCGCAGGGGATTCCGCGCCTCTGATCCCCTCCAAGAACTCACTGCCACCGGGAAGACTTCCTGGATTATTCCCTCTCCCCCACCTTCCCTTTGGACCTTGAACCGTGAAGTCCTCCGAGCCCTTCCGAGAGCGTGCGCCCCCCTTCCCCAAGGCCAGCCCACAAGAGCGGGGGGGCGGGGGGGAACGCAAGCACGGCGACAGGGCCTCGGGTTACCTGTGTTCAGGGAGGCCCTGCTTCCTGGTTCCTTTGTCTCAACACCGGGGAACACCTGCCCTAGAGATCTGCATAATCTAGCGGGGCAAAGGCACCAGGCAGTGTCTGCCGCGCATGTAGACCCTCGAATACGTCTGCCAGCGGTGGTAGGGGCACCCTTCAAGCTTTTGCCTTCTACTCCCATGAGAAACCAGGCAAGGATGGGACGCCTGGGTGGCTCAGGGGTTAAACCTGTCTGCCTTCGGCTGAGGGCGTGATCCTGGAGTCCCAGGATCGAGTCCCAGGATCGAGTCCCAGGATCGAGACCCAGGATCGAGTCCCACATCGGGCTTCCTGCATGGAGCCAGCTTCTCTCTCTGCCTATGTCCCTGTCTCTCTCATGAATAAATAAATAAAATTAAAAAGAGAGAGCGAGCGAGAGAGAGAGAGAAACCAGGCAAGGAGCCCTTCTTCTCTACCAAGGTGAAGGGGTTCAAGTGGCACCCCATGCCCCTTGAGTGCCCTCAGACTGTCTTCTACCCAGATGCCCATTCTGATGCCGAGTCCTTCCTATTAGGCCCCGGATCAGGGGAACCTGACAAAACTCTTGCCCTTCAGGAATCTTTTGGCCACCACACCTGGAATTACAGCCCTAAGTGGTTGGAAAGTTCACCACCAAGCCAGTCCTCACTGCCTTTGTAAAATTCCATTCCCTCAGCATCTGTCCATCCCCCTTCCAAGGGGTGGAGAACAGCACTTTACCACCTTCTTCCCTTGACCCAATCGTCCTCGAATGCAGGGCTGAGACTAGGGTGAGGCAAGCGAGGCAGGTGGTGCTGGCATTTCAGTGCAGTGTCAGCAAGTGCAGGACCCTAAGAGCCAGTACCTCCTTACCTCTGGTGCTCTAGTGCCTCTCAGGCCTCACTCCAGTCTCTGCTCTGCCTCTGCTCCCCACATTCTTGAGCCCAGCTACCCTGCAATTCAAAAATCCCCCTCTCACCCTAAGCAGGACCCTTTTCTCAGCATCCCTGGGTACAGCGTAGGGAGCAGCTGGGGACTAGGAGGATGAAGGCTGAGTGGCCTGAGGCTTGAAACCAGTGGGAAGGCCTGGGCAGGGTCTGGGAGGAAGAAGTGACAAAACACAAAGATGGGGTTCAGAAGTGAGGGCAAGGGAGGAGTCCCAGATGGGGAACCAGGGTGTGTGACTTCCTTAACAAAAGAGGGGGAGAATATCTGGGGAAAACAGATACTTTGGGAAAGACCAGACAGAGATCTCACTTATATACTGGAGCAGAAAGAGATTGGGGTGGTCAGCATTCAAGGGCAGTGTGGCTGGAGCCCAGCATCAAGCTAAGGTGGCAGATCCCCAAGAGCCTGGGGCAGTGTGGATGAAAGAAGCAGCCCAGAAGGTGGCCAGTCCTGCAGAACAAGCTGGGGGGCTTCAAGAATGTGGGAGCAACTCCCAGTAGATTTGGCAGGTGGAAACCTCACTGGTGTCTATGAGAGAATGGTTTCAGAAAAGTGGTGCATGGCAAAGCCAGACTACAAGAGTTGATGAGTCTGGAGAGAAAGATGGGATAGTATCCTCGTGAAAGAGAAGGCAGTGATTTAAAGTGGTTTGGGATCCAAAGGCTCTTTTTAAATTTTATATTAAGCATGGTAGAAACCTGAGTATGTTGCTCTGCTGAAGGAAGGCGCCAATAGTGAGATGAGAGATAGAGAGGCGAGGGGGCTCCACCAGAGATGTCTGGATGTGGGCAGGAGCAAACCTCAAGAGTGATTGTGTTGATCATTGAGAGTGACAGGGGATAGTGTTTGGGAGGATGCTTTATGATATGTAGGTCTGTACAAACATGCCGTACTACCTTCTCTGTGATCCAGGAAAAGAGGATCTGACCATAGGTTGAGGCTAGTTATATGGCACTCTGCCCCACTGTTTCCCTGGAATGTGTGTGGTCCCCAGACAAGTTCAATGCCCAGAGTCTTAGATGGAAATGAAGTGTTCCCAGGACTGTCTCCTGGGACCATCTCCTTCTCTACCTGGGGAATCCTTGACTGTCAACCCACAGCAGCTCTCCCTAGAGCCTCATTCCCCAAAGAGTCTCTTGCCATAATTGTAACCTGTCATGATAAACCCTATGCAAGTGTTCTCTGCCCCTTGCCTCTCCTGAGTTTGGGCTGCTGCAGCTTTCTCAAAACCCCAGCAGGGAGCTGGCAGGACAAAGAGGGGCATTTGTTTCCCTGATAGGCAGAACCTGACCCCAGGGGTTTGAGCTTCCTGGATGGGTTAGTCCTGAACTGGCTCACTGTAGCTGAGCATGGTCTGTATAGGCAGCCTCAAGGCATCAGCTCAATAACTGGGGATGACTGCCTGTTGCCCAACTCTGCTTCTATCTCTGTGCCATCAGCCTTCAGTGCCTGGGACTTTATGCATAGTACTGATGGTCACAAAGGGGTCAAATGAACTGTATGTGGGCTGTACATGAGGACATCTCTCCAATCCACTGTGACACTCCACTCCTCCCTATCTGTGTCCCTCTCAAAGCTAAAAACACTCTACCCTTCTCTTGTGGTCTCAGAGGCCCCTATACCAGCCCATCTGTCCCCTAAAGCTTTCAGTAGCCCCTCTTGCCAGCACCCTTGCTGGGGGCTTCTCACTGGCCTTTCCCCTCCTGCACTCCCTCCCACACCCAGCTGCTAAGGGACTCTTTCTAAAGGGCAAAGATGATCTTGTCTCTGCTCTGCCCAAATTCTTCCATGAGCAACACCAAGAACAGTCGAAGAGAGTTCTAGAGGCATCAGCTCAAGTGTAAAGCCCAGCTGAACTGATTAGGGGTGAATGCATGCCGGTTATTTCACCTCAGGTTCTCACACCTACCTTACAGGAATCTTAAGAAGTCAATGTATTATGGGTAAAAGGCCTGGCATTTCTCTCAATCTCCAGAACCAGAGCAGAGCTTGCAGCAGAGCCTCCAAGACATCTCCCGCTGCCCATCCTATTTCTCCTGACCCGAGATCCTTTCCACTCCACAGAAAATCTCTTCCCAGCTATGTCCACCCTGCATCCTTCAAGGACCAATCCAAATGCTGCCTCCCAGGACAGCATCCCCGATCGCCCCTGGGGAGCAGGGGCCTTGGAGCACTTGGCTCAGGCTACTCCAGGGAGATTGCACTCTGAGGCTTCCCCAGGGGCTGGCCTGGGGATGCTCCTGGGGCACAGATGGCAGAGTCCTGAGGGTCTCTGGGCCCTGACCCCGAGGAGATGCAGAGAGAATGCCATGGGAACGCTAGTTATGAGCAATGCAAAGAGGCAATGAATCCGGACAGGAAAATCAGGAAGGGCTTCTGGGAAGGACTGAGGGTGAATGGGGATTGGGGGCACTGTAGGGCTTTGGGGGTGCAGAGGTCTTCAGAACTTCTTGGTTGGGATGTGTGAGGAGAGATCCACCTTCCCTTGGTGTAAACGGGGGAAGAGAACCATCTCCTAAATTCTGGCTCTGGTGAAGCTGGTGTTTTAAGGACTGAGGGGGCTGACAGCGCCCCCCCCACCCCAGCACACACACGCGCGCACACACGAGCTTCCGCGCAGGGGAGTGGGGGTGTTCGCCATTCACCAGCAGTCCACGACCCGCAGCGCCAACAAGATAGAGACCCCGGCCACAGGCTGTCCCGAGGAGGTGCCCAAGGGTCTCTGTGGTGCAGGAAACCCCTCAAGCACCTTCCCTTGCTCCCTACCAGCGCGTGTGGCCCCGGGGGGCGGGGCGCAGAGGGAAGAGGTGACATAATCCCGGCCGCACCCCCTCCGGCCGCCACCTCCCCCCAGGCCTGGTGAAGCATCCATGACATCATCGGCCTTATCTCCACTCCCCTCCCCCGCCCCGGGACCCCAGCAGCGGGACGCGCCCCCTCCCCAGCTCCGGGTCCGGCAGGACGAACACCGCGGTGCAGCGGGCACGGCGACAGGTCGGAGCCGGGAGGGGTGCCGCGGTCGGCCGGCCTCACTTACTCGCTACCTCAGGGTCCAGTGCGGGGTCCTCGGCGCGGCCGCCACCGGCCCGGCTCGCTGGCGCAGCCCGAAGCCCGCCCGGCGGGGCGCGAGGCGCGGGCCCGGCTCCGCTCCGCGCCCCTCCCGCTCCCCGCCCGGGCCCCGCCCACCCGCGGCTGCGGCAAACGCGGGCCCGCCCCCCGGCCACGCCCCCCGGGGCCGCCAATCCCCAGGCTGGGGCGGGGCGCAGTGTCTTAACCCCTTTGTAGCTGCGCCCCGGTTCACGCGTGGGACCCCTCTATTTCACCTTCTCCAGGGCTCCGTAGGTCGGCCGGAGCCCCTCTGCTCGTCGCCGCTTACTCTCCCAAGCCCCTTGGGTTCGGCCCCCAGGCTCTAATCTCTAACAAATCCAGTGGGACCGCACCCTCCGCCTCTTCTTTGGCCATTGGGAGGAGCCCCTCCGGTTTGGGGAAGGGGCTCGCGATGCCGACCCCGAGCCTCATTCCTCTCCCGCTCCAGCTCTTCCGGACGCGGCCTCCCAGCGGACGCCGTGAGACTGCAAGTCTGCAAGGTGGGGGCGGGGCGAGCCCTCCCGTGGGTATCCGACACCGCGGAGCGAAGACCCGCGCGAGCGCGGGGACCGCAGGCAGGTGTGTTAGAGGCTTGGAGGGGCCGTGACTCAGTCTGGCAGTAAGGAGAGCCGGTCTGAAACTTGCTGCTTGCGGAGGCTCACTGTCCGGGAGGAAAAGGAAGGCGACGAAGGAAAGATGTACATATAACCCAGCAAGGTGTGAGTGCTTTCACCCCGTGCCCCACACCTGCACGAGACCCGGCCCCGACTCCCACGCTGCAACCGAGGGTGAGAGGAGGTGAGGTGAGGACTTCGTCCCTCACCCAGAGCACCAGTTTTGCACGCGCGTTCTTCATTCTGTACCGTCAATGCTCATTCCGCCCCGGTTGGCCCGGGAGGACTGCCGGGAGGAAGCCGGCTCGGGCTGGAGGTCTTAGCCTAGAATACCACGAATATTGCGGGGAAGCAAACCAGGCCTAGGGTTCAGCGTTAAAAAAAGCTGGAGGCACAAAGGGTCAGTCCTAAAAACTTCTGCGCCTCCACTCCAGCTGGGATTTAACCCATTGTATCATTGCTATAATTTGGTCATTGCTAATTTGTTTGGTCATCAGTCGTCCTATTTTATAGTATATATTTCTTGCTGTTTTCTGGATTTTTTCCATATTTGCTTTTATCTTCTATAGTAGTCTGCAAGATAGAAAGCCTGGCGGTTGCTTTTGAGTTTATAAAGTAAAAATAATTTTTATTTCACAAATCATTAAAGTAAATGACAACTCATTCATTTTTATATTCCATTTTATGTAACGAAATTTTTTTTTAAGATATTTTATTTATTTGTGATAGACATAGAGAGAGAGAGGCAAAGGCACTGGCAGAGGGAGAGACAGGCTCCATGCCAGGAGCCCGACAGGGGACCCGATCCCGGGGTCCCAGGATCACGCCCTCGGCCAAAGACAGGTGCTAAACCGCTGAGCCACCCAGGGATCCCTGTAACGAAAATTTTAATGTGCTTTTCTATCTCTAGGCCTGCTGCCCTCACACCTATTTTTATAGGATGATAGACCCAGTTTTGTTTACACTTTTTTTCAAGCCACAAAATCCTGTTTTTCAATCATTATCTTTGGCTTTTGCCAACTCTTTAATTGGTATCAATGTCACTGCCAGTTTTCTATGCTCTCATTTTTTTCTCATTCGGACCCATCTCTCATTTTACTGGTGATTTCAGGGAGGGCTCCTGAATGTTTTTTTCCTAGGCCTTTGCCCTAGTAAGAATGCCTTTTTACTGTCTTTACATACTAATACGTCTTTGTGGCTTGATAGTTTACAGAATTCTTGAGTGGTCTTTTCAGCTTACGAAAGTTTCTAACAAATTCTAATATGTTCCTGTCCATTCTGTGAACAGGGTTGATTTGGTGTTTTTTTCTCCCCTAAAATTATCACATTAGATCAATGTTGTCATTGAAATCTCTTCCTCCTTTTTCTCTGCATCTTGGGAGAGTATCTTATGTTTTTCTCCAACATCACAGATTTAATTTTCTTCAGAGTCAAGGGTACTCTTTGTTTTCTCCAATAAGATATTTAATTCTGCTTGTTTTATCTTCCTTTGATTTTAGCCAATTTCCACTCCACCTCTGTCTTGGTTTCACTTAATCTCTTTTTAGTTTTCTATTCCTATTTCATAGAGGATGTGGTTTAACATTTTGAGAATAGGAAAATAAGGGAATACCATAGCTGACTCTGTTCTAATGCATATGAAAGCCCTGATAAAGTGGACCATTTTCTGGGAAATAAAATTTAAAAAGTAAGAACGACGTTGAAAACATTATCTAAGAAATATATTCAAGAAAGGCTCTGGGCTCAGATGGTTTAATGGGAGAATTCTCTCAAACTTTCAGTGAACAGATAATCCTTACTCTGCAAATCGGTATTATAGCCCAGAAAAATTAGAAAGCTATTTCACTTTATGAAGCTACAATTCTCCTTATGCCAATTCCTAATAAAGATAGCATAAAAAAAGAAAACTGCAAACCAATCATACTTATCAATTCAGGGGATAAAATTACTACATACAACTCAAGGAAGTAAAGTTTTATTGTATGTGAAATTAGTCCATGATTTTGTTAAATGAGAAAAAAAAATCGTCATAATATATGGCAAAATTGAATTTAAGTATAATATTAACAATATTTTTTTGCCAAAAAGTCACTAAAAAATCAGTGCCCAAAAAGAACCCTCATAATGAACCAGGAACTGCTGAAATGAAGATTCAATATTTTGGCCTTGACATCTGGTAAAATCTGGAGTGCCTCAAATAGCTTAACTGAACATTGCCCTAGCCAAATAATCCTCCTTATCAAATCAACCAGGTGCAGTTTCTGCTTATCTCAGAGCAGGTTTCAGTTCTCTGCCAGCCTTCAGAATCATTCAAACAAGCCAATCACATTTCCTGCAGGAATAGCAGGCACACCTCACTCTCTTGCTGCTATAAAGCCTGTCCTCCACAGCTTCTGGTTGTTCACTACATTTCTGAGTGCAACACCTGGACGGTCCCAGGTGGCTTGTGGGGTCCTCCTTCCCAGAGCTATGAAAATATGTGACTAATAAACTGTCAGTCTCACCTGTCCAGGGTCAGGTGCTGTGTTTGGCCCTTCCCATAACCCTAGAGTGGGAAACTCTTCCTCACCAATGAGAAAGAGAAGGCCATTAAAACAAATCTATCATTTCAATAAAATGGGAGTAGGGGGAAGAGTCTATCAGACTGACAACTTAAAAAGTGATATCACATGTTGGTGAAGCTGTAGGGCAAAAGGAACTCACAGTATTTTTGAGAGTATAAATCAGTACAACCTTTCGGGAGGACAATATGTAAAAATGTGAAATGTGTATATCCCCAGACTTTGCAATTCCATTCTGGGAAGAAATGTCATCATGAGTAATATGACAGATGTTCAAAGGTAAGTCACTGCCATAATATGCCATGCTGACTGCCATGCTGACTGTAATAGAAAAATTTAAACCTAAATACATCAATCTATTAATGGAATATTGAGTAAATTAATCCGTGCATCCAGTGCAATGTAACAATAGCAATGTAAAATAATGGCAAAGGTGTCTATGTATTGACATAGAAAGATGACTACATTAAGTGAAAAACCAAGGAGCAGAATCATACGTATGCAAACTCTATTATTTTACTTATTTTTAAAATATTTATTTATTTAGGGGCACTTGGGTGGCTCAGTTGGTTAAGGATCTGCCTCTTGATTTCAGCTCAGCTCAGGATCTCAAGGTTGTAAGATTAAGCCCCATGTTGGGCTCAGTGCTCAGCACAGTCTTGCTTGTCCCTTTCCCTCTGCCAATCCCGACTTGCTTTCTGTCTCGCTCTCAAATAAAAAAATAAAATATTTTTAAAAATATTTATTTTATGGGACGCCTGGATGGCACAGTGGTTAAGCTTCTGCCTTCAGCTCAGGGAGTGATCCTGGAGTCTCAGGATCGAGTCCCATGTCAGGTTCCCTGCATGGAGTCTGCTTTTCCCTCTGCCTCTCTCTCTCTCTCTGTGTCTCTCATGAATAAATAAATATAATCTTTAAAAATTTATTTATTTATTTATTTATTTATTTATTTATTTATTTATTTATTTATGTAATCTTTACACCCAATGTGGGGCTCAAACTTGCAACCCTGAGATCCAAGTCACATGTTCTGACTGAGCCAGCCAGGCGCCCCATCTTCTTCTTTTTTTTTTTTTTTAATTTTTATTTATTTATGATAGTCACACAGAGAGAGAGAGAGAGGCAGAGACACAGGCAGAGGGAGAAGCAGGCTCCATGCACTGGGAGCTCGATGCGGGACTTGATCCCGGGTCTCCAGGATTGTGCCCTGGGCCAAAGGCAGGCACCAAACCGCTGCGCCACCCAGGGATCCCCCCATCTTCTATTATTTTAGTAAGAATATGTATATGCATAGAAAAGTGAAAAATGAACATCAAACTATTAATAGTGGCTACTTTGAGATGGTGGGATTGCAGGAAGGAGGGTGGAAGATTCTAGGCAGTTCTGTAATGTTTGCGTTTTTTTTTTCTTAGAGTTATTTATTTATTTATTTATTTATTTATTTATTTATTTATTTATTTATGATAGACATAGACAGAGAGAGAGAGAGGCAGAGACACAGGAGGAGGGAGAAGCAGGCTCCATGCCGGGAGCCTGACATGGGACTCGATCCCGGGACTCCAGAATCGCGCCCTGGGCCAAAGGCAGGCACCAAACTGCTGAGCCACCCAGGGATCCCCCTGTTTGCGTTTTTTTTACAACAAGCATGTATTACTTTGTAAAAAAAAAAAAAAAAAAAAAAAAAAAAAAATGAAGAGATAATGCAGTTTGCCTGGAAGAATAAACAGGTGAATAAGCTCTGAAAATGTAGAAAGAGCAAGCTATTAATATATTAAATATCTGCTCAAAAACCCCTGCCCAGTGGGAGTTTGCATTCTAGTGGGAGGAGACAGTAAAATATATAGTGGATTAGAAAGTGGCAAATACTAAAAGAAGTGGAGATTGTTGGGGGATCCAATTCTGAATGAGGTGGAAGGCCTCTGTAAGGAAGTAACATTCAAGTCAAAGACTTGGAGATGGGGGAGGAAGCCAAGTGTAAATGTGGAGGTTTCCTGGATGCAATCATGTTATCTATAATGAAATGAGCTCCTAGTCAGTATTTCCTTGTTGTTGTTGTTTTTTTTAAAGATCTTATTTATTTATTCATGATAGACACAGAGAGAGAGAGAGAGAGAGAGAGAGAGGCAGAGACACAGGCAGAGGGAGAAGCAGGCTCCATGCTAGGAGCCCGACGTGGGACCTGATCCTGGTTCTCCAGGATCCCGCCCTGGGCCAAAGGCAGGCACTAAACCGCTGAGCCACCCAGGGATCTCTATTTCCTTGTTTTTGTACAACTAAAGCTTCCAGTAGAAAAAGGTACTTAAACGTGATTTAATTAGGTTTTAGCAAGATCAATAACTACAAAAGGAATTAACATTGTTAAGGTTTGCCCTTTTATTATTATTTTTTTAAGATTTTATTTATTCATGAGAGACACAGAGAGGCAGAGATACAGGCAGAGGGAGAAGCAGGATCCCCGCCAGGAGCCTGATGTGGGACTCAATCCCAGAACCCCAGGATCAGGACCTGAGCCAAAGGCAGATGCTCAATCACTGAGCCACCCAGGTGCCTAAGGTTTACCCTTTTATTTTTATTTTTTAAAAAAGATTTTTATTATTTATTCCTGAGAGACACAGAGAGACAAGCAGAGACACAGGCAGAAGGAGAAGCAGGCTCCACACAGGAAGCCCGATGCAGGTATTGATCCTGGGACTCCAGGATCACGCCCTGGGCCGAAGGCAGGCGCTAAACCACTGAGCCACCCAGGCGTCCCAGGTTTACCCTTTTATTTTATTTTTCTTTTAAAGATTTTATTTATTTATTCATGAGAGACATAGAGAGAGAGATCGGCAGAGACACAGGCAGAGGGAGAAGCGGGCTCCATGCCGGGAGCCTGATGCGGAACGCGATCCCGGGACTCCAGGATCACGCCCTGGGCCAAAGGCAGGCGCTAAACTGCTGAGCCACCCAGGGATCCCCGGTTTACCCTTTTAAATGGCATTCTCCCTAGACTGTTTTACAGCTGAGTTCTACCCAATCTATGAAGAAATCATTCTAAATCACAGGAAAAGATGAAAAGCTCCCTAATTTATTTTATAAAGGTAGAATAATCTTAATATGAAAATCTGAAAAATAATATAAAAGAAGAAAATGGTGATTGATTAATCATGTCCTCCTCACTAACTTGTGTCTATGTAGACAGGATACTTTAAAATTCCATATCCCGGGGTGCCTGGGTGGCTCAGTAGGTTAGGCATCTGACTTTTGATTTGGGCTCAGGTCATGTCTCAGGGTTGTGCGATGGAGCTCCAAGTCCGGCTCAGCATGCAGTGGGGAGTCTGCTGAGATTCTCTCCCTCTCCCTCTGCCCTCAAACTTACAAGCTCTCTCTCAAATAAATCTTTTTATTTTATTATTTTTAAAGATTTTATTTATTTATTCATGAGAGACACTGAGAAAGAGGCAGAGACATAGGCAGATAGAGAAGCAGGCCCCATGCAGGGAGCCCAGTGTGGGACTCGATCCCGGGACTCCAGGATCACACCCTGAGCCAAAGGCAGACACTCAACTGCTGAGCCATCCAGGTGTCCTCTCAAATAAATCTTTAAAAAAAATTCCATATCCCATCTTAATACTCTGGTAAGCAGAATTAATGAACCCCCAAAGATATCCAAGTCCTAATCCCCTGAACCTGTAAACATGCTAGGTTACCTGGCAAAGGAGAATTAAGTTTGTAGATAGAATTAAGGTTTCTAATCAGCTAACCTTAAAATAGGGAGATTAGGAGTGCATGGCTGGCTCAGTTAGTACAGCGTGTGATCCTGATCTTGCGGTTGTAAGTTTGAGCCCCATGTTGGGTGTAGAGATTACTTAAAAATAAAAATCTTTATTAAAAAAAGAGATTATCCTGGATTATCTAGGTGGGCCCAATGTAATTATAGGATCCTTAAAAGTGGATGAGGGGGATGCCTGGGTGGCTCAGCAGTTTAGCACCTGCCTTCAGCCCACCATGTGATTCTGGAGTTTCGGGATTGAGTCCCACATCGGGCTCCCTGCATGGAGCCTGCTTCTCCCTCTGCCTGTGTCTCTGCCTCTCTCTCTCTCTCTCTGTGTCTCTCATGAATAAATAAATATTTTTTAGAAAAGTGGATGAGGAAGGCAGAAGTCGGGGTGAGGGACATGTAACTACAGAAGAACAGTTACAGATGCAAGGTAGCTAGCTAGCTTTACAAATGAAGGAAAAGGACCACAAGCCAAGGGATGTGGTTTGAAGATGGAGTAGAGCCTTCAGAAAGAAACAGTTCTATGTTGATTTCAGCCCAGTAAGACCCATGTTGGACTTGTACAGAACCAAGAGATAAATTTGTGCTGTTTTATGCCACTAAGTTTGTGGGTAATTTGTTACAGCAGTACTAGAAAACGAATGCAAAAGCATAATAGACACTCAACATTCATTTGTTGAATGATGAATGAAATTGCAAAAACCCTTGGGTCTACTGACAAATGGGTAAAAGAGAAATAAATCATTCACAGAATACAAATGTCCAACAAGCCATTCAATACATACCCAGCCCTGCTGATATTGAAAAGATGCAAAAGAAAACCTACCAATTAACAGACTATTATGATCCTTTAAGGTCCTACCCACCAAGTTATCCAGACTGGGACATGGGGCTTCTCTGGGATGACTGGGCAGTGACCTCCAAATGCCAAACAGGGGCGTGGTGGGGGGTTGGGTGGGGGCAGACAAGGCACTGTAATCCATGCTTAAGTTTGGATGTTTGTACTAAAGCTTTTTACAGTTGTGCTTGCTTTATGAAGAAATAAAAACCTCTGGAATTAGGCCCAAAATTCCTGGGCATGACTAGTAAAGGTCCTAGGAGTTATCCAGACCAATCTAAAACTGTAACTGAAACATTTATGATTCAAGTCTGCTGGGGTCTTTTACACTCGGTTTTATAAATTGATGAGCTGATGTTTATACACACACTCATGGGACCCTTGAAAAATAAAAGTTAAAGACAAAAATATTAAAAACTTATTAGACTATATTCTCCTTTTAACCACTCTTCTCTACTAATTGTACATTTTTCCCAATAGAACATGGTTTTTGCTTTTATATTCTCAAGGGTCTCTAACACTTTTCTTTTGTTTTCACATAATTGATGCTTTGTTTATATAATACTAACAAAGAAACTTCTTTGTATCTATATAGTATAAACCTTATTGCAAGACATTTAGAAATAAAGTATAAAAGAATATAAGCCACCACCCTACCACTATCTTTTTTTTTTTCACCCTACCACTATCTTAAGTGAGTTTTATGAACCCACATCTATTTGTGCAGCACGTTGTTCTTCCTAATGTCCTAAGCAGAATAGTAATGATTATTGCATCATGGAATTATGGTTATACCCAAATCGTTAATTAATTTTATGGAGAATGCAGACTCGAAGAATGTTCCCAGATTTAATTTTTGTAAAAGCTGGAGTACATTTGTTTAGCAGAAAGCCTTCTTTGTAAACTTTTTTTATGTTTCAGATGATATTATCGTAGACAAAATGAAACAGCTAGGTGAAACTTTTATTACCTGCCTTTGGGGTAAGTAATAAACTTCCTACCAAATTTCCCATGCGTCCTTCCCTTACCACTCGTCAACTTTTCCTCTCGAGTTACTACAATCCAGCAATGATGGATTATATGTTCAATAATTTCTCATCTATTCATATTTGTTACTATGGTCTATTTTGATATGAGGCAATATGCACAAGCTACAAAATACATAAAGACAGCTGCCAAAGTAGACATCAAGCCTGCGTCCACCCAGCTACACTGTTCTGTAAACTGTAGGGTTGAGCTCAACAGCAAAATGGCCTGACTTACCTCACTGATGAGAAATGGTCAAAAAGAGAAAAGAAACAAAGGAAATAAATCTGTTACTCAGTTACAATACAGTTGGAGCATTACTAGTTGTAGTTTTTGTATTACAATTATTACAGATGTGACATTAGGAATGTAAGTCAAGAAAGTTAAAATGAGGGACGCCTGGGTGGTTCAGTGGTTGAGCATCTATCTGCCTTTGACTCAGGGTGTGATCCTGGAGTCCCAGGATACAGTCCCACATTGGCCTTCCTGCATGGAGCCTGCTTCTCCCTCTGCCTATGTCTCTGCCCCTCTCTCTCTCACTGTGTCTCTCATGAATAAATAGATAAAATGTTAAAAAAAAAAAAGTTAAAATGAATTAATTAAAAACAGCTAGTAAGTCTAGCAGGTTATGTCCAAAAGGTTATATTTAAACAAGTTTAATGTTACAGTATTGGTATTTGATAGGTTCTCTTCTAAGGTTTGCCTTATGCATTTTGCCACAATGAGTAATCAAATAACATATAATAAGCCAAAAATTATGGTATCAGGGTAAACCAAGTAACAGTATTTTTCAGTGTCACCACTGTAGTCTAAATTGCTTTTGGTACAGCTGTGTGACTAGCAAGTTATATATGACACACAACTCTGCGCCCAGATATTGACCCTTGTTCCTGTCCTCAATGTAAAAGGAACAGGCTCCTTAGATCCCTATTATTCAAACTGTTGGCTGAGTTCTGTTAGTGGTTTATGAAATCAATGGAGTCACTATCAGTAGTGGTACAAAATAGAGAAGCAAACATCAACATGCATCAACCACAGCTTCAGTTCTCTCTATGCATGGGTATACAGACATGGACCAAGTCTTCAATGAAAAATGGATTTCTTACTAAGAGATACTGTCAAAAACACCGCCTTAGTGGAATAGTCATTTCCAATCTTGGGGCTGGGGCTTGGGACTGGAGATGTCTGGGGCAAGCACTCATGAAGGCTTGATGTGGTATGCTCTGATGTTATAATGAAGGTGTAGGGAGGGGGCTGATGGTATAATGATGATTTGTAGGATGATTGCAAAGAAGGGTTAAGAAATGAATTATTGATTCAAAACACTAAACACCCACCCCCCCTTCACCAAATACAACCCGTATTTCTGGGCTCAGCAATCTCTTCCTTTCCACCTTCTCTCTTCTTTGCCCCAGGCTTTCCTGTTCCTCCAGCCAACACTTCCTGTCCCCTCAGTGAATCCTAAGCCTTTACATTCTCATACCTGTCCTCCCCTCAGCCCAGAAGGCCTCTCCTTGTAAGCCACTGGTCCCTTTCATATATCAGTTTGGCAGTGCACTTGCTGGCTGGCTGGTTTCTTTTCTTTTTAATTTTTTTTTTTAATTTTTTTTTTAATTTTAATTTATTTATGATAGTCACAGAGAGAGAGAGAGGCGCAGAGACACAGGCAGAGGGAGAAGCAGGCTCCCTGCACCGGGAGCCTGATGTGGGATTCGATCCCGGGTCTACCAGGATCGCGCCCTGGGCCAAAGGCAGGCGCCAAACCACTGCGCCACCCAGGGATCCCTCTTTTTTTTTTTTTTTTAAAGATTTATTTATTTATTCAGAGAGAGCGAGAGAGAGGCAGAGACACAGGCAGAGACACAGGCAGAGGGAGAAGCAGGCTCCATGCAGGAAGCCCAACATGGGACTTGATCCCAGGTCTCCAGGATCACACCCCAGGCTGCAGGCGGCACTAAACCGCTGCGCCACCGGGGCTGCCCCTGGCTGGTTTCTCTATCAGATTAGTACCACTGCCCCATTCCCCACCTGTGGATGGGGTCATGTTTAGCATCCTGCCTCATACTCAACTTACAGATTGTTAGTTTTGCTTTTTTTTTTTTTTTAAGATTTTTTATTTATTCATGATAGAGAGAGACAGAGACAGAGACAGAGATGCAGGCAGAGGGAGAAGCAGGCTCCATACCAGAAGCCTGACATGGGACTTGATCCCGAGACTCCAGGATCATGCCCTGGGCCAAAGGCAGGCGCTGAACCGCTGAGCCACCCAGGGATCCCCTAGTTTTGCTTTTTTAAACCCACTTTGAATGTGTTGAATAATTTGTTAACAAAGATCCAACATGCATCCTACGCTGGTGCCAATGTGTAGCCTGGGGGTCACTCAATTGCCAGGTTAATGGGGAGGGGCTACTAGTGGCTTTACAGGCCCAGCTTTTTTAGCCTCTTTTCTGAAGCTTACCTAGAATCAGGATCATGAGGCCATCTAGGACTCACTGTGTTTATTTACTTTATTTTTTGTTTATTTACTTTTAAAAAATTTGAGAGAGAGAGAGAGTGGGAGGGGAAGAGGGAGAGGGAGAGATAATCTCAAGCAGACCCCATGCCAAGTGCAGGGCCCAACAAGGGGCTCAATCTCATGACCCTGAGATCATGACCTGAGCTGAAATCAAGAGTCAGATGTTCAACCAACTGCATCACCCAGAGACCCTTATTTATTTATTTATTTATTTATTTATTTAATTTTTAGGGCCTACAAATTGTCTTCTCCATGAATGGGAATGAAGAAAAGGACCACTCATTTTTTAGAAGGTAGAAATGCTGGCAACAGGGAAGACCAGATCAATAAGCTTATTAGAAGGATGAAGTAAAGCATCTACTGCTTTTATTTTTGTAATCTGGTCAATTAATAAATGGCTACTTTCATTCTTTTTTTTTTTTTAAGATTTTATTTATTCATGAGAGAGAGAGAGAGGCAGAGACACAGGCAGAGAGAGAAGCAGGCTCCATGCACCGGGAGCCTGACGTGGGATTCGATCCTGGGTCTCCAGGATCACGCCCTGGGCCGAAGGTAAGCGCCAAACTGCTGCGCCACCCAGGGATCCCTAAATGGCTACTTTCAAACTGAAAAAAAAAAATATTTTTAAGTAATCTCTATACTCAACATGGGGCTCAAACTCACAACCCCAAGACTGAGAGTCACACACTCCAAACTGAGCCAGCCAGGCCCCCTCACTGTGTTTAAGCTTTTAGTTATGAGAAACTTTTTTTTTTTTAAAGATTTTATTTTTTTTTTATTTTTATTTTTTTTTAAATGTTTTTTTTTTAATTTTTATTTATTTATGATAGTCACAGAGAGAGAGAGAGAGACAGAGACATAGGCAGAGGGAGAAGCAGGCTCCACGTACCGGGAGCCCGACGTGGGATTCGATCCCGCGTCTCCAGGATTGCGCCCTGGGCCAAAGACAGGCGCTAAACCGCTGCGCCACCCAGGGATCCCTAAAGATTTTATTTACTTATTCATGAGAAACAGAGGGAGAGAGAGTCAGAGACACAGGCAGAGGGAGAAGCAGGATCCTCCACGCAGGGAGCCCGACGTGGGACTCGATCCCAGGACTCCAAGATCACGCCCACAGCTGAAGGCAGACGCTCAACCAGTGAGCCACCCAGGCATCCCTATGAGAAACTTTCAATATAAAAATAAAGGAGGATAACTTCCATGTACTCAGTTTTTATAATTTTTCAACTCATGGCCAATCTTATAACCACTTTTGAAATGACAAGTTGTATTCTGTGGCTTCCTAACCATGGGTAATCAGTATTAGGCCTTGAAGGTCCATAAAAAAGAGAAGTTGTAGGGTGCCTGGCTGGCTCAGTCAGTTAAGCATCTGCCTATGGCTCAGGTCTTGATCTCAGAGTCCTGGGAGTGAGCCCCACATCAAGTTCCCTGCTCAGCAGGAGTCTGCTTTTCCCTCTCTCTCTGTCCCTCCTTCCCGCTTGTGCTTGAGTTCACTGTCTCAAATAAATAAAATCTTAGAAAGAAAAGAGAAAAATTAAGAAAGAAAGAAAGAAAGAAAGAAAGAAAGAAAGAAAGAAAGAAAGAAAGAAAGAAAAAAGAAAAGAAAAAGAGAAAGAAGAAAGAAAGAAAAAGAAAGAAAGAAAGAAAGAAAAAGAAAGAAAGAAAGAAAGAGAAAGAAAGAAAGAAAGAAAGAAAGAAAGAAAGAAAGAAAGAAAGAAAAGAAAGAAAGAAAGAAAGAAAGAAAAAGAAAGAAAGAAAGAGAAAGAAAGAAAGAAAGAGAAAGAAAGAAAGAAAGAGAAAGAAAGAAAGAAAGAAAGAAAG
The DNA here is from genome assembly GCF_003254725.2 of Canis lupus dingo. Taxonomy (NCBI): domain Eukaryota; kingdom Metazoa; phylum Chordata; class Mammalia; order Carnivora; family Canidae; genus Canis; species Canis lupus. The sequence goes on along the minus strand of NC_064266.1, from coordinate 18,243,513 downwards.
AAAGAAAGAAAGAAAGAAAGAAAGAAAGAAAGAAAGAAAAAGAAAGAAAGAAAGAAAGAAAGAAAGAAAGAGGTTGTGATAGAACAAAACTGAACTGGGCTGGACTCTACTGGGAGCAAGTGGTATCAAACCAGGCCTGTTGAGCTGGCCCATAAAGACAGGCACCTAGAACAAGCAAATGAGCATTTTGTATATTGGGAGCTCCAAAACCAGAATTAACCCAATGAGTTGGAAACAGTCAAGTGTTTCTTATGGTGACGGTGGGGGGTAGGGGGTAGGGGGTGGGGGGATGCTAACCATGAAAAAGGGGCCACACTACTAAAGGACTCAGGGTCACAGTCAATGTAAAGTCCTGGGTCCCTGCTTCTGAATCACCATCCATCATATATACATCCCTCAGCCACCTGACATATATACATCCTCAGCCACCTGAGATAATCACCCTGAGGCTCCAGTACCCTCAGGAAGAGGGTTTATTTCAAAACAGAGCTGGTGAATTAGCAAATGTAAATCCGTGGTATTGAGAGGTTTATAATCAACTTCAATATTACACATACAGATCAATAATGTCATTGTTACTACTACTAGATGTATCTGGTCTACTTTTTGAGATGTGAAAGTTATTTAAAGTAATTCCATCATTAATTTGGGAACTTTATTTATTTTTTAATTTGGAAACTTTAAATGCTGAGAAATATTTAAGTAATAACTGTTTAAATTAAGCTTGAAAAATTACAAGTGGTTAAACCCAAAAGTTTTCATTTATTGAGAATAATATATACAAACTTAGAAAAATGTTAATCACTATTTCAAGAACTGCTTATTTGAGAAATTTATTAGATTAGTGGACAGATCACTAAAAAATGCACAAGGGTCATAGGTTCCCCCTCACCCCCACCATGCCCTTGGGATACAAAGGGTTTTAGAATGCTTCCAGGACATGAGAAAGGGATGTGCCTTTTCCTCCCTTCTGGCCTGTGGAATGAGGAGGTGGGAGTGCTACAGTCCTCCTGCCACTGGAGGTGGCAGTGGCTGAGGACAACGGAAGGAGGAGACCTGGATCTGCTGTCTTGTTTTGGGAGAATCCCTTTCCAGTGGGGATTTTAATTACTTGTAACTTGATGGCCTGTCTCTCCACTCCACCCCCACTGCCTTCTCAACTTAGGCACACACTGGAATCTCCGACTGATGCCTCCTGGGTCTTACCCCCCAAGATTCTGATTCCACTGGTCTAGGATGCAGCCTGGCATGAGACTGTTGACAATTTGACAATTCCCCAGGGGCTTCTCACCACCTCTCAGGGGCTTCTAATGAGCAACCAGGGTTGAGAAACATCACTTAAACTGTAAGCCTTCTTTTCCCTTTATAATTTTGTTTCTTTCTCATACTATCAGTACCTTTACCTGTTTCTTCCCTCTCCTACTGGATTATGGGCTCCCAGATGGCTTTCCAAACAATGCACGTGGCTCTTTCCAGCTCCAGGTGACTCCAAATGCCTGTTGCTGACAGAAGCAGCAGTCATGTCTCACTTGGAATTTTAAGTACTATAGTTAGTGTCTATAGCACCAAGTAAATCAAAATCATCCTTGATAACACTCAGGAAGGCTCTACCCTACAGCCTGATGTCCTGTCTCCATCACCATCTATAGGTAGTGTCTTCCACGGTGGGAACAGAAAGCTGCCTCCCCTACCAGGCATCAGAAGTGGGTGGTTTATGTTTAAGGGGTACCTTGTAGAAAAATACACATTTAAACTCATGCCTCACCCTCAGCACAGCAGGATGCTCACACCACCAAGAGCCCACAGGAACTAGAGTGACTGACCCTACAGGAGTTACACATCTCCCATCTCATACCCACTCCTGAGCATATGGTCCTTACATCCACCAGTGGGTGGAATCACCCGCACCGTTTAAACTTTCTGTCCAGGATGGAGAGCTAAATTCACGTGATGGACCATAGGAAGTGCATCTCTCTACTGCAGAATTCAGCTCAAGCAGGTTCCTCGCTTCCTTCCACCTGCCCAGCCTCTGTCCCTCCCTGACCACCCCTCTCTCCTTCTCAAAGATGCTTAGGACTCTACCTTGGCACTTCCCTCTCCTCTTTAAGGGCTCTCAGCCCTCTGTGGGGCTCCTAAAACCATCCATATAAACAAAAGTGAGACCTCCCTTGCCAGTTAGGGGAGATGTCCTAAGGTTTGCTCTGGGACATGGGTAAGGAAGAGAAAGAATTCATCTTTGTAGGATACAAAGAAACACAGTAAACACTCAATATTCTTTTTAAATAAATGAACACATAAGAATGGAACTTTCATCTGCTTCCACAGGGCTTCTCCCACCCATCCCCCAGAAATATTCTGAGCACTAGACTTTAGTTGATCATCTGGGATCCCAGGCCAGGTCTTCTGTCACACCAAGCCACACCAAGCTCAGCAATGCTCACAGGGCTTTAATCTAGAACTGCCTGGCCACATTCCATCTCTCCCCCAGGGTGGTGGGGAGGGATCAAGATGTATGGCCAGGTAGGCTGTGCTAGCTCCCAGTCCAAAAGGGAAGGGCTAGATCAGGCGGGGGACTGGAGAGAAGGCTCCTGGCCCCAGGAGATGAGGGAGTTGCTGGCCTGGGCAAGCTCAGTGATGGACACCCGGCCCCGCTGTCGGATGAAGTTAGCCACAGCAGCCAGTTCCTCGGGAGTTATGTAGATGAACTTGCCCCGGTCGTCAATCACACCTGTGGGGACAGGATGGTTGTAGAGCTGAGCCCTCTAGGGCCCTCTCCCCCTACTACCAGAAAATGCCCACCCAGCCACCTCTTCACAACTGGCTCAGAGCTCTCCAGGCCTGTGTACCTGCCTAGTCTCTCCTGGCAACATCCAATCCTGGCTTTTGTGAGTCAAATCAGGCTTCCTTGCCTGTCCCTGTTACCCTGAGCCACTCTCAGGCCTGGGCAAGTCCCTCTGTTCAGTGCCCCTCCTGCACACCACCTCCTGACCCAGGGCTGGGAGAGGGGTCATCCTGCCTCTGCAACAAATCCCTGCAGGCCCTCTGTGACAAGACACTCCCCAAGGCCAGGGCCTATAGTGACTGCTTCTCATCCCCTCACCTGTCAGAGTCCCCTCAGCCAGCAGATCCTGGATGCGGTTTATGGTATCCTATGAGAAGAACAAGTCTCAGAGCAGAGATGGGCACTACCATCCCAGTAGACAACTACACTTTCCCTCCCACCACCGCCAACTCTCCTCTCCTCTTCACGGCCACCCACAATGTGACTGTGTGCTTCTGCAGAAGGGCTCAGAGGACACAGGGCTCTGATCCCAGGGCACTGGAGGACCTCTGAGAGAAGCTTTCTTCAAGGCAGGAGAGGAGTGGTGGGGACATTTGGCCGTGAAGGCTGGCACAGCCTGTTTGCAAGGGAGTTGTCAAGGTAACTGGGTCTGGGCTGCCTCGGTGACAGGGGCTGCTGGAGTGATGGGAGTTTGGGCTTTTTTCTTTCCTCTGTCTAGTAGAAAGACAAGATTCCTGAGGTGCCAAAAACTACCTATAGTCTACTCTTGTTTGAAGGCAGTAAGACTCTATCTTTGGGACGCCTGGGTGGCTCAGTGGTTGAGCATCTGCCTTCAGCTCAGGGCATGACCCTGGAGTACTGGGATCGAGTCCCACATCAGGCTTTCTGCATGGAGCCTGCTTTTCCTTCTGCCTGTGTCTCTGCCCCGCCCTCCCACCTGGGCCGCCCCTCTCTTTTATGAATAAATAAAATCTAAAAAAAAAAAAAAAAAGACTCCATCTTTAAGGCAGTCCCCCTCTGACAGCTGTACAGACCCCCTGGCCACATTCCACAGAGGAGGCCACCTTCAAGTACTTACCTGCGTCCGCAGGCCCACCTGGGAAGCCAGGTCTTCCAAGAGCACGACCTTGGACTGCTGCGAAGGGGAGAAAGGGGGACCTTGGGCAAAGGCTCTCCGCATGGGAGCCCTCTAAGGTTGGCACACCGACCTGCTCTGCTCTGGGTGGATGGCTAAGCAGGATACGTGCTCCCAAGGGAGAACCTCGTTCCCTTCATACACTATTCACATGTTCTCCCAGCTGCCTGGACACAGATACACACACTCTCATGAACTCTCGTGTCCCTAATTACTGGGAAGGATGTGCCCAAACCACCACCTGCCCCAAGTAGTCATGTCCTGGCCTAGAGACTACCCTGGGACCGATATGCATGGAGAGCTAAAGCACAGCTGCTACCTTCCTCCTCTGCAGCCAGCCGTATCATTTTATCATGAATGGCTGCAAGGGGAAGCGCCACAGAGATGAAAGGAAGGGCTGACAATTGCCAAAAGCTTATTAAAAAACTGTCACTAGGGCCTATGTTTGCTGAAGGTCTGCTAGGACAAGGAGCAGAGAAGGTGTGGGGGGTACGGTGGTCCACAAGACACAGTTCCTGCCCTTGACCTCACAGCCAGCGCAGAAGACAGACGAGAATATGGACAAGAAGAGAGCAGATGGGAAGCCCTGACGAGCCAGGGTCTTGGTGGGAACAGTATAGCTCATTCGTGTCTCACCTTTGTTCACTGCCCTCTCTGCCTAGAGATCCCCACAAGCCTGACATGCCACACTGTGCACCATCCTCTTCAGGCTGTTGAGGTACTGCATCTACCCGTAAGATAACTATCACTAAATCTGCTCAGTGCTTCCCTCACACTCTCAGTAGAAACTTTGGTTCCTAGTTGGGTGGGTTGGGACAGGAGGGGAGTTGGGGTGTGGCCGAGGGTCCACTGCCGGGTCCTACCCATGCATCTGCCCTGCCTCCCCCCACACAGACGGCATGTGACTTGAGAGAAGGCGGTCTGTTGCGTTTCTAGGAATCTTCCACAGCAAATGAGCTGGGGGAGGAGTGACATGGTGACACCTCCTCAGCTGCAGATGGCATGTGACTCTTCAAAATGCCAAAATGAATGTGCAAGCAGGGAGGTAAGTGAGTCGCAGTTGGGCCAAGAGGTGGCAAGCACAAGGTGACCTGGCCAGCTGGCCTCTACCTACCAAGCAGGGAGCAAACACTGGGGTCTTAGGACAGCTCAGAATGCAGAGTCACCCCAGGTGTCCCTGAAGACCTGGCCTGGGGGAGCTGCTGGGCCAAAAGTGTGCTTGGAAAAACAAACCAACCCACTCAGCTCTGCTCAGAAAAAAAGAGGGAATCAACAAGAACAAGTCATGCCTACGCTGCACATAAACTCTGCTTGGCACAAAAACATGCCTCTAGTTCTAAAATCCTAGGATTACAGGGCCCATTCCCCTGGACCCTGGAAGAAGGCAGGTGGGCTGAATTCTGAAGTCTTCCTTCTCCATGTAGACAGCAACTCTAGAAGGACCAGTCTGCACAGGCTGGAAAGACCTCTATGGTCCAGAAGAGTCTGGAGAACCCCCAGAAAAGGACCTCTCCAGAGAGCCTCTGAAAGCAAGGGCTGGAACTGCCCCTAGGGCCTTTACTCAAATGTCTGTAGAGAAGAGGGGAGATGAAACTGGTGGAGGAGACCTTCCTGGAGGAAGACTCAAGGCTGGGCTGGTCGCTGCCCGCTGGGGAGGGGGGGATGGGGAGTTCCAAACAGCAGCAGGAGAGTGAGAGAGAGAGAGATCTTGCCAGCCCTGAGGGTGCCAGGGTGGAGAATGGGCTGCCTCCCTCCCAGGAATACCACTGGGCCCCCAGGCGGTGAGCCCCGCCCCTCACCGCTGGGAGGAGTTCGAATTCTGCTCCATTTGGAAGAGGCAGGGGGAGGATTATGCAAGGCCTGGCTCCTTGGCACCCCCTAGGAGCACCCCCACTGCCGCCCCCACTCCCTCTGCACGCCTTCCCTCAGCCGCCTCTGCACCTCTGAGCTGCACTTGGAAACCTCTCCCCTCTCGCATCCTTCGTGGGAGAGAAGTTGCTTAGCAGCATAGCAGAGCAGGACGTGCTTATGCAACCTGGAGCAGTATCCAGTGTGGCTACAGGCAGAGGGGGACACACGTGCTGCCCCGCCCTAGATTCCAAAGGAAACATCATCCTGTTTCCCTGAAGACCCAAGTCTCTGGTCAGGAACACGTGGCAGGGGATGCTTGTTTCAACTCAGTAGAGCCTCAGTGTGACAGAAGTGACAGAAAACACATATGAAGAAACTTGAAAACAGTGACTCACAGAGCGTGGGGTCTGAGAAGCAGGAAGACTGTCAAACCCTAAATGTGAGAAGAGACTGGGGGCTCAGGCCTCCCACACAGACCGGGTCCCTCTTCACTGTCAAAAAAGAAAGGGCTCTTTTGCCCAGGACCGGGCAGGGCAGCTTAGATTCTCAGGTCCCCTGCCCTCTCCTGCATGAGCTTCAGCAAGCCGCCTAGAACCCTGCCTTGGGTCCACTTAGTCCCCCAGCCCCTGAAAGTGCACGCATGCGTGCACTCTCACACACCCTACACCCTATACATAACATGCATGCGTGAGGCAGGGAGCGGATGCCCAAGCTCTGTCCTGCAGCTTCTTACCTTAATGTAGTTGATGAATTCAGTCAGGAAGCTGTTGGACTAGAGGAGTAGAGAAATCAGGGTGAGTGTCGCCTTTTAGGGGCCACAGGGGTCTATGCCTACCCACCTGCTTGCCACCTGCGTGAGCAGAGCTCCCCATAGTGAGAGATTTGGAGGCATGGCCTCTCCTGAGGACGAGGCCTTTGGCCACTAGAGCCTGCTGAGCCTGCTGCCTACCCACCTCTCAATGCCTGACAAGGGTGGCAGGCAAGGAACAATTGGGTATCTGGGATGTGGTGGCAGGCTTGGTGGGCACAGGGATGGGCTTCCCAGGGGCAGCGGGCCCACCTGTTCTTCAGTCATGGTGTCGCCCACACCTTCCTCCTCCACCACGAAGGCTTCTTTCAGTTTCAGGTACTCTTCATGCTCTCGCTGGGCCTGCTCCTCCCGGGCCTTCCTCTCTTCCTCCTCCTGTGGACAAGAGTTGGGTACTTTGGGGCGGGTGACCACTCCATCCGTGTTCTGGGCTGTGCTGCCCCCACAGGGCACCAGGGCATACAACCTGGCCTTTTCTCAGGAACACAGTTCCTTCAGGACATTTTTCCTTCAATCCCAAGCTGAGCTGCAGGCAGAGGCCCTTGTTTTCATCAGTTCCATCACCTCCCAGATGCATGCTGTTCAGCCCCCTCACCTTTAAAATTCTGCCAATGACTTCAATCCACAGTATCTTGCTATCACCTTCCTTCCTCCTCTTCCTGTCTGTCTCATCTAAACTTCGTGGACACTCAGGCTACATTTCCTCATCATCCATTCACCCTACCTGCGCACTCCAGTGGCTTCTGATACTCAATTCTGCCCAAACAAGTGCTACAGTCTCACCCAGGCCCTCCATCCCACCAAATCCAGTGGGACAACTGTGCCTCATCACCCTGTTGTCTCGGTGCTGCTGAGAGAGCCAATCATTTCCTCTTCCTTCACTTGGCTGGGACACCCACCCTCTTGGATTTCCTCTTGCTCCTTGGGCCATTCTCCCCACCTCCTCCATTACTCAGTCCCTCCTCCATCCTTCTTCCTCAGGCCACCCGGCATGCATCACACAACCATCTCCTTGCCCGTGACCGCCACAGTGGTACCCCTGCCCAAATCTCTCCTTCCATGTGACACACCCACTGGGCCACCTCACAGGCACCTCAAATTGAGTATGTCCAGAAAGATTTTGTGATCTACTCCCCACATGTCCGGTGTTCCTCATGGGTCCCTGGCTCAGTGAGTCACACAGCCATCTGGCTAGCTGGTCAGAAATAAAGTCCTATCTACCACTTCTGCCTTCAACTTCCGAAAAACTTCTCAGTCCATCCATGTCACTCCACCACCACCACCACCACCACCAGAGCTTCTCTCCAAGTCATCCTATTTTCCAGAGTTCTCAAAAAGATTTTTTTAAACCATGTAGCTAAAGCTGGGACAGAGAATATACAAAATAAGCCTGGAGCATCTTGGCAGTGCCAAAAAGTAAGAAAAGTACTCAGAAAACAAAACAGGTTACATCAAAGGTACACGGGGCCCAGCTGCAAGAGCTCCTGATGACCTACATAGTAAAGATAGTACCTGACTGCAACATAAAATAAATATCCATGAGTCCATGTAGATAAAAACAATTAAATTTAAACGCAGGGCAGCCCAGGTGGCTCAGCGGTTTAGCGCCGCTTCAGCTCAGGACGTGATCCTGGAGATCCAGGATCGAGTCCCATGTTGGGCTCCCTGCATGGAGCCTGCTTCTGTCTCTGCCTCTCTGTCTGTCACGAATAAATAAAATCTTAAAAAAAAAAAAATTTTATACGCAGAGTAGAAAAGGTAAATCTTCCATACAAAGCAATTCATACTCATCTCTCAAGGAGGCGGAGAATAACTCCCCATTCCATTAAGTGTGGGCTATGTACAATAACTGTTCCTGTTTCCGAAGAAGTACAGAAAGGAGGGAGTAACATTATAGCGGAGAAATCTGGCAAGTAAAACCTGAGCCAAGCAATCAAGGTCGACATCAGTAATGACAAGTCGACAACACATAACCTTCACATGCTGTGTTGAGAATGGCACTTCACCTGTGATCTTCTGAAAAATCCACAACCCCAGTCTAACCATGAGGAAAAAAAAATCAACTGAATGCAAACTGAGAAATATTCTACAAAATACTTCTCAGTACCCAATACTCCTCAACACTATCAAGATCATTAAAAGCAAGGAAAATCTGAGAAAATGTCATAACCTGAAGGAGTCTAAAGAGACGCAGTAACTAAGTGTAACATGCTATCCTGGATGTGACTGTGGAGAACTCTGACATTTATGGTCCATCAGACAGGATCAATGTTCAGAAAGGCAGGGATGCCTAGATGGCTCAGTGGTTAAGCATCTGCCTTCAGCTTAGGGTGTGATCCTGGAGTCCTGGGATCGAGTCCCACATTGGGCTCCCTGCATGGAGTCTGCTTCTCCCTCTGCCTAGGTCTCTGCCTCTGTGTCTCTCATGAATAAATAAAATCTTAAGAAGAAAATGTTCAGAAAGGTAAAAAACCTTCTCCACTGGGGCACCTAGGTGGCTCAGTGGTTGAGTGTCTGTCTGCCTTTGGCTAGCTCGTGATCCTGGGGTCCTGGGATCAAGTCCTACATCAGGATCCCCACAGGGAGTCTGCTTCTCCCCCTGCTTATGTCTCCGCCTCTCTCTTTGTGTGTCTTATAAACAAATAAGATCTTAAAAAACAAAAACAAAAAAAAACAACCCTCTCCACTAAGGCCTCCTCTCTGCTGTGCTCTGGCCCATCTGCTAGTGCACCCAAAGCCAGGCTCTCTGCCATCCAGGGCCAGTGAGAGGCCAAAGGCACCAGCGAGGTCTTCCTAACTGGGGCAGCCCTGTTTACACGTCACACCTCTGTGATGTTCTGATGTGGGCATCGGTTCTCAGAAAGAAAGAAGGAAGTATCCAACAAACAAATGCTCATTAACCACCTCTACCTTCTCTGGGCATCTATCTCCTCCATGCCAGACCCTGAACAGGACCCAGCTCAGGCAGGACCCACCAGCTCTTACGATGACCTTTAACAATTTTAAGTCTTTTAGGTTCCAGATTCCACTCCCCTCTCTGATCCCTCTCCGACCCTTCTCCTTCTTCCTTATCTTGTTTCAGCCACTCCAACCATCTCAATTTTCTTTCATTGCTCTGGGCATGTTCAATAAATCACATACACAAAAGTTCCCACCTCACACTTTGCTTTTCAGCAGTTTTACACAGGTTGTGTTTAGAATCCAGGAACCAAATAAACCAGAGCCTGTTCCTGAACCCAGGATGAGTCTGTGGCCCATCTTCTAGGTTAGAGGTGTGAGGAACTGCATGAGAAGCAAGGCTGTCTGGGCAGGGGTCAGAAGTCAGGAGGGAAGGGTCGGCTCACCTTTTGTTCCTCCTCCAGACGAAGCCGCTCCTCCTCTTTCTTCCACTCTGCCTCACGCTGGGACTCAAGGCGTTTCCGCTCCTCACGCTCAGCCTCCTCTGCCTGGAAAGAGGCCTCCATTGGGAGCACATCCCCATCCCCAGCTAGAGCTTTCCAACCTCACAAACAGGCCACAGCAGGCAATGACTGGGTCAGACCACTGACCAAGGCTGTAGGAGACAGTCAGGCAAGCAGCATGCAAAGAGCCCAAGAGGAGGGCCTGACACAGGGAACAAAGGAAGGCAGGACCCTTTCCCATTTCCCAGAGCTGCACCCCAACCCTTCTACTTGCCTCACGCTGGGCTTTTCGCGCCTGTTTCTCCTCTAGTTTCCGTAGTTTCTTAGCTCCGATTTTCCCTGACAGGTGACTTTCCACCGGCTTCTCAATACTTTCTTCCTCCTGGGCTGCATACAGTCCAAAAAAGGCATTTCAGGTCCTGGAGAGGGCTGATGATGATGGGTTCATCCCCTGCCTCATCCCTCTCCATATGGTGGCAAATCCCTTCTCCCATCTGTAAATATCACTAGCCCAGCTCTGTCCTCCAAAGACATCTACCATGAATGCAGAAATTAACACTCTGAGTGTGTGTATGTGAGAGTGTATAAGGAGTGTGTATGTGTTGAGGGTAGAGGATTAGGTGGGAGAATGGTGAGGGAATTATGGGGCAAGGGAACAGATAGTAACTTTGGATGCTGCATAGCCACAAAAAGGGAGGTGTCAGGTTCCAATATCTGAGTGTCTGAAAATCACAGGCAGGGATGTTTGGGCTTGCAGAGTTCTCTGGTTTGTCTCTGAGCCAAACCTCCAGGGAAGGCTGGCCTCATGGGGAAATGTATCCCTGCCTCATATCTGAATCTGTCCTCACTGCAGTCAGGAACTGCAGTGGGCTCTGGCCTCAGCCCCTGGCCAAAAAGACAGCTCCAACCCCAAGACTACCTAAAATTAGGGTCAGCTAAAAGTTAAAGACCTGTTGGGGCACCTGGGTGGCTCAGCTGGTTAAGCACCCACTCCTAATTTTGGCTCAGGTCATGATCTCAAGAACCCCTTAGCCCTTCCAGCTTGTAGAGTTTGCTTGAGATACTTTCCCCCTCCCCTTTCCCTCACTCCTGCCCCTGCATGGGCTCTCACCAGGCATGTGCGCACGCACACTCTCTCTCTTTCAAATAAGTAAGTAAGTAAATAAATAAATAAATGGGGCCCAGGTGGCTCAGTTGGTTAAGTACCTGCCTTCGGAGCAGATGTGATCCCAGAGTCCCAGGACTGAACCTCACATAGGAGCCCTTGCTCAGCAGGGGATCTGCTTCTCCCTCTCCCCTTTTCCACTTGTGTTTTTTTTCTCTCTCCCAAATAAAAAAATAAAATCTTCAAAACAAAACTTATTGATGATCGAGCAGCAGAAATGTCTGATCCCAAGTCTAAGACAAGAGGGATGGCACTACAGTGCCTCCTTTTTGAGCCAAAGGGGCTAATTCCCAAAAGTAGAAGGGTAAAAGGCCCAAATGCCCCTTCCTCAGGCTCAAACCAAGAGAAGATATATTTTTGCCCCACAATCCCAGGGGCTCTGTTGGTCTGCCAGGAATATGGAAGCTATGTCAACAATATGTCTCTATCTCCAAATTCTTTCTCTAGGGTTACACGTGACCTCACTTCAGAAGCTCCTGCCTAGGCACTCTGGCCCTAGCGTGAGGCTCTCAGATAATGCATGTGCCCATACCAGTAAGGTGCGGGGATATAAAAAAGTGGTCTGAGGAACTCTGGGTCAATCTGAAGACCCTACCCTCTTACTTAGACACACTGAAAGCCATGGAGGAAGAGAGGGCTGGCCCAATGGAACAGGGGTCAGGGTCCAGAACTGCTGCTCTCTGTGATCAAAGGATGGGTCCCAAGTCTCCCCTCCTCTAACTCTATCCTGTGGCTCCCAAACATGTTTCTTTTCTTTTTTTTTAATAATTTTTATTTATTTATGATAGTCACACAGAGAGAGAGGCAGAGACATAGGCAGAGGGAGAAGCAGGCTCCATGCACCAGGAGCCCGACGTGGGATTCGATCCTGGGTCTCCAGGATCACGCCCTGGGCCAAAGGCAGGCGCTAAACCGCTGCGCCACCCAGGGATCCCCCAAACATGTTTCTTACATTGTACCTTCACAACCCACTCTTCCACCCAACTTTGGAGGTCCCCTCATGCCCTAAACCAGCCCCTGTCTCCTCCAGGCTGGGCCCCTCTCACCTGGGATGATGACCTCCTCCTCATTCTCCTCCACCTCTGCCCAGGCGACACGCTGGGCTCGACGCTGGGCCTGCAGGCGGCTGCCCAGGTCCCTTCGGCGCCGGGGCCTGCCCCCGGCTCTCTGCTCCTCAGGCTCCAGGGGCCGAGGCTGGGCCACTGAGCCTGCTACTATGGGCTGCTCCTCATTGTGCAATGGGTCTTGGCCAGCTGTAGGGATGAGAGGAACAAAACACTGTCTAGCAGCTCAACCCACCTGATGGCAGACGACTAGCACCCTGGAACTCAACTTCCTCCCTACTCCAGCTGCCCAAAGCACAAAGCCTAAATTTCTCAAAGAGTCCTTTATAACCCAGACTCACGCCTTGGTCCTAATGCAAGATCACCAGTTCACCCTTGACTTTGTTGATACCTTTCCAGCTGGTATGTCAGAAGACTACCAGCCTACAAGAGGAGATGAAGCCCTACCTCCTCCAGGAAGCTCACCCTGACTTCTCCAGACCACATCTGCATGCCTACTGCAAGACTGCATTTATTTCTTCCCTAAAACCACCTGCCGTAGTTTTATAAAGCATCCCAACGGGGAGCACAGCTGGGAGCTGAGTCTTCCCTTTCAAGAAGATTTCTTGGCTATCTGCCTTACTTCAGCTTTCTCTCCCCTGCACCTGGGAGCATGTAGGTGCTCTGAAGTTGCTTGTGGGCTCAGAGACGAGGAGAGATGTACACACAAACCTACCGACTGACAAGAAATAGAGGATGCAGGGTGACAGGCATATCTGTTCTGTACCATGGCAAAAGACACGGGCTCCTGGTCGGGGTGCAGATGAGGGAGGAGGGTGCATTGGTGCTGTCTTTGAGGGGGAAGGAAAGAGCTTCAGGGAGTTACAGCTCGTGGGTAGACACAAAAGACTCAGGTGCTCCCTTCTTGGCACCTGCTCTGGAGCCAGCCTGGGTACGACGGGACACCCCTACGGCCTCTGCTAAGGGCGCACAAGGGGACAGCCCCAGTGAGGGATGGGAGAATGTCCGTCAGGAGATGCGGGGGGGGGCGGGGGGGCGAGGAGGGAGGAGGGGGGCGGGGTAGGGAGGAGCCGAGAAGGGGATTGGAGCGAGGCTCTCTCTGAGGCTGGGAGAAAGGTGTAGGAGCGGGGCCATCCCGTCCCGGAGTAGGGCTGCGGTACCGCAGCTCCGCCGGCTCCCCCACGAGCAGGTACGCGCACGCGCGCAGCTGGCCTGAAGCGCGACGAGCGCGATTCCGCGCAGAGCTTTCCGGCAGCCCAGCCAGCAGGCCGGCGCATGCGCAAGAGCCGCGGTGCGACGGCCTACAAAGCCTCAGGAGGCCAAAGAACGCGGCCCCACCGGCCCTGGAGCGGCGGCATCTCCTACCTGCTGCTGTCCGGCCCCGGCTGCGAGTCAGAAAAAGGATAAGGCCGACAAGCAAAGCCGCCGCCACCAGGTATACCACGGGGGTCACCATGACGAGGGCTTCCAGTCTGAACCCGCGCGTCCACCCAGGCCCCGGATCTCCCGGACCCCGCCCAAGCCCGCTTGGCCCCTCCCACCACAGGCTCCGCCCACCCAGCGGGGCCCCGCCCAGGCCGCACACTCCAGACGGACGCCTCCGTTTTCTAAAAGGAATTTGGGGGGCAGACGCATACTCATAAATGGAAATTATCGCAAACGATTTTATGCGGTGCAACATTTATACATGGCTTTAAAAAGCGTTAAGCAATATCAGCGTATTTATGTAAACACATGTAGAAAAAGTACAAAAAATGCGTAGGAATGATACAGTCAACTTCAGGATGGATGTTATGAAGAGGAACAAGGATTAATGGGATTAAGGGCAGAGCTTTGCCTGTATCTGTGACATATAATTTCTTTAGGAGAGGGGAGGGGAAGAGACCAAATCTTATATTTATTTTGGTTTTCAAGTCTTCTATTTAAATAAATTGTGATATAGTTTTGTGACCAGACCTGCAATTTTAGACCTATTTTAGTATAAAATTAGCCTTATTAGACTAATACAAGAATTAGTAACCCAGTTTTCCAGAGTAAACACTCAAAATTTAAGTACCCACAGGGAATTTAAATTTCCCTGTTTTTTAACTTAAATTAGCCAACATAAATTAGTTTCAGATGTGTTGTTATTTATCAGTTGCGTGTAATACTCAGTGCTCATCACATCATGTGCCCCCCCCTTAATGCCCATCACAGACCATCACAGAGGTACTCCATCCCCCTCACCCACCTCCCCTCCTTCAACTTAGTTAACAGTCTCATGGGTTTTCTCCCTGATAACTTCCTATTGAGTTTTCTCTCCCTTACCCTGTGATCCTCTGCACTTTTTCTTATATTCCACATAGGAGTGAAACCATATAACTGTCTTTCTCTGATTAAGTTATCTCACTCAGTTCCTCTGTTCCATCCACATCAATGTAAATAAATGGTAAGTATTCATCCTTTCTGATGTCTGAGTAATATTCCATTGTGTATGTATGTGTGTATATATATATCACATATTTATTCACTCATCTGTCAATGAACTTCTCTTTAATTCTTAAGAATTATTTAGAAACTAGGAACTAATTATACCTCAGCAAAGTTGTTTGGGAAAAAAAAACAGGACAGGATATAAACTCAAAATTTTTGAAAAAGCAAATAGCAACCACTGGGAATTTGCTGTAACAGCAATATGAAACTTTGTGTGTGTGTGTGTGTGTGTGTGTGTAACACAAAGATCCAAGGACAAACGGTATGAAGTGGAAGATTTGAAAAAAGATGGCACCATGTGAGCATCTCAGTATTTGTTAAACTGGAATAATGGGAACTTCTGCATCTATTTTATTATTTTCTCTAACTCTGGAATATTTCATAATTTACATTTTTGGGGGCACCTGGGTGGTTCAGTGGTTGAGCCTCTGCCTTTGACTCAGGTTGTGATCCTGGGGGTCCAGGGATGGAGTCCCTGCATCAGGCTTCCCGCAGGGATCCTGCTTCTCCCTCTGCCTATGTCTCTGCCTCTCTCTCATAAATAAATAAAATCTTAAAAAAAAAAACCTTACATTTTTAAATTTTAAGCAAGCAAATAAGCCAGGATGGGTGAAATGAAAATAGCAAATTTCAAAATTATTAAAATTGGGTAATAGGTATATTTGGGCTCATTATAGTGCTCTTTTGTATTTTTTGTTAAGTTTGAGATTTCCCACAATAAAAAGTTTTATTAAAAACTAAAAATTAGGGGATCCCTGGGATTGAGTCCCACGTCAGGCTCCCTGCATGGAGCCTGCTTCTCCCTCTGCCTGTGTCTCTGCCTCTCTGTGTGTGTCTATCATGAATAAATAAAATCTTAAAAAAAAAAAAAAAAACTAAACTAAAAATTAGGGACTCCTGGGTAGCTCAGCGGTTGAGCATCTGCCTTCGACTCGGTCTGATCTTGGGGCATCTGCGTGGCTCGGTGGGTTAAACATCTTACCTGCAGCTCGGTCATGATTCCAGGGTCCTGGCATTCAGCCCTGTGGGCTCCCTGCTCAGCGGGGAGTCTGCTTCTCCTTCTCTCTGCCCTCCACCACGTACATGTTCTATCACTTGCACGCTCTCTCAAAAAAAAAAAAAAAAAAAAAAAAAAAAAAAAAAAAACCCAAAACCAAAACCAACCACTACATTCAGACCACATTGCCTCATCAGACTGCCTGAACTTCAGGACTACCTAAGGACAATGCGTTTTGGCCTATGCAATATCTTGCTATGGTAAGGTCATTGAGCAAAGGTTTTTTGATATTCCCTGACAAATCCTGGGGTCTACAAGATTTTGAGATTATCAGGAGACAAGAACATTAAGCAAAATAACTCATCCAGGCACTGAGAGACCTCTGACTTGAGTTTCCTCTGTCAGGGATTTCCTCACCAGGAGAAAGGGGCCCTGAATCTGCCCTTGCTGTTAGTCTGTGCTTGCTGAGTCCCTGGAGGAAGGAGACAGGTGGCTTGTTCAATGGGGGTGTCAGCAGTGGATCAAGGCCTGTCACAGGTGGGTCTGCTGGGGGCACTTTCTATCCTTTGCTGCTGTGGTGGAGGGGAAGACTTTCTCCTCTGCCTCTGGTCCTTCTACCTGGACTTACAATCAAATTGACATGAGACAGATTAAGAGGAGAAAATCAAATTTAATAGGTGTGTGTAAACGGAATCCACGAAGACAAGATTCCAATGACAATGAAGCAACAGGATGCTTAAAAGAACTAAGAAGGGGTAGGGGCTCGAGCATACAAAGGGGAAAAAACTCATTAGCGAGAAGGTGAAAAGGGATGTTTGGGAAACAAGGTTGCTCTGTTATACAGATAATTACTTCATGGTGTGTGGGTGTGAGTCTGCTAATACTTTTCTTCCAGTTGCAAGCTCTCCAATGTAAATTTTTGCAGTTATGGTGGAGGCAAGAACCTTTCCTGCATCTGCTGTTTTTATTACTTTTAACTCAAAATAATCTTTATGCCAAAGGGGCACATGTTGAGGCATCTCATTCTGCACTCCTCCACTGTGTTCGGGATGCAAAGATCTGGCTGAGGGAGCGGGCATGGAGAAGGCATGATGGATGCGAGAAGGTGTAGGGATGAGGGAATGAGGGAGTTGAAATACTGAGTTCCCAAGCCTGGAAGATGGGTGAAAAGACCTGGCTTGCTTTAGGCTGTGCTAAATTTAAATTCAGAGGCAAGTAGTCATCTGAAAAGAAAATAATTTCAAAGATACCGAGAACAGATTGGTAGTTGGGAGCTGGGAGAATGGGTGAAGGAGGTTGAAAGGCATAAATTTCCAGTTATAAAGTAATCCTGGAGACGTACAGCGTGGTAGCATGTTGACTGTAGTTAACAATATTGTACTGCATATTTGAAGGTTGCTGCGAGAGTAAAATCTAAAGGTTCTCCTCACAAGAAAAAAAACAGGTAACTATGTAAAGTGATCGATGTTAACCAGACTTACTGAGGTGAATGCTTCCAAGTGTATACAGATACCAAATTATAAGCCGTACACTGAAACTAACATAGCGTTATGTTAGTTACATCTTAAAACAAATTCCTTTTTTAATCCACAAAGTAATCAGAGCTGGCGGGCAAGGAAAGAACGGAGTGGGGCTGGAGGTGAGGTCAGGATAAAGATCCAGATTTGCAGCCCCTGCCCAGAAGGACACAGCTCTCGCAGGTAGATTTGGAGGTGCCCGCGGAGAAGGCGAACCGCCCAGAGCACCGGACAGCAGCTCATTACCGTGCAGGTTCTTTGCTTCCCTCGATGCCCCCTTCCCAGAGAGGGGAGAAAGCAGAGGTGGGGCCGGCGGCTGCAGTGGTCTCTTCCGGTCTTCGAAGAGACGTCCCCTTGGCGGAAGGGCATGGTCTCAACGCGCTCGACCGCCAGTCTCGGGAAGACCCCGCCATTCCGGCGCAGACGGAATCCAAAGTTCCTGCTTCTGGGAATCTTGTGGCTAGCACTGAGGACGGGAGTGGCCGGGCCGTCCTCCCTTCTAGCGCTCGGGGCCCCAGGCTGCTCAAGCGGCGCTCCCCAGGGTCTGAGCAGGGAAGCCGGATGCCCAGCGTTCCCCGGCCTGGGGCCCTACGCCGGAAGCTGCGCCGCCCGGTTCCGCGTCAGCGGAAGTGCCTGCCACTCGAGGCAAAGGGCTTCCGGTGGGTCGGCTTGGTCATCGGAGTCAGCATGGCGGCCCCCTTGGCGGGGAAAAAGATCGTGTTTGTCACCGGGAACGCCAAGAAGCTGGAGGAGGTGCCGGGAGGGCGCGGGAGGCCGACCAGTGGCGGCTGGGGTAGCGCGTGGTAGGGCCCCCTGGGGACCGGGCGGAGAAGCAGCCTCCAGGCGGAGTGCGCATGGAGGGGCGGCCCCGGGCGCGTGGAACAGGCTGCGCCGCGCTGAGTGAAACGGCCGTGCGTGCACAGTGGGGACGGCCGGTGGTTGGCCTTGATAGAGCTAGGGCGTTGACAAATCCGGCCGTGCGAGCGCGGAAGCTGCGGGAGCCAAAGGAGTGCCAGGTCCTCAGTACCTGCCCCAAAGATCCCCGATTAGGCTGGACCCCAAACCGGGGCTCTTGACACAATTCTGGAGCTGATCCAGACCCCGCTGCCGACCTGGGGTGGCAGGGGTCAGAGCGTGGGACCGGCAGCCAAACTGGGCGGTCCACGCCCCACCACTGTCCAGAAATGTGATCCTCAGCCTCCTTCCTCTTCTGTGAAATGGGGATGATTTGGAACATCTTTTTCACAGCGCAATGGGGAGGAGTGAAGAAGAAGGCAAAAAAAAAAAATTCAAAGTTACTGCTTCTGGGAATTTTGTGGCTAGCAGTGAGGATTCTGCGGGTGGATTGATAGCCTTTGGGTGCAAGTAATAGAGACACACAGGGAACTCATGTAAACCACCAGGTGACTCTTATGGGAATACCAGTGTAAGGATGCCCCCCAGGACTTGAGTGTCCCAAGGGCCTATCTTGCCTTTGTAGTTCTCTGAATGCTCATCCCTTTCCTAGTAAGCGTTTTTCTGCTTACTTCCCTCCTGGTGGAGTGGACAGTGAGGCTTCTGCCATACATTAGCTCTCGCTAGCCTTGCTTGGGAAAAGGGTTTGTCCGTGCTCATTTATGGCCAAGGAGGTGGGTCATGAACCAGAGCCCTGGGCTGATAAAAAGTTTGGGATCCTGAGGCCGGGCCAGGCCGGTCCAACAGACAAGTAGTGCCACCCTGAAAAGAGCCCCATGCAGGATAGTGGATGCCCAGTTCCCAAACCCGTCTCTGGTTGCGAATGTGGCCACCTACATTTTAAGGGGCTAGAATGGCCAGAGGAGGCTTACTGGAAAAGATGAAGTTGTCTTAGAACAGGGTGTCTTAACTCTTTATCTCATAGTCTTCCTTTTTTTTCTTTTTTTTTTTTTTTGAGATTGATTTATTTATTCATAAGAGACACAGGCTGAGAGAAGCAGAGACATAGGCAGAGGGAGAAGCAGGCTCCATGCAGGGAGCCTTATGTGAGGCTTGAACCCAGGATCCTGGGATCATGACCCAAGCCAAAGGCAGGTACTTAACCGACTGAGCCACCCAGTTGCCCCTATCTCATAGTATTCCATTGACAGGCTGATGAAGGGCGGCCCCAGTGGCACAGCGGTTTAGTGGCGCCTGCAGCCCAGGGCGTGATCCTGGGGACCCTGGATCCAGTCCCACATCAGGCTGTCTGCATGATGCCTGCTTCTCCCTCTGCCTGTGTCTCTGCCTCTCTCTCTCTCTCTCTCTATCTCTCTATGTGTCTCTATGAATGAATAAATAAAATCTTTAAAAAAAAAAAAGACAGGCTGATGAAGCCTATGGACCCTTTTTCAGGAAAATATTTTTAAATGTACAAAGTAGGGGATCCCTGGGTGGCGCAGCGGTTTGGCGCCTGCCTTTGGCCCAGGGCGCGATCCTGGAGACCTGGGATCGAGTCCCACGTCGGGCTCCCGGTGCATGGAGCCTGCTTCTCCCTCTGCCTGTGTCTCTGCCTCTCTCTCTCTCTCTGTGACTATCATAAAAAAATAAATAAGTAAAATAAATGTACAAAGTAAAATACATGCAATTATAAAGGAAATTCTCCTAAAATACAATTCTCAATGTAAATATTTGTGATCTAGTTAACATATGCTTTATTAATGTATTAAAGGAGCCAGTCTACCCATGTGTGTAGTTACTATAATTTTAAAATAGGGTTGAAAATATTTCGAGAGAATCTACTACAGCTGTAATGAGATACATCTGTGATTTTAATGGATTGAAAGGTCACAGGAACTGCTGATGCTATTTTGGTTTTTCATATTCACAGCTGAAAGAGATGCTAAATTCAACTTGGGTTTAGTGATAATAAAGGCATTTTTTTTTTCCCCATCTGGGTTCATAGGCCTCTTGAATTCTGGATAACCCCTCATAGAGAATTGCCAGAATAGGAGGTTATGTAGAGTTTTAGGGAGCAGGGAGAAAGGATGAGGGTATTTTGGGTGGGGATTTAACATTAGCAGAGAGACCTAAAGTAGGAGGGGTAGGAGACTGAGGAATTGGGGGAGCTGACCTGCTAGAGTGGGACCATGCAGTCTGCAGTGAGGCCCCTGGGCCTAACTTGCTAAGCTTTAGGGGGCTGGCAGGAGAGTTACCTGAAGAGAAAGGTGGGTGACAGCTTCTGTAGTAACAGGGAATTGTAACAAATGGTGATAAATATTCTTTCATTTTGGAACAGGTCATTCAGATTCTGGGAGATAAGTTTCCATGCACTTTGGTGGCACAGAAAATTGACCGTATGTTTGTCTTTTGTTTTATTTTTTGAAAGATGGTTTGATTTCTGTTTCCCTGTGACCTGACTCTCTTTGTATATGTTTCTCCAATAAGTGCCGGAGTACCAGGGAGAGCCTGATGAGATTTCCATACAGAAGTGTCAGGAAGCAGCTCGCCAGGTGCTTGCTCCTTACGTGTCCCATACTTGCCCCTCTTGTCCTGGTGGCTTCTGGGTGCTGTGCCTGCTGGGCTCAGCAGAGAATAATAGGGTGGGCACAGTTGGTCATAACTTCAAGGACCTGTCCAGGCCTAGCTAGATTGGAGTCAGTTAATGTCGACCCAGGAATACTACCTTTCTTTCTCCACCTTTACTTCCTAATTCTCCTAGATGAGCACTTGTGTGCGCTCACACACGTACACATGCACACACTTGTCTCCAACTTCAGATACATATATTCCAATGCCTACATTCTCCCCACACACATCAACCCCTGCACTCACACATCTCTGGAATTGGGAAAGAGCACTTTATGGAGAGTCACAGTGTCTTGAGTGTGAATCCCACTGCTCTTGCTGTGCCTGGAGTAAGCTTTACAATCTGCCAAGTTTTTGGTATTCCTATCTGTAAAATGAGGATAAGAGATTAGCCAAGGGCTGTTTTCTATAGCTGTTCACTGCTACTACTATGGATCCCAATTAGCCGTGGGTCTGGCCCCAGCTGGGGTGGCCTGAGAATTCAGGTTTAGGGCAGGGATTACTCTTGGTCACAGGTCCCAGGCTCTGCTCCCCTGTGTTGCAGGTACAGGGGCCTGTACTGGTGGAGGACACCTGTCTGTGCTTCAACGCCCTTGGGGGCCTCCCTGGCCCCTACATGTGAGTGGTCCCTGACCCCCTTGCAGGGCCCTGGCCACAAATCACCCAAACTTTGAACTGATTGGTTACCTGATATTGTGGGTCATTCATGGCCTTGGTGTCAATACCAATATTTCACATTGTCCTGAGGAAGGATTAGGGATTCGGGAGAGGCATGCCTTTCTTTCTTTTGTAAAGTGTGAGAATGTGATTGTGTAATTGGAGATGGGCAAATGGAACCCCCACTCCCCCCCTAGAGAAATCCATTCATGGCAGATCAATTTCAGGAAAAAGGAAATAAGGAAGTTGATATCTGAAAATGGATTTCTTTAAAACTATCCAATGCCCTGGACACCCTCAGATGGTCTTTGTGTGTCTCTAGGGTACACATATCTCCACTTTAAATATTCCTTGCTGGGGTTGGAAGACATGTGCACAGAGGTGCTTTTTGGGTTTTGGGTATGTTTAGTTTGAACTTCTGGATTGCCAGTATGTTTGCCAAGGCAACAGCACCCATATGTATTGCTCCATATCCTCACCAGCACTGAGTATTGGGACTTTAGTGTTCTGTAGTATGGGGAATGTGAAATGTTACCACATTTGGTTTGGATTTGCATTTTCCTAATTACCAATGAGGTTAAGGCCTTAATAGGTTTTATTTATTTTTCTGTGCATTGCTTGTTTACCTCCATCCCTTTTTCTATTGGGTTATTTCTCTTCATTTTGAGCTAAGACATTATCATGCCCCTTTGGGGGGGGGGTGCAGCCTGGAGAAGATGGTAGGAAGATCTGTCTGCTCCTGGTGTCTGACTCACCTTTATTTCTCTTGCAGAAAGTGGTTTCTGGAGAAGTTAAAGCCTGAAGGTATTAAGCTCGTTTATTTCTTCCTTTATCTGTTGGGAATTGAGAATCCAGAAGTGGTCCAGGGGAGGGGTCCCAACTAGTAATCAGGAATCTCAGGTTCCAGCCCCCACCACGGAGCCTGTGTTCACCTCAGTTTTCCCATCTATAACCTGTGGCTTAGACTTTCCCCACATACCTGGCTCCAGGGAGCGCTGAGATGTGTAAAGAGTGGATGGGAAGGGTGTTGGGGGCTGTGAGTTTGAAAGGCTGCAGTTGATTCTGGCTGAGAGAGCTAGTCCTACTGACTGCTGGCCTGTCTGCCTCAACCAGGGCCTGGCCGAGGGGGTGGGAGCTGGCTGCCTCTCTGGGGCTCTGACAGTGCATACCCTGTCACGGTTGTGGGCCAGAATGTTCCCTCCTTGGGTAGTTGTAAAAACACTTTAGGTTATGGAACTTTTCAGACATGTAATAGAAGAGAATCTATCTGATAAGCTCCCCAAATTTGGTGACTACCCCTCCAGGACCTTAGGGGTGGGGAGTAAGGTTGGGAGTTGAGCTGAACAGACATCACTATACTCCTCTCGCAGGTCTACACCAGCTCCTGGCAGGGTTCGAGGACAAGTCTGCCTATGCACTTTGCACTTTCGCATTCAGCACCGGGGACCCCAGTGAGCCAGTGCGCCTGTTCAGGGGCCAGACCTCCGTGCGTACCTACTGTGATTCCCCCATGTGCCGCCAGAGGGCGCTGCGGCACGAGCCAATGGCACAGGGCCTAAGGCAGGAGGGTGGTGGGAAGGGCCCTGGTGGCCAGTTAGTTCCCAGAGCTTTGCCCAGACATGCCCCTGGGCATCACACCTAGAAGTGCCATCAGTCCTGAAATCTATCTGACTTCTGAGCTGGCGTTTCAGGGATACACACTGGCTCATGGCTGTTGAGGGCTGGCATAGCCAGAGCTCTGCGCTGTGTGCCTTCCTAAGAAGCAGACGTGAAAGCTGAACAGAACTACATGGACAACCCAGTTTTTTTTTCAGCTCACATTTTATCCAAGTGCTGAGGTTACAGCTTCTCGTAAGAATCTCCCATCCTTCCAATTTTTCACGTTCCTGTAGAATCTTACTTTCCTCTGCTCATTCCTTCCCTAGCTACCCTTCACCACAGCCACGTCTGCTTGTCAGACCCTTGTGTTCAGTCACTTCTCCCAGAGTGCACACCACCCTCAGAGCTGGCCTGCTCCCCATCCCCAGCACAGTCATTCCCACCTTGTGCCTTCTGGCACGTCACTCCTCCGCCAGTCCCTTCTGCTCATGATAAAATCCAGAGTCCTGAGTAGCCTACAGAGTCCTACCGCAGAGGCTCCACTGGGGGTTGTCCACAGACATTTTGTGATGCCCTGCTTGGTTAATGGTTCTTATTTGTTTTTAAGATTTTATTTATTCATGAGAGAGAGAGAAAGAGGCAGAGATATAGGCAGGGGAGAAGCAGGCTCCTCACAAGGAGCCCAATGTGGGACTGGATCCCAAGACTCTGGGACCACGCCCTGAGCCAAAGGCAGATGCTCAACCCCTGGGCCACTCAGACATCCCAATTTTTTTTTTTTAATAGTGGAAAAAAAATAAAAATAAAAATTACCATCTTCACCATTTTTAGGTGTTCGGTACAGTAGTATTAACTATATGTGCACTGTTATGCAACAGAGCTCAAACTTTTTCCATCCTGCAAAATTGAAACTATACCTATAGAACAAAAACTCCCCTTTCCCTCTCCCCACCAATCCCTGGCAACTGCCATTCCACTTCTATGTCTAAGACTTTGGCAACTTCAGACCCCTCATACAATCGGAATCTTTCATACAATATTTGTCTTTTTGTGGCCAGCTTATTTCTTGGCATGATGTCCTTCCAAGGATCATTTGTGTTGTAGCTCGTGACAGAGTTTCTCCTTTTTATTGCAGCTGAGTAACATCCATTGTATGTATATACCCATTTGTTTTGTCCATTTATCTGTTGATGGACATGTAGATTGCTTCCACATTTGGCCATTGTGAATAATGCTGCTATGAACGTGGGTGCGCCAGTTATCTCTTGAAATCTTGTGTTCGGTTCTTTTGGATATATACCCAGAACCAGGACTATTGGGTCATACATAATTGCTGGGTTGAATATAGTCATTTGCTACTTTCACAAAAATATTCTCTAAAAAATCAGAAGTGTGAGCAACCACAGTCCTATCCCTGCTGATGGGGCCTGGTCATTGAGGCCTAATTGTCTCCCCAGCTCTGGCTGCTTCATGTACTTTGTTGCTTCCCAGCCTCTACTTTACCTGAGGTGGCTTTGTTTCTTTTTGTTTTGTTCTCACTCAAGCTTTATAAACCCAGTCACATTGTCCGTTCAACAATACGTATGCTGAAGCCTTGCCCATCTTGGGTCCCAACAGCAGCTGTGTCCTCCACCTGGAGTGTTCTTGCCCATCACTTTATGTGGCCAAAGTATCTCCTCAAAGCATCTCCTGAGTTCCCCATCTGGGTCACTCCATCCTGTTATTCCTGAGCCCAGCTCCCTGTTCCTTCTAAGGCACTTTGCATTTTGTAATTGTTAATTTGTTTACTAGTGAAAAGCCTGTTTTGCTTAAGAGGTCCATTTGATGAGGGCAGGGCCAGGTTTGTTAGGATCCCAGTGCTGAGAGCACTACCTGCCCCACTGTGGATGTTCAAAAACCCTTTGTGGTGTGGATGAGGTCCAGAGTGGCTCAGTAATGGGCCTCAGTCACGTAGCTACCCACCAGCACTAGCAGAATCTGCCTTGGTTTGAACAGGGTGGCAGTTATGTGGCTAATCCCCATTTTCTTCCCCTTCCTTATATATTTAAAAAATTTTTTTTAGGGCAGCCCCAGCGGCCCAGCGGTTTAGCGCCACCTTCAGCCCAAGGCATGATCCTGTAGACCTGGGATGGAGTCCCACGTCAGGCTCCCTGCATGGAGCCTGCTTCTCCCTCTGCCTGTGTCTCTGTCTCTCTCCCTCTCTCTGTGCCTCTCATGAATAAATAAATACAATCTTTATTTTTTTTTAAAATTTTTATAACATTTTATATAACTCATAAAACAGTGCTTGTATAAAAATTCACACAAAGTTGCTAGAGAGCATACAATTTCCAAAAATGTCCTGGGTTTGTTTTGTTGTTTTTTTTTTTTTTTGTTACATTCAGTTTTCTAAGGATGCACTCAAATCAATGGTAAGATGCAGACATTATGCGGTATTTCATTATCTTTGGTAAAACTATGCTCATTTTTTGTCTCCTTAAATACAATCTTTAAAAAAAATTTTTTTTTTTTTAATATTTTACTTATTTGGGATCCCTGGGTGGCTCAGTGGTTTGGCGCCCGCCTTTGGCCCAGGGCGTGATCCTGGAGACCCGGGATCGAGTCCCACATCAGGCTCCCTGTGTGGAGCCTGCTTCTCCCTCTGCCTGTGTCTCTGTCTCTCATGAATAAATAAATAAAACCTTTAAAAAAAAAACTTAAAAAAAAAGATTTTACTTATTTGAGAGAGCACATGTGCATAAGCAGGGGAAGAGGCTGAGGGAAAGGGAGAAGGAGAAGCAGGAAGCAGACTCCCTGTTGAGATGGGCTAAATCCTGGATCCCAGGATCATGACCTGAGGTGAAGGCAGACATTCAACCAAGCCACCCGGGTGTACCTCCCTTGTATTTTTTAAATTTTTATTTTTTAACCTTCATGGCAACATGACATCTCATGGTGTTGAATTAAATTGGTTCTCTTGGTAACATTTTCCCGTTGGAATTTGCCTATTATAGTCAGTATTTACTGAACTCATTGATGTATTGGACAGTGTGGTAAATAATTTCTTCATTTAATTGTTAGAGCCTCAGTTGCATTTTGAGAAATGTAGCAATTTATTTCACACTTAACATAATAAAAATGAGTAGCAGGCATGTCTGTATAGTTCAGGGCCTCATAACTTCCTTTTTTTTTTTTTTTACGATTTTATTTACTTACCTGACAGAGAAAGGGCACAAGCAGGGGGAGCAAGAGGGAGAGGGAGAAGCAGGCTCCCTGCAGAGCAGGGAGCCCCACACAGAGCTCCATCCTAGGACCCTGGGATCATGACCCAAGCCAAAGGCAGACGCTTGACCGACTGAGCCCCTCAGGTGCCTCGTCATAACTTCCTAGGAAGAGAAAATGTTTTCTGTCAGTTTTTCCAAGCTGACTCTCTTCTTCAGTGAGTTCACAGTTTGTCAAGCTGTAGAGATGGAGAGCAGCTCCAGGGACACCAGTGGGCTGAGCACGTTTGTGGTTTTCTGTGTGTGTGTGTGCATGTGCGTGTTTATGTGTGCGATGGGAGAGAGTTGTCCCACTGTGTTTTATTTATGTACTTGGTAAATATTTTCAGGTACCATGGACCTCTTGAAACCACATATTTTGAGTAAATGGGGCTTAGCCAAATACATAACCTAACCAGACTCCCAACTGGCTACCACCCTCCTCCCAAGCCAACTACTGCATGTTCAGTGACAGACCTGTCCCCCCCTTTTCCTCTGGCAGGGCCGGATTGTAGTGCCCCGAGGCTGCCGAGACTTTGGCTGGGACCCCTGCTTTCAGCCTGATGGATATGAGCAGACGTAAGGAGCCACATTTTCCTCCAGGGATATGGGGTTGGGAGAACCACGGTTGGGGCTGGCTCAGCACCCTGTCCAGGTGTGGGCATGCATATCTGGGTGGGAACAGGTTCCAAGGTGCTGCTCCAGCTGAAGGCGGTTCTGCGGGGGTGGATGCAAGGAATGTGAGTGGGCCAGTCTCCAGTGTAGGCGGCAGCCAGGCACAGCTGGGAGCTCTTGGGCTCTTGGGCTCCAGTTCGCCACATAGCAGCTGTGTGACTTTAGTGTCTTCTGCTCTCTGCCCTTGGCTTGTTATGTATGAACTGGACAGTTTTGTGGGATGATCTGATCTCCCCGTTCAGTTTGGAAAAATGTTAACACTTGCAGCCTTTGGTGGGCACCTCGTGAAACCCCCACAGTGCCACGTGTTCTCAGTACTTCACACTGACCCCTCCACCCCCCTCTACTTACACTGGCCATGTACATTGGCCATTATTAGAATCAAGTGTTCCAGGGGCCCTTAGGGAGGGTGACCTGAGGCCTCACAGTAGCCAGACAGAGTTGAGGGTAACATGAAGTAGCACCATCCAAGAATGCAAGATAGAGAAGTGCTCTATCTCTACACTGTTCAATCTAACATGTGGTTAGGGTGACTTAGGAACCGAAATTATTTTTATTCAGCTCTGGTTGATTTCAGTTTACATGGCCCCTTGTGGCTAGTGGCCACATACAGGACAGCACAGATCTGAAGCACACAGTAGGGTGTGGGATTCTCACCTCACTGAAGTCCTGATATGGAGGCGAGGCCGCTGGCCGGCTGTCCCATGCCACCCCCACAGTACAGGAGACTGTTGTGTTTGCTCTGTCAGGCCCCACTGCTTCCTGTCAACAGATGACAAAGCTGATCAAACATGCAGCTCATCCCCCTGTCCCTAGTTTCCCTTAATGACTTTTGGACACACTAGAGCAAGCCTAACATCCTTCCACATTCGTTAATACGGGTTTCTGCCTATAGGGGAATTTAAAACTCTCTCTAGTTTTTTAAAAATTAACTCTGGCTACTGGGAGCTCATGGCCCCACCACCCTTTCGTGGCAACTCCTGGAGCTTTGGGCTACAAGACAGGTGAGGGAACCCTGAATCTAGGCTCCTCTGAACTGCTCTTGTCACCCCTTAGGTATGCAGAGATGCCCAAAGCCAAGAAGAATGCCATCTCCCATCGCTTCCGGGCCCTGCTTGAGCTACAGAAATACTTTGGCAGCCTCACTCCTCTGGTAGTTCGTGATGATTGCCCTGGCAGGGGATCTGGGGAAGGCTAGCTTGCCATCTCTCCCATCAGACAGGCAGCCCTCCAGGTACTGCCTTCAGGGTTAGACCTTCCTAGGGGTGTTGAGACAACCTCACCAGCCTTGTTTGGAGGAGCAGCTGGCTCTGCTTGTAGAAACTTGGGATAAGGGACACTATTTTCTTGCCCTCGGGGATTCAGTGGTCCCTCCTATAGCCTCCTGGCCTGGGATCCTGAAAGGACCTTGGATGTTAAACTGGTCATGGCAGGATCCAGGGTTTGGGAAGAACCACACAAATAGCCCTTGACATTTTTAAAGTGGAAGAAATAAAAATACTGGAAGGCACTTGCCTCCAGAATAAACTGGATATATCAGCTTTGAAACTTGCTCCCGGAGGTTGTCTGTCTCCTGAGCCGTCTGGCAGGAGCAGGAAACCTCTAGGGTCTGGGGGCAATGGTGGGACAAGAGTAGCAGCCGAAGGTGTTTGCATGACCCTACTCGCTGGAGTACTGCATCTGTCTCAGCTCAGGTACTGACCTTTTCCATCCCAGACCTGTGCTGCCCACTCATCCACGGAGGGATGCCACCCTCTAGCTGATCTCCATGCTTTTTGCTGGGTTGGGGGTGGGCAGTACAGGATGGTGAATGCTTGGGCTGTATTTCATTATAACATTAGAGCAGCTAAAATGTTGGGGTGGGGTTTCTCTTTTTTTTATTTTATTTTTTTTAAGAAAAACTGTAGTGGGTAAGGGCAGAGGAAGAGAGAATCTCAAGCAGGCTTCTTGCTGGGTGCAGAGCCGTACGTGGGGTTTGATCTCGTGACCCTGAGATTATGACCTGAGCTGAAATCAAGAGTCGGATGTTTAATTGATAGAGCCATCCAGGTGCCCCTAAAATGTTGATTTTTGATCATAATGCGAAGTTCATTTTTATGGAGGGGGTGCATGGAGTCCCGATCCCAGTTGCATTAACTTGACATGGTTCAGCCCCTCAGGAAGTGGGTCTCAGCTGCCCCAGGTCCTAGGAGGGACCTGAGGGGCCTTTCCTGCAGGTGTTTCTTTGGTGAGGAGGAGGTCCCCACCCCAAGGATATTCAGAGAAACCTGTTGTATGCAATGTGGGAGGAGGGAACACAGTGCTCGGTGGGGGGTGTCACTCCCAGGCTTATTTTCTTTGCTCGTAGTCAGCTCCAGAGAATGGCACTTCCAGTCTCTGTTGCTCAGTCCTAGCAATGTGGCTGGGGCCTGAGGAGGTTGTTTTTTTGTTTGTTTGTTTGTTTAGATTTTGTATTTATTTATTCATGAGAGACAGAGAGAGAGAGACAGGCAGGCAGAGGGAGAAGCAGGCTCCATGCGGGGAGCCTGATGTGGGGACTTGATCCCGGGACTCCAGGATCACACCCTGGGCCGAAGGCAGGTGTGCTAAACTGCTGAGCCACCCAGGGATCCTCGGGGCCTGAGTTTATTTTTATTTATTTATTTTTTGGGGGGGCCTGAGTTTAACTATAGTTTCCTCCCCTAAATTGCAGCCGTGTGTGTGTGTGTGTGTGTGTGTGTGTGTGTGTGTGTGTGTGTGAAGAGAGAACATCATTCCTTTGCTTCCCATTGTCAGTGAGGCTCAGCTGGGTTGTTTCCCCAGGAAGTGCCAATGGCCCAGTCTCCTCTGAGTCGTCTTCTCCCCACCTGGTGATGCTGGATATGGTTTTACCTGGAGGGAACACCCAGGCCACTGGGGAGAGGCCCCCAAGGATCATGTGCCACATGGGTGGGGTAAGGCCACAGGCACTGTCCCCCTCTGTTAACTTTCAGCCACCCATCCCTGTGAACACTGTGAACATGCTCATCCCCACACCCACCTGCCT
Source organism: Canis lupus dingo (assembly GCF_003254725.2). NCBI lineage: Eukaryota > Metazoa > Chordata > Mammalia > Carnivora > Canidae > Canis > Canis lupus. The sequence continues at coordinate 18,213,604 of NC_064266.1, read as the reverse complement.
GGAAGCAGAGCTGCACAGTGGGAGGATGAGCGATGTTGATTGGGTACCAGCCTCTACTCCCCTCATCTGTGCACCAGGGCACACACCTCTCCCACTCGGCCACCCATCTGGACTTGGTAGGCTTGTTGTTGCCAGTTACAAGTGGAAGATGCCATCTCACTGTTGGGCTGCATTCCTCAAATGGCCAAGGGCATTGAGCATTCCTGCTGCCCCTGTTACTGTTTGGGTGCCCCCTAGGCCCCACCCCTTCACAGGTTTGCCTCCTCTATTGAAATCGGAGTTTTTTTAAATGTGTTGGCTTGCAGGAATTCCTAGCATATCCAGATATTAGTCTTTTTATTATGTCTTCCCCCGTCTACTTCCGTGGTCTGTGGTGTATCTGTCAAGCCAAAGTCCTGTTTGCCCTTTGCTCTACCACTGCTGGTGCTCCCAGATGTGCACAGGGCGTGCTCCTGAGTCCCAGATCCCTATTCCCTGCTGCCGCGGACTCTGGCCAATCACCAAGTGACCAAGCCAGAAACATGGCACCTTCTCGCCTCCATCAAACCAGTCCTCACATCCTGCCATTGGATTCCTCCACTTCTGTTCACCCCCACTATCCGTGCCCTGGTGCAAGGTGCAGCCCCTGCATCGCCCCCACCATGCTCCCTTCCCTGTGCCTCCCTCCTGCACAGAGCACCTAGCAGGGCATATGTTGCCGTGGTGGCTCTGACCTACATGAGGCTGTTTTTCAATCTGTTAGGCTGTTCTTCTGCTGCCTTTGGGAACCCAGGTCCAGGGCTGTCAGCCCCATTTATCTCTTCACCAGCAGTGGCTCCTCACTGGCCCCAACCCCTCTCCTCAGGGCCCTTGCACTTCCTGGAATACTTCCCCTGTAGTTTCTTGGCATCATGGCAGCGCTGGGGCCTCCCGGATCTTCCACCATTCCCCATCAAGCCAATATCCACTGTGTGGGGTTGGAGGTGACAGCCTGTGGCACTCCACTAACACTGGTCTTTTTCATTCTACCTCCCCTTTACATTCTACTGTTATTCTCCAGTGGCCCTCAGGCTGGGGCACGACGGGACAGCAGAGATGAAGCATAGAAATAGGAGCTTTATTCTCTAGTGTGCATACAGCAAGTTCCTTACACAATCAAGGAAATGGTTTCTCTTTCAGACATCTGACTCTTTTATCAAAAGAAAATCCGTCCTGCTTAGTCCCATTCTGGACAGAAGTTGTCCTGAGCAGTGTTAGAGATCCAAGTGAAAGGCTAATGGGGACTGGGATAGGCACATACTGTGGGAACCCGCCCTCCCCCATGCCTAGATGCCCTAGGCCTGTTGGAGCAGCTGGGAGGGGGTGCGGCAGAGAGCAACACCCCAAAAGACACCCAGACCTCTCCCCACATGGCCAGAATCAGCCTGGGAAGAGCCAGGGGGACAGGTGAATAGAATATGTCTGGCCCTTCCAGGTAGGGCCTTAGTGCTCAGCATCCATGGCATCCAGATATTTGGCTTCAATGATTCGGGGCAGCAGGTTGTAGCTGGGGGGAGGGAGAACAGACCCCAAGATGAGCGTTGGGTCAGATCTGCCCCAGCTCCCCTCGCAGAGCCAGGCTGGGCACATCCTGCCCCATTGCCCCTGCCCTAACCCATTCTTTCCCCGCCAGCTGGGTCCCTCCTGCCACTGCCCATCCTCCCGTACCGGATAGGGATCATGGCAATCATGATGAGAGGGAAGATCATCTTCATGTAGGGCAGGGTGCTCATGCCAAAGGCACAGAGCAGCAGCAGCTGTAGGACCTGCAGGCCTGTGAAGTAGTGGATCTTCCTCTGGGGCACTCTCCGGATGTAGTGGGTAGGCGGGTACGAGGTCTGCAGGTGGCCGGGACCAGCTGTGGGTCTGGAGCCGTACCCACCCCAGCCCCCCCCACCTCTCGACCTCTCGGCAGGACACTAACCTGGTCCTTGAGCAGCAGAGCCACACGTTCAAAGAGCTGGTTGCCATCAATGGATGTCAGCGCGATGTAGAGGAAGAGGCCATAGAGCACGGGCTTGGGGATCCACTGCAGCGGAAAGGGTAGCAGCAGGAGGGAGAAGCCCACCAGGATGCTGGCACCCAGGGAGGTCAGCCGTGTCTCCTTCACATTCACAATCCTGCATGGGCCCAGAGCACCAGATCGCCTCCAGCCCTGGTCCACAGGGCCGGGTCCCATCGCAGGCCACATATTGCTCCCTGGGCATTTTCACTCCTTCTGAGGTCACATGTGGCCCAGGGCTACCCCGCCCCCCTCCCAACCTCAGGGTCCACGTGACTTGCCTCCCATCTCAAGGGACCACTCACGTCTCATAAATGTGTCCATTCTCCACACGTTCCTCCACCAAAGCCAGTGCCCGCACGTGCAGTGGGGAGTGGGGGTAGGCAGCATGGATCCAGGGCAGCCCAAACAGAGACAGCCCACTGTTGATGATGGCGATGAGCAGGAGGTCCCAGTGGTAGGCAGTGCCCTTCACCAACCTGCAGCAGACAAGGGCACATGTGGCCGGACACCCGTGGCCCCTTGGAGGACCGGCTGCACACTCCCCTCTCACCGCCCCACCCCGGCCCTGCGAACCTGTTCTCTGGGGCGTTAGCCAGGGCAGCCACCAAGTTCTGCTCAATGAAGAAGAGCAAGGAGAGCAGGAAGCCCAGGCCCATGGCGCTGGCGATGGCCCCCAGGGACAGGGAGTGCATCTCGGCTACATCAAAGAGGCTCTTGCTGGGGTTGTAGCGGAACTGGCTCACTGCAGCAGAGTATAGGCCCCTGCTCAAGCCTGCAGTTCCCAAGGGCAATCCCACCCCACTGCACCCCCTGCTTGATCCCGACTCACTCTTAATTTCCCGGAAGCCGTAGGAGCAGATGAGGGAGAAGGTGAGCACCGAGATGGGCAAGGCACAGTCTGACAGGATCTCCCGCATGCAGGGGTGTAGGTAGGGGCTGGGGACACAGGTGGGTGTGTCAGTGTGGCCCAGGGGCTTGTGCTTCCTTCCCATCACTCCTAGACCCCCTTCACCTCTTTTTGAACTGGTAGAGGGTGTAGCTCAGCCACAGCGTGCCCAGCATGATGAGGAGGCTGAGCACAGCGGTCTCCCGGCCTGGGTGCTCAGCGTGGCGGCCCGTGGAGGTCAGCTCTGGTGGGCTGGCGAGGAGGCTGGTGTTGAGGGCAGTGTGGAGGGTTGTGTTGAGGCTGGTGCTGAGGCCCAGCAGGCTCACCAAGGAAGTGCTGTCTGTGTTGTCTCCAAAGTTGTCATAGTAGTACTTCTGGAAGACTGTGGATACAGGCCACCAGGCCTCAGCCATCTGGGCTCTGGGGGCTGAGGCCCAGCTTCCTCCTGGATGTGGGAGAGAAGGGGCCCTGTGGGAAGAAAGGGCTTCTGGGGGGAAGGGGAGGGAGCTGCCTCTGTCAGCCAAGAGGACCCCACTGACCTGCCTGTCCACCCACCCCCATCTCTGACAGTGCCTCACACCTGGCCTCATTCCTCTGATCCTACCTGAGGCAGCCCCGTCACCCTCCAGCCCATGACACTGCTGCTCTCTGCCGGTAAGCTCCCGAGAGCACCCTGGACCATGGAAGTAGTCGTAGCTTGCGTGCTGCTGGGCTGCTCTGGCCACAGGCCCAAGTCCCCCAGCTCAGCTCCGTTTCCCTGGCAGCAGGCAGCCACCAGCTAGACACTCACTTTTGACCATGCCCTTGACAGCATCCAGCATGAATGTGATGGAAATGAACAAGGCAATTATCTCTTCTGTCGACCTGCCGTGGAAGTGTAATGCTTCATCAAATGGCGGGGGGGAGGGTTTGTCAGGGAGCCAGGAGGAGGGGGAGGCTTCCCTGAGGCTCTACACAGCCTCCCACCTCCTCCTGCCATGAAAGCCAGGGTCCCTCGCTTCTCTGGGGCAGTGATATAGTGGGGGCACAGGACCTCGGCGGGTGGCATGGGGGCTGATCCAGATCCCCGGCCTTGGTCTCCCTCCCGCTCCAGGATCCCAACAGCTCGGGGAAAGCCCAGTCACCTCTTGAAGAGCTGCATGATCAGACTGAGGTTGAAGATGGCATAAAGCACGAGAAAGAAACTGTTCCACAGGCCCGTCCACGCGTAGAAGGTGTTGAAGTCCAGATTGTAGTCGTCACAGATGCCACAAATTACTGCAGGCAGCAGGACAAGGGGGCTGGTCAGGGCGTGCTGGGACCAGGGACCTCGGGAGCCACCTCCCCGCCGCCCCAAGTGCCACCGCACCTTGGATGTAGAGAGCCAGGGGCGCGGTGGTCAGCAGCACCACCAGCGGCTGCCCAGAGAAGAGGGCGTATAGGAGGCCTCCGATGCTCTGCCCCGCTATGGTCTTCTGCACATCTGCGCCAGTGGGGAGTCAGGGGGACACTGCAGCCTCGGGGCTCCCCCCACACCCCCACAGCCTCCCGCCCCTCACCGATGGCCCCGTTTGTGTTCTCATCGTTGAGGGACCCAAAAGCGATGGTGGGCAGCAGGCAGGCGAAGTAAAGGAACAGGGTGGTGGTGATGTATTTGCCCACAGCCTTGTTCTTCCCGATAATGCCTAGGACAGGACAGGACGGAAAGTGTGCTGGGGCTGCAGGGCAGGCGCGTGTGTCATCCAGGGACCTGAGCCACGGCTGAGCTCTGATGGGGACCACGGGGCCACGTACCGTCTGTGAAGTCCAGTGGGTATACGGGGAACCTGCGAGCGATATCCTCCCGGATGCCCTTCCCCACAGGGAGGAAGTCCTTGTGCTTCAGGGGCTGGGGAAGAGGACAGACGTCTGTCAGCTGGGAGGTCCGCGGCCCAGGCCCCACACCCCTGCCCAGGCCCTCTCTCCCAGTACCTGCGGGGATCTGTGCACACAGATGGAGTTCATGTTGTAGCCCTTTGGGCCCAGGGTCGGATACTGGCTCACCATGGTGAGCAGCTGCCTCTGATGGACCAGAGCCTCCTTGAATTCTTCCTCCGTGCGGGTGTTCAGGAGCTTCTGGCGGAAAGTGATGTCCAAGAACATGGTGGCGAACGTGCGCCCCACCTCTGTGGCTGTCTTGGTGCTTTTCTGGGGGCAGGAGACAGGAGAATCCCACCTGGAGCTCCTGGACAGTGGAGGGCACCCCTCCCCGGCCCCGGACGTCACTGACAGGCCTGAGCACACGCAGGTGCCCCCATATGAGCTGGCAGCAAGTTTTGTCTCAAAGTTCAAGCATCAGTGGAGTCTGCAGTGATTTCCACCAGGTTGGCAGATCACTAGAGCCCCCAAATTTCCTTAATAAACTCATGTGCCCAGAAACTGAGGTATGGGTATGGTCCCGAGGAACACAAATATGTATAATCGTGGATAGAGATCACAGTGATGGAGAAAAATGTTTACCCAGCTCCACTTGACTAGTGGTATTTGTAGTGTCTGCTGGTTGATTTGATTTTTTCAGGGGGATTCCAGGCCTGTCAAGCCTGCTCTCTCCTGCCTGACCAAAGTCCCCTCTGTGAACCCAGGGCCCAGCCTCCCCCACACCAACCTGTCCTCTGGGAGCAGTGTCCGCCCCTAGGTGTTGCCTGAAGCCGCAGTCACAGGGCTGGGCCCACCCACACCTGGCTTTCCTGTCAGCTCAGTCAGGCTCATTTTCCGCAGGAGCCAGGTGCTGGGCTGGTTGGCCCGTCACAAGGCACAGTGTAGCTACTCAGCCCCCCGGGCTACTGCCCCTTCCACTTCCCTATCCACCTCACCAGCTGTCACTCCCTCTGACCCATGTGCTGCCCACTTCCCTAAATGCCCTTTCCCTCTCCCCAGCACTGCAGCACTCGGGGAGGTTCACAGCACATCTATGAAGTCCCCGGAGGGCATTCCCCTCGGTGCCCACTTTGCCTAAGAGAAAACCTGTTGAGGAAGCCCGTGCGAAGCTTTAGCCTGTATCAGAGGCCTGGGCAGGATCAAGAAGCTAGTGGAAGTTAAGCCCCTGGAGAGGGGCTCTAACCATTTTCTTTCTTTCCTTTCTTTCCTTCTTTCTTTTCTTTTTTAAAGATTGTTTTTATTCATGAGAGACACAGAGAGAGGCAGATACAGGCAGAGGGAGAAGCAGGCTCCCTGCAGGGAGCCCGAGGAGGGACTCGATCCCAGGACCCCTGGGTCACGCCCTGAGCCAAAGGCAAATGCTCAACCACTGAGCCACCCAGGTGCCCCACCCTAACCATTTTCTGTTTATGATTTTCCCTCAAATAAGGCTCCCCAGACTATATCAGTTTCAACTACCACAAAAGCCAGACGCCTGACCAGGGGGTGTGGGACCCGGGCAGAAGTGGGGATTCTTGGCCAGCAAGTCATAAAGCCAGCCAAGTGGAAGGAGGATCAGGGTCCGGGCAGGCTGATGAAAAGCCCCCACGTTTGACTAATACTAGTCTTAAGAAGTGGGACCCCTGAGTGGCTCAGCAGTTGAGCATCTGTCTTGGGTCAGGACATTTTAAAATCCTGGGATCAAGTTCCACATCGAGCTCCCTGCATGGAGCCTGCTTCTCCCTCTGCCTCTGTCTCTGCCTCTCTCTCTGTGTCTCTCACGAATAATAAATAAAATCTTTTGAAAAAATAATAATCTTAACAAGTTATCTCTTTTCAGCCGAGAGGGAAATACAACTTTCTGGGCAATGACTAGGGAAATGAGGGCTTGATGAGGACGCAAGTTGGCTTTGGGGAGACCCAACAGGGTAGAGAGGAAGGACAGTGTGAGCATGAGGCCTGCAGGGGCCTAGTAGTCTATGGGGGCCTCTGGGACATGAGAGAGATGCCCCCAGGAAGAGGGAGGGCCAAGTTCCCTGGAACCTTCCTTCTCTGGAAACAGAGACCCCTGCAGGCCCCTACTCACCATCTTCGGTGGAGCCAGCACCAGGATGACAAACCGCACCTCACATGAGTTTTCCCCCCAGTTCTGTGGGCGAACCAGGCGGCTGATGCACACGTGCCGCTTCAGCAGGGCCTTGGAGGTACAGCTGCCGGGGGCAGGAGGGCACACAGTTGCCACCCTGGGAGCTGGGCTCCCCCACACCCCAGGACCCCAAACTGACCCCCCCGCCCCGTGACCTCTTAGGGAGCGAAGAAGACCAAACAGAATAGAGTGCTCATGCTCTCCACCCCCAAACTGGGTGGGCCAGGCTGACCACTCACATGATGCAGATCCACGACTGCTGGTATTGCACCCCTGTGACCGTGGCAGTGACTCCTTGGATGGTATCTGATAGCAAGTGGGCTGAGGACAGAGGGAGGGGGGTCAGAGGATCTGCTGGCCCACCTCCCTGTCCTCCCGTGCCCCACCGTGGAGCCAGGTCAGACCTTTCCCCTCCGTGGGGGCCCCGGCATCGGTGAAAAGCATGGCCATAAACAGGTCCACGTTGCAGTCAGGCTCGGTGTTGTTGGGGTCGTGGGCCAAGCGGCAGAGCATGGCCCGCAGCACGTCATCCAGCGAGGTGGCCGTCTCATTCAGGATGATGCTGGCCCGAGCCAGGAAGCCATCCAGGTCCCGGTGTGCACGTATCTCCAACTCAAAGTTCTTTAACTTCAGGTACTGCGGGGACCCCCGCGCACAGAATCACGCAGGCCCATGAGTAAGATCTGTGGCCGTGACCTGGGCCCCTCCTCCACGGGGGGATCCCCGGCTGCCTCTGCCCACTGGCACCAACACCCCCTCCAAGAGGGAGGGCCCAGCCTGGCTGGCCCAAGGCCAGGTCAAGGGCTGGCGTGGAACACCTGTTTGGTGTGAGTGGGGGCAGCGGGAGCTATCCCAGGGAAGCAGCCACCCCCCTCCCCCCAATTAGTGGCCCAGGACCAAGCGTCTCCTGTCCTTGAAGGGCCGCTCACCTTGCGGGAGGTGTGTAGGAGCCCACAGCCGCCAGGCGAGTCACTCTCAGCTAGAGGAAAGCAGGAGGGCTCAGGGTGCCACCCCACCTGTCCAGGCCTCTCTAGGTGGAGCGGGGCCCAGTCCTCAGTCCCCTGCCCTCCCCCAGGCAGGTCCCTGCTACAACCCCCATACCAGCCTGGCTGGGCTGCACCTCGAGGTTGACGTTGACAAAAAAACGGACGCTCTCGCCAGACACAATGGAGGAGTTGACCGTGTCGAAGGCCTCATCCCCCAGGCTCTCCTCACGGGTTTCAGAGGCATCATCCATGTCACACTTGAGGTAGCCTAGAGACCCAGCCACCACCGAGAGAGACCCCCCGGAAGAGGACCCGGCTGTCAGTGCTACACACCAGAGGGTGGGAGTCCCAGTCCACGGAGCAGGGGCCCCTGGGCTGTCCCAGGGAGTGGTGACGGAGGCCTCTCGTCGGCCAGGAAGGAAGCCTCAAGCCGGGGGAGGCAGACACCTAGTCCCGGCCCGGCCCCCGTCGGAGAACAGCGGCCGCCAGCCGGCAGCCCTCACCCGACGGCTTTCTCCAACAACCGTGAGCTGCAGGAGCCGGGGCCCTGCACGCTGACCCACGGGGACCCTCCAGCTACAGAAACATACGGTGGCGCCGCAACTCTGGGCCAGGTAGGTGGTGCAGTCGTACAGTTAACCTGGCCCTGCCCCCCCAGACCCCCCAGTTATGGGACCCAGGCACGCCCGGCTCCCTGGGTGGAACCCAAGGGGAGCCAGAACCATTGTGGTATCCAGCCCACTCCCCACCTTATGGGGAATGCCTTCTTTCAGTGAGGGCATGTGGGGCAAGGCATGGAGGCTGAAAGACTCGGTCCAGACATCTGACAAGGCCCCGGAAGCAGGGGAGCCAGAGGTACAGTCGGGGACTGATAAGGGGAGCCCCAGGGGAGACCCAAGGGTGGGCATGAGGAGTGTCACAGCATGATTCCTTCCAGAGCAGAGTCTTTCGAGGGGTGGCAGGTTAGTTCCTACCACGGCTCGCAGCCCAGGACCCCTCCTCCTACAGAGGAAGCCTTCCTGGTGACATGCAAATGTTCCGCTCTTGCTTGGGCTCCTCTCGGCCTCTGAGATGACAGTTTGGGCTGGCCGTGCTACCCCTGTCCTGACCCCTGGTCCATCAAGCCTAGGCCCACTCGCCATGGCTGATCTGTCACTCCTCAGGCCAGCTGGCCAACACCCAGGCATGCCAGCACCTGTCCTTTGAGCAGAGGGCTTCCCTCCCCAGAGGGCCTTCTTTGAGGTGCCATGGAAGCTTCCTCTTCTGGCAAGTCCTCCTAGGGCCCTGCTGGCACTCCCTCCTGACTCCTGTGGGTCCTCTATGGTTTACCACTTGTGAGTGCTCCCATGAAGGGGGTTCTGAGAGCCCAGACCCCACCAGTGCCTGACAAACACCTGTGCAGGGACGGGGAAGGGTCAGCAGCACGCCTACACCTGCCAGGCAGTGACTCACCCTGACTCACTTCCACTCTGGCCCGCCGGCTTCCTCTGCACATCCCAGGCCCTGTCCCCTCAGTGTCCTGTGCTCATCCTGAGCCCTTTGGGCAGGAGGTGCTAGGTCTGCACTGAGCTCAGAGTCAAAAGATGTCCTTCCCATTTTTGTCATGGAGCTCATGTCCATGAAAATCCCCTTCCTCCCCAGTCCCAGGCCTGCTTTGCTTACACTACCTGGCTCCCCAGCCTCCTTCTGTCCCCCCACCAGCACCCTGTTACTCCTGGGTACTTCCCTTCACACCGCCCTCTTCTCCCCCTATTCTGGGCTCTACCTAGGGCCTGCCTAGCTGATACTACTGGGTCCCTGCAATGCTCCTAGGAGGCCATATCCCCACCTCCATCCTATAAGCCCAACACATAACCTAACCTGCCTGCCAGCAGCCTGGTACACACAGTCCCCCGGCCCTGGGGAGGATGAGAGCATATCACCACTGTGTCCAAGCACCATCCCACTAAACACCCCAGCAATGATCAGGCCAGCCTCCAGGTCTGGGCACAGGAAAACCCAGAGACACGGAGAAAAGGGAGGAGCTGGTCTCGAGCAAGCAGGAAAGCTGAAGTGCAGAACTGTTAGGTTGCATTTCTTTAGAGGGGCGATGGCAGCCTCAGAGGGCTGGGTGGGGACTGAGGGGTATGGGCATATAGGACACGACCTAAGGCGGGCCAGGTAACCAGAGCATTCTAACAGCGAACCAAGGGAGGTCACCAGATGGTCCACACACACACCCGGGACCACCGGAGAGACCTGTCCATGACCGCTAAGGTGGTGTCAGCTGCTCCCCTGACCCTACCACGACCTCCTGGAGGGCAGGATCTAAAGGCATCCCAGCACCAGCAGAAGACCACAGCTGGGTAGTCAATGCCCTGTGTACCAGGTGGAGGGACTAGGTCTAGAGACTCCTGACCAAGGAGCTCTCTATATACACACCCTCACAGAGGTACTCACCTACATCCTCAAGGTATCCATTCTGCGACATGATGGAAGGCGAGTACTCTGTAAGGGAAGCCCAACAATCGTTACCAGCTACACGAACCAGCCCTGGACGGCGTCCTGTGCCAGCTGCTCCCCACCCTACACCAACCCTGCGGACTCCTCCTTACTCTTCCCAGGTACCCAGCACAGGCCAACCGAGGCCAAAGGGAGCAGGGGCTAGACCTAGGCAGGGGCCCCTGTGGAGCCAGAGGAAGCCAAGGCTGCTGTCCCTCAGCCTGTGTGCTCCGCCGGGAGTGAGCCAGGCCAGGGGAAACCTCAGCATGTTTCCTCCACGAGCTATCATTCACAGTACCCTGGCACGGTTGGTGGGCTGTGTTCCTGGGCACGGGCAGCCAGGGCTGGAGGGAGGGGGCCTGTGCCTCCACTGTCCTTGGGGTGGCCGGTCTCTCTGGCCTCCCTCTCTCGCTGTTTCGCGGCCAGGCCCAGGCCCTGGGCGGGGGGCCTCCTGCCGGCACATCGCGCCTTTCACTCCCACATCGGTCCCTGGGGCCATCAACACCCATCACACGTGCAGTCGCCCCCAACTGCGCGCGCCCGGGGCCACAGGGGGCCCACTTGGCAACGGCCTCCTCCCCTGGGTGCTACCCGCGTCCCAGGCCTCCTGGGAGGCGGAGCCGTTGGTCCCCCGGGGAGGAGGGGGCGGGGAGCGCCGGGCGCGCTCACCGCGCGGGGCCCCGGATGGTCCCGACTGTTTGTGCGGCTCTGTGCGAGGAAGGAAGCGACGGGAGGGGCCGCGTGCGCGAGAGGAAAGCGCCTCCAGACGCGGAGACCCTGGGGGTCGGAGGGGCAGGATGCGAACCGACGCGCGGACCGGAGCCCGAGCTGCATCCAGGAGGGAGGGGCGGGGGCGGTGAAGCTAGACCCGAGGCCGCAGGGATGGGCCGAGGACGCGGGGCCGAGGGTCCGGAAGGGCGGGGCCGGTGCACACCTCACTCCCATCCTGGGCCCCCACGTGCAGGTAAATAAACGGCAGTACAAGCCCCCGGCTGGCCCTCGGGGCCAGAGCCGCGAGGTCAAGAGGTAAAGACCGCTGCGGCCTCGCAGGGGGCAGCCGGGGGCCCCGGGATCCCGAAGAGCGGGCAGGCCTCCCCGGGCGGGGGGCGCGGCGGTCCCGGCGAACGAGGCGCGAGGCGGCAGCGCACCCGCGGGGGCCCGCACAGCCCCGTCCCGCCCACCTGCACGCCCCACCCCTCCCCTGGCTACCTCGTCGGTTCCCAGACGGAGTTTCAAGTCGGCGACGGAGCATTAAGCCAAGCACGCAGCGTCCACGAGGCCCCGAGCCCCGCCACCCGCAGCGCACCCCCGGGCTCCCGCTGTCTCTCCGCCGCAAGCACACCCGGTCCCAGGCCTGGGAAGCTCCCACGAGCGCCTCGCCCACCGCGGCCCGGGGCCCTGCAGGCCGCCGGCGGCCGCTTTCCCCCGGTGCTCCGACGGCCCCGCGTCCCCGCCTGGCACCCGTCGGTCGCGGAGGACCACGGCCCTCCCGTCGCGTCCCCGCCGCGCCTCCCGGCTCGGGCACCCACCGCACGGCTGGAGGTGGAACATGCGCTGGGTGGCCGCGGCCATGGCCCCGGCGATCGGCCGGACGGATGCACACGCGCGCGTACGCCCGGGCTGCGGGCTCCTCACTCCCGAGCCCCGGGACCCCGAGCGGGGCGTCTCGGGCGGGCGGGCGGCGGGGGCCGGCGACACACCTCCGCGCCGCGCCTGGGTCCTAGTGCCGCCCGACGCCCCGCCCCGGTGCCGCCCTGGGCGGGTCCCGCCCGCGCCCTCGCCCGCGCTCCGGCCCGTACCCGGCTGGCTGCTCCCGGGAGCCCGGGGCGACGCGGCCAGAACGCGGAGATCGGGCTCCTAGGAGCCCGCGTGCCCGCCCAGGCGTCGCCGGATTAGGGGCTGGGCGGGGCCGGGAAGTTTCTGGGAGGAAGCTCGACGGGCCCAGGGCCCCCACGAAGTCGCGCCTCCGCCGCGGGTCGCGGGAGGACTCCCCCGGCGCCGGCTTTAAGCGCGTGGCCCGCCCCCCGCCCCGCGCCCCCCGCCCCCCGCCCCGCGCCTAGGCAGGGCCTAGCCGGCCAGCTGCCCCGCCCCTCCCATTCATCCCGGCCGCCCGCTGGTAAGCCCTCCTCCTCCTCCGGGAAGCACGCCCGGACTAACTAGACGGGCCGGCGCGCATTCCCGGGGCGACGCCCTCGCGCGCAGAGCCTGAGGCGCTCCCCGCTGGGCGGCGTCGGGGCTGCTCCTGCGCGCCTCGCGGCTTCTCTTCTGGCCTCCGCGCGCCCGCGGCTCTCTTGGGTCGCGGGCTTGGCTCGCAGCTGCTTTCCTTCCCGAGGTGGGCCTGCCGCCGGCTTTCCCTTCCCGAACAGGGGGAGCCCGACCCGGGGACGCGCGTTCGCCGGCGCGTGGCTTCTGTGGATCGAGTGTGTGTGTGTGTGTGTGTGTGTGTGTGGACGCGCGCGTTGGTGTCGGGAGGCGGTGTACGCGCGGGCCGGCCGGCGTGCCCGGCGACCGATCGGGCAGATCCAGCCCACGCCGCGAACCCCGGGCCTGGCCCTCGGGGTCTTCTCGGCCCTTGAGCCCCGGTTTGACTCAGGAGCTCCCCCCACCAGTGTCAGCCCCTCGCCCTCCGCACTCTGGCTGCCAGCGACCCCCCCAACCTCCTGCTGGGAAGGAGTCCTCAGCCACGTTCCCCAGGCTGGAAGGGGGCAGAGCGGTCTGGTTCAGCAGAAGGCGGGCTTGCGCTTCTGGCGCGTCGGGGGAGCCCCGTGCGCACCCGGTGGGCCGCGGTACCCATTCCAACCCCTCCCGCGAGCCAGTGCACTGGGACGGAATGCAGATGGCCGGGAGTACCCGGCGACATGCCCCAGAAGATCGCCACCACGTGCAGAGGACTCACTGGGGGCGGGCCGCAGGTTCCCTTGGGGCTGAGCACAGGGCCCGGGAGAGACACAGGATCTTCCTGGGAACCCCTGTACTCCACCCTTGGGACCTTCTTTCCACGCCCTGTAGCTAGACCCTTACCATTGCACAGACTTCCAGAGTCGTCCGGGGTGGGGGGGTGGAGACAGAATGACAGCCAAGGAAGAAGCAAGGTTGGATGGGGTGGGTGGGTACCAGGGCTGGACCCCTGAAAAACCACCTGTTTTGCCCCCAGCCTCTCCCTTCTAGGAATGCCTAGGCTTCTGCCTCTGTCTGCCTGAGTCAGCAGCAGCTCTCAAATACCCAGACCTTCCAACTCTCTTCCAGGGAGCCACTCTGGATTGGGGGGGGGGGGGCAGCCTCACCCCTCATTTGGGACCTCACCATTAGCTCACTGAGGAAACAGGAGTCCCCAGCTACCAGTTCACCCAGTGGTGGATGGACCTGACTCTGAACTGCCACTGAGCCTTCTCTGCTTCCTGCCCTCTGTGCCTGCAGGTCCCGTCCCCCTAGTTGCTCTGGAGAGAGCCCCAGAACCCCTGTAGCTCCCCCAGCCTCTCAACATGAGAAGCTGTTGCCTTTGGATCTCCCACCCACTACTTTGGTGGATCAGAGGCTGGGCTGCCTTGGCTGTCAGCACCTGTGCCCCCTTGGGTCCTTACAGGGGCAGGGAGTTAGGGATCCAAATATAGGCACACACACTTCCTCTCATCCCCTCCCTTGGGGTCTTAGACTTTCCTGAGTGCTGGGTTCCACAGGGCACTTAATGGCTTTGCAAAGGAGTTTCCACTATAGATTGGGCCTATAGATTGTGGAATCTGGAGTGAGAAGTAACTATCGCATCTCATTCAAAAATACAAAACAAGACAGGGGCACGAGGCTGGCTCAGGCCATGCAGCATGCAACTCTCAATCTCAGGGATGTGAGTTCGAGCCCCACGTTGGGTGTAGAGATTACTTAAAAATAAAATCTTTAAGAAAAATAAAAGCACAAAACCAAAACCACTCCCTTGGACACCCTTCCCCTTCCAGGTACCATCCGATTCCTCAGCTGTGCTTCACAGAGCACATTTCTCCAGAGTTATCTCTGCTCTTCTGTCTTCGTGCTGTCTCCTTACTTCTCTTCCACCCCCTCATAGGGCTCTGGTCCTCACTCCTGCACTGGAGCTGCCTCAGCTCTCCCTCCTCCCCCAGCAGGACCCAATGCCATCCATCCCTCCTCCTCTCTCTCCTCCTGGACGGAGCTCTAGCACGGGAGAGCTTCCCCTGGCTCCGTGGCTCTCGACCAGACTGGCCACAGCCAACCTTCAGATTTCATGAGTCCTGTCACTGAGCTCCTGCCTTCAAGGCACCACAAGTACTTCCTCTGTCCCTCCAGCCTGGATGGCTACTAGGCAATTCTGAGGGAACCCAGGCCAAACAGAGCTTCCAAGTCCACCATCCACCTGGCTGCTCTGGACCTGGGCATCCACGTCTGATCCATGAGCAAATTTTGTGGGGTTTACCTTCAGAACAGAGCACAGTCCTGCCCACTGTCACCTCCAGCCCCGTCCACCATCTGGCCTTTTGACTTGCCCCCACCCCTACCCATCCTCCACCAACAATGGCTTCTCATGGTGGTTAGGAAAATAAAAACTGAATAAATACAGCGAAGCAGTCTCCCTGCTGTAGGCCTAGGGGTGTGGCATAGGGGGTGCGGTACAACGTGGCCCCGGGCCCATTTCCCACCTCATCCTGTACCTCCTGCTCCCTGGGGAGCACCGCTTCTGCCACACTGGCTGCCAGCTCTTCCTTCAGCACAACCAGCTCTAGGCCTGCCTCAGGGCCCTGATCCTCTGGGTGCCTGGAGGGTGTGTCTGGAGCCCTTACCACCGCTCCTTTCGTGCTTCGGCTCTTGGGGGCCTTCCCTGCTTGTATCACCTAGAGTGGTTCCCGTTTCCTTTCCTCACACACCCCCATGGCCCCTAACTCCAGCACATCCTTCTCCATCGCTTCCCACTTTCCTGCCAGGGCCCCATCTCCCCGGCTAGACGGGAAGCTCCCTGAGAGCAAGGCTGTGTTGCCTTCCCCCAGCATAGCACGCAGTGGAGGAGGTGCTCGGTAAACCTGTGCCATGTCTCCACCTATAGCTCCCCAGTTCTCAAGCCAGCGCAGCCTTCCATCCTCCACCCTGCTCTAGTTTTCCAGCTGCATGTAATAGGGGGCCAGCCGGATAGCCCTGATTCCTGATGGCTCCCTTCCTCTCACCCCAGACCCCTCAGTCAGGGCACCAAAACCTTTTATTTCTACTTCTGGTCCCCCCATCCCCCCGCTTTCCCCTTCCTTGGACCTTTGGCAAGTGTGGCTCCCCACACCTTGCAGACATCAGGCTTCCCTTGAGTCATTTGGGGTTTTACAAGCCTCTTGGGGTTCCTGCTGCCCTGACCAGCCTTCCTAGCCCCTCACAATCCTGGGAAGAGGGATGTTGTTCCCACATTATCCCTTGCTGATGCTGGTGGCCTGGAGGAAGGAACCTAGTCTCCACCCAGCTCCTCTCCTGTGGGCATCTCCAAGCCCCATGGGCAGTGGGTGGAGGGAGACCTTTTAGTGCTCAGCTAATACAGCATTAAACCCTCTCCCTGTTGCTCTCTATCCATACTGAAAGATCTAAGCTCCTATGAGGGCAGGCAGGAGGGCAAGAAGCCCTGTGGAGGCCAACAAGGACCTCTTCCCCTTAGCAGGACAGCTCTTTGAGCCACCCCTGACCCCATTAACTTACAGTCACAATCTAGAGGTTGAAATGGAGTCTTTTTAGCTAGAAAATTCCATGAAGTCTTGGTTATCAAATCATCTTTCCTCTTCCTGTTGTCCTTATTTTGCTATTGTACATTCATCCAGGCATGAAACTTTTTTTTTTAAGATTTTATTTATTTATTCATGAGAGAGAGAGAGAGAGAGAGAGAGAGCGGCAGAGACATAGGCAGAGAGACAAGCAGGCTCCATGCCGGGAGCCTGATGCGGGACTCGATCCTGGGACTCCAGGATCACGCCCTGGGCCTAAGGCAGGCGCTCAACCGATGAGCCACCCAGGAGTTCCCAGGCATGAAACTTCTGAGTAAATATGTATAAAAAGTTTCTTAAAGATTTGCAGCCATGTGAGAGAGAGAGAGAGAAAAAAAAAAAAAACACCTCTTTATTGATATGGTAAAAACAGTAGTAATTGTAGGCTAAAATGGACACATACATTTTATTTGATTAGCAGCTTTTTAAATTTATTTTAAAGACTTATTCATGAGAGACACAGAGAAAGAGAGGCAGAGATACAAGCAGACTCCATGCAGGGAGCCCAACGTGAGACTCGATCCCAGGACTCCAGGATCACTCCCTGAGCCGAAGGCAGACGCTCAACCATTGAGCCACCCAGGCATCCCTGAATAGCAGCTTTTAAAAACAGATTTATAGTCATTTATTAGTTTGACATAAAATGTATTGACCCTGATCCCTTTTACCAAATTATTTTGGCTGGTCACTTTAGCACTTCAGAAGCCTGGGGAAAACAGGAATAATTTGTGGATAAATTTATTTTTCTCCAAATTTTTGGATAATAAAAAAAGTTTTTGGAAGTGTTTCACAACATTGGGTTTTTTTCCACTTTGGTTTTTTTCCACTTCTACCTGGAGGTCACCCCCTCATTCCCGTCTAGTTAATCATTTTGACTTGTCAATTGTTCCTTCGGAATCACTCTCCAGTTAGTCCTCTTCTCATCCCCGGCAGTGTGGAGCAATGGGTCCACCCCCACATTACAGTCTATATGATCTTTCTTTCCTCTTCTTTTTCTTTTTCTTTTTTTTTTCCCTTTCTTTCTTCTTCTTTTCTTCTTTCTCTTTCTTTCCTTTTCCTTTTTTCTTTTCTTTCAAGATATTAGTTATTCATGAGAGACAGAGAGAGAGAGAGCGGCAGAGACAGAGAGAGAGAGCGGCAGAGACACAGGCAGAGGGAGAAGCAGGCTCCCTGCGGGGAGCCTGATGCAGGACTCGATTCCAGGACCCTCGGATCATGACCTGAACCGAAGGCAGACACTCAACCACTGAGCCACCCAGGCGTCCCTATTATTTAGAGGAAAAAAAAAAAAAAGATTCTCAAAACATGTTCCTGTGGAACATCGGTGTCCCTGAGTATGCTAAGGCACTAGAAAACCACACAATGGTGGTCTTTTCTCAGTTTGCAGGGGGAAATGGTCCTATTGCAAAGAATGTTTTTGATGAAAATATTTTTTCCCTTTGGTTAAAAATCACTACCACCACAAGAGGACAACTTTGTGCTTGCTATCATTTGTACTAGAAAAGACTAGCAGAAAGCAAAATTTAAAAAATCAAGTATGTATTTGATTTTAACAGAGAAGCTCAGAAACAGCCTGCTATGCGGGTCTAGGGAGCAAGGCCTGTTTTGAGGGCCTGAGATTCCCCAGTGGGCCTGATATTGGGAGCCCTTGGAAGTGCACAGTGACCCATGGTCAGGCCAGTCAGAATATTCCTGACCATTGTGACTGGTTCAGGGATGGGAATGTGATCCCAGACTTTGGTGCTGCCTCTGGAGGAGGCTGGGTCTTCCCTTTAGGGTGTTGGAGCTGCTGGTTGCATAAAGGAAGCTCACTGCTGGGGGGGCGGGGAGGGGGTAAGGCCACCAAGTATGGAGAGAGGCTCTGATGACATCTGAGTGCCTAAGGCCAGCTTGAAGCTGGGACCACCCTAGACTCTTCTTACAGCAACGGAGCCATGCCCTTTCCATCATGGGCTGGCAGTGGGGCATATTGCCATGTTTCCTTTGGGCATGACTGTTTCCTAGACTGTGTGATAGAAATGAATACATAACTATTTCTCGTGCTTCCCAAGAGGGCTCTGTGATACTCCGCAGCTCCACCTGAGACCCTCTGCTCCAAGTCACTTCCCATCAAGTGGGGACAGGCCCCCTTCCCAGTTCCAGGCTTCCTGGCCTCTGAGTCTTCTTGGCCCTCAAAGATCATCCCGTCCAGGAGCACCCCCCCCCCCCCACACACACACATGTACTGTTTCCCCCATCTCCCTGACGACTCTGAGGGTCATCCCGAAACCCTGGTGGTTTCCTAGCAATTCCAAGCACAGGAGCTCCTCAAGGTTCACATCTGGCCTTGCGGGACTCCAGGTGGGAGACTCTGGGGAAGGGGGCTGTTGAGGAAAGGGATGCTTCTGCCACCCCCTCTCTCCCAATTCCCTGGGCTTCTCACATGCAGTTTTGCCTTGGTTTGTACATGACTACTTGAGTGCACAGAACCTCCAAACCTCAGACTACCTTCCCCACCATCTGAGGGAGGCTGCCTGCAGAGGCTGCCTCCTCCCCTAGGGCCAGATCTCCATCCCCCTGTGGAGCCCTTCTCCTGTCCAGAGGCCCCTCGCCTCAAGAGCGGGACAGAAAGCAGGGTCTCTGCTTGGCAATCAGCTCTTTCTCCACAAGGCCAGAGGCCAGAGGCGGGTGTGGGTGGCGCCTGCCTCACTGGTTTTGGGACCCCTGCCGCTCTTGGAGAGGGGTGCTGTGAGCACTCTGTTAGAGCTACAGGCCTGTGGGCAGCCTCTCTCTGGGTGGGCATGTGTGGCTCCCAGGCTCCTGGGGCAGGGCAACATCAGAGCAGCGTCCTGGAGGGACCCTGAGCCAGGGCAGTGGCTCGGGCCCACCCCTCCACCCCCTGGGCCCTTCATTTTCGATTGTTCCCATTTGTAAAGGGGTAACAAGGGCCATCTCATGGAGCTTTGGCTGGAGTTACCTGGGGCGACCAGCTTGTAAAGCACCCTGGCCAAGTTGGGGTGTGGGTTGCAAACTGACACCAGTGCCCCGCTATCCAGGAAGAGCACAAGGTCAGCCATGGATGCAGCTCCTCCCAGGGCCCCAGCCAGCTTCCTTGATTCCCTCTTTGGGTTCTGAGAGTCGAGAGTGCCCGCTCCCATGCAGGGGGGTCTCTTCATGAACCTTACCCTCTGTGAGCCTTCTGGGGCCTGGGGGTGGGAATGTGTGCCCCAAGGACCTCTCCCCAGCTGCCCAGCAGAGCATTTGTTTCCCTGGGAGGCCCAAGGAAGGGCTCTAGTCCCAGGGGATTGGCCTTCCCAAACTCCGCCCCACCTTGGGGCTGAGTCCACAGCAACAGGTAACAGTGCCAGGTCTTGCTTGTTCAGTGAGTTTATTGGTCCTTAGCATGATATCTCAGTTACCAAGGTAAATTCACATACACAACTGCAGGTAAAAACATGTAAAATAATATAAAAATAAATTGAAAGCTACTTTTATATATTTACTGAATTAAGTAGTGTAATAAATACTATAATAAGCAAAAAGCTTCAATCACACAATTCAGTTTCACTGAAGTTACAGTAGTGTTTGTAAATATGAGTTTTAAAATTTAAGTTACAAATATTAAAGCACTGAAAAACTAGTATAAAAGTGAATTTTGGCACGTAAGTGAGCTCTTCTGTCATTATTTGACAACCTGGGACAAGGAAGCCTTTTCTCACCTACTTTTTGAGGTACAACTATCCAACTAGGTCAGCAACATGCTGGAATACTTAATAGTTTACAATCTTTGAGTTAACTTTTCCCTTTTGATAAGCCCAAAGAGCAAACCCAGAGCTTATTACTGTGCAAAAATTCTCCAAAATCCTAAGAGAATTTAGGAGGGAACTTTTTCTTGCTACCAGCAAGGCCCAGTGTCCTGGCCTCAGGTCAGAGAGCCACAAGGGCTCGGATGGGGCCAGTTGGACTCCTTGCCAGCAGCCCCTTCCCAGGGTGATCCCTTTTCTCCAATTTCTGCCTCCTCCTTCCAATCAAAAAAAGAAAAAAAAATCCCATATCAAAACGTAAAATAACCCATAACTTCAGCGACTTCAATGTTATCACACTCACTCTGGGTGATATAAAACTGAAGCTGCTAATAGGAAAGTTGGCAAAAAGCACGTAAACCCCTGGAGGACTTCTGCCTCTCCCTAAGGAATCTACTACACCTGATGTCACTGCTGGGTCCCTGGCATCCACTCCTAAGGTCAAAATCTACAACACAGTGTCATGGCCCTTCCTCTGGAGACAGCCTAAGACCCTGTCCCTCCACCTGGAGCTCCCAGAGGAGTTAAGTGGATATTAAAACTTCACAGTCAGAACCCATAGGCACCCAGCAGGTTCTAGAAGGGGCAGTGCAAGGGGGGAGCATCCTCCCTGCTTCAGTCCTCAAAGAGCTTACACAGCTAGTGTGCCTCTTCACCAGGGGCACAGCAAGTGTGCCCCCAAGGAATGCCCTTTCGCCAATGTGCCCCTTTACACTCCCGAGAAAGCTGAGGAGCGTCACCAGAGGCCTCAGCCAGTTCTGCCTTTTTGGCTTTGGAACTTAACGTTTTGACTTTTTTCAATCACAGTTTCATATTCAAGTTGAGGTAATCACAGTATTCCCTCTAACAGTAGAGGAATTGGGACAGTGGGGCAAGTTGGTGAGAGAGCATTTCTGTGGACAATGGTCAGAAACCAAGACCACCACGTAGTAGAGCCCCACGCAGTGGGAAGACCCGCTTTTATGTGCGGGCTCTGAACCCTCTTTAAAAACTCTTTTGTGCAGCAGCCAGGAAATGGCTCGAGCTCCTCAATCTAGAGCTTTCATTTAAAAGTTCACAGCAACCCACTTGGAGTAAATGGCCTATGGTTCCCCTACCCTCCCCACCCACCCCACTTCTCCTTTTTCTAAGGCTGCTCAAGTCTGAGTTTTTAAAAAGAGCTCGGTAGAGCTAAAGGAAGCTACAGTAACTCATTGCTTATTTAATCAATTGCACTTAAGATCTATGTTATTGATTCTGAAGTAGAGACAGGCCCACTATGGAACCCCAGCCTCTGGCCAACCAGAAATGAGGTGCTCCCAGACTTGGGCTCCATATCTGGGCCCTTGTCACCACCAGCTTTGGGAGCTGGAACTGGAGTACATGGGCCTTTTCAGAAGGCTTTCTTCATGCAAGATTTCTTATTGAGTGGTATTTGGGGTTTTGTTCATTTGGCTTCAAATACAGATTATTTTTTTCTAATACAAGTACATTTTATTGACAAGCCCTTAACACCTGCTTTGCTACTTGCATGGAGGCCTCTGAGTGACCAGGCACATAGGCCACATGTGCTCCATCCTTTCTTAATCTCTCCTCTGTGCCAGGGGCCATTCTCAAAAACCCCTCTACATTACTGGAAACTTTGCTGGTTTCATCTATGTGCTTCTTCCTAAGACATGCAAAAAAAAAAAAAAAAAAAAAAAGTAAAATTCAGAAAGCATTTACAATCTAGGCCGCTGAGGCGCTAAAGTCCTAACAGGCATCACCCAAATATCAGTGCCTGTGACCCCCCCCTCCCCCATAGTGATTCTGGAAGTCAGGTATGGGTACATTTGTAATTCCCCTCTGCTTTATGGTTCAGCTGAAAACAAAGCCTTTCTAAACTAGATATTGGAATTCTTTGAAACAATGCTTGGGGACATAAGTTTCCTGAAGTTTGTGGCTGAAGACCAAGCCTTCCCTGGCAAGGCTCAAGTGAGGGATGGCTGCTGGAGAGTAAGCCCCCTTCAGGGAGGCTCCACAAGTGATCAGAGCCCTGGGCCTAAGAGTAAGCAGTTGCAGGATGCTCCCCTCAAAAATAAGGTGAAGCATCATCAGAAGGGCTGAATGAGGCAAACCAGAGTGATGCCATGAGGGGAGCACAAAACCAACTTCCAGGGAGACTGCTTATAATAATTCAAAAGCCTCATGCCTCTGGAAAGCAACATGCCTTTCCCCTCAGTTAGTCTATAAGGGGACATCCCTTCATCTTAGAATAAGCTGTTGACCTCAGCCCAAGCTGTGGCTCTGTGGGTTGGGCTTGGGCTACTCCCCTGGGGCTACTCCCCAGGGCCAGCAGGGCCAGCTCCTTCAATGCAAGGGGCCTAAGTGGGAAGGCAGGCATTCCCCTGGGAACACAGTTCTCCTGGGGCAGTGTCTGAGGCCCAAAGCCTGTGGTGGCTTGCTCCTCTAGGCATGGCCACAGTTCAGGCAGCCAGGGTTCCTTCTACATCCCAAAAGCTCCTCTGTGTACAAATGCTGCCCTCTGTCACAGTGCCTCAATAGCCCAAAGGAGGTACTGTGACGAGAGACCAAGAGGTTCTGGGCTGCCAGCCGCATACACAGGGCAGTCCTTATCTGTTCATCCTCCATGAGCCCCCCCCCCCCCCCCCCATCAGTGGTGCAGGTGATGCTCTTCAGCGCTGTGTGGAGATAAAGACAACATGCACTCAAGCCAGTATACAAAGGCCAAGAAGAACAAGGACAGCCCCTTTAGGGAGGGGCCTCTGGGAGAGCTGAGGTTCAGTAACCACATTTCTGAACATCCACCTTTAGGGTGGACATTCTGCAGGATGTATGGCCCAGCCTTCCCCTAGGGCTTCTGCTCAAAGAGGTCATGGTACTCCTGCTGATCCAGCTCTCGGTTATACTTCTCGATTTCCCGGTTGGCTTCTTCCACATAGTCATTCATGAACTGGTCCATAACTGGCATCTTATTAAGGAAGAGAGCCCTGTGCCAGGAGGACAAGGGAGCCTGCCCAGGCCCAGAGGGATCTGTGGGCAGGTGAGTGCTCAGCCCACACAAAGCCTACCTACTGGGCTTTTTTTATATACTGGCAGCACCACAGCTATAGAGAAGAGGTCAGGGTTGGCATGGTTCCTTCTTGAGGTGTTAGTGCTGAGCCCTTCAGCATTCATGAGCACATAGCAGGACTCCTGTCCATTTTCTCACAGGTTAACTATTGTAATCACATCTAGTCTCCAATTTGTCAATTATGATCCTGATGACCACAGAACGCAGGATGTCACCAGAGCTACATTTAAACTACAACCCAGAACGCAGGATGCCACCACAGCTACATTAAACTACAACCCACAGGTGTATTAGCAATCGCTGAATGAAGGCAAAATTATTGTTAATGACATTAGAAGGCCAAAATGAAAAGCCTGCCTCTGTGGCTTGTCGTGTGTTCCCAGAACGCAGCCTACTCTAGGGGTTAGGTTGCTGTGGCTCCAGCAGACACCCACCCTTTTTATGATCAGGCTTCCACACACCCCCAACCTTCCCACCATAGATTCTAAGGATACGTGGATGAAAATCAGTCTTGTCACCAAAGAAGTTGACAAACTGGGTGCCATTGTAAAAATAGCCCGCGGGCAGGGGGTCCAGGTGGCGTTTCACCTGTAGGAAAAAAGAGTCCTGTTAAAATGATCTGACCACTTTCTATCATTTGCTTATTTATTAGAGACAAATAAACAAGCCTATGACCTTAGCATGATGGCCCACTCTGCCCCATGGAAGGCTAGACATGTGAGGAAATGGCTCCCACAGCAGTCCTCACAGAGTAACTGACAGAAGGAACTCTGGGAGCTCCTCACGGGATTAAGCTCCACTTGTCCTCAGTGGTACTGGTTTGATAACATACCCTTCGTTAGCTGTCTCTCCTTCATTCTCTCCCTTAGTTTCCCACGTCCCTGCTAGTGTCTCCTAGAATCACTTCCAAAAGTAAGCTACTTGTACTCAAATCCATGTTGCTCCAAATGTTCTTTTAGAGCAACAAGGACTACAAGGACTACACACTACAAGGACTGCCTTCTGAGGTACCCACAGTCTCTTCTCCAGAGCACCCAGGGTTGCCCAGGACAGAAGCTGGATATGAAGGGACCTCCTCAAGTCCAAAGCAGGGGCTCCTGGAGTCCCAGATCCTCTCCCATTCACTCATTACACTACAGGAAGTGATATAGCCTGTGCTTGAGCCTGGACTCTGTCCCTTTTAGCCTTTGCCTCCAAACCCCTCAGGAAAAGGCCCCAGTGAGGTGAGGACTGGGGAAGAGGCTGGGATGGGGGTCATCAAAGCACCTCTCCTGCTGGTCCCAAGATTCTACCACCTGCTTATCAGCAGCTTCTGGACCTTGAGTTCTTCCTGGGCCCTGTTGCTTTATCTGTGGTTTACCTAGCACAGACGGATGGGAGGAGAAAGGACTTCTGTGCCTACTTCAACAGCATGTCAAAACAGGACTTCACATCATCCCTTCCTCCCACAGGCACTGCTTCTCCTCAACCTCATGCCCAGGTCACATGAGAGGTCATTCTATTCTCTTCCTCTCTCAGGCTACAAGGCTGGATGGGCTAAGGTTCCTCTACACCCAGTTTCCCTCTATGGCTTGAGAGAAGCAAGACCTCCAGAATGCCCTACAAAGAGCTCTCTCACTCAGGGGATCCTAAAGGATGGAACTGTGCCAGCCCAGAAGGATAGCTCTGGGTTTCTTAGGGGACTCACGTGGATGTTCCTGATCTCCTGCTGGGTCAGCATCCCCCTGGTCTTCAGGGCTTTCCTCTGAGGCTTCTGTGTAAAGATATAGGGAGGGAGGGGTCAGGTCCCAACAGAACTGATGGAAGTACATGAACAGGTGAAGGGCTCAGGGCTCTGGGGACCACTTACATGACTAAGATCCCAGAAGCAGGGAAAGACAAGCATAAGCACTCTTACGGCCTGGACACAGTATCCTGACTGCCTCCCCTTAAGGAGACCACTTACTACCACAGAACGCTGTGTGCCAGGGCAAACAAGCAGCGGAGGAAACACTAGTGCTTTTGCAGATAGCAGATCCTCGACTCTAAACCCCGTCAGTGCCAGACACACAGACAAAGGGACAAAAGGAAGTCCCCTGGTCAACCATTTAGGAGTTCATCCAGTTTATCTGAGAAAGACATAGCCTACAAGTAGCCATTCCTCAGTATAACAGACAGGTTTCAACTAAGCATCTACAAAGGATCCAGGCAGGGCCCAACCAACACTATTTCCAGAATTCTAAGTCAAGGTAAACCCCTGAGGCTGTGCTAAGAGGCCTAGCACCCAAGGCTTGTGTCATATTAGAGGATTTTTTTTAAAGCTTTTATTTATTCATGAGAGACACAGAGAGAGGCAGAGACATAGGCAGAGGGAGAAGCAGGCTCCCTGTGGGTAGCCTGATGAGGGACTTGATTCTAGGACCCCAGGATCATAACCTGAGCCAAAGGCAGACACTCAACCACTGAGCCACTCAGGTGTCTCATATTAGAGGATTTTAATTCCAGTCTGGGTTTTATTTTTCTTTGCATTACTGGGCTAAAGATGCTTGTGGGCCTCTACAGGTAAGAATCTTTTTCCCTGCACCTGTTTCTAGGGCCCTGGGCTCACTGCTATCAATGCCTGAAGTCTTGGTTTGCAAATCATTGTAAGCATATCTTTGTTGCCTCTCTTTTCTAGAGAGAGTACCCAAGTATAGAAGGATTCTAGGTTCAGAACACAGGACAGTCCCTGAATTAGGTTCAGCTAAGAAAAGATATTTTGCATTTAGACACCAGGCTGACCCAGGATCCACATGGAACCATGAGGTTTCACCCAGGTCCCGGTTAAGCCACCTAATAACTGCAATTTGCCTTAGCAAAAGAATTAGAAATGGCTGTAAGAATAGGTCTGCCTTGAGGTTACCCTGAGTGGCTTCCTCTCACTCTCAAAGCATTTCTGAAAGTGCTGGCTGAGCCTGTGACGGGCAGACCAGGAGGGAGGTCACGGAGGGGCTCCTAGCCCAAGGCCAGGAGCAGCTCTGGGTGTGCTGGGCACATTTGTGCCAAACGTATCTGGGCTTTGGGAACCACCTGCTTAGCTGACTGCCGCAGCCAGTCCTTGACACTTTCTTCCTTCAGGGAGCAGCCGATGAACACAAGGTAACACTCCTGCTGCCCGCTGCTATCTTGAGGTGTGCTTCTGGAATCGGGCGGTGGTGAGGGTCCCTCCAAAACCGGGACAATGCTCAGAGAATTGGCTAGAGTGTTGTGGCAGACCTCCATGGCCCTCTCAGAGTCTGCAAGGAGAACACACGGAGTTCCTGAGTCCTGAAAGGATAAAGCTACACTAAGATGTAATGTGTCGATGGTTGGGGACAGATTCCTGTGACATATGCAGGAGGGAGAACTGCCATGATTGGTGTCAAGTTAGAAAAGAGGAAGTAAGAGAGGGAGGAGCAATGTAAATTTCTGGCTTGGTTGATTTGGTAATCAGGTGGACATCACTAGCCCAGAAGGGGACTATGAGAGGAAAGCCCCTTTGGTCTCAGTGGAGGCCTGAGACAAGCCAAGGGAAGAGGCTGTCAACATACAAGTGCTGCAGAAGGGTCATGTGATAGGAACAGGAGAGATGGGACTGGGCTTATTGACTGAGAAGCCAGGGGCTTCTTAGACTGGAGACATAAGGGCAAGGTCCCCCTAAAAAGCAGGGTGAGAAAGGGATCTAAAACAAAGAGAGAATAACTTAAATAAGAAAGGGGCCAAGAGAAGGTCTAAATAAAGAAGAATACAGGGTGAGAGGGAAGGAGGTTTTATGACCTCTGAAGCAACTGGGGGACTCTACTGGAGCTTGAGTTAAGTAGGCTTGAGTATGGGGCCAAAGTTTCAAAATCAGCAACATAAATTAGGCCAAAAGCATGAGTTAAGGACCCTGAGAGATTCTTTTGTATGGGTGATGTCATCTATTTTTTTTTTTTTTTGGTGTCATCTTTCATCTGAACTCAGATGGTTCCATGTTTACAACTCTCAGTGACTCCCTATGGCAGACACTGATGGTTGCCTGCCAGCATCCCACTCTTCCTCCAATACTAATTCCCTAGAAGTCATGGCAACTCAACTGTGGCCAAAGAGAGAAGTCTTTGGAGAAGTGGCAGGAGGTGCTTCAATAATTGGTGTCAGTATTGATAAAACCACCCACAGGAAGAGCCTATCCTATCAGGTGGGTGTTATGTTTGGATGTGACACCTAGACCTGTAGAACTACCTGGCAATGAGAGGTGGGAACCTGAGGGCAGGCTGACACATCAAGAATAGAAGAACACATATTACCTGTGTCCTCTGTGGCCTTGCTATGCTGCCTGACCTCTTCACTTCTTATTATATAGCTAACACCTGCTAGCTGAGTTGAGGTTTTCTGTTATAATAGCTAAAAATGCCTTAATAGAGATATTCCCATTAGGTGTCAATCACAGTGAACCCTTCCTGGTTGTTGCAATGTGCCATGGTTCCAAAGCACATGCTGTGCCTTTTCCCTAGAATATTCTCCCCTTTCTCAATGTTGAGTTGAATAACTTCTTGTTTTGAGGCCTTCTCTGATCTCCAGCCCAGGATGGACAGACTTCAGATCATGAGGGTTCCAGAAGTCTAAGGCTGATAAATAGGGAGAAGGCAAGTGAAGTCTTGAAAACTCTGGCAGCAATGGATATGGAGCTGAAGAGCTTAGCACTGGGGCAACTCCGAGTAAGAGGTCTAAGAGGCCATGGATGGCTTGAAGGGGTTGGGGGAAGTGCGAGTCTCTGGAACAAGGAAGTCAAGGAACTGTGAGGAGAGGTCCTAGGCAGGCCATCCAGGGGAAGATAGGACATATCCTCCACTGTGGAGCAGGATCTGCAGAAAGGGGGGGGGAGGCGGGGAGGGCTAGAAAAGCCACTGGTGTCAAGCCCAGATGGGAGGGTTTTTGAGAGAGTCTGACCAGCATCTGTGGGAAGCTATGAACCCATATCATGAGATATGAGCATTCCATAGTACAGGACTCCCATATCCAATTCCCCAGTTACCTGAAAACTTCACTTTGCCCAGGATATGGTAGATGTTTCCAGAGAAGGGACTTGGCTTGATGGAAGACTGAATTGCTGGTGGAAGAAGAGGACAAGTTCAGGGCACACAGCTGGGAGGGTTAGGGACTGGGAAGGATTCCCACTAGAGGAACCTGAGCTCACAGGTTCTCCCTCTATCAGACCCTCCGCAGGGGCTCTGCCACTGTTCCCAGGGGTGGGGCACTCCCGGGTCCTCAAATCCCTCTGCCTGTTTTTGGACCCTAATGGTGAACAGAAAACATAGCACACGTAATACTAAAATGGTACCAGGAAGCAGGAACAACTCTGTGGTACTGTTTTATCAGGGTCTGAGACGTGTCAATCAAGGTTTACCTTTACACTTGGCCACGAAGCGAGTCTTCTCCAGGGGGCGACCAAACCATACGCAGATTTGAACCATCAGTGGAAAGACTGACCCAGCATCAAATTTACCTTCATACCTAAAAGGTTTAAAAAATTCTAAGTACAAGTAATTGGGGCTTTGGGTTTTGTTATATACTGCTCTGGGATGAATTACGTATCATTTATCCTATAATATTTGGGTTGTTTCTTATGTGCCTTTTTGGGTACAAAACACTTGTTTTAAATACATGTATGTCTCTTTCAGCTTGAGACTGGGAAGCATGGTTGCACATACAACTGCAGGCCATCTATCTTTGAAGCTTACTAGTGTGCCACCTGAGATTGGGGCTGACACCCTTAGAGCTCTTCCTCAGGGCCTCAACTATATCCCACCATTGCTGAGGGCAGTTTAACAGACTGTACATTTGGATGTGCACATTTTCCAGAAGGAACTAAAGAGCTGGGGCACCTCTGCTCTACTTTCTGTTTTGAATTCAGCAGACATCATGCCAACCACAGACTTATTAACAAGTTCAGGAATACCTGGCTGGCTCAGCTGGTGGAGGATGTGACTCTTGATCTTGGGGTTGTGAGCTCAAGCCCCACACTGGGTATAGAGATCACTTAATAATAAAAAAGTCTTTTTTTTTTTTTTTTTTAAAGATTTCACTTATTTATTTGACAGAGAGAGCCAGAGAGCACAAGTGGGGGTAATGGCAGAGGGAGAAGGAGAAGCAGTCTCCTCGCTGAGCAGGGAGCCTGATGCAGGGCCTGATCCCAAGACCCTGAGATCATGACTGTGCTGAAGGCAGGCACCCCTAAAGAAAGTCTTAAAAAAAAAAAAAAAAAGAAAAAAAAGAACATGCCATATTAGAGCATTTAAAAAGTTTAAGTTTATATTATGGAAAATTTCAAAGACATGCAAAGACAGAGAGTACAATAAATCCCCATCACCTAACTTCCAAAATTATGGAATTGTCATTTTTTAAAAATTATTCTTTGAGATGAGTCTCCATGATAGAATCAATCCAGGAAAGGTAGTAACCACCTCATGGGTAATAATTTACACCACTCCCAATAGAAGAGCGTTTCAGTTTCACAATTCCCCCAGCAATGATTCTTATAGATATTTTTGGTAAAGTATAACAGGTGTCAATCAAAACAACAGTAAGCCATCATTTTACATTTCTGAATATTACTAAAATGGAATTCTGTTATCATGGCTGGCATTTATATTTGTTCTAAAGTGAACTGTCCAAGGGTACCTGGGTGGCTCGGTCAGTTAAGTGTCCAGCTCACGTCATGATCTCAGGGTCTTGGGATTGAGCACTGCTTGGACTCCACACTCAAGAGAGGAGTCTGCTTGAGATTCCCTCTCCCTCTCTCTCTGTCCCTCTCCCGGCTCATGCATTGTCTAAAATAAATAAAATCTTAAAAAAAAGAAAAAGTGAACTGTCCACATCTATATGAACTGGGTTGTTTTCTTTGGTATCAAAATAAGCTTCTCAAATATTATATTAATGCTTTGCCACATATGATGGGAACATATTCTTCCAGTCCATTATATTTTCTTATTAGTTTCCTTTGCTTTACAATAGCTCTACCTATTTGAATTTTACATCATATGTATTGAGAATAGCTTACTCCTTATGCTTTCTTTAAAGTAAGGTGCTGGCATGATAATTTTGTAATACTGACATGTTCACTTGCCCTCTCCCCACCTAAATAAGTCATGGGAGACCATCTGCTTCTCTGGCTCTTTGTTCAGAGCCTGAATCCTTAAGGAAATTGGGAGGGGCCAAGGGAAAAGTGAAAGTTTCCTACAAAACTAGAAATAAGCCTTCTACCAGAGGAGATGGGGATGGGTTGATGAGCACAGAGAGGGTTGGTGGGAGGGGAATGGCTGAGAATCTGCACAGCACAGAGCTGAGCACATCCAGAGCTAAAGCCTATTCACTCTGAGGTGGTGGGTCCTGATTCAGTGAGGGAAGGGAAAAATATACAGAGATATGTAGGAGTCTCATGGCTGCCACCTTGTTAAAAGATTAAATTATCTGAATCCTAGGAAGGGATTCAGAAGGGGGAGAGCCTGAAGGGTGACTCTAAGGCCCTTCCATCTCTGATTCTCTATAAGCATTGATCTTCCTGGTAAAGAGAAGGCTTCAGGCTTTAGATTCATAGAGGTTTCTTTTTTTTTTTTTTTTTTTCATAGAGGTTTCTAATGAACCTTTTATACCTGGCTCTCTCTTGGATCATTCTACCTCCAGGAAAGTCTGTGCCCTGAGCTGGGTCACATGCACGATGCCCAGAATGAGTCACCATGGACTCAGTGCTTGGAATGCGTGCTTTCCTAGGCACTAGGTGGAGACAGCAGGAATCTCACGACCAGGCCCAGAGGTATGGCTGGAAAAGGGTCAGTAACTGCAGTCACTGGAGAGGAAGGTTTCACCTCAGAAGCTCCATCTGTTTCTTTTTAGCTAAGATATAATTGTCTTGATCAGGCATAAGAAATGATCCACCTACCCACTGTTTAAGCAAGTATGATGTAACTCAAATCAGACGGTCCTTCTAAGAATATGCCTCAATCTTCAATTTCACAAACTGGATTTGTTTGTTTTATCAGCATAGTGCAATCAGTTTTTTGCTGGTATAAAACACTGGTGATGAAAGGGGTGATATGGAGGACACATAGGTGTCTGGGGGAAGTGAGTAAGGATAACAAAGATAATCCAAATCAACATAAGAGAATATATTTGGCTAAGCTTTAGTAATTATCTTTCCCAGAACTTTCAAGAGAGCAGAACAATCCATTCTATACAGAGACAAGCACAACATAGTGTGAGGGCTCTGGAGTCACACAAGCTGCATTTGAAATGCAGCTCTTTCACACTTACTGGCTGTATGAATTTGAATATGCCACTTAACTCCTCACTTCCTCACTTACCTTATCCTTAAAAGAAGGAAAATAATGGACCCTACCTCATAGGCTTGGTTTGAGGATTAATGAGATAACACAGATAGAGCTCTTAGGGCACTTTCCAACAGAACTTTCTGTGATGGAAATGTTCTGGATCTGTGCTGTCCAATGTGGTAGCTGTTGGCCACAGGTAACTACTAAGCACTTGAAGTGTGGCTTGTATGACTGAGAGACTGATTTTACTTAATTTTTGTTAATTTACATTTTATTAAATAGCCAAATGTGGCTGGTGGCTACTGTCCTGGGGAACTTAGAACAATGTGTAGCACACAGTGAGTGCTCAAGTGATATTGGCACTGGCATGACTACAGCACCCTTGGCACTCTTTCCTCCTCCTCTCCCTTTTGGAGGAGAGGTTCATGTACTTGGGAGTCTGCAGGAGAGAATAAACATTCCCTGGGCCACAAGGGCAGGGAGCCTACCTGTCAGGGGGGACCCCTCAAAGGACTCACTGTATTCTCAGGAGCAACTCTTTCACCTGGGAAGGCCGTAACTCCCTGGTTCCAGGCCAGCCATCTCACCCTCACTAGAGGCCAGAGGAAACAAAGGACACGGTGTGCTTGGTGCCCACAGGGCCACTCCCTAAGTCTCAATATCCAGTAAGGCTCCCAAGTGGGTCCCAAGATGTGTGGAGCAGTGGGCTACTGGTAAGACCAGCAGCTGTTGGGACATGGCAGGCCATCCCACCCTCATAGAACACTTGAAATGTCACTTTCTTTTTTTCTGTAAATGATTAAGTCGTTGCATTTACAAAGAAATCTTAGCTACTTTTTAGTGATGATACTTGCCAGCCAGGGTACATTAAATATCGAGATCGTAGCATCTGAGGACTTGAAAAACTATTTTCTGAGAGAATCAGCTCAATGTCTTCATTCCTTTGAAAACATACAGAAAAACCCAGGTTAACTAGGACAATCAATCTTCATCTACCCATTTTGCTTCCTCCCCTCCACAGATGCACCAGCACATACGCATCCACTCTTCTCTCTTACCACACACCTAAAGTATACCTCTCCTAAGAACAAAGACATTTTCTTTTAGAACCACACTACGATTATCATACCCAAGGAATTTAATACTGTAGACCAGCAGTACTGGTATCACCCGGAGGCTCATCAGAACACAAGATCCCAGGCCCCATTCCAGACCCGCTGAATCAGCTTTTTTTTTTTTTTTTTTTTTTTTTTTTTTTAGAATTCTCATTTTTATAAGATCCTAAGAGATCTATATGCACATTAAAGTTGGAGAAGTACAAATCTAATTCATTTTCAAATTTTCCCTGTTTTGCCAGAAGGACAACCCAGGATACAATCGGGGAATGCTTACTGAATTTATAATCTCTATTTCCCTTTAAGATAGAATAATTCTTCCAATTTTTGTTCTGTTTCTCATGGAGCTGACGTTTTTGAAGATATAAAGCCGGTGCCATTGTGTCCCACAATCTGGATTTGTCTGGTTCTTTTCTTATGGTTAGATTCAGTCAAACATTTTTGGTAAGATTAATATCCAGGTGAGGTTGTGTGCTTTCCAGAGTATCACACGAAGGAGGCACATAATGTCAGTCTGTCCACTTAGTGATCTTGCTAAGTTTAATCACGTAGTCAATGTCATGTCTACTAGATCTCTCCACTGTGAAGGTACTTTCCTCTCACTGGAAGCACTAAGTGGTCCATGCAGTGATACTTTGAGACCAGTTCATATCCTTTTCATCAATAATCTGTCACCCACTGCTTTTAATATCCACTGATGATTCTTGCCTAGATGAAGTACTATATTATACCAACGGTTACAAAGTAGTGACTTTTTAGTTCTATAAATCTTTATTTATTTATTAGTGTTTAAAGAGATTTGGGGATCCCTGGGTGGTGCAGCGGTTTAGCACCTGCCTTTGGCCCAGGGCATGATCCTGGAGACTCGGGATCGAATCCCATGTCGGGCTCCCGGTGCATGGAGCCTGCTTCTCCCTCTGCCTATGTCTCTGCCTCTCTCTCTCTCTCTCTGTGAGACTATCATAAATAAATTAAAAAAAAAAAAAAAGATTTGTATCTTGCCTGTCCCCATTTTTTTAGTATCACCATGGACTCATTTTATATCATATGCTATAATTTGATATTACATTTGTTTTCTCTTATACTTAAGTTGTCCCAAATTTGGCTAATGAGAGCTTCTTGAGCTAGCTCCAGTATCGTTTTGATATATCTCTACTAACGTTTGGTACCTCTTTGCTTTTTTAGCACGAAATGTACCAGGCTCACCTTGGACTTTCCCTGCCCTAAACCTGCAATCAGCTAATTCTCCAAGGAGTCCTGATACCTTATATTGGGAACTGGTATATAGAAACCAAGATCTGGCAGTAGAGGTGTTTATTCTACTGTGGTATTAATATTTCTGATCCCTTTCAATGGGAAGAGCTAGGAAATATACATTTGTTTTGAAATAATTAATTTATATTGACTTCCACAATTCAAATCCACCATCCACAGGGTTTTTCTTCACCTTTCTCACTTCATATTTATAATCTTTCTTATCTAACAAGTGATGTTGTTTGAAATCAGGATTTCAACAGAGGATTATGTTTAAAAGTTACTTTAATTGGTGTGTGTGTGTGTGTGTGTGTGTGTGTGGTTGTTATTACTTTGATCTACAGATGGATTCACTTTTTTGTTTTTAGTTTTACCCTTCTTGGTTAATTTAATTTCTGAATATGTAAAATATTTTACATTGCTCAAAGTCAAAATTATATAAAAATATATACCTTTTGGTGTATCTTTGTTGAGCAAATAAATATTCTAAATGACCAAATGTTTTCTCTTCATACACACACACACAAAGTCAATCAATTCTCTATTTTTAATTTTTAATTTGGATTTAAGTCCATGAAGTAAAAAGGTCATTTCTCTATGTTCTCTTGGACATTTCTTTCACATCTTAACACAAGGAATACTGAAAGAGTCTTGACTTCATCCTTTGAAGGCATGAAAATGTGAATGTATCAAAACAAAATATCTCTGGGTACCTGGCTGGCCCAGGTAAAACATGCAACTCTTGGTCTTGGGTTAAAAGTCTAAGCACCATGTTGAGTGCAGAGATTACTTAAAAATAAAATCTTGGGGCATCTGCATGGCTCAGTTGGTTAAGCCTCTGACTCTTGATTTTAGCTCAGGTCATGATCTTAGGATCGTGAGATAGAGCCCAATGTCAGGCTCTTTGCTCAGCATGGAGTTGGCTTGGAATTCTCTCTCCTTTTGCCCCTCCCCTTGCTTATGTTCTCTCCCTCTCTAAATAAACAAAATCTTAAAAAAACAAAACAAAGTATTTCAAAACAGTACAGGATACGGACACATGAGGTCCTCTTGCTGATTTTTACACAACATCAAAAGCACTTATATAAATGTGTAGGTCTTAGATACAAATGAAAGACCCTATGGGCCATTCTGCCAGGGTTCTGCCTTGAGAAAGTGGCTGGTCCTATAGGATAAAGTAAACTTGGTAAGTTTACCTGGTGACAATCCCATTTTCTGCAAGAATGAAGGCTGCAGTAGGGTTGGCAGCCCTGATGAGGCTCTGCAGCTGGACAAGGAGAGGGTGCCTCTGCTCCATGGTGTGACTGGTGAACACCACATTACTCACCAGGCCTGGGGAATAAAACCAAGAATGGTTCAGGCTTTGGACTCCTGATTGGGGCTGAGGGCTCACACAAATGAGCCATTGCTCCCTCCCTGATCATCCCTTCCAGTTGACACCCCTGACCCCCAACACCCGCACCCCTATCACTGCCACTTCTTGGAGTGAATGACCTCAACCCTGTAGCTGCCTCACTTCTTAACCTTCTCTACTTTCTCAATTCTGCTCTCCAGCTGACACTTAGAGTTTCTTCATCAAAGGGCCCTTTCTACATCCCTTATATTTAACCTCTTTGGGAACCTGTGCTACACACTGTTACCAGTTTAGGCCACAGACATTTATCAAACACTAACCACATGTCAGGAACTCACCATTAGATTCTCAAGGAGTGCACAGCCAAGGAGTCACTCACACACACACACAAAATTCCAAGATAAGTGCTAATACAGATATTCACATAGTCATACAGTAAGGAAGAGTGGTGCAGACAATGAGGGATTGTGGAGTGGGTAACAATCCCTCCCAACCCTTAGGAAAACCTATGCTACAGAGAATCTGGAAATCAGAGAAGTTAACATATCCTACCATGCCACCATAATTATAAGACCTCTTCCATACTCATTTCTGTTTTGACATAGTTATGATCAGAGCATATACATCATTTCCACTATAAGATCACTTACATTTTTATTATTCAACTATTTTTCTTCACTTATTAATATTATGAAAACTTCAGAAATACACAAAAGTGTTTAAAGTAACACCATGAATTCCCATGTGCCCATTACTTGGCTTCAAGAATTAACAACACTTAGCTAACTGTATTTCTTTCATACCATATACCAGCCTTTTCCCCTTTCCCCTGGATGATTTTTTAAAAAGATTTTATTTATTTATTCATTAGAGACACACAGAGAGGGAGAAGCAGGCTCCCCTCAGGGAGCCTGATGTGGGACTTGATCCCTGAACTCCAGGATCACGCCTGGAGACGAAAGCAGAGCTTAACTGCTGAGCCATCCAGGCATACCCCCTGGATGATTCTTTTTTCCCCCTGGATGATTTTGAAGTCAATCCTAGACATCCTATTATTTCATCCAAAAATATTTTAGTATATATCTCCATAAAATAAGAACCCTTTATTTATTTATTTTTTAATAAGAACCCTTTAAAAAATTAATAAGTAACACATCCAACATAGAAAATATAGCCTATGCTTAAACTTCTCTGTCTCATTAATGTTTTCTTAGAGTTAATTTTTTAAACCAGGAACCAAAGTCTACACATTGTATCTCGTTAATATATCTCATAATTTTCCTTTAATCTTCAGTGTCTCATTTCTTTGTAATTTATTTGTTGAAAAACTGTGTAAATTTCTGACAGTATGGATTTTGCTGATTGTAGCCTTATAATGTTGCTTTTACCAGCAGCTAGATCTCTTTTATAGATTCAATCTTTTTTAAAAATAATATTTTTAATTCATTAGAGACACAGAAGAGAGAGGCAGAGACACAGGCAGAGGGAGAAGCAGGCTCCCTGTGAAGAGCCCGATGTGGGACTTGATCTCAGTACCCCAGGATCACGACCTGAGCCACAGGCTGACACTCAACCACTGAACCACCCAGGTTCCCTATAGATTCAATCTTTTAAAATATAAACTATTTAAAGTTTTTTCTTCTTTCTCTTTTTAAAAAAAGATTTATTTATTTATCTTAGAGCAAGGTGTAGGGGCAGAGGGAGAGAGATAAGGCTTTTTTTTTTTTTTTTTAAGATAAGGCTTTAAAAAAAAAATTCATTTTAGAGAGAGAGAAAGAGAGAGAGAGAATGCCTGAGAGTGGGGGATAGAGAATCCTGAAGCAGACTCCCTGCTGAATATGGAGCCTAATGGGGGCTCCATGCCAGGACCCTGAAATCCTGGCCTGAGCTGAAACCTGGAGTTGGCCATTTAACTAAGCCACCCAGAGACAGAGAGAGAATCTTAAGCAGACTCTGGGTTGAGCACAGAGCTGGACACGGGGCTTGATCTCATGACCTGGAGATACCTGGAGATCAGGACCTGAGGTGAAATCGAGGTTGGAAAAAAAAAAAATCAAGAGTTGGCCTCTTAATTGATTGAGCCACCAAGGTGCCCGCCCCCACCTCGTATAGCTTTTTGATAGATCTAAATCACTGTTTCTTATGTCATTTTTAGACAAAACCTATCAGCTTTCCTACATGACAGATGAGGAAGCTGGTATATCTCAAAGTGCTCTTTTCCACTTTGCCATCATATTCTGATTGGTTATATTAGTAATTTTAGTCCCTCCAGTAAAAGCTTTTATACCTTTAAAACTAACTATATACTAGGAATATACTTCACTCTTTTTTTTTTAAGTTTATTTTTTATTTTTTTTTTATTTATGATAGTCACACAGAGATAGAGAGAGAGAGAGGCAGAGACATAGGCAGAGGGAGAAGCAGGCTCCATGCACCGGGAGCCCGACGTGGGATTCGATCCCGGGTCTCCAGGATCGCGCCCTGGGCCAAAGGCAGGCGCTAAACCGCTGCGCCACCCAGGGATCCCCCATATACTTCACTTCTTTATAATGATTTTACAACTCTAAACTTTATTCATCTCCTACTTTGGAAGATATAAAGAGAGTATCTCCTGCTGCCTCCTTATTATTCATTAAATAGAATTTCATTTATAGGTTTTCAAGATTTTCAATGTTTATATTCTATTTTGTAATAGAATTCTCATGGGTATTATCATTAACTCTATATCTAAGATTAAATTCTCAGCATTAATTTTTTTTAATAGAGACTAGCTTTTATAAATGATTTGTTCCTAAGTGGTTATCTCTAAATTGCAGACTTTGACTTTGTAATTGTAGGATCCTGAATAATGAATATTCAGTATAGTGGACTCTATACTAATACTATTTCAGTTGAGTGTGTAGATAAAAAAACAAACAAATAGCTGTATTTAGTTTTTGAGGGCAAAACTCATACAATGTAAAGAAGGGTTCACAAAGAAAATAAATAAATTACCTTCCTCCCCAGCCACCTATTCCTTTCCCTGGAGACAATTACTATTATGATATCTTCTTCCAGGATGTGCTTTGTATACACAAGTAAATGTGTGTATGCCTTTTTTTTTTCCACAAATAGTTCCATCTTACACTGTTCTGCACCTTGTTTTTTGACTTAAGCTCTTTAACTTTTTAATTTTGGTAAAGCTTGCTTTTTCATTAAAACCTTCCCTATTACCTTACCATCTCAATCCTTCCCTCATGCCACCTGGCTCTCTCCCCTTCTCTAAACTATAAAAGCTCCTATGAATAACACAGGTGGTATTTAAAATAAGGACTCTCAGTCTTATTTATCTTCTTCATAGATGTAAAAAGACAGCATAATGTAAAAATTAAAACACGGGTTTTAGAGTCAGGCAGACCATGAGTTGAAGTGGTGTTCCACTAATTACTAATGAATGACATCAGGGGCAAATTGCTCAACTTTCTCTCTGAGCCAAATTTCCTCCTCTGTTAGATGGGAATAATAACACATACCCGCAGGTTATCAATAAATGCTTATCACAGGACCTACAGATAGTGAGAACTCATTAAATGCAACTTACAGCCAACACCACTACCACCATCCTCACTGTCAGCAGAGCAACGGCCTAAGAATGAGACCTCTACATGTACACTGGGGGGGATCCATTTCTCAGACTGACAAAATCCATTTCTATTTTAAAGTTTTTAAAAATTTCTGTTAGGAAGCTTTAAAATAGACCATCTTCAGCCACAGTGTCACAGCTTCCCAGCAGGAAGCTAGGTCATGTGACTCCCACCAGAAGAGCCTACTGAGTCCATGGTTTAAACAAGTGGCCATCACTAGATTTAAGGTGACTTCCAGGATCCTCTAGTCTGAGGCAGAAGTAAATGATACTTTCTTCCTCTCACCACTCATACTAATGAAAAAAGTGTTCCAAAATTGCTAAAGACTGAATCTAACCTCATAAACAGTCCAGATGCATTCATGATCAGGGAGCAGGGATTTGGAGGTTCATGCCAACCTTGTTACCATGGGGAAAAGACACACACAGTTAGTTATACCAGGTGCTTGGGACCACAGACACCAGGACTTACAGCTCACCTGCTGAGCACAGAACCTCCTCCCTAAGTGCTTATGGACAGTTTGAGTATCTATCAGTTCCTTGGTTCTGAGATGTAGGTCCTATTCTTCTCAGGTATCTGTTAGTGCTCAGCTACTAAGCTGCCCTTAGGTCTCTGCACAGTGTTTGAGAGACCTCTCAGGATTCAAGGATGAGTTTCCTAAATGGTCTTCTTTGACATCCAAGTGCTAAGTACAGCTCTGCCTCCTCCTGTCACTTGGTGAAAGGCTGCCCAGTTCCCGAAATGTGGGCTGTGGAGGCACCTGAGTCTTCCTCCAGGCCTGGTGAGTGCTAAAGAAACCCCTGCTACCGTTTGTCTAATTCAGACTACCGGTCTCTTTGCCAGGCCACTGCTGATTCTGTGCACTTTCAGGCTTCTCTTACTACAATTCATTCTAACTAATGTAGTCAGAGCATTCTTTCAAAAAACAAAATCTGATCATATCATTTCCCTACTTAAAATATTTCAATGCGTTCCAATGACTGTCAACTTCTTGGCCTGCCTGATCTATCTGCCATGCTGTGTTTCCTCAGTGCCCTGGGTGTGCTCTGGTCACCATCAGGCCTTTGCTATTGCTGTTCCTTCTGCCTGGAACCATCTTTCCCCTCCTCTTTTTTGGCTCAACTCTTCCTTCAGGCTGTAGACAATTTGAAAAGCACCTCTTCCAGAAGCCTTCCCCAATCTCCCAGGACTGGCTACAGGCATTGGATACAGATTTGCTGAATAAATGAACAAATGAATCAAGTGTTATAAAAGATACATGCAACCTGATTTCCAGGGCAGCTTCTAAGCAGCTAAGCTGTGGGTACTCACATGCCAGAGTTTTTCCCACTTCTAAGTCTGGGCAAATCCCATTCATCAAACAGCCATCTGAAAGGTTTCTAAGACTTACTGGTATATATACATTTTTGATAGAAAATTCATAAACTACAAAAAGGTATTCAAACCAAGCTTCTTTGTCCCTCCTCTGGCACCCTGAGTCCTAGTTCTCCTCCCCAGAGGCAACCACTGACAACCAGATTTGGGGTATGCTTTCTCAGATAGTCTATGAAAGTATATAAGAATATACAGAATCACATTTTTCTTATGAGCCTCTCCCACACAAAACCTCTATTCCCAATGTCTCCACATATGACCTAGTTGTGGTAACAGCAGAGACTTAGGAATTCAAATGGAGAATATGTCAGCATTTTGTTTATTCTGTTTTAAAATATTTTAAAGGGATCCCTGGGTGGCGCAGCGGTTTAGCGCCTGCCTTTGGCCCAGGGCGCGATCCTGGAGACCCGGGATCGAATCCCACGTCGGGCTCCTGGTGCATGGAACCTGCTTCTCCCTCTGCCTGTGTCTCTGTCTCTCTCTCTCTCACTGTGTGCTATCATAAATAAATAAAAATTTTAAAAAAATAAAATATTTTAAAAATTTCTGTTCGGAAGCTGTAACATTAAGATGTACTATCCTTCAGCCACAGTGTCAGAGAAGGATCCTAATGAAGGTGACACTGGTTGTGCCTGTGCACTCAGTCCCATTTAGAAATGTCACTCTGGAGGCTGTAGGGGAAGCACCGAGGGTGAGCCTGCTGAGCCTAATGCTAGACCTCCATGTCCTATGGCTGCACCAAGGCCTAACTGGGGCCTTTGGAAACAGAGTAAGGCAAGTTCAGGAGGGTAGACCCAGAATGTGGCACAGTGGGGAAGCAAAACAGGGTTCTAGAAGACTCAGCACATTCCAGAGGTGGCAGACACAAGAGCCAGAGTCCTGCAAGAGATCTAGGAGACTGCCAGGAGTAGAAGACAAGAATGGTTGTGATGGATCTTGCAGCAAGGAATCAGTAAAAGCTGAGTGAAGACTTTTAAAGGCCCTAGGACTCTTGTTTCGTATCTTCTTGGGCAAAAGAAACTGGAGAATCAGATTTGTGCAAATGTGGCAACTTAAGTGGCATGCACCAGGGTCACAAGCACAGAACTGTCCTGTCCATTAAAAAGGCTGGGGTCTGGATTTCTGATGGATACCTTGCCCAAAGTCCTGTCTGCCTCATCAGTATCATGTAGATAAACCCTGTGGGGCTGGGATTCTAGGTCAGGAATTAGATACAGAAAAGGGGCTTTGCTTTATAGGGAAACAAGCAAAAGGATTATCCTCAGCATTCCTTAGGCCAGCTATGCAAACTACCACCTGCCAAAAGGAAATGCCATCTTCGAGGCAGGTACAGCAGTTATCTGGAGCACAGGGTGAAGAGGCCACCGGGGACAGTTTCATCTTGCTTGGGCCAGGAGCTTCCTTCTGCTCTGTATCAAAGAATGGATACCTATATTCGGCCAAGGTCTTACCAGTCTGGGCTGTGAGTGAGCGGGTAGCCTGGCCTGCCCATTCCCTAGAGTGGAGAAACACCTGAGGTCTGACTGTCCTAGTATGGGCTAAAGGCTTCTAGAAGAAGCCCAGGAGAAAGCAGTTTGTTTATTACCTATAGATACTTCTAAAAGCAAGACATGGTAGTAAAATGTCTTCACTCTTCTTTCAAATCAGCATTATACTGAGTCTTATTTGCTGGTTAAGCGCTGAGATTATTTCCTAATCCTTGGATTTCTGTAACACACATCATCTTGGGGCTGCAATATAGTCCTTTTCTCATTGTAAAACAATCCTTTGTTGTAAAAGCAATGAATCAGGGAGCATGACTCATGAACAGGAGCAAAGGGAGGCAATATGTTCCCTCAGGACATGAAGTGTTTGTCTACTGGTAGCAGATCCCACCGCCAAGCTAGCCACCAAATCTCTGAGGATAAAAGAAATACTTGCCTTTTATTTCTTCCCTCCTTGGATAGCCCATGCCCATGGTAAGCCAGGTCATACTAGTTCATAGGGTCCTTTGGGCCCAGACGCAAAGGTAAGATAATTACTAAGACACTGTCACTCTGCAAGTGATTTGGAGTTCAGAAAAACAGCTTCTATGGCCTCAAGGTCATCTACCCCCATCTGATCATATCCCTGTCTTTACACATGCACAGAATCTGACACAGTTGCTTTTAAACACTGAGTAAGTAGTGTTAATGAAATTTGTCTACCAAATGCCAGAGAGAATCCAGTCTGTCTTGGCCTAAAAGGGCTTTCCTCCTATAACATTGGCCTAAGGTTCACAGACAATGAAGACAGAGCACCTCCCCAAGGCTCTCTGCCAGGGCAGTCTGACCATCTGTGCTTTGTGTGCAAAAAAAAACAAAGGGGCACTGAGGAAGAAAGTGCCAAGAAGCCAAGGTGCATTAGGGTGGAAATAATCATGTGATGGACAGGGGATGACTAATGCCCCATACCCTTAGCTTTGACCATGACTTGCAAACATACATCCAAGGACCAGACAGTGATCCTTGGTTATCCCATCCGTCTATGCTTTTGCCTATGCTTTCTATCTCAAGGACAGGTACCACCAACCTTCCCAAACTTCCAACCTCAAAACTTAAAGCAGTTCATCATACTAGATACCTCTTTCTTCCAGTCATGCCCCATATCTAGTCTATCATCAGTTCCTAATCCCCCAACCTCCAAAAAATCTCCTTCCTCTACCTGGAGTGGATACTTTGGGT
Organism: Canis lupus dingo; assembly: GCF_003254725.2. Classification (NCBI taxonomy): domain Eukaryota; kingdom Metazoa; phylum Chordata; class Mammalia; order Carnivora; family Canidae; genus Canis; species Canis lupus. Next base: position 18,170,910 of record NC_064266.1, on the reverse strand, counting down.
AGACCCAGCCACCTCTGTTCTACTCTGCTTCTGGGAAAGCAACAAGGACCTCTAAAAGTTGGACTTGAGACTCCCTGGCGGAGCAGTCCAAAACATACATTCCTCCCTCCAGTGACCCGGCTCCCGTCCTGTGCAGCACCCAGCTCAGCTGTTTCCCAAGACAATAGCTCTGGTATGCTCAGTTGTCTCCGCTCCCTGTGGACTGGCAATGGGGTCAGGAGGGTAAAACTGTGTTGGGGACACCACGTTATTTTCTTCTGTCTGATTTCTTCTTGCTGGGCTGGCTCAGGAAGCTCAGACCCCAGGTCTTCTGACAACAATGAACATTTTATCATCAGTACAGGAAATTCAGAATTTATTCTGGGTCTCTAGGCACCATAGTTAATATGACTAAAAAGTGCTGCTGGCAGGGTTGCCAGATGGGAGGACAATGCAAGGTTGAATATAACCTACAGGATGGGTGGATTTTTCTAAACACTACCAAGGAGGTGTGGAAAATTCCAGTGTGTGTAGGAGGGGATTAAGGGAGAAGGTCCTATTGGACCACACTATGCACTCATGGGACAGGAGAGGTGTATCAAGATCTTGTTGATTTAGAAGCTAGGAATATCTAATACCTTTTCTGTCCATTGATATTAGTTGGAAGGCCAGGGCAGACTTAAGCCCAGCTTGGGGCTTATCATCTTAAGAGACAAACTCAGGAATAAATCTGCCTATCAAATATGATAAAAGAAAAAGATGTCAAAGTTTTTCCTGGACCAATTTTGTTTGTTTTAGATTTTAGAATGAGAGGAAGGAATGTGAAGAAAACTCTGTTGCATCTAAACAGAATCTGAGGGGCACCTGGGTGGCTTACTTGATTAAGCATCTGCCTTTGGTTCAGGTCGTGATCCCAGGATTCTGGGACTGTGCCCCACATTGGGCTCCCTGCTCAGTGATGAGTCTGCTTCTCCCTCCCCCTCCTCCTATGCACTCTCCCTCTGTCTCTCTCCTTCTCAAGTAAATAAATAAAATCTTAAAAACAACAACAGAATTTGAAAGGCATGCAAAAGCAGGAAATAAAACATATTGCTTACCTTGTGAACACTGGTCAAGACATTTAGGAAAGAGAAATCTGGAGGGGGTAGAAAAGAAATATTTAAAAACTATTAATGTCAGAATTGTTATTTATTATTTCCCACAAAAATGTGAATATCCAAGCTGAATTATTCAATAAGTCAGGGCATATGGTAGGCAGTACTAAGTATAATAGCTAAGCAGTCTAAGCACTTTGCCCAAGGCCTCACACAAAGCTAAGAAGTGGGAGGGCTTATATAGGGACGGACGCAGGTCTGTTTAGCACCAGAGAACTCCTATGGTTTTTGTCCCTATAAATGAGATGCTTGCTGAAGCCACACTTCTGAACTATTGCTCCTCTAGGTGCAGGTAGTAATGATGTTCAAAACACCAGGGGGTAATTTCTCTCCCACAACCTCCTTGGTGTTGGCAAGTTTTATTTTCTGAAAATACCATTTGGAACCAAATTTGGTGGATAAGTGAGCTGGACGAATACCACCTTGGACTGTTGATGTAGAGCTCTTGCTTGACTTCCTCATGGTTTCTGAGGAATTCCAAGAAGGAACTCCCATATGCTCTGAGCAAGATCAAGAGCCCTGGAACAGGGAAAAGACAACCATCCAACAACACTAGAGTCTCCCAAGAACAGAACTCACTGACTTCACTGCACTTAGTCTGAATGACCTGACACAAAGCAAATATATTCTTAGAAAGTGTCTGTCCCCATCAGTGTCTGTGACTTTTACAGTACATGCCCTTAACGGCCCTTCTCAGCACCCTGCTTGTTTCCTCACAGCAGCCCGCAGCAATTCACATGACACACTTCTTAGACAAGACAAGCAAAGTTCTCCCTCAAGGCATCTTATCCAATCAAAGGCTGGATGTTCATGCTTTCAACCTCTGACGACTGCAAAGAAAATATTCAGAACACATGGAACTGCATATATATGGAACACATGGAACACATATATATGGCTCTCTAAAACTGGAATGCAATTTCTCATATCTTGGCATCTTTGGCATCTCTGTCGTTCAAATTCACGCTGGCTTTCTTTCCGAATCCAACCAGAAGTTATCATTGCTTCTTTTTAATTCTTTTTTTTTAAAAGATTTCATTTATTCATGAGAGACAGAGAGAAAGAGAGACAGAGAAACACAGGCAGAGGGAGAAGCAGGCTCCACGCAGGGAGCCTGACGTAGGACTCAATCCCAGGACCCCAGGATCATGTCCTGAGCTGAAGGCTGTGCTAAACCGTTGAGCCACCCGGGCTGCCCGCTTCTTTATAATTCTTATAAAATTGCATTAAATCTTTTACTATGACACTTCTTATTCTATATCATGATTGTGTACATGGCATTGGTGTGACATCTGGAAAATTATTTGACTTTTCTAAGCATCAGCTCCCTCACAGTAAAACGTGGTAATGATGTCTACCTTAAAAGGGTATTTTGAAGATTAAGAGGGGTAAAGTATCACAGTGCAAGACAAATAGTATAAAGTGAATGTTGGCTCTCGGCTTTCCTTCTCTACCTATCATCCTCCCTACTAAGCTGTAGTATTTTTTTTTTAAAATAGTGGTAGTTTTGATGATGCCTGGCATAGGACTCTTAAACAGAGCAGACAAGTTCTGTGACAATAAATGCTAAAATAATGTATATACAATTATGTTTATGTTATTGGCCAGCTCTTCCTCTAAGTAACAGAAAAAAATGTGGTCATAAATCTCACATAATATGTTATCCTGCTGGGGCACCTGCATGGCTCAGTGACTGAGCATCTGCCTTTGGTTCAGGTCATGATCCCGGAGTCCTGGGATGGAGTCCTGCATTGGGCTCCCCGCAAGGAGCCTGCTTCTCCCTCTGCCTATGTCTCTGCCTCTCTCTGTCTGTCTCTCATGAATAAATAAAATCTGAAAAAAAAAAAAAAAAAAAAAAAAGCTATCCCGCATTTTGTAGTTTGCCAACCAACTACCTGGTTTATATAAAGTTCTAGTAAATACTGATCCAATCTAACTCAAAACATGGGCCCCATAATTCCTACATGCATATCCTCAAAACTGTAAATACTACATGAGCAGAGATCTGGGATGATTTGTTCCTTGCTGCCCCCTCAATGATTAGAATAGTCCCTGGCACACAGCAGACACAATAGATAGATACTCACGGAATGAAATCCAGTAAAATAAAGATACCAGGCAAATCTCACATAGACCCATCCTGAATCTAAACTGAGCCTATCCTTGAATTAAAGAAGACACACTAATCCCCACCTCACAGAATGGAAAAAGAAGCCCTACTACACTCTGTCCTACCTGTTTTTTTTTTAACCACGATCTAGAAGCACTGGTGTAAATTTTATTTTTGCTAAGGCAGCCATTTAGCAAAAAAAAAAAAAAAAAAAAAAAAAAATATTGAAGAGTTTTAAAAATTTGATTCTCAAAAAACTTTTATTATAAAAGCAATATACAATCCACAGCTAACACCATACTTAATGTTAAAGACTAGATGTTTTCCCTTTCAGATCAGGAACAAGACAGGATGTCTATGCTCACTACTTCTACTCATACTGGAGGTTCTAGTCAGGGCAATTAGACAAGAAAAACAAATAAAAGGCATCCAGTTGAAAAGAAAAAAAGTAAAGCTATCTCTGTTTACTCATGACACACTTTTGTATATAGAAAATCCTAGAGAGTATATATAAAACACGAACAGAACTAATCAATGTGTTCAGCCAAGGCTGTAGGATGTAAGATCAATATACAAAAAATCAGGGATGCCTGGGTGTCTGTCTTCAGCTTAGGGCCTGATCTCAGGATCCCAGGATCGAGTCCTGCATCAGGCTCCCTCCAAGGAGCTTGCTTTTCCCTCTGGCTATGTCTCTGCCTCTCTCTCTGTGTGTCTCTCATGAATAAATAAATAAAATCTTAAAAAATAAAAAAGTCAACTGCATGTCCATACACTAGCAATGAACAATCCAAAAATAGTATTTGGAAACAGTTCCATTTATAACAACATACAAATAACAAAATACTTAGGAATAAATTAAACAAAAGAAGCATAAAATTGGTACACTGAAAACTATAAAACATTGCTAAAAGGAACTCAAGACCTAAATAAATGGAAAGACAGAGCCAGGTTCATGGATTGTTAAGACTTTAATATTTATAAGATGGCGGGCAGCCCCGGTGGCGCAGCGGTTTAGGTGTGATCCTGGAGACCCGGGATCGCCATGTCGGGCTCCCTGCATGGGGCCTGCTTCTCCCTCTTCCTCTCCCTCTGCCTGTGTCTGTGTCTCTCTCTCGCTCTCTCTGAATAAATAAATAAATAAATCTTTAAAAAAAATATAAGATGGCAGTATTTCTCAAACAGATGTATACAATCATATCTTGAATTTGTTTTTAAAGATTTTTTTTAAAGATTTTATTTACTTATTCATGAGAGACACACATACAGAGAGAGAGACACACACAGGCAGAGGGAGAAGCAGGCTCCCTGTGAGGAGCCCAATTAGGGACTCGATCCCAGGACTCCAGGATCATGACCTGAGCCAAAGGCCGACACTCAACCACTGAACCACCCAGGCATCCCAAAGATTTTTTTAAATTTATTCATAGACAGAGAGGACATAGAGGCAGAGACACAGGCAGAGGGAGAAGCAGGCTCCACACACAGGGAGCCTGATGTGGGACTCAAACCTAGGACCCCAGGATCATGCCCTGAGCCAAAGGCAGCCGCTCAACCGCTGAGCCACCTAGGCATCCCCATATCTTGAATTTGAATCTCATTGTCTTTTCTTATAGAAACTGACAAGCTGATCCTTAAATTTACATGGAAATTCAAGGAACTCAGAATAGTCAAAACAACCTTTTTTTTTTTTTTTTTAAAGATTTTATTTATTCATGAGAGACACAGAGGGAGAGAGAGGCAGAGACCTAGGTAGAGGGAGAAGCAGGCTCCTTGCTGGAGCCTGATGTGGGACTTGATCTCAGGACCCTGGGATCATGACTTGAACTGAAGGCAGATGCTCAACCACTGAGCCACCCAGGCGCTTCTAGTCAAAACAATATTGCAAAAGAACAGATTTGATAGATTCTCACTTCTCAATTTTCCAATTTATTACAAAGCTACAATAATCAAAACAATGAGGTACCAGCAGGACAGACAGGTCTGTCAGTGGAATATAACTGAGAGACCAAAAAATAAGCCTTCGCATTTATAGTCAACTGGTTTTTGACAAAAATGCCAAGACAATTCAGTGGGGAAAGAAGTCTTTCCAACAAATGGTGTGAGGACAACTGGATATCAACATCTGAAATAATGAAGTTGGGCACCTACTTCACACTACATGTAAAAATTAACTCAAGATGGAACACAGGTCTAAATATAAAACTCTAAAATGCTTAGAAGAAAACACTGGGATAAATCTTTGTGACTTTTTAAAAAAAAATTATTTATTTATTTATGACAGACATAGAGAGAGAGGCAGAAACACAGGCGGAGGGAGAAGCAGGCTCCTTGCAGGGAACCCTACGTGGGACTCAATCCCGGGACTCCAGAATCATGCCCTGAGCCAAAGGCAGATGCTTAACTGCTGAGCCACCCAGGCATCCCAATCTTTGTGACTTTGGATTAGGCAGTACTTTCTTAGATATAATACCATAAGCACAAACAATGAAAGAAAAAAATAAATTCGACTTCATTAAAATTGACAACTTTTGTGATGTAGAGGATACTATCTAGAAAGTAAAACGATAACCATGGGAGAGAATTTTTGCAAACCAAATATCTGATAAAGGACTTGGATTCAGAATATAGGAAGCACTTTTGCAACTCAAAAAAAGACAACTCAGGGGCACATGGCAAGCTCAGTTGGTAGAGCATGTGATACTTGACCTTGGGGTTGTAAATTCAAGCCTCATGGTAGGTATAGAGATTACTTAAAAAAAAAGTAAAAGGAAAAAAAAGAGACAACCCAATTTAAAAATGGGCAAAGGATTTAATAGACTTTTCTATAAAAAAACCACATAAAAATGGCTCATAAGCAAATGAAAAGATGCTTAATATCATTAGTATTACGGAAAGGAAAAGCAAAACTGCAAGGATATACTACTCTACACAAAACAGACAGAAAACAAAAAGTGTTGGTGAGGATGTGGAGAAACTTGGAATCCTCATGCACTGCAGTGAAAAAACAACTGGTATAGTGGCTTTGGATAACAGCAGTTCCTCAAAGTTAAAAGTACAGTTACCACATGACCCAGCAATTCTACTTCTAGGTACCCAAGAGAATAGAAAACATGACCATATGAAAACTTGTACACAAATATTTCTAGCAGCATTATTATTTTTTTTCTAGCAGCATTATTTATAATAGCCCCAAAATGTCCATCAACTGATGAGTGAATGAATAAGATGTGGTAGGGCAGCGCAGCGGGTGGCTCAGCGCTTTAGCGCTGCCTTTGGCCCAGGGCCTGATCCTGGAGGCCCGGGATCAAGTCCCGCATTGGGTTCTCTGCATGGAGCCTGCTTCTCCCTGACTATGTCTCTGCCTCTCTCTCTCTCTCTCTCTCTGTGTGTGTGTCTCATGAATAAATAAAATCTTAAAAAAGAAAGAAAAAAAAATAGGATATGGTATATCCCAACAATGGAATATTATTTGGCCATTAAAAGGAATGAAGTTACTCACATGCTAAAACATGTATGCACCCTGAAAACATTTTGCTAAGTGAAAAAGCCAGACACAAAACATTGCATGTTACATGATTACATTTGTATGAAATGTCCAGAATAAGCAAATTCACAGAAAATAGACTAATAATAGCCGCCAGGGGTTGGGAGGAAGAAGAAATGGGGAGTGACTGAATTGTATACTTTTTTTTTAAGATAGAGACAGAGCACGAGCAGGGTTGGGGGGAGGTACAGTGGGAGAGAGAGAATCTTAAGCAAGCTCCACGCTCAAGGCAGAGATCAACGTGGGGCTCACCACGGGGCTTGATCTCAAGACCCTGAGTTATGACCTGAGTCAAAATCAAGAGTTCAGATGCTTAACCAACTGAGCCCCTGAATTATATACTTTAAAGGGTAAATTTTATGGTATGTGAGTTATATTCCAATAAAGTTATTTTAAAAAGCAAAATACATACTACGAAATATTAAATGGTTTACTCATTATCCAGAACCTGCCTCCAAGAAAGTGGCCATTTCCCAGAAGGAACCACTAACAGTTTGGTATGTATCCTCTTAGATTGTTCCTTTGTGCATACAAATAAACGTTAAAAAAATACATATTATTTTGACAATTTACTTTTCTCACTTCACAAAATATTGTGGACGTTGTTATGCATTAGTACATAAAAATCTATTTGATTTTAAAATTTTATTTATTTATTTTTTAAAATTATTTATTTATTTATTCATGAGAGAGAGAGAGAGAGAGAGAGAGAAAGAGGCGCAGACACAGGCAGAAGGAGAAGCAGGCTCCCTGTAGGGAGCCGGATGTGGGACTCGATCCCAGGACTCCAGGATCATGCCCTGGGCTGAAAGCAGGCACTAAACTGCTGAGCCACCCAGGGATCCCCTCTACTTGATTTTTTTTTAATGCCTGCATAGTATTCCATTATATGACTATCCCCAAATTTAACCAATTTGTTACTAATGAGTATTTGGATTATCTCCAGTTCTGTGACATGATAGTATTTTTTTTTAAGATTTTATTTATTTATTTTAGAGAGAGTGTGAGTGGGAGGAGGAGCAGAGGGAAAGGGACAAGCAGACTCTATGCTGAGTGCAGAACCTAATGCAGGGCTCGATCTCAACTCTGAGATCATGACCTGAGTTGAAATCAAGAGTTGCACATTCAACTAAGACACCCAGGCACCCCTAAACAGTGGGATATTTTTAGTAAAGATTTTTATTTTTTAAGTAATCTCTACACCCAACGTGGGCTTGAACTCACAACCCCAAGATCAAGAGTCACATGCTCTATCAACTGAGCCAGCCAGGCGCTCTGATACTATAAACGGTGCTGTTTTGAATATTGCAGAGCACATCTGTCATGTTTCAGCCTGGTCAGTATTTCTAAACAACTTTCCTAGGCTTGAACTTAGGAAGTCCATCTCTTTTGTAAACAACACAAAACTACTTTTCCAGCCTTTCTTGCAGTGTAGTGTAAGCACATACCTATGTTCCACTAACCAGATTATTACAAGACTCCCAACGGCAGTGAGCAAGGTGATTAAGAGGATGAATAAGCAGACCCCATTTTCTCATGAAGGAAGTGGCTGGGTATCCCCCTTACCAGGGCAGCCCTAAGAGGTTTGAGCATTGCTCCCTGGCTGCCTAGCCAATATAGCCTGGCTGTCCTGGAGACTCTGCAAGCTATAATGTCCTTTGGTAAATCCCTTTCCATTAAAACATACTGGAGTAGGCTCTACTGTTGGGAATTAAGAATTCCATCTGAAACAAACTCCCCTACACACACACACACACACACACGTTTTTGAACATTTGTATAAATATAATTATACAAAATTCCAGCAATGGAATGGTCAACTTTGTCTTCAAATAGATTATATCATTTTATATTTCTATCAACACTGTATGCATGTACCTATTTTCCTACACTGTTGCTATGTAATAACCCCAAAACTAAAGTGGCTTCAAATAATGACAATGTATTTGTTCCTCATGATTCTGTGGATTAAATGGGCAGTTGTTTTGGCTTGGACAGCTCAGCTGGGGTTGATGGTCTAAGATGGTCTCACGCATAACCAACTGGGGCCTCGGCTCAGATGGGAGGAATGGATGGCTAGGCCTATTTCTCCACATGATCTCTCACCCTCTATCAGCCTAGCCCAGGCTTATTTACATGGTGGTCTCAGCTCTTAGAGGCAAGAGAGGGAAAACCCAAATGTGTAAATGCTTTTTAAGCCTTTGCTTATTTCTTGCTTTTTGATGTCCCACTGTTCAAAGCAACTCATATGCCCAAGCCCAAATTCAAAGTATAAAAAGTAGATTAAACTCTTCAACTCTTCGGGGAATCCCTGGGTGGCTTAGCAGTTTAGTGCCTGCCTTCAGCCCAGGGCGTGATCCTGGAGTCCTGCGATTGAGTCCCACGTCAGGCTCCCTGCATGGAGCCTGCTTCTCCCTCTGCCTGTGTCTCTGCCTCTCTCAATCTGTGGCTCTCATGAATAAATAAATTAAAAACCTTTTTTTTTAAAGATTTTATTTATTTATTCATAGAGACACAGAGAGAGAGACAGAGAGAGAGAGAGAGAGGCAGAGACACAGGCAGAGGGAGAAGCAGGCTCCACGCAGAGAGCCTGACGCGGGACTCAATCCATGGTCTCCAGGATCACGCCCTGGACTGCAGGCAGTGCTAAACCGCTGCGCCACCAGGGCTGCCCTAAATTAAAAATCTTTAAAAAAAGAAAAACAAAACTCTTCAACTCTTGATGGAAGGGGATGTTTTTGCTGTGGCCATACTTTATTTTTTTAAAGATTTTATTATTCATAGAGACAGAGGGAGAGAGGGCAGAGACACAGGCAGAGGGAGAAGTAGGCTCCATACAGGAAGCCTGACATGGGACTCGATCCCAGGTCTCCAGGATCACACCCGGCTACAGGCGGCGCCTGTGGCCATACTTTAAATTTCCACAGATGGCCATGTAAAAAAAAGATTAAAAAAAAATTTTATGGTTAATACTGGCCATGGGTGCCACAGTTCTCTTATTCTACTTCATATGAATCTCTTGCACATGGAATATAACAGCCCCATAGCCCATGGACAGGGACTAATCATTAGTTTTCCAACAGGTCATTAGTAAGCTACTACTGAAATTATTTTCTGGAAGGAGTTCAAAGGTAAATTTGGAAATTTCTCATTAATTTCTAAAAAATGAGCAAATCAGTAACTCTTATTGACTCAATACTTTTGGTCTCCAATATGAAAAAAACAAGGAAATTAGTATACTCATATTCCTAACACCCATGATTTTGTTACTTATATTTTTATATCCCATGACCCTAATTTATACATGATATATAGCCTTATTTCTATACTTAGATTATATGCTCATCTTCAGTCCTTTTATATATTTCTCATTTATTTCTTCATTTGAATTCTCTTAAGGACCCTTATTCCTCATATGTTGGCACACTCATTATTCAACATTTCATAAACATTAAACAGAAATGGGTATCTGCATCACAAAAGCTAAGTCTATATTTTATAGTCCCTCTCTTTTCTCTAATGATCTTCATTTCTTTGCTGATTTTTCCTCTTCATTTTGTTATTTTTTCAAGCTTGAGGCGCTCTGACACAGACTTAAGTTTTTGCAGTGTCTATTCTACTTCTCACTGCTTTGAGATTTTCATTGCCATAGTAGTTTTTTTTTTTTTTTTTTTTAAGATTTTCTTTCTTTATTCATGAGAGACCCACATAGAGAGTGGTAGAGACATAGGCAGAGGGAGAAGTGGGCTCCTGATGTGGGACTCAATCCTAGGACCTCAAGATCATGCCCTGAGGTGAAGGCAGATGCTCAACCACTGAGCCACCCAGGTGTTCCACTATCTTTGTTTTCTTTCTAGGGCTCTAGCAGTGCATTTTCCACCTGCTTCTGCTAGCTAAACTCTTCTGTCCCCCCAATCATTTCATTTTATTCAGGTATAACTTGCATATCATAAAATTTACTCATTTTAATGTGTATATTTCAATGGTTTATAAAAAGTAAATTTACAGAATTGTGCAACTATCACAATTCAATTTTAGAACATTACATCACCCCAAGAAGATCCCATTTCCCCAGACCTTTTATATCTCTTCTTTGAGCTCTTCCCACCTACCCTGTTAACTCCTCTTCTCCTTAATTTTTTTATTATTTTATATTTTTAAAAATTTTATTTATTTACTCATGAGAGACAAAGATAGAGAGGAAGAGACACAGGCAGAGGGAGAAGCAGGCTCCCAGTGGGGAGCCTGATGTGGGACTCAATCCCAGGATCCTGGGATCATAACCTGAGCCAAAGGCAGAAGCTCAACCACTGAGCCACCCAAGTGTCCCTATTTTTTTTTTTTATTAACCTCCATCTGTTGTTTGCTTATTACTATCTTTTCCTACCTTTTAAAAATGTTCGTATCTAGTTACACATTAAACATCTTTCTGTTTTAATTCGTCTTTATTTTTTTTTAGAAGATTCTATTTTTAAGTAATCTCTACACCTAATGTGAGGCTTGAATTCATAACCCTGAGATCAAGAGGTGCATGCTCCTCTGACTGAGTCAACCATGTGCCCTTTAGTTCATCTTTAAATAAAAACTTGGAAAGAAAGTTATAAAACTGATCATATCATTAATTAGTATCTCTTTGAAGAACCTTTCCTAAGGAAATTATCTGAAATTTATATGGATAAAGATGTTCCCACAGCATTATTTATAATAGAGAAAAGTTGGAGACAACCTATGTGCCTAACAGCAGGGAAACTGTTAAGACAAGCATGTATATCCACACATATAATTACATAATTAATCAAAATGCAATTACCACAGTGATACTAGAACATACATATGTTAAGTTACTGAATATGTTTATGTTAATCTAAGAAGGAAAATATAAAATTATATGTATACAACTGTAAAAAAATGCGGAGAAAAAAGGCAAGGAATTCACAAAAATGATGCTGAGTTAGTTAGATTATGGGTATATTATTGCCCAGTTTTCTTTTCTTTTTTTTTTTTTTTAAAGATTTATTTATTTATTTGAGAGAGAGAGCACATGCATGCGAGTGTGGTAAGGAGCAAAGCGAGAGAATCTTTCAAGCAGACACCTCACTGATTGCAGAGCCCAATACAGGGCTGGATCTCATTACTCTGAGATCATGATCTGAGCTGAAACCAAGAGGCAGATGCTCACTTATTAGCAGTGAGAATGAATGTCATTAACTGATGTAAGACAACTTTAAGATGGCTTAACCATAGGGGTATCTGGATGGCTCAGTCAACTGAACAGCCAACTCTTGATTTCAACTCAGGTCGTGATCTCATGGGTTGTGTGATCAAGCCCTGTGTGGGCTCCCCCCTCAGCAGAAAGTCATCTTAAGATTTTCTCTCTCTCAAAAAAAAAAAAAAAAAAAAAAAGATTCTCTCTCTCCCCCTCTCTCTCTGCCCTTCTATCTGCTCATACTCTCTCTTTCTCTCTCTCAAATAAACAAATAAATCTGAAAAAAAAAAAAAAAAAGCTTCACCACAGGAAAAATTATCTCTGAGATACTCTGAGTACCATGGGAAACCAAGCATACCCCCTGTAGTAAAGAGGGAAAGAAAAGGTGGTCATGAACATTCTTTCTTTCTGGGAGAAGTTCTTTCAAGTCCCACTGCCTAGATGGACAACTTTTCAGTGCACAAAGTGGTGAGAGGCTTTGGTCTATAGGTGTCTTCTGAGAACCTAGCACTAATCAAACAACTGAGTATTCATTGTACATAGGTAGACTAACACGTTCCAAAACACAAACACACATTAAGATGTGTCTCCTTCTGGTGGGTGGAAGAAAATCACTTTCTGTACACTTAAACCCACCACATCCTGTGGGCTGTAGAGGATCCAAAGTTTGTACCTGTGTTCCATGTAGCAGCTCAGGGGCTCCACGCACACTGTGATGGCACCAATGATGAAGGAGGACTTGACGATGGAGTCTGGATGGGTCTGCAGGGCCTGGACGACATCAATGACATCTGTGTAGCTGGGAGGAAAAAGAAAAAGATTGGTTTATTGACTGTGACTGCAGAATGCTGAGGGGCTAATTGGGCAAGCATGGAAGGAAAACTACAAGGAGGAGCCTGTGACTGGGTTCCTTGGGGTCAACCACTTAATGATTTAGAGCCCTTCCCTGCATTCTACAATGTTCTTGCATTCTCAAACTTCATTAGCACTCCTAACTCTGCAAGAATTAAGTGGAAAATCCCCCACCACTTCCAGGAATAAAGAGAAGCCTGTAGATGACCCTGGTGCTCTAAGGATGGGACGTGGTGTCCTTAGGCCTGTTTTCCAATCAATTTAGGAGCTCCTCTGTTGGCTTATTTCCTTTAATATCTTTTTCTCTCTTTCTACCTCATAGAAAACGCAGACAAGAGAGAAATGGGGACCATGATACACTCCTGTAGGTCAGCAGACACATGTCAAACCCCACCTGCATTTTTTTTTTTAAGATTTTATTTATTTATTCACCAGAGACACATAGAGGCAGAGACATAGGCAGAGGAAGAAGCAGGCTCCCCGAGGGGAGTCTGATGCGGGACTCAATCCCAGGACCCTGGGATCACGACCTGAGCCAAAGGCAGATGCTCAACACTCAGGCATCCAGGTGCCCCACTCCACCTGCATTTGTATTTCCTGCCTGGAACTTCCTCCGAATTCCAGACTTCCAGAGCCAATTTAATATTTTTAGTTAGGGGACGCTTGGGTGGCTCAGTGGTTGAGCGTCTGCCTTCGGCTCAGGGCATGATCCTGGTTCTGGGATGGAGTCCCACATTGGGTTCCCCAGAGGGAGCCTGCTTCTCCCTCTGCCTATGTCTCTGATTCTCTCTCTGTGTCTCATGAATAAATAAAATATTAAAAACATTTTTTTTTTTCTTAGAACTTAACATATTCATGATACAATTTCCCCATGCCTGTTCCTCCCAATGCCTTGTCCTTCTCAGCAGAGGGGACTCATTCTTTCAGCTGCTAGACCAAAAACTTTGGAGTCATCACTGACTTAATTTTTTCTCAATTTTCAAAATATAACTAGAATGAGATTGCTGCTCACATTCTCCACTACTGGATCCAAATGGTTATTTCTTGTACAGATCACCCCACAGCCTCCTCACTGGCCTCATTGGTTTCTGTTCCTGCCCCTGCCCAACCTGTTTTTAACAGAGAAGCCAGAGAGATTGTGCTAATCCTACTGTGCTAAGCCACTGAGTGAGTGGCTTCCGTCCCACTCAGCATCAAAGCTTTTAAAGCCTTTACAACAGCCCCCACAGCTGTCCATGATCTGATTCCCAAACCGCAAGGAGTTTCTCCTCCTACTATTCCTTCCCTTACCTGAATCTACCCACTGTGACCTCCTGGCTCTTCCCTGAACATACCAGGCATACTTCCTCCCTGGAACTCTCTGTCCCCTCTCCTATGATGCTCTTTTCCTCAAATGTCTGCCAGGCTTGCTCCCTTGCTTCCTTCAGGTCTCTGCTCAAATGGCATCTTATGAGAGAGGTATCCTTTGACTTCCTATAGCCTATGTGATATAGCAACCCTCCTTCTGCACAACCTGCTCCTACCTCAATCCTTCGCTATAGCACTGAACATCAGCTACATACACTGTATTTTCTCATTCATGTGTTCATAGTCTGTCTCTGCAGTAATAATGTAAAGTAGTTGTTGAATGGTATTATCTGTGGTGCCTAAGCAGGACAGATGAATGAACTGGATGTTCAATCCTGGATAGACCCATGGCCACTCCAAGAAGGGGCCTCCACTCTTTTCCTTGTAGAGCACATTTTCCCAACTGATCTAGCCTATCACTAAAAAGGTCTATTCCTTTTTTTTTTTTTTAATTTTTTTAAAAGGTCTATTCCTATGGACGGAAGGCAAATCTGAAGGCAGCCTTGCTGATCATATGGGCCTGGGTCCTACCCTGGGCCCTTGGGAAGCTAGTGGTGGTGGCTGGGGGGATAGGTATAGCCTGCCTGAACCATTTCCTGAGTTCCTATAAATAACTCATCTGCAAAATGGTACTTGGCTTTCCCCCAGACTACAATATTCACATCCCAACCCCCAGGTCTGCCCCAGTCCTGATCAACTAGCAGTGCTTCAATCAAGAATAGGGTGTGCCTGCTTCTAGAGCACCCCCATGAGGGCCCAGCAGCCAGAGAGCTGTTATTATTATTTTTTAAGATTTTATTTATTTATTCATGATAGACATAGAGAGAGGTGCTGGGGGGGAGAGGCAGAGACACAGGCAGAGGGAGAAGCAGGCTCCATGCCGGGAGCCCATCGCGGGACTCGATCCCGGGACTCCAGGATCGCAGCCTGGGCCAAAGGCAGGTGCTAAACTGCTGGGCCACCCAGGGAGCTGTTAGAATGAGCTCTCTGCTCCCTGGTTTCTCTCCCTGCCTAGGCATGGTGTGTATCGCAACATGGGGTTCCGTTTCTCGGTTGTGCAGTGTCTCATTGGGCCCGGATTCAGTAGAGCCCCCACACTGCTTGCACTTCCAGGCCTTATGCACACTTGTTAGGCAGGACTGAATGATGTCTATACTGCCCCAAACTCTTTGTGGTCATGTTACCAGATTTAACTATCCTGGTTAAGTGCCCCAGTTTTGCTCCTAAGCATTAGCTTTCCCCCTCTTCTAAAAATAAATTTTGGAAGCTTCTCATTTTCTATGTTTGGTATGAGCCTAGAGACTCATTTCTTAGGGAAGAAAAGAACTGAAAGATTTACCAGTCCTGCAGATTTTGGTCATTTTAATACCAGGGGTTATTCTTTAGAGAGAGTGGCTAGAAAATTCCTGGGTTTTCAGAGCATTCTATTTAATGGAAAAGGATGGGAGAGAAAATAGGCCCCCAAGTCTTTGGTGAGACCAGCGTATGTAGGTGATGCACCTGGGCACTGCAACCAGGAACTGCTGTGGCAAGAGAAGAGGCTCTCGGGGTCATTCACTATACTTGCTAAGAGAGGGAGGCTGCTAGGCCCTTTCTCCCTCCCTAGCCCTTGCTCTATAATCATCCTGGCCCGGGCCTCCAAACAAGAGGAAACAGCCCTCACTACAGAAGGAAGCACATTGCTCCAGCTACCAGAGCTTGTACTTGATCACTTGTGTCTGAACTGTCTCAAATGCAGGATGAAGGCAAAAAAAACCTGGCTTTTCATGTTTGCCTCTTTCTTGTCAGTTGTCTCTTTATTAAAAATAAAAGCAAAACAAAAACCAAAACAAAACCCCAGCAGGACTTTAACTTTCTTTTTAAACAACAGATATCCTATTCAGGTGTCCTTTGGCCTCTGTTTTATGTTTGCAACCTAAGCCTACAATTTGGGCATGTGTTTTAGATTAATTCAATTTTTGTTTTGAGAGAGACTTTGTTTTTAAATGTTTTAAATAATTTAAAGAATGATTTTACAACATTCTGGAGTATAAAGAAATACAATCCCTTAAATTCCTTAAAGTTCATTTTTAAAAATTCAGATTTCTTCAGGTTTTTTTTGTGTGTGTGCATGCCTGCACATAAATTCTAGACAATTTTGTCACCTGTATAGGTTCCTATATCCACATCTACTACCACAGTCAAGACACTGAACAGTTCAAACACCACTAGGATCCCTTGTGCTGCTTTTATAACCATGCCTCCTGCCTCCCATTCCCATCCCTAACTCTGGGCAACCACCAATATGTCCTCTATTTCTAAAATTTTATCATTTCAAAATAGATTAATTTTAAAAACAACAACTCCACTGGATGTTAAAGCTCAACCGCTACGGCTACAGAAAGCCAAACAGAACCAAGACACTCTGGGGGCAAAAGAAAACTCTGCCCTATACCATAGCATTCCCCCAAGAATCCTATAAATGAAGATAAAAGTCGCATTTAGGAAATACAGTTCTTAACTGGAGAAGCCTCTGGAGTTTCCCTTCACCGGCAACCTCTGAATACTGGGCTTAAAGGTCCAGCCCCAAAGAGATGCAAAAAGGAGGTTGCCATGAGCTCCCTGCTGAGCCTCAAGAGAATGGGCCCAGCCTGTAAAAGGAGTCTTAGCGAGAGCCATAGCATTTAGCTGATATTTCCACTTGAGTCCTTCAGGAAGTCTAAGGTCCCCTAGCATCCTGGAACTGCAACTGGGCAAGGCTGGGTCTGAGTACCAGATGGGGCTAGCCACACATTGTCACTGCAATCTAGAGCAGCCAACGCACCTGACACTTGCAGATGAGTATTGTCAGAGACAAGGAGTCAATGATGCTCTCTCAAGTGACAGAAGATGGCGATGCCCTTAGCTATACAATGTCAAACTGCTGAATTTGATTCTAGGTCCACATCCCTAATGACTCAACTCTAGCAGGGGCCGATCCATTCCTTTGACCATTAGAAGCAGTGGAAAACCAGAAGAAAACAAGTGGTTTTGGGGCACCTGGGTGGCTCAGTCGGTTGAACATTTGACTCTTGATTTCAGCCCAGGTCTTGATCTCAGGGTTGTGAGTTCAAGCCCCGTGTTGGGCTCTAAGCTGGGCATGGAGCCTACTTTAAAAATGACAATACATACACAAGTGGTTTCAAGCCTTGACTCTTGCTCTGTGGCTTTCATGACCTTGGACCATAAGCAGGACAAAAGATCTGAGAAAGGAAGCCCAAGGACTGAAAGAGAGAAATGATGGCCTGGTGGGTACACTGTCCTGCCCACCTGTGGCCTCAGGACCATCAGCCTGGCTTTTCTCCATTTCTCACCATCCACCCAGGAGACTCAATAGGGCTTTGGATCTGGGCCTACTCTTTACTGGAAACAATTAGCCAACTGCAAATAGTAATTCTTTTTTTTTTTATTTTTTTTTATTTATTTATGATAGTCACATAGAGAGAGAGAGAGGCAGAGACACAGGCAGAGGGAGAAGCAGGCTCCATGCACCGGGAGCCTGACATGGGATTCGATCCGGGGTCTCCAGGATCGCACCCTGGGCCAAAGGCAGGCGCCAAACCGCTGCGCCACCCAGGGATCCCTGCAAATAGTAATTCTAAGCACAAAAAACACAGCATAGCATAAAAGCACTTTGTGAGAACTGCCAAAAGCTTCTGTATTACTAGCCATTGTGAAGACCCATAGCCTGTGTTTTCCTGACCTGGCATGTTCTCCTCTGGGCCTGGTAAGTGGTGGGCCTGCACAGGACTCCTCCCTGGAAGGCCTTAGAATAGATCAAGGTAAGCTCCTTGCAGCCAGGGTCCTTAAAGTATTAGTACTCACTCTGTCAAACCTGTCCTCACAGGGAGCCCCCCCCACTGCCCAGCTGGACTATTTATGCTCCCCACTGATGGTCCCAAGAAACCTTTCTGGACCAGCCATCCTGGGGATGGTGGGGCTCAAGACTGCAGAGTGTGGGGGCTGTCTCTGCAACTCCACATGAGGAAGTACTAAAACAGATGGCAAAGGAAGAGGCTTAGGGTTTACTGTTGTTATGAGAATTATCAAAAACTCTTGCCCTGAAAATCTCTTCTCTAATTCTCTACCTTCTGGGGATACCATAATACTGAAACCAAACTTAATTTTAATTTAATTTAATTTTTTAGAGGAGGGGGAAGGTTGAGAGAGAGGGAGAGAGAGAATCTTAAGCAAGCTCCATGCCCAGTGTGGAACCTGATGTGGAGCTTGATCTCATAGCCCTGAAATCATGACCTGAGATAAAATCAAGAGTTAGATACTTAACTGACTGAGCCACCCAGATGCCCTGAAACCAAACTTAAAACTTCTGTGCAAGCTATAGCAGTCACTCTGGGCCACAAGACAGTAACCAGAGTCTTTACTTCTCTAAGGTCTTTCTGGGTGGTGCAGACTCTGATCATGAATATGTAGAGATTGTTCTATGCCCTAGGCTAGCTGTGTACAAATAACAGTAATGGCAAGGTCATCATCACACCCCATTGTCCGCAGAAGACTTTTAGTACTCACCCTTGTAATATCACCAGCAGTCGGGTCTTCTTGCGGATGTAGGCTGACTGGCGGGCAGAGCGGTTCTGCTGGGCCTCCAGGACACTGGCAAGGTATCTCTGAAAGTGGGCAGCATGAAAACATTCGGAGCTGTCCATGATTTGGCGGTATACCATCCACCTGGAAATGGCAAGTATAATCTCAGTGTGGGGGCCACCTGATGGCCTGGCCCCACAGGCTCAGCCAGTGGATACAAATGTGACCAGAAGTCCTACAGACATTCTGCCCAGTAACCCTGCACAGGAGAAAGCAATCCTAGCACTGGCTGGGGAGCTCCATTATCTTGAAACCACTATCACTGGAACTTTTGATAGGAAATGCCTTGCCACAGCGGTTAAGCACATGACCATTAATCAGACTTTGGAGTGGAGAAAGACCCCTGACCAGGCAGTCATTTCCTGAAGGACTATCCAGTAAAATGGTTTCAGTCTGGTGCAGTGAGAAGGGTGAAGAATTCAGATTATTTCTACAACAAAAGCAATGGATATGAGGGAGGAATTGGCTAGCTACTTAGTATTTAGATAAGGCCCAATATTTCCCTAGCATCTAAAACCTGTCCAGCCTCCCAAATTTCTCTGAACTCTCAAACTTCTAGGTGATTTCCATCTTCTCCATTCTTTACAGCCTCCTGCAGGATGCCTTACTTCAAGATAGACTGACTAGATATTAAATGTCTGTTCAGGGCAGCCCGGGTGGCTCAGCGGTTTGGTGCCACCTTCAGCCAGGGGCGTGATCCTAGAGACCCAGGGTCGAGTCCCATGTTGGGCTCCCTGCATGGAGCCTGCTTCTCCCTCTGCCCGTGTCTCTGCCTCTCTCTGTGTCTCTCATGAATAAGTTAAAACTACTAACTAACTAACTAACTAACTAACTAACTAAATAAATAAATGTCTGTTCAGTTAGCCAGGGTTGTTTAATAATCTGCTGGCCATATGAAAGTGATGGATGAAATGATTTCCTCAATTTCCCCTAAGTCGACATGTCCTAGCTACACTGGAATTGACGCAGTCCCCTTGTGGTCAGGGACAGATCACATCCACCAGCATCTCCCAAGTTCTAATCACCCTGGTCCTGAACTGCCCTGCTGACTAGGCACACTCTCAGGCTTTTGCCTGTGCTGGCAAAGTGCTCTACGGTGCTCGTCTCCAGATTTCCAAAGGTTCACTCATTTCCTCAGGCTTCTTTTTTTTTTTTTCTAAGATTTTATTTATTTATTCATGTGAGAAACACACAGAGAGAGGCAGAGACACAGGCAGAGGGAGAAGCAGGCTTCAGGCACGGAGCCCGACATGGGACTTGATCCCGGGTCTCCAGAATCAGGCCCTGGGCGGAAGGCGGTGCCAAACCTGAGCCACTGGGGCTGCCCTTCCTCAGGCTTCTGCTCAAATGTCCCCTTCTCAGTGAGACGTTCCCTGAGCCCCCAATTTAAAACTGGAATCCCTCCCCCAGCTCGGCACTCCCTCTACTCTCTTTTCTGCTTTGTTTTGTCCATAGCACTTTGCACTAGCTGCTACTACTTTCCTTATCTGGTTAATAGTATTCCCAAACTAGAATGTAAGTTCCACAAGGGCAGAGACTTTCTAGTCCGTTTGTTTCATTTGTCACCCACACTTAGAACAGTGCCTGACATACAGGAAGTGCTCCGCACAAATATGTTAATTGGCTACTATGCTGACACCAATCACACCAAAAGCCAGTACATGTTGAAGGTTTCCCAGTCCCTATGAGGCCCGGGCAAAGTATCCCTTTCCCCAAAGCAAAGGCAGCAGCCATACTAACCTGCCATATTCCTTATGCAGAGTGACCAGAAAAGCACAGAGCTCGCTAGCATGACAGCCTGGGAGGCCAGTTACAATGCTGATAATTACCTACAAAAAGAAAAGTTATGTGGGTTTGTCATTCAACTGTGAGATGGCATTGTGTGAAAAGTTAAGAGAATTGATTTCTGGAGCCAGGTTCCATGGGTCTGAAACTCAGCACCAGTACTCTCCTAGCTATGTGACCTTGGGCTAATAACAGAACCTATCTTGCAAGGTGGGTGTGATGATTAAATGAGTTAATATATGTAAAGTGCTTAGAATAGCAAACACCATATACAATGTAGTGTTACTAATACAATTTCCACAGAGCAGGTTTGACTAGATCAGTTAAAATACAACAGAAAACACTAGGCAGAAAGGAGGTCTGAGACAAAATGCCACAGGCTAAACTGGTGTGGTAAGTAAGCTCAGCGAAGGAGTGGCATGGGGATATTTCCATCTGGCTGCCCAATCTGTCCTAAGGAAACAGAGTGTAGGAAGCACTCTTGAGTCATGACTAGCAGAAGAGGAGCAGATTGGACTGTGCAATCCCTGAATGGTATTGACAGGGGTTGAGGAAGGGAGGGAAGGAACCCTGCAATCCCTGAATGGTATTGGCATAAAGGACAAAGCATGTGTTTTCTTTCACAATATAAAAGACTCACCAGGAACAGGCCAGGTCACAGATAACTCAGACTAAAGCTCAGCATGGTGGCACTCATCACTTGAGCTAGTTCACTTCAGTACAGAGATGGCTGAGGATCCCTCTTCTTTTCTGGGAACCAGAAGTTCTTCTTATTCCCCTCCAACCAGGCCCCTACTCTGTGTCCCTTTCTGCCCCTTTGGACTATACTCCATGCAACTTTTTTTTTTTAAGATTTTATTTGTTTATTCATGAGAGAGAGAGAGAGAGAGAGAGAGAGGCAGAGACACAGGCAGAGGGAGAAGCAGGCTCCATGCAGGGAGCCCGACGTTGGACTCGATCCTGGGTCTCCAGGATCAGACCCTGGGCCAAAGGCAGGCACTAAACCACTGGGCCACCCAGGGATCCCTGAAACTTTTTCTTTATCTCCTCCTTACCTTGGTTCCTATTCCTCGGCACCCAGGCCCCTGCCTCTCAAATCACAGCATCTGTGCTTAGAGCCAGATACCTTACTTTCAGATCAGTTCTATAGCACCCTTTTAATAAAATACAACTGGGAGACGTTTTCATTTTTAAACTCTTGCCTAAGGGAAAATCAAGGCTTCTACATGCTTAGTGCTCCTATTATCTCTCTTTTTAAAGATTTTATTTATTGATTCATGAGGGAGACACACACACACAGAGGGAGAGACGTAGGCAGAGGGAAAAGCAGGCTCCCTGCAGGGAACCTGGTGCGGGACTTGATCCCTGGATCCCGGGATCATTACCTGAGCCAAAAGCAGACGCTCAACCACTCAGCCACCCAGGTACCCCAGTGTTCCTATTATCTTTTGCAGCTGTCTTCTAGGTTTGCATATAAATAAATGCCCTCTCTGAGCATCTTATGACATCTGGTTCTGAAGAAATGGTGGGAGGGGTAAGGAGAAGAGGCATGTGAGATGGGAGCGGATTAAAATCCACTCTTGGGAAGACAATATTTATGAAGTATCACCTTACTCTAGTGATGCCAGCAAGGCCAACTAATAAGGCCCTTCCTCGTCTTATTAACTTCAATGTGTCACCTACTGCCAGGTAAGTCCTTGTCACAAACAGAAAAAGCTGACAGCATGAGAGCACTGAGCAAGAATTTGAAAGACATGGAGAAGCCAGGGGAGACACAGCCAGGGGTGCCAGGCTTTTATGGCTGCTGAGGGACTTGGCTGGGGACACTGCAGACGCCTGTACATACTCATTGTATAGAGCAGGTTTCATGTGTATTATTCTACCAATACCCTAGGAGGTGGAGAGTCTTACAAAAGGGATTCCACCGGAGCTCTTTTTGTTAACTGACAAAGAAGATCCAAGGGCAGCCTATTAGGATTATCTTCCTGTGAATTCCCAGCATATTTGCTGAGCTGCTGTACCTTGTCATTTTCTACTTGGTGAGTAGGGTTGATTTCAGCTTGCTGCAGCAGAACAGGGAGATGGGTTCTCATTACTGGCTCCCGACTAATGCTGCTGATGGCAAAATGCTGAAGAAACCTAGAAAATCAACGACAATGCTATTATGTTACCATCACCAGCCTTGCCTGCCTGCATGTGTTCTTTTACATGAGAAAGTCATTATTTTGTTGCTAAAAAAGAAACCTTAGAGATTCTCTCTACAGAATAAAATTGTACATGGTATGTCACTACTACCTTTTATGCTGATCCCTAAGAAGCTATGAAGAAAAAGGAGCTTAGAAAGGACCAACACTGAGGTTTCTGACATTTCAAAAGCCAGAAATTAAATACCTATAAATAGAAAACCAGAGCTCACCAGTCTAGCTCTGGAAGTTTGGCTGGGAGTAGTTTTAGAGGACTCTGTTTCTCCCCAGTAGAATGGCTTAGGACACTGAAGAGCTTCTGGGCACTGGAGTGTCTGGAATATCAAAAGTTCACAGATTAGAACTCCATCTCCCTATAGCATACATACTTTACATAACTTGTTCTGATGCTTTCAAGCCAGGGTCCCGTGACAGAGTCAACACTTCCAAAACAAGCATCTCACTGACTTAAATACAATACGGCATTAGTATGTGATGATTGGTGTGTGCACGGAGGAAGTTTCACCTGAAACCCTTGGTAATATTATGGGTTTCTGATTCTTGGTGGATTTCATCTCTCCTGACTTCTATTTCCCCTAGGGCACTGGCTACCTGCAAGTGGCAGCACTGAAATGACTGTGCTGGCCCTTTCAGAAGCCAAGACCCCTGTGTTACATAAGTTGTCCTGCAGAGAGAACAGACACACACAGCTTAAGGAAACAAGCATAAACACTGAAGGCAGCCACTTACAATCTCTTTTGTTCCACAGATAATCCATCTTCCTGGATCACTTTTAAAGACAGCCCTGAGTTAGCCTGCTGTTGCCAGGGGGAGAAGACCTAAACAAAACAGAATTTGAGCAAAGAACACTTTAAACCCAACAACAGGATATGGAATCCACATGGGGATTTGATGGTTGTTGAAAATCTAGACTGTCAGTACAGAGAAAAACCATCATAACAAACAAGTTTGTTTCAAAAATAGAGGCCTGGAGCAATTTTGTTCTGTATTTTTCAAAACTAGAATTTCTTTCTGGGTTCCTCTCCTAGGGATTCTGCTTCTTTAGAGGCCAGGAAGCATGGAGAAAGGTGTCAGGTAACACTGTTCTGGCAGCAGAGGCATGTTCTTCCCTGGGGACAAGACCAGAAGGAGCAGTTCACACAAGTCCTGCCTAGGGGCAGAGGGATGACTGAAGAGAATCGAAAGGGCTGTCTCTATGTGCTCCTGGATTGAAAGGATAAGCACATAAAGGTAGGAAGGACCAGTAGGCAGTAAGAAGGAGACAAGGCCTAGCCTGAGATGCCATTCTGTAGCCAGGCCAGTTCTTCTCTCTTCCGTGTTCCATCAATCTGGCCTGAGAGAGGGATACTGTCTCCTCACAAGCTGCTGTAATCAGATCTTTCTGAGCACTGCCAGCAGTCATGAGGCTGGCCATCTGTTTAACTTTGGCTACTGCTTGGTCTCCAAGTGGGTTGTATAATTCTTGGTAAGCTCCCTCACTTATGCAATCTGTATGGAATTGCCTATAACATGCAGCCTGCCAGGTGGGACCATTAACAAGGGGAGGGCCTGTAAACCATGGGAAGGGAGAGACCAGGGTAGGGTAGAGAGCTCTGATCCAGCAGATAGGGCCAAATAATTCAATAAAGTAGCTAAAAGAAAAAGGTGTCTAATTAGGATTTAAAAGGACAAAGATTTGTCTTAGCAGCTAAAAAGCCTTTTGTTAAGTTCCTTTAGGTTCTCATCTCTCAAATGAGAGATAACAAAAGCACCATTCCAGGACCCAAGGGGATTAGAAGCAGCCACCTCTATCAGCCCTCCCAGTTCTACCTCTCATCACTTCATTGTTAGTCCTGAGATATGGCCTTACCATCGAAACTCCTAAGGGAAAAAAAAGTAGTATTTGTTTTGCTGATGATTGGTGTTACCTCTGAGTAAAATGCTTGGTATATCTTTGATTTGGGGAAAAGGGCAATCATCAGAAAATTGCTTGATCCACGGAAATGAACTGGGAGATGAGGAAGCAATGAGCTTTTGAAGTCTATCAGAAGGACAGCAACAACACTTGTGGAATCCTGAAGAGAAAAAGATGGAGCATCAGTGAGAAAAATTATTTGCATGACACTAACCCTCACAACACTGTCAGAACACGTGTGGTGAATTTCACTGTAATTTATTTCACATTAAGTGGTTCACTGGGGTCCAGTGATAGATGTGCTTTCCAATACCCAGTTAGGGGAGATACAGGAAGTGCAAGGGTCTTTTCTACTAAACTGAAAAAGTCATCTCAAAATTTTTTCTATGGTATCAATCTCTAATCAGATATATATTCTTTAAAAATTTGGGTAGCCCTGGTGGCGCAGCGGTTTAGCGCCGCCTGCAGCCCGGGGTGTGATCCTGGAGACCCGGGATCGAGTCCCACGTCAGGCTTCCGGCATGGAGCCTGCTTCTCCCTCTGCCTGTGTCTCTGCCTCTCTCTCGCTCTCTCTGAATGAATAAATAAATAAATAAAAACCTAAAATTTTTTTTTTATTTTAATGGCGGAGGGGGGGAGGAAAAAAGAGGGAGAGAGAGAATCTCAAGGAGACCCCCACCAAGCACAGAGACCAATGCGGGGCTCGATCTCACAACCCTGAGATCATGACCTGAACCAAAGTCAAACTGGGTGCCCAAATGCTGAGCCACCCAGGTGCCCTGATACAGGAATCTTTTTTTTTTTTTTTTTTTTTTTAAGATTTTATTTACACAGGCAGAGAGAGAAGCAGGTTCCATGCAGGGAACCCGACATGGGACTCGATCCTGGGTCTCCAGGATCACGCCTGGGGCTGCAGGTGGCGCTAAACTGCTGAGCCACCCAGGCTGCCCCTGCTGAGCCACCCATGCTGCCCAGGATTCTTTTCCTTTTTTTTTCCCCGCCCCCCAGGATTCTTTTAAAAAGTAGGCTCTATACCCAATGTGAGGCTTGAACTCATGACCCCAGAATCAAGACTCACATGCTCTACCAAGCCGGCCAGATGAACCATGATTTGTAAATATTTTCTCCCATTTTGTGGGTTTGTTTTCACTTTCTTATTTAAAAAATTAATTAATTGATTTGAGAGAGAGAGTGAAAGAGATCACAGAAGGAGAGGGAGAAGTCAACTTGCTGCTGAGCAGAGACCTGATGCAGAACTTCATCCCAGGACCCTGGGATCATGACCTGAACTGAAGGCAGACACTTAACCAACTAAGCTGCCCAGGTACCCTGTTTTCACTTTCTTGATAATGTACTTTGATACACATAAGTTTTTATATATTTTTTCTTTTGTTGTGTTTTGGTGTCATATCCAAGAAATCACTGCCTACTTCAAGGTCACGAGGGCTTTATTTCTATGTTTTCTTCTAAGAGTTTAATAGCGTTGGCTCTTACATTTAAGCCTATGCTGCATGTTGAGTTAATTTTTTTTATATGGCATAAAGTAAGGATCTAACTTCATTCTTTTCCATGTGGATGTCTAATTTTCCTAGCACATTTGTTGAAAAGACTGTCCTTTCCCCATTGAACGGCCGTGGCACCCTTGTAGAAAATCATTTGGCTACACAGGTGAAAGTTTATTTCTGATCTATTACATTGGTCTATACGTCTGACTTTATGCCAATACCACACTGTTGTTTAATTACTGTAGCTTTGTAGTAAGTTTTGAAATAAGAAAGTGTGAGTCTTCTAACTTTATTCTTTTTTAAGATTATTTTGATTATTTGGGGATACCATGAGATTCCATATGAATTTCAGAATGGATTTTTCTATTTCTGTAAAAAATACCACTGAATTTTGATAGGAATTGCACTGAATCTGTAGACTGCTTTGGGTAGAATTGTGGTCTTAACAATGTTAAGTCTTTCTATCTATGAACATGGGGTGTCTTTCCATTTATCTAGAACTTCTCTATTTTGTTTTGTAGTTTTTAGTGCGCAAGTCTTTCACCTCTTTGGTTAAATTTATTCTTAAGTAATTTATTCTTTTTGGTGTTACTGTAAATGGAATTGTTTTCTTACTTTTTCAGATTGGCCAATGCTAGGGTGCAACTGATTTTATTGTGTCAATTTTGTATCCTGCAACTTTGGTGAAATCATTTAATTAATTCTAGCAGTTTTGTTGTGTGGAATCTTTAGGGTTTTCTACATGTAAGATCATGTCATCTGTGAAGAGAGAACTTCTTCCCTTTCAATTTAGATGCCTTCTGATTCTTTCTCTTGCCTAATTGCTCTAGCTATAACTTCCAATACTATATTGAATATAAATGGCAAAAATGGGGGCCCTTGGGTGGCTCAGTTAAGTATCTGCCTTTGGCTAAGGTCATGATCCTGGAATCCTGGGATCGAGCCCTGAATCAGGCTCCCTGCTCAGCAGAGAGTCTACTTCTCCCTCTGCCCCTCACCCCACTGCTCGTGATCTCTCTCTCTTACTCTCTTTTAAAATCTTTTAAAAAAGATTTTATTTATTTATTCATGAGAGACACAGAGAGAGAGAGAGAGTGAGGCAGAGACACAGGCAGAGGGAAAAATAGGCTCCATGCAGGGAGTCTGACGTGGGACTCGATCCCGGGTCTCCAGGATCACACCCTGGGATGAAGGCAGGTGCTAAACTGCTGAGCCACCCGGGCTGCCCTAAACTCTTTTAACAATAAAAAAAAAAAAAAAAAAAAGAAAAAAAGAAAAAAAGAAATGGCAAAAATGAGCATCTTTGTCATGGTCCTGATCTTAGGGAAAAGGATCTTTTAACATTTAAATTTTCATTATAAATTTTTTAAAAATATTTTATTTATTTATGACAGATACAGAGAGAGAGAGAGAGAGAGGCAGAGACACAGGCAGAGGGAGAAGCAGGCTCCATGCACCGGCAGCCCGATGTGGGATTCGATCCTGGGTCTCCAGGATCGCGCCCTGGGCCAAAGGCAGGCGCCAAACCGCTGCGCCACCCAGGAATCCCTAAATTTTCATTATAAAAGTAATACATGTTCACTAATTAAAATTTTGAAAAAGTAGTAAATAGAATAGAGGAGATTAAAAAAATCAAGTCAAAGTCCCATTGCCTAAACTCAACCAGAACTAACATTTTAGTAGTTTTCCTTCTAGTCTTTTTTTCCTATTCACTTACTTAATTCTTTTTTTTTTTTTTTAAGATTTTATTTATTTATTCATGAGAGACACAGAGAGAGAGAGCAAAGACACAGGCAGAGGGAGAAGCAGGCTCCATGCAGGGAGCCTGACGCGGAACTTGATCCCAGGACTCCAGGATCACGTCCCAGGCTGAAGGCAGGCGGCAAACTGCTGAGCCACCCAGGGATCCCCTAATTGCTTTTTTAAGGCAGTATAAAATACTATTTTTTTAATTCTGTATCTTCTTTTTTAATTCTGTATCTTGCTTTTAAAACTAAATTAAGTTTTAAAACTTAATTTATGATAGTATCATAATAGTATCATAAATTTATGATACTATCATAAATAAATAAAATCTTTAAAAAAAGAAAACTTTAGGGATCCCTGGGTGGCGCAGCGGTTTGGCGCCTGCCTTTGGCCCAGGACACGGATCCCTGGAGACCCGGGATCGAGTCCCACGTCGGGCTCCCGGTGCATGGAGCCTGCTTCTCTCTCTGCCTATGTCTCTGCCTCTCTCTCTCTCTCTCTCTCTGTATGACTATCATAAATAAAAAAAATTAAATAAATAAATAAATAAATAAAAATACAAAAAGAAAACTTTAGGGGTGATGAAAGTTGTCTGTTTTTAATTATAACAGTGGTTTCATGAGCGTATACATTCTGTCAAAACTGATCAGTGGTATCAGCATCTGCCAACTTGCTACAAACTATCAGTAAATATTTTCAAAGATTGTATTCTACATTACTCTAAAGCCTCCCCTATGGCTGGAAATTCGTATTACATTTCTCCTTGCCAACAGGACCTTTTTATTGACTTTTTGCCAATTTATTGTTATATATAGTAGTGAGAGGCTGTCTCTGATATACTTCCATATATCTGTTAACTAGTCTCATGTTAATAAAGACAGAGTTCTTCATGGAAAAGAAATATTAACTCATTTGTTTTAATCACCAAAAATGTTTTATCCAGTTTATTTTTTTGCTTTTTAATAAATTCTTTGACGTTTTAGAGTTTCAAATCATAAATTAGTTTGATAGGGATACCTGGGTGGCTCAGTGGTTGAGCGTTTGCTTTCAGCTCAAGGCATGATCCCAGAGTCCTGGGATTGAGTCCTGTATCAGGCTCCCCGAAGAACCTACCTCTCCCTCTGCCTTTGTCTCTGCCTCGCTCTCTGTGGGTCTCTCATGAATAAGTAAATAAAATCTTTAAAAAAAATTAGTTTGATAAATTTTATGCTATATCCAAACAATGGAATACTACTCAGCAATGAAAAGGAGCAGACTTTTGATATAAACGACATGGATGAATCTAAAAATCATTATACTGAGTGAAAAATGACAGACTTAAAAGGGTATAGAATGTATGATGCCTATTTATATAACTTCATTTTACTTAAAGATTTATTTATTCATTTGAGAGAGAGAGCAAGCACATGTGAAAGCACGGGGAGGGTTCGAGGGAGAGGGAGAAAATCTGCAAGCAGACTCCCTGCTGATTCTGGAACCCAACACAGGATTCCATTCCAGCACCTTGAGATCATGACCGGAGCTGAAATCAAGAGTCAGATGCTTAAATGACTGAGCCATCCAGGCACCCCCATTTATATAACATTTTAGAACTGCAAACTGATCTAGTAACAGAAAGCCAGAAGTGGACAGAAGGAGGAACTGCAAAAGGGTATTAAAAAATTTTAGGGCTGAGGTACCTGGGTGGTTCAGTGGTTGAGCTTCTGCCTTCAGCTCAAGGCGTAATCCCAGGGTCCTGGGATCAGGTCCCACATTCGGCTCCCCACAGGGAGCCTGCTTCTCCCTCTACCTATGTTTCTGCCTCTTGTGTCTCTCATGAAAAAATAAATAAAATATTTTAAATTCTGCCTCTTGTGTCTCTCATGAAAAAATAAATATTTTAAAAAAAGAAAACTTTAGGGGTGATGAAAGTTGTCTGTTTTTAATTATAACAGTGGTTTCATGAGTGTATACATTCTGTCAAAACTTTAAATGGGCATAGTTAATTGTATATAAAGTACATGTCAATAATTTAAATTTTTGGCAAAATTTTTAAAATCTTTTTTTTTTTATTTTTAAGATTTTATTTATTTATTCATGAGAGACACAGAGAGAGAGAAGCAGGGACATAGGCAGAAGGAGAGGCAGGCTCCCCTCAGAGAGCCCCATGTGGGACTTGATCCCAGGACCCCAGGATCATGACCTGAACTAAAGGCAAATGCTCAACCACTGAGCCACCTAGGCATCCCAATTTTTTATTTTTTATTTTTATTTTTATTTTTATTTATTTATTTTTTTTTCATCCCAATTTTTTAAATCCTTAAGTGGTCAAATCTGACTTTTCCTTCAGAATTTCTTATATCATTTCTAAGCTTACAGAGTCTTCCTGTCCCTGGAAGTTTAATATATATTCATTTTATATTCTTATATTCCTCTTTCTTCTTGTAAAATTTAAAAATATTTAATTTTAATCTATCAGAAGTTAATTTTGATTTTTGATTATGAGGTAAGAATCCATTCCCCCCGCCCCAAATTAGCTAACTTACTGGCCCAGAACTTGAATGAATCACCTTTTCTTCCCTCATCAGAGTTTTCATCTAATAAAGCCATGGTTTCTGTCTCGTTGGCCTGCTTGCATTTCTGTACACCCTTTAAGGTGGTAGGTTATATGTGGAAGAAAAAATTTTCTCTGAATTGTTCATAGAACTTATTTTCGGAGCCATCTGACCAAACCACCTTACCTAGTCTCTGTCTTGGCTCCCAAACAGGCTGGTTTTGAGGCTGAAACCAAAGAGTTAGAGGGCCTGCCCTCCACTCTGATGTCATACTGAGAGATGAGCTGTGCCTTGGCCAAGAGGTACAGCCTAGGGAGAACTCATAGCTGCTTTCTTCCTTGTGAGGGGAGGGAAAAGTGTTAAATAAACTGATGAAGTTAAAGGATGGTTCTGGGGGTGGAACTTTCACAGAGGTAGAGGGGAAGTCTGAGTGTGTCAGTGGGTGGGGCTGAGCCCTCAAGGGGAAAGTGAGCCATTTCTCTTCTCTCTGGTTCACTTATAATTCTTTCTCATGCTAATGGGTAAGTGGAGTCCTATCAGTGCTAGAGGAACAGTTTCCCAGTCTTAAGTGGGTGAGCTTTTGTGTCCCTGGGTGTGAAGGGGGTCATTTGAGGCCTTCTTTAGCCTACTTTCTGGTCCTTTTGGGGATGAGTTAATTGGATATAGGTAGCAGTTGGCCCTCCTGACCCAGAAGTCTTTTCTAGTTAAGTCCTTTTTTTTTTTTTTTAAATTTTTATTTATTTATGATAGTCACACACACAGAGAGAGAGAGAGAGAGAGAGAGAGGCAGAGACATAGGCAGAGGGAGAAGCAGGCTCCATGCACCGGGAGCCCAACGTGGGATTCGATCCCTGGTCTCCAGGATCGCGCCCTGGGCCAAAGGCAGGCGCTAAGGGTGGATCCCTCTAGCTAAGTCCTTAATGGAGCAGTGAAGGTGACAAGCAGACAGGCCTCTCCAGGAACTCCCTGCTTGCCTGCCTCAAGGGCAATGCTGGTTCCTGATACCCTAACCCATGGTGGTGAAGGAGGGACAGGGAGTTACTTGGTTTTCATGTCAGAGGTGTGAGTATTCTTCTGAATGTCAAAGCCATGGACTGGTAAAACACACCTACCCCATCATAGAACGAAATGGAATTCATGTGATCCTTGGAAAGGATGATACTTCCGTGATGACGGTGAAAAAACAGAAGACCACTAGAGAAGAAGTGCACTTTCCCTGGAAGGAAAAGAGAGGCGGTCAGAGCTGGAGGGCTGGATCCTAGGGGCCAGATCTCAGTGTCTTTGCAGGTACCAGGGCACACCACACTGGTGACTGGAGCCTCGTATTTGTGATGCTTAAGTCACACAATTTTTATGCTGAGTCTTGTGCTCTGGGGAAGCTAATGTACACTCCCAGAGTTTCAGAGAGAAAAGAGGCATCAGAGTCTGCATTAAGAATTAAAAAAAAAAAAAAAAAAACCAAGTGAATAAGCTACCAACTGCTGGGGGAGAGGCAAAATTCACATTCACTTTTGGTTGTCTTCCAGGGAAACACACTCAAAAAGACTCTGGGTATGTCTGCTCCACCACTGAGTTTATAGACTCTCCTTCGTCCTATTTTGGCAGAAGGTGCCTTGGCTATAATGATACCACGTCCCTAACCTAAAGCCCAGCAAAGAGCACTAGCATCTCAGCTGAAGGACTGATGAGGAGACCTAAGGGTCTCTGTAGCCAGCAAAGGAACATCTGAGTTAGGCAATAAGGGGATTCTGTAGACACTGGAGGCCTGCTCCTCTACATTCACAAAAGCAAGATGGGTGGGATGTGGACACTGGTTGTGGGTTCTTCAGTTCAAAGATTCAGGTCTAAGGAGAGCTGTTTTTCCTAGGTGGCCAAGGTTATACAGAATAGCTTGTTAGGGGCCCTAGGGGAAAGACCAAAGAAAGGATGGATAGTTAAGACGAGAAGTGTTAAGACTAGGCTTGCTATTGAACACCAATAAAAAATAAATTAAAAAAAAAAAAAAAGACTAGGCTTGCTTTGGAGGCTTAAATGAAGCACCCAGAGCCCCCGTAAGACTCTTGGTAAAGCTGTTCTCTGGAGCTGGTCCAAGCTATATCCTTTCCATTCTTCTAACAGCCTTTCTTTGTTTTCACATCTGCAGAAGAGAGAAAATTCTTCTTGGGAGCTCAAGGCACAAGCTTGGGAATACTATCATTAATATCTTAACTGCTAAGGTAGAGGACAGAAGACAAAGAAGAGGGACCGATTCCTTGAGCTGTAACTCTAGGAAGGTAGCCCCAAAGCTCTGGAGATTGTAGGGACAATTCCAATGCTACAGCAATAAAACAGCATCCAGAACATCATGACCTCTGAAATCTTCAGCTCTAGAACCCACTCTTGGACTACAGCATCTCATCAGCCTTTTAGCTATCTCATTCCCCGATCTCATCCTTTGACATCACTGAACTTTTGAAGCCTCAGTCCCTCAGTTTTCCCCAATAGCTCAGAAATTGCTGATTTTCCTCTCACCCACATCAGAATGGGACATGCTTTAATCTCTGTTTTGTCAGGGAAAGGGACAGGAACATATTTTGCCATTGTGCCATGCATGTCCTATACATCATAGTTTTCCATCTTTCCAACAATTCAAAGAGGTAATCTTCTTCAGGACTGATGGGGAGACTCAAGCTTAGAGAAGTTTCTCCCTATCACAAAAAAAAAAAAAAAAAAAAAAAAAAAAAAAAAAAAAAAGAGGGATCCCTGGGTGGTGCAGCGGTTTAGCGCCTGCCTTTGGCCCAGGGCGTGATCTTGGAGACCCGGGATCGAATCCCACGTCGGGCTCCCAGTGCATGGAGCCTGCTTCTCCCTCTGCCTGTGTCTCTGCCTCTCTCTCTCTCTTTGTGTGACTATCACAAAAAAAAAAAAAAAAAAAAAAAAAAAAAAATATGGTAGAGAAGTTTCTCCCAAGGTCACAGAACTACTCGCGGTGGAGCCAGGTACAGAGCAGAGGTCTGTAGGGGGTCAAGGTGCTGTGGCATCTGGGCTCCTTGAGTTCTTACCTGGTTTCCTCCCCCTTTGCCCTTGCCCTCTCCAAATGGCCTATCTGACAACTACCTCTCTTTGCTTCTTAGCCTCAAGAGACCTACAGTGCTGTCTGGAGTCTCTCCTCTTCTGTCTAAGCTCCTCCACCAGCTTCCCCAGGGCCCAGCCAAGATTTTCAGCACTCTTCTCACGCTATGACCTCATCAATTCCAGCCACAAGATAACTCTACCTACTGTTTATAGAGAAAAGAGGGATCAATAGGTATTAGGAGATAAGAACTGCTCTCCTACTGCTTGCTACTTGTACCCTTCCAGGACCTGGGCTCGCCCTCCACCTGTGTAGCTCTAACGTGAAGTTTCTCAGAAGTAAGTCAAATACCACTTAAAGGTCTCCTGGACAACATCCTTCCAAAGCTTCCAGAAAAGAGCACAGATAAAAGAGGTTACCTCCAGCATTTCCTCTCTATATATACTCTGAAGCCTTGAAACAAAATGGAAAAGAGGAAGACAGAAATTCACAAGGCAGTGCTGGAAAAGCACTCATTATGGGGCATGGCCCAGGGCAGGAACTCAATAAATGGAAGATGATTTTACTACTGGTGCAGAGAGGCTGTCTTGTGTCACAGCTACCCATTAGCCTGACTCTGGGAGCAGTAACTATCATTATCCTCAGAGCACACATGAAATAACTGAAGTGACTCACTGGGTGTCCAGTACCTGTTACCTGGTCTCTCAGATCCTAATCCCCTTGAAGTGATGACACTTCTAGTATTTGCTTTGGATTCGTGACTGTCAGACTTTGGTCTGAAGAGATGTACCTTTGCAGAGGTTTCTCAGTGACCAAGGTAGCTAACTCTTGAGATCTCCTTGGCTCCTTGTCTTGTCCCTGGTGCCCTTACTGAAAGGCCTGTCATTCCTTCTCTGTTCTGTGAATCTAAAAACCCAAGGTAAGAGGAAGTTCCCCCTCACTATCCAAGAAGCAGCAAGGGACTGAGGCATGGTTCTGTCTCTGATTGACCTCTGCATCACCAGGAGTCCAAAAGAAGGATGAGACCTCAGGGCAAAACAAGATACCAAGTGTCAATGAAGAATTTGGTTTTCCTCCTTTAGACACCTGGCTGTACAAATAAAGCTCCTCCAATGGTTCAGCCTGTGTGAAGAGGGAACATTTATCACTGCTGGGGAAATATGATGCAATGGCTAGATAATTTTCATTCTATATGACAATATGTGAAATGTACACATATAGTTTAAAGAAAAACAATAATGGGATGCCTCGGTGGCTCAGTGCTTTAGCACCTGCCTTTGGCCCAGGGCGTGATCCTGGAGTCCCAGGATGGGGTCCCATATCAGGTTCCCTGAGTGGAGCCTGCTTTTCCCTCTGTCTGTGTCTCTGCCTCTCTCTGTGTGTGTGTGTGTGTCTCTCATGAATAAATCAATAAAATCCTTAAAAAAAAAAAAAAAAGAAAAACAATAGCAACACAATCTAGCAACACAATCTCAATCCCTGTACACTCACCACTCAGCCTAAGAAATCAAGTATTACTAGGACCTCTGAAGCCTCCTAAATGTCCTTCCTCAATGGCCTTCTCTTTTCTGCTCAGAGGGACCCATCCCAAATTCTGTACAGTTTTACCACACTTCAATGTATCTATAAACTATATATTATTTGATCTTGTCTGTTTTGCTTTTTTTTTTAAGATTATATTTATTCATGAGACACACACACACACACACACACACACACACACACACAGAATAGAGAGAAAGAGAGAGGCAGAGACACAGGCAGATGGAGAAGCAGGCTCCATGCAGGAAGCCCGACATGGGACTCGATTCCAGGTCTCCAAGATCACACCCTGGGCTGAAGGTGGCGCTAAACTGCTGAGCCACCCAGGCTGTCCCTGTTTTGCTTTTGTATAATAGAATCTTAATACACATGTCCTTCTGTAACTTGCTCACTACTCTTGACCTCTGATCCCGAGTCATCCATGCACTGTAGATAATATGCAGCTGAATAATTCATTCACATTCAGAGCTGCAGATGACTTTCTCTTCTAAAATGTCCCTGACAAACTTCATGTGGACACAAGGGAATACACAAGAGGGTTGAGCATGAAGTCAGCAGACAGCAGATGACCACTGCCTGGGCCTTCCCATCATAAGAAGGTGGGACTCAGCATGGTTACCGGAGTTCTCAGGATGTGTCCACTGCCCCATGTGTCAATGGGACCAGTGTCCCTGTTCCTCACTGCTGAATAATCTCTGCCCAATGGAAAAAAACACTCTACAAATTGTAAATCACTACAGGGACAATGAAGGAGCTGCCTGAGTGCCAAACATTCATGGAGGCCTGCAGGAAATGGTAAATACACAGTCAACTGATATTCAACAAAGGTGTACTAACAGATCAAAGAAAAAGGAAAGTCTTTTCAATACATGGTACCGGAAAAACTGGATATTCCTACGTAAAACAATGAACATCAACCCATACCTTGAACGAGACTTTCTGCCCATTTGCACCAGCCACAGTAGAAAACCTCACACTTCACAGACATGTCAGGTAGAGTACTCAGAAGAATTCTGCCTCAGCAGTGGGGTAAAATTAGCCCTAAATTAAATGTTATTCTGTCTCCAGGCTAACAAAGCTTAAAAGCAAGGCCATATGATAAAACTAGAAGAAAAACATATTAAAACAATTATTATAACTGTATCCCATATATTCAAAAAGCTAGAAGACTGAACCATGTTAACTTGAGACATGAAAGATGTAAAAGATCTCTAAATCAACTTCTAGAGATGAAAAACACTATGTCTGAGAAGAAAAATACACTGAATGAGATTAACGACATTAGACAGTTGTGAAAGTTTAGCTAAGCTACTCCAAGGTATTGCTGCCCTGGCATATCTTTTGTTTGGCCAAGTGGCCTAGGGGGCGGGAGTGGTGGTGGTGCTTAAAATGACACGGTCCCTCAGACAAGCCCTATGTAGCAGCCTGCAGAGAGTCACAAGATGTAAGTTCCTGATATGAGCTCAACAGCCCTTGTGATCAAGTCTCCCTTGTCTCCTAGGGCCATCTCCTTGTGTACCCCTGTGGAGCTTACCAAAACCCTGCTCTTTTGGTTTGAATTGACCAATCTGGCCTTAGCCTGAGAAACCTGAACCACTCTACCCACAAACCCTAATAAAGGCATGTGCCCTAGATCCTGCCACTCTCTGTCTGCACTCTGCTTTGAACTTCCTGTGTGCCCTGCAGGCATAAGGCATGCCATTGCCGTGTACTTCCTCCAGGACTTATGACAAATAAAATTTTCTATTTCAATTTCTTTCATGGTCTTTTGTTGAACTTGGCTCACCATTCAATACCCTGTGCTCCACTTCACAAATGTTAACAAATTCATAACAACAATGCAGAAAAGGTTAGTAAATTAGCATATATAGAACTATGCAAAATGAAACACAAAGAGAAAAAAGACTGAAAATAATTGTACAGAGCAAAAAGGGGCTGTGGGATAATTCTAGGTAGCAAAGATATGTGACTGGAGCCCCAGAATAGGAGTGCAAAAACTAAAAAAAAAAAAAAAAAAAAAAAAAAAAAGGCCAAAAATACTCCCAATTTGAGGAAAATTAAATCCATCCATTGAAGAAGCAAAATGAATTCCAAGCACAAGGAACATGTTAAAACACACACACACACACACCAATTCATAAAAATAAAATTGCTTAAAATATTTGATAGAAAGAAAGAAAATCAGGGTGCTTGGGTGGCTTGATTTCAGCTCAGGTCATGATCTCAGGGTCCTGAGATCAAGCTCTGCATTAGGCTCTGCGGCTTAGTGCAGAATCTGCTTGAGATTCTCTCTCCCTGGGGATCCCTGGGTGGCTCAGCGGTTTAGTGCCTGCCTTCAGCGCAGGGTGTGATCCTGGAGTCCCGGGATCGGGAGTCAACCACTGAGTCACCCAGGGATCTCCAAATTTTAAAAATCTTAAAAAAAAAAAAAAAAAAGAAGAAGAAGGAAAGAAAATCTTAAAAGCAGCTGAAGAGAAAAAAAAGTAACTTTATTAGAAGGAACACAAATAAGGATGGCAGCGGATTTCTGCTCAGGAATGGTTGGTGCAAGCAAGAGAGTAAAGCAGAGCAACATCTTTCTAGAAAGAAGGAAACTGTCAGGAGGCCTGGCTGGCCCAGTCAGCAACTCTTGATCTTGGGATTGTGAGTTCAAGTCCCACATTGGGCATAGAGCTTACTTTAAAAAAAAAAGAAAGAAAGAAAAAAACTACCGACCTAGAATTTTTACCAAGTGAAAATACCTTTCAAAACCACTGAGGGGTGGGACTTCTGAAATGACTGTGAAGATTCTGGCAGATCCTCTCCACATAAAATAGTGATGAAACTGGTCTAATTGTTAAGACAACTATTTAAGGGCTCTGGTAATGCACCAAAGTTGTACAACAAAACTGAGAAATCTATTTGAGAAATTCTACGGAAGACTGGTGACAGCAGTGGAAATCTGTGGTGTTTCAGCCAGGGGCTAATTCGCATGACCTCCCCTTTAGTTCCATGGTGTACAAAGATCTTACAAGGGACAGGGATTGACTTTGTTTGAGGCAAAGCACAGAAAATTCTATACACAAATGTCAAAAAACGACAGCAATCAAAGGGGTAAATATTCAGGGAATGTCAACATACCAACTAGCCAGAGATATCAGTGCTGGCTGGTCCAATGAGCCAGAATGCAACAGGAAAGTCAGGAGACTGAGACATCAGATGTCAAATATTATACAGCAAGAAAGCTGTGTTTTAAGGCATCTTCCTGGTGCCATGTGCAGCAGGAGACATGTACAAGAACGCTCATGACAGGACTATCTGTAATAAACTCCAAATGTCCATCAATGTCCAAAGAATAAACTGTACATTTTCATACAAAGGAATCCCATGGAGCCATGCAAGTGAATGAACTATATGGCTATCCACAACAATCTGGATGAATCTTAAGAATAGAATAGGAAGCAAAAAAGAAAGCATATCCCTAAAGAACACAGTGTGATTATATTTGTACTCAAAAGCAAGACATTGTTTAGGGATATAGGCATATGTGGTAAAACTCTAAAGTGGGCTCCTGAGGATCTGGGGCTGGGCAGACTGCCTGACCAAGGTCAGCAGGGTGAGGAAGAGAAGGGCACATGAAGGACATAAATGAATAGGAAGCTGAATAGCAAGAAATCCTGTGATAGCAGAAATCACTAACTGGGGAAGAAAAAAAGTTCCAGAGCTGGAAGCATTTCAAAGTAAAGGAAGTTCTATTCTCTATCTACATGTTGTGCCAACCCTGGACTGAGAATCAGAAGACTTGGACTACCCTCCAGACCTACTGTGAACTTGCACTATAACCTCAGGCAAGTTTTCACCTTTGGGTCTTAGGACATGAAGCTCAATTAAGATAATGCATGCTGAAGAGCTTTTTAAATGCCTTTAAGGAATGGGAACAGATAAATTTCAAGCTCATCATAGTGTCAAGCAGAGACAGATTTATCAAGACACTAATGACACTTAAGCTTCAGAACCCCTCACCTGCCCAAGCCCTCTTCCAAGGCCCTCAGAAGAGCCCTATTTAGTGTTATTTTTCTTTGAAAGAGCCTTAAGTGGTATAAACTTTAAGCCCCACTTGACTTGAGCTCCAAAGTGGCAAAAAGCTTAACAGATAGCCAGAGGAGATTTCTGTTTAAATTCTCTGTTCCTAATTAATTTTCCTGTCTCAGAAAACCACCTCCTAATTCAAACTACATTTCCTCCAGGAACTAAGGGCATGCTCTCAATAGAATGGGACGAATGGGATGAACAGGACTCCAGAAATCCCTGGCTGTCCCCTTTGTGTAAGACCTCAGGATACACTGAATCTTGCTGGATAACTCAATATAGCATAAGATTACTTTTCTAATAAGGCCCTTTGCTAAGTACAAACTAATTTTGGCAAATATCCTTGCTAAATATTATAATTGGCTCAACTATGACAGAGCACAATCACCTCTGTTGCTTCTACAACCTGCTTCAGAAACACCAGGCAATCTTGCCCCAACACTAGTAGTACTGTCACATACTCCCTGCCCTCAACAAGTGTTCCTAATTTTGGTCTTCTGCACCAGGATCACACAGGCACAAATGTAGGGGCTGTAGGGGCTGTAGCACAGGCACAAATGTAGGGGCTGTAGCACAGGCACAGTAACAAATGCATTACTTACTACACCTCAGCATTTTGTGGAGAACCAAGACTTCTTGTGCTTTGTCTCCTATGTGAATGGAGGAGCAGAAGCTGAACCAGTGATCTGATAACAGGGAAAGGAACCTGCCACCAGACAGAATATTTTCAAGAAAAACAAATTATCCAGAAAGGAGATTGCTCAGTAGAGGCTGAAAAATTTGTGGAGTTAAGTCACAACTCTTTCTTCACAAAATGGCTATATCAACCAGGGAAAGAAACAGGACTCCTAAGAAAATTATTTTGAGGAAACCAAAAAGGAGCATGGAATGAATCCCCACGAAATCCATGCAAAACCAACAAGGCTTTTGAGAATCTTAGGTCAACAGAACATTGCCCCTTGGACTGAAAGAGACACAAAGAGCATGAAATCAAAGGGGATTACTGGGCCCCCAAATGCTACTGGCAAGAAGTAGGCTGATAAAACTCACGTACACAGTGCCACCTTTGTGAAAAAGGAAGGATGGATGAGGTGTAGCCACAAGCTTGGAAGGGAAAACTAAGACTTTAGAAGGTGAAATCAAGAGCCCAGGTGGCAGAGGTAAGAGCCATGGAGGACTATTCCCAGGTCTTGAAACCTAATCCAGACTCTGGAGTTTGCCCAGCTGGATTTTAAAGCTACCTCAGGCTGATGACTCCTTTTTATTTTCCATTCCCCCTCTTCTGAAGTTGAAGATCTACAACTGTTATCCTATGCTAGTGGTACCCTGAGTGTTGGGAGGGCAGGGCAGATAACTTATCTGATTAGTGTCACAAGGCCACAGCTACAGTACAAGTTTAGGAACTACACTTTAAATAGATTTAAAGCCAGAGCCTTATCTACATCTGGTTTAGATAATCTTGATGAGATTTTGGATTTTTGAGCTAGTGAGATTTAGGACTTTGAACTGTTATCATAATGAGATGGAGCCCTTAGGAAAGGTTGATTGTATTTTGCATGTGGGCGGGACATGAATGTGAGGCCAGAGGCTAGACTGTGATAGGCAGAAATTTAGGATGACTCCCATGATCTTCATCTCCTGATGTTACTCCTGTGTTCAAGTAATATTATATGGCAAAATGGACATTATTTGAGTGGGCTTCCTCTAATCACAAGCAGTTCTTCATAGGCAGAATTTTCTCTGGCTGGTATAGAGAAGAAATTTATACAGATTGGAAGGGTAAGATAGATGCAACAACACTAGAGAGGTTTTCAATGCTGAGATGGAGGAGGGCTGTCACAGGGCAGAGATTTTTGGGAGAGGTAGCTAAGCATGGTCCTGGCTGATAGCTAGCAACAAGATGGGGACCTCATTCCTACAATCCGAAGGAATTGAATTCTGCTGATAGTCTAAGTGAGCCTGGGAGTGAATTCTTCTCCAGAGTCTCCAGACAAGAGCCTAGTCTGACTGATGCCTTAACTTCAGAGTCCCTAACACAAATAAATCCAGCCAAGTCTACCTGGACTTCTGACCTACAGAACTGTGAGATAATAATTATGTGTTGTTTTAAGCTATTAAATTTGTGGTAATTTATTATACAGCAATAGAAAAATGAATCCAGGGGATCCCTGGGTGGCTCAGTGGTTTAGCGCCTGCCTTTGGCCCAGGGTGTGATCCTGGGGTCCTGGAATGGAGTCCTGCATCAGGCTCTCTGCATGGAGCCTGCATGTGTCTCTGTCTCTCTCTCTCTCTGTTTCTATCATGAATAAATAAAATCTTAAAAAAGAAAAAGAAAAATGAATCCAGACAGATTCTATTTCTGGACATGCCACTACTCTAGCCTATTCTGAGAACAATCCTCAGATGGCAACAAGAGGACCAGACTGTGGTTCTGGGGTCATGCCTTCCTAGCACAAGTTTCCTCATCTGCAAAATGGGTGGATAAAGACAAAAGCTGTAAGAAAACACTTCTACACCAACAAGTCTTTTCAAATATCAGATGTTTCACTAATCACAACATTCATGCCAATACATGCAAAAGAGGGACCCAGACACAATCAAGAAAAATAATAGCTGGCTCACCTTCCTCAGGCCAGGAATGTGGATTGCTGGAATAAAGATATGCTCCTTCTCCTCCTGTTAGAAAAGTGCCCAGGAAACAGGCATCCCCCTTTAAAAACAACCAGTCACAAAGAGCATATGATTTATACCATGAACTTTCAGAATCAAAAGTCCTGCCCTTTTGTCTGTCTATAAAAACTGCTAAGTTAGCCTCAAATAGACCCAACTTCTTCCATTCCTTTGTCATTGCCTAGCTCTTTGTCACGTTACTGGCATTTTTAACTTGTGCCAAGGAAAAGAATGTGTAAGGTCCTCTCTGAGTCCAGGTACCAATGCCTACTATGCTTGTTCATGTTCCAGTGGATGTCTAGCCAGTGGAGGCAACTCTCTTTGGCCTAAAGCCCTGACCTCTCAGTTCTATATGTCTAGGCCAATCTGAGATCTGCTTTTAATGGTACTGGCAGATTTAAAAGAAACTCACTAAAAGGCCAACATGGCAGAACGAATCCCTCTGTGTACCCCATTAAATGGCTACGTCTAAAGCTTTGCTGGGAGAGGAAGAATGCAAATAGGAATTGAGACAAGGAGGAACATATCCTTCAAATGTGCCATAAAATGAAATAG
The DNA here is from genome assembly GCF_003254725.2 of Canis lupus dingo. Lineage (NCBI taxonomy): Eukaryota > Metazoa > Chordata > Mammalia > Carnivora > Canidae > Canis > Canis lupus. Next base: position 18,128,543 of record NC_064266.1, on the reverse strand, counting down.
TCTAGATTATTTTCATAAACTGTTTACATTTCATTTTGATACAATGTTGACATTGAGGATAAGAAGGCTGCTTACCTTCACTGCTTGTTGGGTTTTCTCAGACAATTTTATTTCATTATCTTCTACCTGTATCCAAAAGGAGTGCAAATTTTCAGTTTCCTACTTCAAGGGCATAACTCTACTAGGTCTCCCTCATGTTCAATATTTCTAGAAGACTGACTGGGCGGTTCCTCCAGCAAATCCTGTGTACTCAGGCCCTGATGGCTGGCAGAGCTGGCTGGCTACCAGTCATCAAGGCTCAGAGCCCAAGGTCATGGTGCACTCTCTTCCTGGGACCTGAGGCCCAGCTAAATGAGCCTACAAGATGTGGAAATGATATATTAGTCTCCACCATATTTCACTTCAGAAAAAAACAACTATTTGTAAGGACAAAGGGAAGAGAGCATATTAAAATATTTTGAATGTATTCTAATTTAAATGTATTAATGTCAGAGAATGATTCTTGTTCTTCCTCATTCATGTCAGAATTGTAGAAACAGAATATAAACAGATTTTAAAATAGGTACTTAGACCATTACCAGACTCTCTGCTGTCATACTTTGTGTGTCCCAAGGCACCAGAGCTTCTTTCTTTCTTTTTCTTTTTAATGTAAAGATTTTATTTATTTATTTGACAGAGAAAGAGAGAGAGAGAGAGAGCAAGCACAAGCAGGGGGAGCAGCAGGCAGAGGGAGAGGGAGAAGCAGGCTCCCTGCTGAACAGGGAGCCCAATTGCGGGGCTCGATCCCAGGACCCTGGAATCATGATCTGAGTTCAAGGCAGACACTTAACTGACTGAGCCACCCAGGGCCCTGGCACTAGAGTTTTAGACCAGCTCTCACTGATGAAGATGGGACCCTTCTACATGTAGAGAGCCTTTGCTGTAAAAACTCAGCAACAATCATTCTGACCAGAGAAGGGTGCCACATGGTCTACTGCTCACTATCTGTGTGACTTTGGACAGGCTGGTCAGTTTCTAAGCCTTAGTGTCCTCAACTGTCCTTGTAAAATGAAGGTTTAATTTCTTCCTTTCATAATTTAACAGGGACCCAAACACTTAAGTTTGTTTCTTTTGGCACTTTTCCAAGATTAGAACAGAGTTAAAGAAACTAGATTCGTGTGTATAAAGACAAAGAGCTGAGATAAAAATTTCTATCCCTGAACAATAGCTAGGGGGATCCCTGGGTGGCTCAGCGGTTTAGCACCTGCCTTTGGCCCAGGGTGCGATCCTGGAGTCCCGGGATCGAGTCCCACGTCGGGCTCCTGGCATGGAGCCTGCTTCTCCCTCCTGTATCTCTGCCTCTCTCTCTCTCTCTCTCTCTCTCTCTCTCTCTCTCTCGCTCTCTCTCTCTCTCATGAATAAATAAATAAATCTTAAAAAAAAAAAAAAAAACAATAGCTAGTTTAGGATCCAACATCCCACCAGGGACCCAATGAAGAGGCTCTTCCTCAATGTTCTCCCCGATTTTTCCACATTTAAGTCCACTTCCATCGGATGAATGACACTAACCAGCCAGGAGCAGAATCTGGGTATGGCGGCCGTCAGGACTATGAAGCTGGTTTCTGTGGTAACAGTGCCATCTGCAGGAAGACCACAGACATGCCAGTTACTGCCCACAATACCTAGGCCCACCTTGTAGGCCCAACAATTTACACCCCTCCCTTTCTCAGGAATGAGGGCTCCTCTTACTTGTATACAAAAATCTTGTGCCCTCAGAAACTGAAAACTTCCTTACTTGGAGACAGGGAGACTAATGAGAGGAAGGAGAAAGGTTTTCCCCATATGATTAACTCTATCTTTTTTTTTTTTTTTTACAACAATAGAAACACACATTTAAATGGAGAGTCCTGGGAATTGTCCTTTTTATCTACACTTTTAATTTTTATCAAGGTAGTGCAAGGTTAAAAAACAGGATCTAGTTATTATTTCAAATTGTTCTTCCTGATTAACAGTAAGGCTGTACATATTCATATATACATATATGTGTGTGTGTAATGATGTTATACATCAATATATTAATACATGTTATAATTACAATATACAATAATGTATTATTATTATATATTATGATTTATATATGCATATGAACTATGAAACCAGATAACTTATTTTGCCAAAATAAACAAAAATTACTCATTTTGCTTCTTCCTAACAGTAAGGCTGCATATATTCATATATATATACACACACACAAATATATATGTGATGATAATGTTAATACACTAATACATTAACAGTACATTATATACAATTACAATATACAATAATATTGTAATACAATATACATATGAACTATGTAACTATGTCTATAACTTGTTTTGTTAAAAAAAACTGAAAGTTTTGCTTTCTAAATACCTTATAAACACTTACCCTTTTCTTTAACCAAGATCTGAGATGTCAAAAAGGATTCTGAGAAGACCACAGACCCTAAGCATCCCCTTCCTCCCAGTAAGTCAGGAATGTCATAGACAGTCATACAAGCCTATATCAAATGAGAAAACAGAGTTAGATTGGTTGTCAGTCTTAAACTTCCAGGAAGAGACCTTAAGAAACAGACCACAAAATATTGCTCTGAGGTACATTCTGACAGAGTACCTCAGAGTTTCTAAGGAAAACAAGTTATCCTGAACTACATCTCAGAACTAGCAGAGGACTTCAGCATCACCCAAGCTCCCCTGCAACTGCTTCTGCATCAGAGACACACTCGGGCCACAGGAATATTTTTATGTTTCTATAAATTCCCTCAAATTGCTTATCTTTCCTAAGATAATAGCCTTCCTTAATTGTGATGAAGCCCTGACCTCTGAGTTGGAGGTGTTTCTTCCAGGCTTTTGTACACTTGTACACTCTTCACATCCTGGCATATCTACATGCTCACCAACTCCTTCTTTGATTTGGGCTCAAGTTCTGAACAAGTCTAGGAAGGCAGTCATTCATTCAGTACACATGTCTTCATGGATATTTCTGGGTACATGTCAATACCTACAAATGTTCTTTCAGTACCAAAAAAATTAAAAGAAACTATTTAAGCTTTTATGGCAAGACAAAAATAGAGGCTTCAGTAGGCTGGAAAAAAAAATTGGAGCAATACCGACAGAGTTCTTGAATGGCTGGTAAAGAAGCCCTAATTTATGTTAAAACTAATGGAAATGGGACAATCTGGGGGAGGAATCTAGCAGAAGAAATGCAGAAAATGGTATGAACTAGAGCCAGGGTCTGGAATGACTGAAGATCTGGTGAGGGACATGAAATGAGTACCACAATGAGCCCTCTCAGGTCCTGTCTCCTCTTGGCCTTATATTGCTGAATGGCCAGGTGCAGAGCTCCTGAAATAGGGCTCATTTTCATACATTATTGTCCTAGCTTGGGACCTCTAGCCTCAGGAGAGAGATAAAAGCTGTAGGGCTCTTGAAGAAATTGCTAGATTCCCAAACACAAAAGAAAGCCAGAAGAGTTGAGAAAGAAACATTTAAAGCCAAAGTGGTTAATTTCTCATGTTGTCATGAAATAAGGATGTATAAAAGTGACAGATAGGCTTTTATATTTTAGTTAACCTTCTGATTAGGCCTGACAACTGGAAGGGGTAAGAGTTAAAAATAGACCTGCCCTACGACCCAGCTATTGCACTGTTGGGGATTTACCCCAAAGATACAGATGCAATGAAATGCTGGGACACCTGCACCCTGATGTTTATAGCAGCAATGTCCACAATAGTCAAACTGTGGAAGGAGCCTCGGTGTCCATCGAAAGATGAATGGATAAAGAAGATGTGGTTTATGTATACAATGGAATGTTACTCAGCCATTAAAAACAACAAATACCCACCATTTGCTTCAATGTGGATGGAACTGGAGGGTATTATGCTGAGTGAAGTAAGTCAATCGGAGAAGGACAAACATTATATGGTCTCATTCATTTGGGGAATATAAATAATAGTGAAAGGGAATAGAAGGGAAGGGAGAAGAAATGTGTGGGAAATATCAGAAAGGGAGACAGAATATAAAGACTCCTAACTCTGGGAAACGAACTAGGGGTGGTGGAAGGGGAGGGGGAGGTGGGGGTGAATGGGTGACGGGCACTGAGGGGGGCACTTGACGGGATGAGCACTGGGTGTTATTCTGTATGTTGGTAAATTGAACACCAATAAAAAATAAATTTATTATAAAAAAACCCCTGCTTTTTTTGAAGCAAAATCTGCTTCAAAGAATTTTGAACACGTGAAGACATAAAACCTTGCTGGGCAGCATGGTTTCTCTTAAATGACAATGGGAACCCCACTTTGGTTTCCAGATCAAAGACAATCCAGTAGGTTATATCCAATGCCTTACTTTTATACTCAGCATTTGATATTGAGGAAGAGGAGAGAGAAAATCAAAAGGCAGAACTTTATCTCTATTTGGAAAGGAGGACAGGATTTGGACAGAAAACAATTTTCTCTCTCTTCTTTCTTATTTCATTAGTGGCTGCTGAATGCATACTTAACACAACAGTATGATTCCACCGGACTCCTGATTGCCTTCTATTGTGCAAAGGACCTTCCAGAGCACTGCAGAAGGGTCTAAATAGAGAAGTCAGGTCTTACAGTCTGGCAAGGAGATAAAGTACTACCACCTGATATCAAAAAACATCTCCTAGCATCTTGATGATGTCACAATAAAGTCTCAGTTCTAAACAAACATCAACACATTTTGTTGACAGGTACAGGAAGCAGACACATTATAAAAAGAGAAATTAGTCACAACCTTAAAAAGTTACTATGTTGTTCTACTCTTTGTAGAGTAGACAACTCTCTGTAGATAGGACAACACTACTGCTTTTCCACTGGTGATGGTGTAGGCATGCATTTGCACTGAGTCATCCATACCTGTGCACCAAGTTCCTAGTGACCAAAAGCTCACTGGATTTAAGGCTTGGGCAGTAGCTACAGAACAGACTCAAGGTATAATCTGTGCCCATATCTACTGCAACCAGAATCTTGGTAGATGGCTATCATCCTCTCATGCATCCCTTGCCAATCTTCTGCACATCAGGATGCACTGGGCTAAATAGAAAACTTGCTTGTGACCAGGAGCAACTGTTCTAGAAACTGCTACCCCAGGCCATGCTGGCCAGTCCACCTGGGGACCAATATTTCTGCATTTCTAAACCATGCCCCTGTCCTATCAGGGTGCCCTCAGCACATGGGTCAGAAAGTTCAGCTCTGACTACCCACTTCGCTGGAGACTTAGGCCCCCAGTTTTTAAAATTTATTTTCACAGATCCCTATTAAGGACATCAACACAGGCCCTGAAACACAGAGAATCCAGCAGTCTGTGTTGAGCCAGGCTAGTACTCAGCTCATTTTCACACTAGGTCACAGAAGTCTCAGTCATTTGGAGGAAGCCTCCCTAACCTTAGGAAGAAGTGTCTCTCTCAGCTCTCAGCTAAAACCCTGGACACTGGGAAGCCAAGGCATGGGAGTATGATGTGGGCCTGGTACAGCTGCCTGGACACCCTCAAAATCACAGGCTCATCACAGCTGCAGCTGGAACACTCCTGAGAATTGACCAATTTCTTCAGCTAAGGTCTACCCAAGACTCTCACCTACTCCTATCTCACCCTTTGTAGATGTTCTTCTATAGGTTACTTCCTGCCAGCTGGCTTATAGCAGCTCTACTTACCGTCTTCACGAAGTATAAGCTATCTTCAATGTCCAGAGGCACAATCCTACAAGAGAAAAAGAGACAGGAGAGACATGTATTACATTTACAATGTTTTTTTTGTTTTTTTTTTTTGTCAATATGGCAGCACCCCTAGCCCAGATTTCTTTCAGGGCTTTTCAAAGCACTGGATTGCATGTATGCAGAAGTAGTACATAGGCCACTGGAAGGAATTAGATCCACCTCCTACTCCCATGCCTCAGTCTTTCAGTTGGAAGCACTGAAAAGATCAGGGTATAGGATCTCAGCAGAGTATGGCCAGTCCCAGGCCCAATCTTGGTCTTATGCCATCCACGCTGGCAGCTACAAGATAGCCTCTCTTCTCTTTTTGTTTCTAAGACTTGCCCCAAGTGAGCATGCACCACAAACATACACTTACCTTCCCTGATTATTCACAGCATGAATATGAAAAGCCATCTTGGAGCTGTAGATCCAAACAAAATAAAAAGTTAGTCTGCTCTTGCTAATAACCACACTGTTGGCTACTCCCCAGACACCTGCTGCTACAGTGCACCTGTGCTGGGCCCTCACGGCACATTTGCCAAGTGTGGGGCCAGCATCTGACTCTAGTCATAGCTCCGCCTCTGTGCAGATTCTCAGGGCTGTCTTGACTCTTGGATAGAGCAGGAGAGAACAATGTGACAGAACCATTGTCTACTGCAGGCTGGGAAGATCCTCTATTGGCCCACGGCTGCCTGCTCCACAGCTGTGACATATTGTTCTGATCCTCCTCTTTACTACCTTTGGGTCAAGTTGCCATCCCCTGCTCAGAGCCTGAGCAGAGGTAAAGTCCTGTGTTCCTCTCAGGAGATGATCAGCTAATCTGATTAGTGTGAGGTGTACTCAGTGAAGTGACTTTGTGGAGAAAAAGGAGTGGGGCTCCAAATGGAGGGCTGCCCTGGGAGACGCTCCTCATTGCCTGGTATTCCCTCCTTCAGCTGGGGAGGTATGCCCAGGCCTAAAAGGCCTTGGGATGGAAAAGTGGCCTGCTCTCCAAAAGGTGAGTAGCCTATATAAGGCCCCAAGGAAAGGAGGCAGGGAATGACTATGCCAGCCATGTTGATGGTGACACAGAAGACCCCCATGTGACAGCAGCTAACATTTACATGCTTAGTAACTCTGCATGGTGGGAAGACAAGGAAGCAGATGTAAAAAGAGCTCCTCGTCTTACCCAAAGTCACTCACAGCCAGAAAGCAAAGGAGATTCCTCAAACTCAAGTCTGCCAGGAATAGGCAGTGCAGGCCAGCACAAGGCCTTAAGGGAAAAAACTCCTTCTATCCCCCTCCCTCCTCCAGAGCTACAAGATCCAGAAGACCCAGAGGAAAGGGGCTGAAGTCTCCACCAAAGAAACCTGGCTCTTCCTTCTGCTCCTAGAGCTGCAGCAATAGAATTCTTGTTAGATCAACTGACTGATTTATCTTTCTCAATGTTTTTTTTCTTATTACCCAGGGCTATAGATGTAAAAAGATGTGGGTCATGGAGCTGAGGCACCCCAGGGCACATCCCATATGTGTTCCCAAAAAACTCCCCCATGTTGGTATCTTTTGCCTCCTTTGCAAAAAAAAGTACACCTAGTGGTCCTCATACAGGACAGGTGGAGGGTTAGGTAGACTGGGTTTGTGAAAGTTTAGCTATGGATACAGACCACACAGAGGGCCCTTGTGATGTGCCAGGACATGTATGATGGTTAGATTGCCAGCAAGCCTGATTCCCAGAGCATCTAGCCCCTGAGACAAGAGCAGGCTCAGGGTATCTATACCTGAGAGGTAGCAGAGGCGCAGAGCCAGGCTCTTCTAAGCAGTAACTGTTTCTATGTGCCTAGGGACCCTGACCCTAACAAACTTCATTCCTGATGTTCCCAGCTTCACCTTTCTAACCTCTGAACCTGGGTCCTTCAGGTCTCTGACACTTCTGCCTCACATTCCGGCATCAGGAAATGTGTCTGACTCTTTATCATACAGTTCCTCCATCTCTGGATCCTTGGCCTCTCAAAGCCCTGATCATGAATGTTTCTCCCTCACATAACTCCTTATTTACTGGCACATTTCTTAGAGGGGAGATGGAATATCAAATGCAAGGCAGAAAAGGGTCTTTATAAAACAAACATTAAGAATGATTCCTTATAGAGAATAGCAGCCATTGCTTACCGTAGGGCTGCCTTAAACTGCATCAATTCGAAGGAATCTAACCCAGATCCCAGGGTCTGCTCAGCTACTTCCTTTGCCTGTAAAAAGCAATGACAAGACAATTAGCCTTAACAGCAGGAAAAACGTAGACCTCATGGACAGGAAGTACCCTTCTAACATTTGGCCAGAACACTGTGCCCTTCCCCTCTACATAACTGCTTCATATACATCAAAAGATCGACGTGAAAACATTGTTAAGGGAAACAGGTGCCTGCTTTCTTTGGGCTAGGTTCCCAGGAAACACTTCATTCAGGCAGGTGGGCACTGAAACCTGATCTGCCAGGAACTGTAACCAGCTGGGGTGATGCCATTGTGAGGTCTGGAAAAGGGTTTTCTCCTCCCCTCTCCCCTGGCCCTGGGGGAGGGACTACTGCCCTTGGAGTTTCTGCCAGACGCTAAGAATATTCAAATACCTAGAGTTACAAAAGATCAGTTAAAAAAAACATAAGTGTGAGAACTAATATTGCACAAGCCTACAGCTAAAGGGCTGACAAATCCCAAGTTGTACCAGGGATTTAAGTTCAGTGAGGAGGGGAGATGGCAGGGAGCTGGTGACTATGGCTACAGTCTCTCTGGTATCTACATCATACACAACCTTTCCAATGTCAAATGGCTCCTTCAGGAAAGGTCCTATTGGCATTGGGAGGCATCAAGCCGACTCTTCTCATCTCCTTACTGGGTCAGATATAGGAATCCAACTCAGCAGGGCAGGTTAACCGCAAAACAGCAAGGAAGAGAACGGTCAGAGAACGAGAACACATGTGCTTGTCTAGGATAAGCAAGTGAGATTTTCTAATTTAGTTTTTTTTTTTTTTTTAACACTGAATTATAGAAAATCACACTACGTAGCTCAAGACAAACTTACCTAACTTCATTGAATTCATAATAGAAAAACCTATATTTTTTATTTTTTAACTTTAAAAGTTAAAAGCTATTAAGCTATTAAGTAAAACAATACACTACAGAATGACTTTTCTTTAACACAACCAGATATCTACAGAGAAGTGCTGATTAGCTGTCACTCCTAGAACAATGGCAGTTCTGTCACAGGCAGCAACAGTTCAGCCCTCTTCAGGCACCTCTTTGTCTGGTGCCAACTCCAATGAGGCACAAAACTGACTACCAGGTGTCCAAAACCAAAACAAACAGATAGGAAGTTTTATGTTGAAATTACTAAGGAAAGAGAAATGTGGTATTTAAATTACCTTTGTTAGACTGGAAGTTTTAGCATAACATGCAATGCCAGCCAAAACAGCCTCTATAACAGCAGCATACACCTGGGACAAGAGCCTACTTTAGAACAAAAAATATGGGTTAACTACAGCATCACAGGGTTTCAACAAAAGCTGCATGCACATAAATGACATTGCCTGAGAAACTGATTTTTAAAAAGAATGAGAAAAGTGCAAAAATGGAACTCATTGATTTATAAATCTTTTATATTTATTTATTATTTCAGAGAGAGAGAGAGAGAGAGAGAGAGAGAGAGAGAAAGTATGCTTATGCATGGTGAGGCAGGGAGGAGTAAAGGGAGAGGGATAGAGAATCTCAAGCAAACTCCTTGCTGAGTGTGGAGCCTGATGAGGAGCTAGATCCCAGGATCTTGAGATCACGACCTGAGCCGAAACTGAGAATCAGATGCTTACCTGACTAAGCCATCTAGGTGTCCCTGATTTCTAAATCTTTTACAAGTCATGTGCCTCACCTGATTTAAAATTTACTCTTATTAAACCATGATAAGAAAAGCCAGCTCTGCTCAGAAGACCAACCCTCCCTGCTTGTGATCCAACAAAAATGAACTCTGTGGGCTCCTAAGCCCCTCTAGGTCAGGAGCCTGAATCCCTTCAGTGTCATGGTACAGACTTCCTGCTTTTCCAGGACCAACCACACCACACTTTCATGTCGTCTCCTCCCAGGCATGCTAAAGGCTGACTGCTACTGGAACCTCAGAGTGGGAGACCTCCGGAGTAAAAGAGATTACTTGGAAAAGATGAGCTCCACTTAAATTCAAATTATCGTTGCACATCACTTTTCAAGCAGCTTGCCCGATCTAGAGAATAGAGTGTGCTTCTGAGGGCAAAGATTCCTTTCCTAAAGCCTCCCTGCTCCCTGACCACCAATCTTGCCCTTTTTCTTAGACTTCTCACTTCCCAACGTGATTATAAGGTTTCTTCCTTTGCCAGAGTGGAACTGCTTTGAAGGTCCCTAGAAAATTCAAGATTGGTTTCCCTTAAGTAGAAATTTTCAATCTCAGCATTTTGGGCCAGATAATTCTTTGTCATGGAGTCTGTCCTGTACACTACAGGATGTTTAGCAGCACCCCTGGTCTCTATCCATTAGATGCCAGTAGTACCCCCACCTGGGATAACAAAAATGTCTCCCAGGGGTGGGGCTGGGGGAAGAGAAGCAGTAAGACTGCCTTTAGTTGGGAATCACTACTTTAGGGGAGAGAGATCTGGGATCTTATCAGGATAATTATAGACAGAAGGGGTTTATCCACAAGACCCTCAATGACAGGGGAGGTGCCTGGCAAGAAACTGATAAAAACTTGCCTAAGAATATGTCTATTTTTATGCCTGAGAATCTTGTAACCAGTAAAGGAAGGTGGCAGGAGTTGGAAAGTAGGAAGGAACACAGAATTGATCCAGTCTAATGCTCTCATCTTAGAGAAGAAGCAGGTAGGACCTCTGATGGCAGAATAAACTGCCCAAGGCACAGAAAATGAATGGCAGACTTGAATTCAGATCTGCTGTCACCCTGGTTATTTTCTACCAGCCACATCACACTGCCAACTCCTTTATGTCTTCCTTGGCTCATGCATCACACCTCTACATTTTAGGTAAGAGATCTGAATTGGGTAGAAGAAAAAAAAAAAACAAAAAAAACAAAAAAAAAACAGAAAAAGCATACATAACAAAATGACAACTCCAAGGATTAACATATCCTTGAGATTGCTGGCCAGCTTACAACAGAGAGGTGTGTCCTGATAGGAAGGGGCCTGGTAGGGATACTGACAATGAATTTGGCTACTTACAGGTAGACCAGAATCCTACATCTTGACACCAATATCAAAGACATATAAAGATCCTTCCTCCTTTCTCCACCCAGCTTGACTCAGACATCACTCAGTACCAACACTGTTCAGGCCTCCCCACTGCTTGGCCATCTTCCTATACATACCCTCAGACAAGAGCTGAATGCAAAGCTGCCTGGCTATGAACTCATAAAATGAATGGGAGGCTTGAGACTCATGACAAGGGATGGTCTGCTCTATGCCTCAGATGGTGCTGCTGCTGCCTTCCCTAGGACTCTCCATAACACCCAGGTTCCACTAGGGGCAAGTCTCTGGATGTAGTCTCAAGCATCGGTTAATACTAGTCCTTGAAGCAAGGCACCAATGAATTTGGTTTAGGAGAAATGCCTAGGGGTTCAGAATGAAGATACAGTAGATAAGCACAGCTGGCACAGAAGTACCAGCAGGTACAGGGGCGCCTGGGTGGCTCAGCTGGTTAAGCATCCAACTCTTGATTTTGGCTCAGGTCATGATCTCAGGGTTGTGAGATTGAGCCCCACATTAGGCTCTATGCTGGGCTGGAGCCTGCTTAAGATTCTCTCTCTCTCTCTTAACCCCTCCCTACACTGCTTATGTGTATGCACTCTTTCTATAAAAATAAATTAATAAATTAATAGAAAAGAATCACTAGCAGTTACAAAGCAAGACTATATATACCCACCAAATGTGAGTGTAATGGACTTGTTGCTAAAGGGCAGAAAATTCACACACTAAAACACTGCTTACACATTAATTATAGCTATACAAAACCTAAATGTGTAATTTTTTTAAATGCAGAAAGATACTAATGGGCAGTGCTAAAGAGGAGGAATTATGGCTGATCTGGTTTTTTTTTTTTTCTTTTCTATTTTCCAAATTTCCTGTGTATGATTGATTACATTCCTTATACTATATATATTTTTTAATACAACTTAGTGGTTCCCACCCCAGAGATTCTCAGTAATTCTGGGAACTACTATAGCCTGGGGATCATGTATTTATAAAAAGATCCTTAGATGATTCTTTGTGGCTTGTCACTATTGGCCTTTGGGAAGCACTCATCTAGACTGAGGTATTTTATGCAGGAATATTCAGTTAGGTAATAATAGAACTCAATTATGTTCATATTTTGAAGAAAAATTCCTTATTGGAATTCAGTAGTTGCAGCATTGTTATAGACTGAATTGTGTCTTTCTAAAACTCATGCTGAGCTCTAACCCTCAATGTGATTGTATTTGGAGGTCATTAAAGTTAAATGAAGTCATAGAGTAGGGACTTAATCCAATAGGACTTTTTTTCCCTTATGAGAAAAGGAAGAGACACAGGAGATATTTGTTGCTCCACAAGAACTCAAAAGAAAGGCTGGGTGAGGACACAGCAAGATGGTGGTTGTCTGCAACTCAAGGAGACAGGTCTCACCAGAGACCAACACTGCTGGTACCTGGAACTTGACACTTCTAGCCACCAGAATTGTGAGAAATTTAATTTCTGCTGTTTAAGTGACCCAATCTATGATATTTTGTTATGGCAGCCCAAGCAGACTAACATAAACATTAATGAGTTTATTTCTTATCTTTGGTTTCCTGTCATAAGTGAGGGGAGCGAAGTCAACACTAGGACCTTTTTAAATAATGTGCAGCATGAGTTCAGATCCCAGCTCTGTTCCTTAAGCCTAAGAGTCAAATCCAGAGGAGGAAACACTGCTCTGAGCAGACGAGGTTTCACACAGATTCTCCCAATGTTTCAGGATATTTTATTTTTGGGAAAGCCCCTGGTAAAAATATATATTATGTAGAAGATATATTAAGAATTACGCCATTGAAATGCATGAGTTTGCAGGTAGGAAGTCTGTGAGTTCTGGAGAGAGGAGTGCATAGCAAAGCTGGCAGGACTCCAAGCTGAGAGACAGGGTCTAAGAAACCACAGCTCTGTTCATCAAATGTCCTACCCACTGCTAATCTCAAAGGAGTTAGACAGGACAGCCACAACTTGTAAGTAACTCAACTTTGAGAAAGAAAAAATAAATTAAAAATGAAGACTTACATTTGTTCAGTTTTCTTGGGCAGCTTATTCTCATCACCTGTGAAAGAGGACCAGAATTAAGTGTGGCAAGATCACGGGACATACAAACACTTCACAAGGAGGTTAGAATTTCTTAATTCAAAGGAGATGTCAAGTACTACATTTTTTTTTCTTTTGGATGAAATACAGTACAATCACAAACAATAGCTTCTCCCAGCATCCTCTTAGACTTTTACTCTTGACACTGATTTTGACAACTCACTCACTATCACCCCTAAACACCAGAGAAGACAGGGAATCTCTGGAAAGTTTTTGCCTTTATTTTTAAATTTTCAAGTTAAGAGGTATAATTAAGTAGGCTCAGTTTTGACTCTTTATCATCTCCTTAATTAGCTGACTCTTAATTATCATGTTTCTTTCAGAGTTTTCCAGTCTATATGGCAACACCCAGATGAAAACCTGGTTTCTGCAGCATTCTGCATTGTGGAGCAGTGCTGAAATCCTCCTTCATTCTACAGGCTCTTCTCTATGTCTCTTCTGGTTACCTTAGTCTCTTCTCTATGGTAACTTCTTGTTACCCTAGCAAGAAGGGCAGCCCCAGTGGGCCTAATCTTTCTGGATGGCCCTGCAGCATGGAGCCCTTGCTCCTGTGAATATTCCCAGTTCACAGGTACTCTTCTACCATGGATCTTCTTCACCAGAACAGCAGGCACCTGGTTGACTCATACAAACTCCCACTGTAGCCCATATCTCCTGCTGGAGATATGGAACTTACTCATCTTTGCCTTCCCTCTGACACTGATCACATGGTCTCACAATGGTTAAACTATATACATGTTGAGTTGATAATTACTCCTCCTGAAGTACATTCTTTGAAAAATGTGTTAGGCGTATAAAGTCTCCATCTAGAATCAGAGAGGGAGTTGGAAGCCTACAAATTGGGTATCATGAGCTTCTGAGGAAAGCAGTAAATTATGGATCCATTTCTAGTTCATGGGGGAAATTCTTCATTAGGAAAGCTGATGAGGGGATCCCTGGGTGGCGCAGCGGTTTAGCGCTGGCCTTTGGCCCAGGGCGCGATCCTGGAGACCCGGGATCGAATCCCACGTCGGGCTCCCAGTGCATGGAGCCTGCTTCTCCCTCTGCCTATGTCTCTGCCTCTCTCTCTCTCTCTGTGTGACTATCATAAATAAATAAAAATTAAAAAAAAAAAAAAAAAAAGGAAAGCTGATGAGATGACAAGTTACAGGGACTTACCCAAGTAAGGAATGTGAGTAGCTCCAAAAAAGTATGTTCTTGAACAAGCAAGGGGTCCCTTTGGTGAGACGCACTGTACTACCTGGATGTCAGAGAAAATATACAAGTGAAAAAAGGAGCAGGGACTCAGGTGTGTACTATTTAAGAATGAAAAGTATATAGTTAGTGGAAATCAGTTTTATCTCACCAACTGCTGATTTATTATTTTTTAAAGGCAAAGGGGAAAAGATCACCTTTAACTGTTGCTTTTCTAAATGTATTTTGTGTTGTTTTTAACCTTAGCTATACTGTGAGGTCATTGCTAGGTCAGCCCATGATGCTAACGAATTCACAACTAAGAAGGAAAAGAGGAAATGTGCTTGGGTTTTGACTGCTACTAAGAGTCCAGAACTTTCAAAGTGAGAATCTTGGCTGACAGGATGGGCAGATGTGCGGGGGCCGCTACAAATTCAGGAAAGGAGGGTGCTTCCCAGGCCCCCACCCTTGTTTGTAATTCTTCTCTGTACATAGGCCTTGAAGAAGAGAAAATAAATTCCCTAGATTTAAAAATTCTTATTCTTCTTCCCTGTTTAATTTATACAAAGATGAATACAGATGTCTTTTTCTTTTGAAAATCCAGTATCTCATGGTTCCCATAATATCAGTTATAAAACACAAAAATGCTATCATAAGAACTAAAGGGAAAAATTTGCAATATATTAAAAAATTGCTAAATGTGACGCAAATATTCATTCTACTCCAATGTTCAAAGAGTCACAAGAGAAAAATTCATGGCATTTTTCTGTAATATTGTGAACACTATGAATCCAAGTTAAAGATGTGTAATAAGAACTTGTTAGGGGGCAGCCCCGGTGGTGCAGCGGTTTAGCGCCGCCTGCAGCCCGGGGCGTGATCCTGGAGACCCTGGATCCAGTCGCACATCAGGCTGCCTGCATGGAGCCTGCTTCTCCCTCCTCCTGTGTCTCTGCCTCTCTCTCTCTCTTTCTCTCTGTCTCTGAATAAATAAATAAATAAAATCTTAAAAAAAAAAAAGAACTTGTTAGGACTACTCTATAATTTACCATAGTGAATGTGATCAATATTGCCATGACCCTAAATAAAAAAATGCATGTACGTATTTCTAATTGTTGGTTGATAGGCTTATTTCTTCAATAAAACATGTTATTTGGATTTCAAAATTTTGATTAAAGTTTCTTTTTTAGGGGATCCCTGAGTGGCGCAGCGGTTTGGCGCCTGCCTTTGGCCCAGGGTGCGATCCTGGAGACCCGGGATCGAATCCCACGTCGGGCTCCCGGTGCATGGAGCCTGCTTCTCCCTCTGCCTGTGTCTCTGCCTCTCTCTCTCTCTCTCTCTCTTTCTGTGTGTGTGACTATCATAAATAAATAAAAAAAATTTAAAGTTTTTTTTTAAAGGTGCCATTTGTTTCAAACCTGCTTCCTTGGATCCTATCATAAGTTTGTTTAAGTATAGATTAGTATCTAATTTATTGACATGTTAAAAGAAACTGGTACAATATATTTTACATATATAATGTACAACTGCTCAGATTATCTGGATTTGCATGTTTTACATGTCACCTACTAATCTTCAAATTATTCACAAAGGCACAGAAATGGAAAGGTTAATTGTGTTATATTGAAAAAAGAGATGAATGAAGATGAAAGGTCAGAATCCAGGATCCCCCCAACCCCATCCCACCACAGGACCAGATCTCAGGTAAGTTCCATGACTTCATTAAATTTCATGTTTATTAAATAAAGATCCTCAATTATAATAAGTTATATAAAAAAGAATTTGCTAAATTAAAAAAATAGATTATTTTTAAGAGGAGTTTTAGGTTTATAGAAAGAAGTAAACCCAGAGATGTGTGGGGACTGTGTACTTTAGGAGTTTCCCACTCTCCCTCTAGTCCACATTCAGCCTCTAAGAATTCATCAAAAGTATTCTTTAAGGGATCCCTGGGTGGCGCAGCGGTTTAGTGCCTGCCTTTGGCCCGGGGTGCGATCCTGGAGACCCGGGATCGAATCCCACGTCGGGCTCCCTGCATGGAGCCTGCTTCTCCCTCTGCCTGTGTCTCTGCCTCTCTCTCTCCTCTCTGTGTATTCTCATGAATAAATAACTAAAATCTAAAAAAAAAAAAAGTATTCTTTAAGTGTGGTTTCTGCTCCAGGTAAGCAGGCACTAGCTGTGACTCTCTAGATTCACCTCTCTAGATCTTGGAGTGGGTTTGCTTTGATACTACAGTTCTTTGATGAGTATAAGAAAAGTTATTGGTTTTCAGTTTTTCAATTTTTTCTTGTAAGGATGGGAGAAATGATTTCCAAGCTCTCTACATGTTAGTGCCGAGAATGTAAGCTGCCCTGGAACTTACTTAAATTTTGCATTTTAGCAGACCTCCTTTGACACTGTTTCCATGGGTGAACAGGGGAGCATGTTGCTTTGTTGAAGCTAAGTCCAGGTTCTCCACACAGCCTCTACTGACACCCAGTGTGTGTGTGTGTGTGTGTGTGTGTGTGTGTGTGTGTGTGTGTACAAGTTATTTGTAAGTGCTGGGCAAGAACAGGAGTTCAGATTCTCTGGTATTCCTCTACTGATGCCACCCTGGCTTAGGAGAGTGACACACACTCTGGGTAGGTGGTGGCCTTGTCATGGCTGAGTGGTAGTAAAAGTCCTGACTCTTCCCGGGCCTCTAATGATACTACCCAAGGAAGAACACCTTGTTACTGCTAGGTAGGGGTGGATGTTGAGGCTCCCACATTCTTTACTGATACCGCAGGGGTAGGGAGGGCTCGTTGGTGCCCAGTGGGGATGAAAGTCATGGCTCCCTAATGGGCTTCTCTAACACTAATCCTACCAGGGGTAGGGTAAGGCAATGGTACCCCATTATAGACTGGTAAGGTGGATACCTAGGTTCTTCACTTAGCCCATATCAGTACAGGTAGATGGAGATGCAGTTTTTTTCTAAGGGTTTTGGCTGGAATAGAGTAACTGTTGTCTAAAAGTTTTCCATCCTGCTAGGCTGTTCCCTCCCGAGTCCTTCTGCCAGAGAGAGCAGAAGGGGCTTTTTATGTCTGTGTCTATTGGTATTTCTGGGCTGTCAGTTTCTCTGTTTCCAGTATGGGATATATAAGCATTTTGAAAATACTTAAACTTCTACAGCCTTTTATAACACCAGAGTCTCCTATTTCAGTCTCATCTTTCCTTTAAAAGAATGTAGCTAGCAGCAGACAATTTACCACCAAATGCAAAAGTCTTCTCCCTGGCACGCTCAATAAAAGAATAATGATCCTCAATGTTTATGTCCTGAAATGTAACAGTCAAGACACATCAAACCTTAGTATAAGTCTATTTGCAAGTTAACTTAAAATTCTTATTCTGCTGACAATAGTTCTATGACAATTTAAAGAGTTTAGTTTGAGAAAGTATTTTTTTAACCTTTTTCCTTCAAATATTTAAAAATTAAACATGATGTTTTCAAATTATACCTAGAACTTACATAAAAATACAGTCAGTTTGCAATCACTTCTCTCACTCCAAAACAATTTCAAGTTCAAGGTTAAATCAATATACTAACTGGAAAGCTTCCCCTTATTCTCCCCTCCTCCTTATTTAATAATAAAACCAATTGAGCACCAGGTAGTCAAGCCACTCACCATGTGTTTGGCAAAGCTCCCACTGGGACCAGTGCTGCGTACCAGATGCCCTTCAGAAGGGAAGTTAAAGTTGCCGGCATTCAGATTTTCTCGTGTGGAATGATTACCAAAGAGAACAAATGGCTGCCTATTAGGGCTGGAGTGGCAAACCAAAAACATGATTAGAAAAGAGTCCTCCTAGCTAGGGCAACTTCTCAGCAAGTGGGCTCTTGGGGTTTTCAGGGTGGTGTTATGTGGTCCGAGTCAAGTGGTCAATATAGTCCCCCTCACACTCCTTGCTTGTTGGGAAGCGATGCCAGATGTCTCTGACTCCTACTAACTCACAGGGACATTTAGGGACATAACTAAATCCAAGTGGATTTATAATTTCAGCTTGTTCTATTTAAGGAGAAAGTTCCATTAAGTCTGCTGTCCATGATGAAGAGATGGAGCAAGATTCGAGATTTTTATGATAGCATTTTAATAGAAATTTTAAAGGATGACAGCAGTTGTGATAGGCAGACAATAGAGGCATAAACCATTCGGGAGTAGCTTTTAGGATGGGAGGAAGAGAGTGGGGTTGCAAATGTCTCACTGCCATATCCACTTACCCTGCATGCATCCCTTCTTCTATCTCTTGGTGAGACTTGTCTTTTTATTTTAGTTTTTTGTTGTTACTTTCTGCTCACTTCTCAGTTACTTCAATTGACCCCTAAGTCATTTCACTCCAATCACTCTTGCAAAAGTCACCAAGTGACTTTCATGTAGCAAATAGCAAATCCAATTTTAGTATATGTGTTGCCAAAGCAAGCACGCAAATAGCATATCCAATGGATAGGCTTCAGGTTGACCTTCCTTGGTCTCTCAGAAGCACCTGGTACCCTCTCCCTGCTAAAGCTGTTGTGTCATCAGCCATTCTCCTTCTCTATCTGCCTCTGAATATTCCTAGGGTTTTACTTTTAGTTGCCTGCCTTTCCTCTCCTCTTTCATGATCTACCCAACACCTGTTCCCTTTCCAGTTCTTGCAGTAAATAAATGTCATCATCATCCATCTAGGGACTGAGCCAGACCTGAGATACCTCCTTAGGCCTCCCTGACTTCTCCTGCCCCTTACCTTTTTTTTTTTTTTTTTTTTAAAGATTTTATTTATTTATTCGTGAGAGACACAGAGAGATAGAGGCAGAGACACAGGCAGAGGGAGAAGCAGGCCTCCTGCAAGGAGCCCGATATGGGACTCAATCCCAGATCCTGGGATCACTCCCTGAGCCGAAGGCAGATGGCCCAACCACTGAACCACCGAGGTGTCCCCTGCCCCTTACCTTCCAAATCCAATCAACCACCCACATTTCATTCCTATTTGTTCATTTCCCTCAGTTCACATGGTCACAAGCCTCATCCATGCTGCCATCATTTTTTCTCCAGGCAATTGCAATGCTTCCTCACAGTGACCCTGCTTCCACTTCCGCTCTCCTATAATCTATTCTCCACTGTGCAGAGAGGACAACCTTTTATACATGCAAAGCCTTTAATGCCTTTATGTTATTTTCAGGAGAAGGACTGAAATCTTTCACATGGCCAAAGAAGACTTGCATGGTCTGGCCTGGCCAACTTTTTTGTCTCCACAGGAGGCCACTTACTTCTAACTCTTATATTCCACCAAACCCATGTTATTTTATGTTCCTTATGCTCTCATCTCAGGATGCTCTTTCCCTTAATCATCTTTTCTTTCTTTCTTTTTTTTTTTTTTAAGATTTTATTTATTCATGAGAGAGACAGAGCGGGAGAGAGAGGCAGAGGCCCAGGCAGAAAGAGAAGCAGGCTCCCTGCAAGGAGCCCAATGTGGGACTCGATCCTGGACCCCAGGATCATGCCCTGAGCCAAAGGAGATGGCTCAACCGCTGAGCCACCCAGGCATCCCAGTCATCTTTTTTTTTTAAAAAAAGATTTTATTTTTAAGTAATCTCTACACCCAACATGGGGCTCAAACCCACAACCCTGAGATCAAGAGTCACACATTTCAATGACTGAGCCAACAAGGCATCCCTTCCTTAATTATCTTTACTCATCATTCAGATTTTCCCCTAGAGAAGGCCATGTTCGCCAGCTATGGTCTTCACAGTGCCATGTTCTTTTCTCCTTCATGGCACCAATTAGAATTTGTAATTACGTTTTTTTTTATGAGGTTGCCTGATTAATGTCTTACTTCTCTACCACACTATATACACACTCCATGAGGGCAGAGACCATGACTGGTTGTTTATTTTTCTTTTTATTTTTTAAGTAATCTCTATGCTCAACATGGGGCTCAAACTAATGACTCTGAGATCAAGAGTCAAATACTCTACCAACTGAGCCAGCTGGGCACTGTGGCTGGATTTTTTTTAATCATGTATCTCTTACTTAGGATGTCATATATTCTCAAAAATAGTGATTAAAGGATATTTTTAAAAGATAATTTCTGCTATGGACTGAATGTCTGTGTTCCCACAGAATTCATATGTTAAAATCCTAACACCCAAAGTGATGGTATTAAGAGATAGGGCCTTTGGGAGGTGATTAAGTCATAAGGGCAGATCCTACATAAATGGGATTATAAAAAAGGCTCTTACAAGAGAGGCTCCTGAGAGATCCCTTGCCCTCTCTGCCATGTAAGGTTATAGTAAAATGACTGCTAGTATCTAAGAGGAAGAAGTGGGCTCTCACCAGACATTGGATCTGACAGTGCCATGATCCTGGACTTTTTAGCCTCCAGAACTTTGGGAAATAAATATTTTTTGTTTATAAACCACTCAGTTTATGGTATTTTTGTCACAGCAGCTAAATAGATTAAGGCAGTTTCCTTTAGGGCAACCCAGGTGGCTTAGCGGTTTAGTGCCGCCTTCAGCCCAGGGCGTGATCCTGGAGTCCTGGGATCAAGTCCCACGTCAGGCTCCCTCCATGGAGCCTGGTTCTCCCTTTGCCTGTGTCTCTGCCTCTCTCTCTCTCCTCTCTGTGTTTTTCAAGAATAAATAAATAAAATGTTAAAAAAAAAAAAAAGACAGTTTCCTTTAACCCCTACCCTTTCCTTAAATTGCTCTTAGTGTGTGTCATGTGGAAAATTCTTTACATTTCTTTGTATTATTCTTAAAAATACCTCCTCTTAAGCTTTAGGCAAATAGGGGCTCTTAAAAGTAAATATAACTCTGATTTTTTTTCTGAAGCTTAATTCAAACTAAGTGACTTTTCAGGCAGAAAAAGATGACTCTGAGTTCCAGCCAGAGCAATCTGTCTCATTTCAGATTGGATTAGAATTAGGAAAGGAGGGCAGCCCGGATGGCTCAGCGGTTTAGCACCTCCTTCGGCCCAGGATGTGATCCTGGAGACCCAGGATCAAGTCCCACGTCAGGCTCCCTGCATGGAGCCTGCTTCTCCCTCACCTGTGTCTGTCTGTCTCTCTCTCTCTCTCTCTCTCTATTTCATGAATAAATAAATAAAATCTTAAAAAAAAAAAAAGAATTAGGAAAGAAAAGAGATCTATTCTCATCTCTCTAGCAGAGGAACTATCACCAGCTGGGCCCTCTTAATTACCATGACAAGAGAAGTGCTAAAGAAAACACTTCAAGAAGACAAAAGCAGCACCCCAGATTGCTGGGGCTGGGCCTTTACGCCAGGGCTCTTTGACTCCCCACAAAACGTTATTCATCCTGCCTAGCCCTTGGACATTCTGCTTCCTAGCTTTCCTGGTGTAGGGATGAAAGAGAAACTTCCTTCCTTTACATTTCAGTAAGCTACAATGTTTTAAGAGCTAGTTTGCTATAAAACTGTATTTTAAAAATATATATGTATATAAATACAAAAGTAGTGAAACGGATGACTTTTCAGAATATGAATTTCTTACCCTGTGATGACTAAGTCAATCTGTATTTTCCTGACTATACCTTCTGGACTTAGATGCTCTCTAAGCAACCCCTTAGTCGATCTACTTTTCTCTATTATTATTTACCTTCTTTTCCAATAAACTTACCTGTTTTCAGTTATATGGCTGGAGATCATTCCATGACTGAAGTAACTTCTGAATGGCTAAAAAAAGACAACATTGCATATGTTAAGATCATCATTTTATAATCACAAAACCCCTCATATATGTACAGATGTAGGCAAGTAGGTATAGAGTGTGCTATGTGTTTGAGAAGGAGATGTTTATAGATTATTATAAGACCATGGAAGGACATATGTGGTAGAAAGCAACATGAATTTTGGGGACAAGTAGCAAACAAACAAAAAACAGCAAAAAAAATAAGATGAGGCTGCAAAAGAAAAAGGAAGGTGAGGAAAAATTCTTGTTAAATTTTAGAATTTTTAATTACTGAAAGAAAATAAGACCAATCATCATCTATGGCCAAAGTTACTAATCATGTAAGAATTTTCCTTCTATTAAAATTGTGTTTCTCTACATTTCTAATAAAGGAATATATATTAATTCTAACTTACTAATTTAAAATCAGCATTGAGAACAAATCCATGGAATTTAGAAGTATACCAAAAGAAGTTTCTCAGGAAACCACAGAAGTACTTCTTAGCCTGAGTGTATAGTATTAGGCTAAATACTAACCAAAAATTAATATGTAGCATCTATATCAAAGGCGTTAAAAACTCCAAAAGGCAATTTTAATCCACTTAAATAACATCTATTGTTCTCCCCTCACCCTGATTATGTAGGTAGTATATGCTTATTTTAGAATTTAATAAAAGCCACCTATTATCTCTAATAATTGCTAACATTCTGGTATATTTTCTTCCTATTTTTTTTCTACAATACAACCGTAGTATATAGTTGTACCAAATTCTGTTAAATAGCCCTCTATTCTTGGAGATTTATATTGCTGCTCTCTCACATCATAAATAATACTTCCATAAATTTTATTTGCAGCTCTGATTATTTCTGTAAAGCAGATCTGGAAATGAAATTATAGGGTAAAAAGGCAGAATTATGTTGCCAAATTGTTTTTCAAAAAAGTTTTATCAAGGGCAGCCCCAGTGGCTCAGTGGTTTAGCGCCGCTTCCAGCCCAGGGTGTGATCCTGGAGACCCTGGATGGAGTCCCACATCCGGCTCCCTGCATGGAGCCTGCTTCTCCCTCTGCTTGTGTCTCTGCCTCTCTCTGTGTGTCTCTCATGAATAAATAAAATCTTTGAAAAAGAAAGTTTTATCAATATACACTTCCACTTATAATATATAAGTGTGTCTATCTCAGGGTATCCTCATAAGCACTGGCGATTAAATGTTCATTTAGAAATATACTTGCCAAGTTGATAAATGAAAAATGGTATCTCATTGCTGTTTTATTATACATTCCTTTGATTTCTAATGAAATAGAGTATTTCAGATATATTCAATGGCCATCTGGATTTCCCTTTGGTTAACTGTTTACTTATATCCTCTGGACGATCATCAATTGGAGTTTTGGTGCTCACAGATCTTACTAATCTGCAAAAACTCTTTATATATTAAAACAGCTAAATTTTGGGGCACCCTGGGTGGCTTGGTCGGTTGGGCATCTACCTTTGGATTGGGTTATGATCCCAGGGTCCTGAGATTGAGTCCCACATTGGGCTCTCTGCTCTGTGGGGAGCTTGTTTTTCCCTCTCCCTCTGCCTGCTGCTCCCTCTGCTTGTGCTCTTTGTCAAATAAACAAATAAATAAATAAAATCCTTTAAAAAATTAAATAAAATAGTTACATTTTACTGAAGGTTCACCATGTAAATTGTGATAGACACTTATCTCAAGTAATCCTAATAACTTACAAGGTTCATTCAATCACAAACTCCTCTAGTTCAGTTAAAAATACTGTACTAATACTAAAATGGGAAAAAATATGAAAATAAAATATAAAGTGGCCTTCAAATATGAAAAAATGTTCAAGCTTGCTCCTAATTAGAAAAATACTATTTCTTAATTATGAGACTGAAAATTAAAAAGTGTGACAATACATCCTGTTGGTGAGGCTGTGGTGAAACAGGTACTCTCATATAGAGCTGGTGGGAATGGAAACTGGTCAACCCTTTGAGAAATTTGGCAATAGCTAACACAACTAAATATGCACTTACCTTTTGACCCAGCAATCACATTACTAGGTATACAAACCTCCAACAATATGAAAACACATAAGCACAAAGTTATTTACTGTGGCATTGTTTGCAATGGTAGAATACTGAAAACCTAAATAAGCATACATAAGAGAATGATTGAATAAATAAAGATAAATCCACACAATAGAGTAGAATGAATCATAACAAAGAATGAAGAAGACCTCAATGAACTGGCTTGGAGAAAGTTCCAGGATGTATTATTGTTGAGTGAAAAAAAGCTAAGTGGAAATGACTACATGTATCTTGTCCTTCAATGAAAGAAACAAGAGAAAATACACATGTATTTGTTCATTTGTAAAAAGAAAAAAAAAGTAAATCAGAAATAAAGAGAATTGTTACCTACTGGTAGTAGAGTAAGTGGAAAATGGTGAAGAGAGGGAGGGAATGAGAGGGGGTTATAGGAAAAAAGTAGTGATATGTTACAGAATATACCTTTTTGATCTTTCATTCTTGGAACCAGAGTAATGAGAGAAGAAAAAAGAATCCAGAAAACTGAAAAGGGCATCAGTGAGATGCTGGACTACTTCAAGTGGCCTAATGCAGAGGTAATTAAGAGTTTCTGAGAAAAAGGTGGACAGAAAACATGTCTGAATAAAAAATGGCCAAAAGCTTTCCAAACTTTTTTTTTTTTAAGATTTATTTATTTATTCATGAGAGACACAGACTGAGAGAGAGAGAGGCAGAGACACAGGCAGAGAGAGAAGCAGGCTCCTCGCAGATCCCGGGATCACAACCTGAGCTGAAGGCAGGCGCCCAACCATTGAGCCACCCAGGCATCCCCAGCTTTCCAAACTTGATGAAAACTATAAATCCACAGATCCAAGAAGCTCAACAAAAGCCAAGCACAAGAAATGAAGAAACTGCTCAAAACCAGTAATAAAAGAGAAAATCTTAAAATCTGCTACAGGAAAAAAAAAAAGACATGTACAAAGGAATAAAGAATAAAAATAAAGATGAATATTAAAGAGGAGACAGGGCATCTGGGTGGCTCAGTCTAATGGTTAAGCATCTGCCTTTGGCTCAGCTCAGGTCATGATCCCAGGGTCCTGGGGTTGAGCCTTGCATTGGGCTCCCTGCTCAGCGGGGAGTCTGCTTCTCCCTGTGCCCCTCCCCTCACTTATTCATTCTCTCTCTCTCTCTGTCTCAAACAAACAAATAACATCTCTTAAAAAAAAATAAAGAGGAGAACATCAAACAATGCAAGGGAAAAGAAAGATGGTCAAACAGCATCTTCCAGGTACTGGAAAAACTGTCAACCAAGAATTCTATACGTGGCAAAAATATCTTTCAAAAATGAAGGTAAAATAAAGATATTTTTTCAGACATATAAAAACTGGAAGAATTCATCATCAGAAGATTTGCACTATGAAAAATATTAATGGACACTCTCCAGGGAGAAGGAAATCATACCAAATGGAAATCTGAATCTAAACAAAGGAATGAAGAGCATCAAACACAATAACTACAAGGGCAAATACATAAGATTTTTAAAAAAATTTTTAAATTAAATTTTAAATTATTTAAATCTTGTTAAAAAAGATTAAACAACATTAAAAAGAGAACTGACTGCTCAAACAAAAATAATAGCAACATATTGGTGGGGTTTATAGCATATGTAAAAGTGAAATGCATGACAACAACAAAGATCAACACCAGATCCAAAGGTTAGTGCAGTGCAGGAGAGCTGAGGACTAGCGGTGCAAGCCCAACGTAGGCTCAAGTGTAAGCTCAGGGTTGCTCTTCTGATCCTTCCTGTTGACTAGCTTTGGTTCTTGATCTAGATACCTCAGTTTACTTATGGAGTGAGTCTTAGATTGAATCTAGTAACTTTACATTGTTTGCCTGGAAAGAAAGCTTACCTAGAGGTTCGACTGAGGAAAGGTATGCTACTCACATGTGGAGAATTATTTCTAGGTTTATTAACTAGTGCCTAATAGCATTCCTTGCTGCCAGAGGTACCACCACACTATAAATTGAGTATCTTTCTTGTACAGAAACTGGCACAGAAAAAAAATCTTTACAGAGGTTAGCAGGTTGGCATGAGGGTTAAAAACTTCTTTACAGCATATAACAAGCTTAAAGAAATAATAACCAAAACATATTAGGATTGGTAGTATTGTATTCTGAAAAAAATTAACAAAACAAAAACAGAAACAATAAATAAGTTAATCAACTTTTTCTCTTTGACCCTTTCCTTACATACCTCACCCGCCTGAGATTCAGAAAGCTCCAGCAGGAAAGGAATTTCTGTGTCAAAATTAGCAAAGAAGCTAGTCCACTGATGTTCAAAAGCCACCAAATCCTAGGAAGAAAATGAAAAGAATAATGTGTTTGTTCATATTAAGGAGTACTTTAGAAAATCAAAATCATGAAACTGTATCAGATATCAAAATACCAGACCATTTAAATATATGTTTTAAAAGTTAATAGCAAACTATAGATAAGTGTTATCACATAGATGAATCTCAAAAATATTATGCCAAGGAAAAGAGGCTAGATATAAATGACCACCTGGTGTGTGCTCTATTTCTATGAAATATCCAGAAAAGGCAAATCTAGAGAGACAGAAAGTAGATTAGTGGTTTGAATGAGGCCAGGCAGGGATAGAGGTTGACTGCAAATTAACACAGGGAGTTTTGGGGGTTGATGAAAATGTTCTAAAATCTGATTGTATAAATCTATAAATGTCACTAAAAATTACTAAATTGTACGCTTAAAACTGGTGAATTTTATGGTATAGCAATTACAGTCTAGGGCAGCCTGGGTGGCTCAGCGGTTTAGCGCCGCCTTCAGCCCAGGGCGTGATCCTGGAGACCCAGATGGAGTCCCACGTCAGGCTCCCTGCATGGAGCCTGCTTCTCCCTCTGCCTGTGTCTCTGCCTCTCTCTCTCTCTCTCTTTCTGTGTGTCTCTCATGAATAAATAAATAAAATCTAAAAAAAAAGAAATTATATTCTAATAAAGTTGTTTTTAAAAAAGGACAGTAATGGCCACCCAGTGCCTTACTTTAGCAATCTTTGCTGGAGAGGGGGACCTATTTATGAGGTACCTAAAAGATGGTATATCCAGTGACAAAAGGTGGTCACATCAATAAAGCTTTGTTTAAGGACAAATCATAACCTCAGTTAGGAGTTGAGTGGTGCCATGGGTGGCCCAGAGCCTTCTGCTCCCTTACACTCTTCCCTAGTGGCAGTGGGAGAATTGCAGAACTCTGTGTCTCCCAGTTGACTCTCCTCTTTGTGCAACCTCTCTCTGTCCCCCACCCCAGCTGCTTTTCAGCCTCCTCTCTGAATTCACTCCTGTTTGCAATCACCATACATTCCTTTGTGCTTCTGGCTTTCCTCTAAAACATCATCAGTTAACCAAAACACATCAGCTATGAGTTGCCTAAGATACTCAAATAACATCTTTGTCTTACTTGAAGTTGCTAATAATTTGTACTCATATAAGTCATCTTCACTGTCCATCTCACACAGTGTGTTTATATACTGGGCACTGGCCTAGTGCCTTGCCCACAGGCATTCTGTTTGCTGCACTAAAACCGACTGGCTGGATCTATGCTCTCCTCCATTCTCTTCCAGTTGATAAGTACTCAGACTTATGGGCTCTGTGTTACCCATGTACTGAATCTACATCTGGCCCTAGGTATAAAGCACAAAAAAGGACTTCTGCTGGGAATATCTGGTATAAACAACATTCTTTTTTTTTATTTTTTATTTTATTTATTTATTTATTTATAATAGTCACAGAGAGAGAGAGAGAGAGGCAGAGACACAGGCAGAGGGAGAAGCAGGCTCCATGCAGGGAGCCTGACGTGGGACTCCATCTGGGTCTCCAGGATCACGCCCTGGGCTGAAGGCGGCGCTAAACCGCTGCGCCACCCAGGGATCCCCTAAACAACATTCTTATTAATGGTTCCACTGCTTATTGCCCAGGTGATCTACAATTTAGATACAGATGTGTATGTGTATACATATCTCTAAAGTTATTTTCAGTAATCATGTAGGTTTTTCTGATATTGTTTTCTGTATATGTTTTATATATAATGTGGGATAAAAAAAATCAGCTATATGGGGCAGCCCAGGTGGCTCTGCAGTTTAGCACCGCCTTCAGCCCAGGCAGGACCTGATCCTGGAGACCCGGGATCGAGTCCCATGTCGGGCTCCCTGCATGGAGCCTGCTTCTCCTTCTGCCTGGGTCTCTGCCTCTCTGTCTCTCTCTGTGTCTCTCATGAATAAATAAAATCTAAAAAAAAAAAATCAGCTATATGTGTATGTATATACATACATACGAAGAGACAAACACAGATAATGTCCTAACTGTACCCACTGAAGAGATCCAGAAACAATGACCAAACCAATACCAGTGAGCATTTCTAGCACCTAGACTGTTGTGCTGAAATACCATTCCTCACTCAAAGAAACCGGAACTTACTAGAGAAATGATGGATTCAGATCTGGGACAGGAAATGTATAAGATAATCCAGGAAAATCTTGTCACAGTTTGTCTTAAAAAAAAAAAAAAAAAAAAAAAGGAGCGCTTGGGTGGCTCAGTTGGTTAAGAATCTGCCCTTGGTTCAGGTCATGATCTCAGAGTCCTGAGATTGAGCCCTGCATTGGGCTCCCTGCTCAGCAAGGCATCTGCTTCTCCCTTTGCCCCTCACCCCACTCATGCTCACTTTCTCTCTCAAATAAATAAATGAAATCTTTTTTTAAAAAAAAGTACATATGTTTAACTGATTATTTTGTGAACAGTCATTGATATGCAATCCTTAGAGCTTTAATTCATTAGATCCTTTATTCAGCATTGTAAAATGATAGTATTCCAATTCTGTAATCCCATATTCCGGGGATGCCTGGGTGGCTCAGCGGTTGAGCATCTGCCTTCAGCTCAGGGTGTGATCTCAGGATCCTGGGATTGAGTCCTGCACCAGGCTCCCCGCAGGGAGCCTGCTTCTCCCTCTGCCTATGTCTCTGCCTCTCTCTGTGTGTCTCTCATGAATAAATAAAATCTTTAAAAAAATAAAAACAGACATGTAAGTAATATATATTCACTACAGAAAACTCAAAAAATATAGAACAAAAATCACTTAACATTTTAGAAAATATTCTATTTTTATAGATGTATTATATATGTTATGTGTACACACACATACAAATATGTGCATACTTGTAACTGGTAATCTATAATTACCTAGGTCAGACTGCCTTCCCATACCACCTCTGTGCCTTGGCACAGTTAACCAGACCTTCTGAGTTTGGGATCCTGACCTGCTGCTATCGGGTCCAATCAGTAACCCTGATCCAGGGTCCAAGGCAGTCTGTGTGTTTTGGGGAATACACAAAAAAAGATGGAGCATTCTGTTCCAAAAAAATTCCCTGAGAGAGCTGGATGTGTCAGTACTAATTACAGAATAAAGTAGAATGAATCATTAAATACTGCTTTCAGCTCCATGCTATGAGTGAAATAAAAGACGCAATGAATTCTTATACTAAAAATAACTAGTTGGGCACCTGAGTGGCTCAGTGGTTGAGTGTCTGTCTTTGGCTCAGGTCGTCTCCTGGGGTCCTGGGATGCAGTCCCGCATTGGGCTCCATGCAGGGAACCTGCTTCTCCCTCTGTCTATGTCTCTGCCTCTGTCTCTGCCCTCTGTCTCTCATGAATAAATAAATAAAATTTAAAAAATAAAATAACTAGCATTATATATGAAATTTCCCCATTTAGATACACATACACACACACACAGAGTCTTAAAATATCCTAACATCCTTGTATTTCTCTATGCCCACTTTATAAATGAGACTAAGGCACTGAAGAGGTAAAGTGACCTGCCTGAGGATGGAATAATAAAGAACAGCAGAAGCAGAATTACATCTAGTTAAGAGATACTCAGAGCGGTGTTTTTTCCACTAGACACACTATTCTCCAACTTTTCCCTTAAACAAATGGTGCACTTGTGGAAATAGATACTTGTGTATGTAGGTGGAACTGGTCAGTTGCATCTGATGATGAAGGGAAAGTTTATCTGCTCAGACCCTTTGAGGCCAAATCCAGAAGACAGGCCCAGATAGATATCAAGGTCAGATAAGCAGCAGAAGTCTGTAAACCCCAAGACCCATGCCAGTGTGCCTTGGTTCTTGGCTGGTAGGGAAGGATACTGAACTTTAGACAGAACTCTTGGCTCTAGGCTGGCATCCTGCTCTCTGGTGGCTCAAAGTCCATATCCATGGCATCACTGGCAAGTGGATCTGGCTTAAGGACTAGGCAAGGGAAAGCAGCCACATTTGAACAGTTCCTCTCAATGTTCAAAAGGAGAGGATTCTGGGGGCGTTCTGTGTATTTCTGGGGCTTTCACATATGTTCCTTCTCTGTAGTTACAATGCTCATACCACCTCCTCCTCTGTCTGGAAAACCTCTGATCACCACACATGACTCCTTTGAAAAGCAATCTTGAGCAATTCCAGGAAGAGTTATTTTCCTTGTCTTCTATGTTCCACTGCAGTTACTAAACTGTACTGCTATTATTGGTCTAATAGCCCATTAAACAGTATAAGTGGGGGGCAGGTCTACCTATTTCTGCAACTTTAGCATAAGCAATATCCAAGAAATAGCAGGGATCAAGGACTATTTGTTTAATAAACCAACAAGCAGGCTAGCCCGGGTCTCAGTGGTTTAGTGCCGCCTTTGGCCCAGGGTGTGATCCTGGAGACCTGGGATGGAGTCCCACGTCGGGCTTCCTGCATGGAGCCTGCTTCTCCCTCGGCCTGTGTCTCTGCCTCTCTCTCTTTCTGTGTCTCTCTCATGAATAAATAAATAAAATCTTTAAAAACAAACAAACAAAACAACAAGCAGGGGGTCCTTGGTGGCCCAGTTGGTTGAGCATCTGACTACTGATTTTGGCTCAGGTCGTGATTTCAGGGTTGTGAGTTTGAGCTCTGTGTCAGGCTCCACGCTTAGCGTGAAGCCTGTTCAAGATTCTCTCCCTCTCCCTCTGCCCCCCACCTCCATTCATGCCCCCCCTCAATTAAATAAACAAACAAACAAGCAAGCAAAAACCCCCAAAGGCACTATACTGACTAATAAGGGGAAAAATACTCAATTTCAATATTTAAAAGTATTTTAAAGAATTATATAATACAATAAAAATGAGAAAATGAAAATAAAATAATATGATAAGACTACTACCTGGCGTTTCTAAGACACAGACACAAATTATTATTTTTTTTAATTTTTTAAATTTTTATTTATTTATGATAGTCACAGACACAAATTATTTTACAAAGATGGAAATAGTACCATTTACTTTTGCCACACATTTTGAACTTCTATATCAAATCCAATTCTAAAACATGATTTTATTTATTTTTAAAGATTTTATTTATGTATTTGAGAGAGAGCGAGAGAGCAAGCATGAGTTGGGAGAAGAAGACTTGCCACTGAGTAGGGAGCCCAATGTGGGGCTTAATCCTGGGACTCCAGGACCATGACTTGAGCCAAAGCCAGACATTAAACCAACTAAGCCACCCAGGTGCCCCCAAACATGATTTTAAATGACAGTATAATGGGCCACTGAATAGATTTACTTAATCAAATTCCTATTGTTGAACATTTATTTTGTCTTCAGTTTTTATTAATTTTTTAAATTTTTATTTATTTATGATAGTCACATACAGAAAGAGAGAGAGAGAGAGGCAGAGACACAGGCAGAGGGAGGAGCAGGCTCCATGCACTGGGAGCCCGATGTGGGATTTGATCCCGGGTCTCCAGGATCGCGCCCTGGGCCAAAGACAGGCGCTAAGCCGCTGCGCCACCCAGGGATCCCTGTCTTCACTTTTTATTAACAGTTTTTGTAAATAATGCTTCACTGAACATCCTTATCCTTCACTGGCATCTTTAATTATTTTCTTGAGATAAATTACTAGGTTAAAATTGCTGGACAGGACGTTGCCTGGGTGGCTCAGCAGCTGAGCCTTTGGCTCAGAGTGTGATCCTGGGGGTCTGGGGATCAAGTCTCGCATTGGACTCCCTGCGAGGAGCCTGCTTCTCCCTCTATGTCTCTGCCTCTCTCTGTGTCTCTGATGAATAATTTTTTTTTAATATTAAAAAAAAAAAAGAAATTGCTGGATAGGGATACCAAATGCTCACTGAAGGCTTTACTCTTACTCTTTGGCCACTGGCAACTCTAGTCTCCCCCTTTAACAAATTTCTAGCATTTTAGTAGATGAAAAAGTAGCACCTCCTTGTAATTTTGTGTATCTGTGAGTACTAATGCAGTTCATCTATAAGGAATATCTCATGGAAAAAATAATCAATAAAAGAAAAAATAAACATCTCAGAGGAGTCTGCACTCTCCCTCTGTGGGATCTGACCAGGAAGCATGGAACTGTAGGGTCTCTGGCCATCAAAGAGCAGCAGGTGATTGGCCAGTGGGAATTAAAGCCTAGATGTCAATTCTGGTTTAAGATTACAAGTCTTGGCAAAGAGGAAATAGAAGAAAGCAGAAAAAGTATATGGCTGGTGGACAGAAAAGATGGTTTTAGAGAAGTCTGTAGGCTCTGAGACAGCTGAGAGAAGGGAGAAGAAAATAAGGCAGATTTTTAAAAAGCAAAAAGCAATATAGATATGAATTGCTCCCTTTTCCATAATTTTTCTAGAGATACAAATAAAGACTAGAATTGCATTCTAAATACTTTTGGTTGTTGGATTCAAATTTTGTGAAGGACATTTGTTGATTTACCACAAGAGATCCCTGCACAAGTTTATGGTCATTTTTACACGTTTATAGTAATTTGTATCCCATGTAAGATTCAATGAGCTTCATGGATTTGTGGATTGATTTGATTTCATCAACTTGGAAAGTTCTTAGACATTACAATTCAGATTTCCTGCAGCATTTTCTTTCTACTGGGACTTCAACTATATTATATCAGGTCATCTGACATTGTTTGGCAGATACAAGATGTTGTTTTACTCCCCTTGATCTTTTTCTCCTGGCCCTTCAGTTTAGAAACCCTCTGATCTTCAAGTTCACAGAACTTTTCTTCATTTGTATCTAGCCTGCTGTTAAGACAATCTAATATATTCTTTTTATTTTAGACACAGTATTTTTCATTTCTAACATCTCCATTTATTTCTTTTTATAGTTTTCAGTCTCTGCTGAAATTGTTATTAGATTTTATTTATTTCACAGAGAGAGCACAAGCAGGGGGGACCAGCAGGCAAAGGGAGAGGGAGAAGCAGACTCCCTGCTGAGCAGGGAGCCTGATGAGGGATCATGAGCTGAGCAGAAGTCAGACGCTTAACCGACTGGGCCACCCAGGTGCCCCTCTGCTGAAATTCTTTAGCATTTTTATTAGTTATTTAAAACTCTTCATTAGTTAATTTTACTGTTTGTATTTCTCTTGACCGTTTTCTTAAGACTTAATTTTTTTTAAAGATTTCATTTATTTATTCACGAAAGATACAGAGAGAGAGGCAGAGACACAGATAGAGGAGAAGCAGACTCCCTGTGGGGAGCCTGATGTCAGACTCAATCCCCAGGCCCAGGATCACGCCCAAGGTGAAGGCAGATGGTTAACCACTGAACCACCCAGGTGTTCCAAGACTTCATTTTTGAGTAATCTCTACACCCAATGTGGGGCTTGAACTCACAACACTGAGATCAAGAGCTGCATGCTCTACCAACTAAGCCAGCAAGGTGCCCCTTGACTGTTGAATGGACTGTTTGTTGATAATGAAATTTTCTTGCTTAGTATCTTATTTTTCTTATCATATACTAGACATTTTGTTATAAAAGTTTTTACTGAGAAACTGAAGTACATAATACCTCTAGAAAAGTTTACCCTTTCTTTTATCAGGCTATTAAAGTAGGAATCTAAGTAATTTTGATGTGTAACTGATCTGGGTCTGGGTCTTACTGCATTTGTACATCTGTTGATCATTAAATTGAATTTTGGGGGTAGGGTCTGAACTTCAGCAGACTTTGCTCATGGGAAGTCAGAAAAACCAGGGAAGGGTCTGGCCTATAGCCCATGGTGATTACCACCATTGCTTCTTCAGCTATAAGATGTCACTATTGGTTCAGGTGCAATTAAAAGTGTCTTTCTGGGGATCCCTGGGTGGCGCAGCAGTTTGGCGCCTGCCTTTGGCCCAGGGCGCGATCCTGGAGACCCGGGATCGAATCCCATGTCGGGCTCCCGGTGCATGGAGCCTGCTTCTCCCTCTGCCTGTGTCTCTGCCTCTCTCTCTCACTGTGTGCCTATCATAAATAAATAATAAAAAAAAAATTAAAAAAAAAAAGTGTCTTTCTGAATGGTCCCTTTCAACTGAATCCAGAAATGCTTCCAATGTTCTAAAAAATACAGTTCTGTATGGTGAAAGAGAGTGGTCTAGTTTCATTCTTCTGCATGTGGATGTCCAATTTTCCCAGCACCATTTATTGAAGAGACTGTCTTTCTTCCAATGGATAGTCTTTCCTCCTTTATCAAATATTAGTTGACCATAAAGTTGAGGGTCCATTTCTGGGTTCTCTATTCTGTTCCATTGATCTATGTGTCTGTTTTTGTGCCAGTACCACACTGTCTTGATGACCACAGCTTTGTAGTACAACCTGAAATCTGGCATTGTGATGCCCCCAGATATGGTTTTCTTTTTTAAAATTCCCCTGGCTATTCGGGGTCTTTTCTGATTCCACACAAATCTTAAAATAATTTGTTCTAACTCTCTGAAGAAAGTCCATGGTATTTTGATAGGGATTGCATTAAACGTGTAAATTGCCCTGGGTAACATTGACATTTTCACAATATTAATTCTGCCAATCCATGAGCATGGAATATTTTTCCATCTCTTTGTGTCTTCCTCAATTTCTTTCAGAAGTGTTCTATAGTTTTTAGGGTATAGATCCTTTTTTTTTAAAAAAGATTTTATTTATTTATTCATAGAGACACACAGAGAGAGAGGCAGAGATACAGGCAGAGGGAGAAGCAGGTTCCACGCAGAGAGCCTGACGTGGGACTCGCTCCAGGGTCTCCAGGATCATGTCCTGGGCTGCAGGCGGCGCTAAACCGCTGTGCCACCGGGGCTGCCCTAGGGTATAGATCCTTTACCTCTTTGGTTAGGTTTATTCCTAGGTATCTTATGCTTTTGGGTGCAATTGTAAATGGGATTGACTCCTTAATTTCTCTTTCTTCAGTCTCACCACTCTCTTTCACCATACACAAAGATAAACTCAAAATGGATGAAAGATCTAAATGTGAGACAAGACTCCATCAAAATCCTAGAGGAGAACACAGGCAACACCCTTTTTGAACTCAGCCACAGTAACTTCTTGCAAGATACATCCACAAAGGCAAAAGAAATAAAAGCAAAAATGAACTACTGGGACTTCATCAAGATAAGAAGCTTTTGCACAGCAAAGGATACAGTCAACAAAACTAAAAGACAACCTACAGAATGGGAGAAGATATTTGCAAATGACGTATCAGATAAAGGGCTACTTTCCAAGATCTATAAAGAACTTATTAAACTCAAAACCAAAGAAACAAACAATCCAATCGTGAAATGGGCAAAAGACATGAAGAGAAATCTCACAGAGGAAGACACAGACATGGCCAACATGCACATGAGAAAATGCTCTGCATCACTTGCCATCAGGGAAATACAAATCAAAACCATAATGAGATACTACCTCACACCAGTGAGAATAGGGAAAATTAACAAGGCAGGAAACCACAATTGTCGGAGAGGATGTGGAGAAAAGGGAACCCTCTTACACTGTTGGTGGGAATGTGAACTGGTGCAGCCACTCTGGAAAACTGTGTGGAGGTTCCTCAAACAGTTAAAAATAGACCTGCCCTATGACCCAGCAATTGCACTGTTGAGGATTTACCCCAAAGATACAGATGCAATGAAACGCCAGGACACCTGCACCCCGATGTTTATAGCAGCAATGGCCACAATAGCCAAACTGTGGAAGGAGCCTCGGTGTCCATCGAAAGATGAATGGATAAAGATGTGGTTTATGTATACAATGGAATATTACTCAGCCATTAGAAATGACAAATACCCACCATTTGCTTCAATGTGGATGGAACTGGAGGGTATTATGCTGAGTGAAGTAAGTCAATCAGAGAAGGACAAACAGTATATGTTCTCATTCATTTGGGGAATATAAATAATAGTGAAAGGGAATATAAGGGAAGGGAAAAGAAATGTGTGGGAAATATCAGAAAGGGAGACAGAACATAAAGACTCCTAACTCTGGGAAATGAACTAGGGGTGGTGGAAGGGGAGGAGGGGGTGGTGGCGGTGAATGGGTGACGGGCACTGAGGGGGGCACTTGACGGGATGAGCACTGGGTGTTATTCTGTATGTTGGTAAATTGAACACCAATAAAAAATAAATTTATTAAAAAAAATACAGTTCTGTGTTTAGCCTCCATGTGTGACCTATAGCATCCTCACATTCAGAGCACTGCATGCGAGTGGGGTATGGGTCTCAGACACTTCTAGAAACTCCTAAACTACTTTTCTTCTTTCTTTGTGGTTAAATTTTATCATATTTTTGCATTCTTATAAATTTTTACATTTTCACTTTTTTCCATAATTAGGCTAACCATGGATTAATGATGATGATGATTAGGTCTTTTCCAAGTACAAAAAGTTCAGTTTTATTATTCTTTTATATTCCTATTTAATTAGAAATGTTTAAACAGAGGGGCGTCTGGGTGGCTCAGTGGTTGACCATCTGCCTTTGGCTCAGGTTGTGATCCTAGGGTCCTGGGATGGAGTCCCACATCAGGCTCCCCACAGTGAGCCTCCTTCTTCCTCTGCCTATGTCTCTGTCTCTCTCTCTGTGTCTCTCCTGAATAAATAAAATCTTTTAAAAAAATGTTTAAACAGAATGGATATTCAATTTTATCAAATGCCTTTTAGGCATCTATAGAGTCATCACAAATGGTTCTAAGGAGAAAAATTGGTATAGTGATTTACATTAATAGATTTTTTGATACTAAATTAAATAGTACACCCTTATTAAGCTGTACTTCATCAGAGAATATTCTAACATGATACTGGATTCTACTTGCTAATATTTTACTTAAAATACAGGCATTAACACTGACAAGTGAGACTGGGCTATAGTTGTTATTTTTGTTACTTTTGTTAGGTTTTAATAGAACTAAATTTTTTTTAAAGATTTTATTTATTCATGAGAGAGAGAGAGAGAAAGAGAGAGAGAGGGAGGGGCAGAGACATAGGCAGAGGAAGAAGCAGGCTCTATGCAGGGAGCCCGATGTGGGACTTGATCCCGGGATTCCAGGATCACGCCCTGAGCCAAAGGCAGACCTACTCAACTCCTGAGCCACCCAAGCATCCTTTAATATAATAATTTAATTAAAAGGCTACACACTGTTATTTTTCCATGCATGTCTAGCCATAGCCACTGAGAGACACCAATGAGCTGCCTAATCACAGCACCTGTTCCTATAGCCTCAGCTTTATCTATTGCTCCTCACTGCAAATTGCTCCACCCAACTTCATGTTTTCTTCCAAGTCCAGACATTAATGCCCGACCCTCTAATTCAGGAGTCAGCAAGTTATGGCTTGTGGGCAGGCCACATATATTTTTTTTTTAGGTCACATATTTTTGCAAATAAAGTTTCCTTGGAACAGAGACACACCCATTCATTTAAGCATTGTCCATGGTTGCTCTCAGGCTACAATGACACTGCTAGTAGCTCAAACATAGTTCTAACAGGATGGAAGCACACAAAGCCTATGTTTGCCAACCTCTGCTCTAATTCTTGATTCTTTTAAGCCAAACCCCATCTTTTTCATCTTTTTGTTTCAGGGAAAGTGTACAAAAAGATACCCTCTGTCTTGTTTTTCTGAAGTCCACCCCAACTGAAAGAATGTCTTTAACTGGAAATGTAAACCCTGGTAGGCAGCCTTGGTCTCGCCTCAGGTGAGATTTCCTCAGAGCAAAAGAGGCAATATCACTTTTCCAGGTCCCCTTGTATCCCCAAGTAGTTTGAGATAACAATCAGGGAAGAAACTGTACAAACAAAAATATATCTTGCATTTTCAAGTTAAATACTGTTAGTGGGTAACTGAAGTGGCTCTAATATTTAGAAGTTAAATACAATTTGGCTCCTTACTTCTGAAAGCAAATTCTCCAGAGACATAGGATCCATCTTGCTGTAGACATTCCATAGACTCAAACTCACATCCTGCAACTGCAACATAAGGGCAAAAACATTGAAATAAAAGAGTCAATATCATTAAGACAATCAGAACTATCATAAATGACTATCTTGGTGAAAACTCAGTGATTAGAATAATAAATCAAATTTTTGTCAATTATATTAGAACCAATACATATTAAGATGCTGTCCCATTCAAGGAAGCTATCTTTACAGAAACTTTGGTACATCTTTTTTTTTTTTTTTTTTAAGATTTTTATTTATTTATTCATAGAGACACCGAGACAGAGAGGCGCAGACACACACACAGGCAGAGGGAGAAACAAGCTCCATGCAGAGAGCCTGACGTGGGACTTGATCCCGGGTCTCCAGGATCACGCCCTGGGCTGCAGGCGGCGCTAAACTGCTGTGCCACTGGGACTGCCCTTGGTACATCTTTTGAATACCATTCTGAGGACTCTACTCAGTGCCCTTTGAACTGTGTGTTTTTCCAGTCCAACTGGTGGGAACAGGTACTGTTCCTAGCCCTGAACATGCATCAGGCATTCTTCTTGATTACTTTTCATCAGATTTTTTTAACTGCCCTGGGTAGTTAACCTGACACATGAATCAGCATTAATACTCTGTTGAATACTTGGGATGGGTACAGGGTGGGGGAATCTTGGCAGATCTTTGGAGTTCTCTCTCTGGGCACTTTTCTTTTTAGTACTCTAGTTGCCTTACTCTCACCTGACTCTCCACTGCATCTTCTCAACTTAGGAAATACACTGGGTACACCCTCCCTGTGTCATAGGCCTGGAAATTTTCTTAAAGTAGTAAGCTAGTACAATCATAGAGCTGACCTTGTCTATTTCTCTCTCTCAAGGAATAACTATTTTTCATTGTTTGATGTCTAGTGTCTTGAAAACCATTGCTTCACATATTTTGTTTTTTGTTTGTTCTTTTGGTTAGGTTGAGTTCTCTCTTGGGAACAAGAGAAATCTGGTTCCTATTGTCTTATGTAAGTGACTTACTTTTCTCTTTCTGGCAGCTTTTTGTGATTTTCTTTTATCCTTAGTGTTCAAAAAAGGCACAGGCAGGCTTAAGGCTTTTTCCTTCCCATTTATATTTGTTCAGTCATTTAATTTAAAATTTTTAATTCTTTATCACTGAAAATGTTTATTCTTTTTTAAAAATTTCTTTCTGATAGCTCTGCTCTATCTTTCTGCAACTATTATTTGTTGGATATGAAGCTTCTTGGATTGGTTCTCTATGTCTTCTAACTTTTTATTCCTATTTTCTATCTCCTTCAATTTTTAATTTTACATTTTTAGAGAATTTCCTAACTTTACCTCCTCGCCCCTCTATTAATTTTTATCAATCATAATTTCCCAGAGCTCTTATTTTTCTTTATATTAATCTTTTACAACATAACACTTGTTCTATGGTCACCAAATCTTGTCTGGATATACTAATGAGAGTTTTATGTCTTAAATTTTGCTCTATTTTAATTACCTTTGGGTCTTATTCAATTGGTCTTTTTTTTCTTCTTTTTTTTAAATCTTGTTCTTTTCAAGTTATAGGTATTTATTTATTTATATATGTTTAGATTACTTATTTATTTATTTATTTATTTATTTGACCAATAGAGGGAAGCACAAGCAAGGAGAATGGGAGAGGGACAAGCAGACTCCCCACCAAGCAGGAGGGACTTGATCCCGGGTCTCCAGGGCTCAATCCCAGGACCCTGGGATCATGACCCAAGCAGAAGGCAGACACTCAACTGACTGAGACACCCAGGTGCCCCCAAGTTATAGGTATATAATCAAATGTCTGGTGATCTTTGGTTGCCTGGGTTTACTTCCAAATGGAAAGGCTAACTGGAAGCTTTATGCTCTCAGCAGAGTTTGTCAACTACTAGAAAGTGTTTTAGGGAGAGCAGATAGGGAGAAGGCAGTTATTCAGGAGCCCTACTCCCTTATATTCTAAATTCCAAAAGACTGAATGAATATATTTGGCCTCTTTGTATTCTGGAACAGCTTTTTAAGCATCAACAGATTTTTTTTTTTTAAAGACTTTATTTATTAATTCATGAAAGACACACACAGAGAAAGGCAAAGACATAAGCAGCAGGAGAAGCAGGCTCCACACAGGGAGCCCATGTGGGACTCCATTCCGGGACTCCCAGAATCACGCCCTGGGCCGAAGGCAGGTACTCAACCACTGAGTCACCCAGGTGTCCCTGGATTTGATTTTTTGACAGTGCTGAATCTAATTTCTAATTTTAAATGCAAACTTTGATTTTACTAGTAATTCTGAGACTTATAATAGTTCATATGTCATCCTTCTCCCTTTTTCTGTGTGCTCTACCTACTGTATCTCATTTCTCTTTTTACAAACTCCATTCTTAAAAGGTACAAAAGAGGTATTTTTCTCCTTTTTTAATTCCAGTTCCTGGAGAAAATCTTTTTAAAAAGCATGCTGACCTATCTCTGCATCTAATATGCTATGGTTTCTTGCTTGTATTTTGTTGAATCTTTTCATAAGTTTTACTCTACTTTTCAATATGAAGATCTTCTGTTTGTCCATAAAAGGGTAAACGAATGTCTGCTCTATAGTTACTCTCATTATTCAGAAGTTTCCTATTAGAATTCTCTCCCTGGAGAGCTGGTTGATACAAATTTCCATTACTAGGTCACAGTATCAGCAGCTGGAGAGTTGAATAAGAGGAAGCTGGAGGCAGGGAAAGCCCTATCAGAGGAACTTCCCTGTGCTGTTTCCAGGAAGAGTTCTCTATACTTATAATTCAGTTTGGCCCAGCCTAAATGCCAAGTAAATCTTATGTGGATATGGCTTCCTTTCTCATGCTGGCATGCAGTTCAGTACATCTGGGACAAAACATCCTCTGGGTTAATGACTTCTTTAAAATTCTTAAAAGAATTTTTAAAAATTAAGCTTTAAGTGTCTGTAGTTCTCCTCTTGGCCTTCATTAAGGCTCCAGAGTCTTTCTGACACAGGCAGTTATCAGGCCTTAGGTGTGTGATCCAGAGTGGAATACTGCTCCATATCCTATAGGCTGGTAAGGAAGGGAACCAAGGTAGGGGAGAATGAGAGAAAAACAAAAGGAAAGTATTTGAGAGAATGACAATTAGCAGCTACAAAGAAAGGCAGGATCTAGAGAAAGTGATCTTGAGAGAAGACTTATAATAGCCTCACTATATGACCTGTGCAGTTTCCTCCTCACTGTCCATTCTACCCCATTAAAACACCACCCTACAGGAAAGATCTGCATTATCTATTATCTTTTTTATTTTTAATATTTATTTATTTATTTATTTATTTATTTATTTATTTATTTATTTATTTATGACATAGAGAGAGAGAGAGAGGCAGAGACACAAGCAGAGGGAGAAGCAGGCTCCATGCCGGGAGCCCGACGCGGAACTCGATCCCAGAACTCTAGGATCACGCCCTGGGCCAAAGGCAAGCGCTAAACCGCTAAGCCACCCAGGGATCCCCTGCATTATCTTTTAAATTTTTTTTGGAAGAGGATTTTACTGGGGTGCCTGGCTAGCTCAGTCTACGCAGAGCGTGAGATTCTTGACCACAGGGTCATGAGTTCAAGGCCCATGCTGGCCATGGAACCTACTTAAAGAAAGGAAGGGCATTTTGCTCCTTTTGGGTATGTCTATATAGTGCAATGCACCTTAAGGCAGGAGCCAGAAGGCCTGCCCCATTTGGTTTGCATTAACCCTGCAGCCTCCTAGTGTACTACTTTTTTTTTTTTTATAAGTAGGCCCCACACCCAGCATAGAATCCAGTGTAAAGGGCAGCCCCGGTGGCGCAGCGGTTTAGCGCCGCCTGCAGCCCAGGGCATGATCCTGGAGTCCCGGGATCGAGTCCCACGTCAGGCTCTCTGCATGGAGCCTGCTTCTCCCTCTGCCTGTGTCTCTGCCTCTCTCTCTCTCTCTGCTCTCTATGAATAAATAAATAAATTCTTAAAAAAAAAAAAAAAAGAATCCAGTGTAGAGCCCAATGCAAGGCTTGAACTCAAGACCCTGAGATCAAGACCTGACCTGTGATCAACAATCGGACATTTAACTGAGCCACCTAGCCACCTCATGTCCCTACTCTTCTAAATTAAAGAGCATAGAGGGGCCTGGGTGGCTCAGTTGGCTGACTCTTGATTTTGGCTCAGGTTGTGATCTCATGGTAGTGAGAGCAAATGGTGGCAGGCTCCATGCTTAGCAGGGAGTCTACTTCCTTCCCTCTCCCATTGCCCCTCCTCCCACTCGTGCTTGCTTGCTCTCTCTCTCTCAAATAAATAAATACATCTCAAAAAATAAAATTAAATAAACAAATAAATAAGAGAGCTTTACTTCCTAGCAGAGGCAGCTCCCATAGCTTTGCTGAAGTTCTGCTACTTATAGTCAATGTGAGAATACTATAGTTTGGAGCAAGAAA
The DNA here is from genome assembly GCF_003254725.2 of Canis lupus dingo. NCBI lineage: Eukaryota > Metazoa > Chordata > Mammalia > Carnivora > Canidae > Canis > Canis lupus. The sequence goes on along the minus strand of NC_064266.1, from coordinate 18,085,886 downwards.
AGTAGAGTCCAACTGGTGTACTTCTCTTCAACCCTACATCCTATGTTCTTTCCACATTATAGATGTGGAAATCCTGTAATGTGGAAATCAGACAAGAATTCACTCAACTGATAGGGACAATGCTGCTTCTTGGAAGGAAGGGTAGTAATTAGCCCTGGGTCATGCCTCCAAAGGTTCCACCTACTTTATGCCTAATAGTATGTCCCCATTTTGAGCATGTCAATGCTCACTTCTTGTTTTCTTGCTGGGGGCAGGTCATCTCACTGGGAGACACCTATAGTGATGAGGCTAACCTATGAGGCCATCCTCCTTAATATGCACTCTGGGTGGCCTCCTCCTAGACTCAATCATTAATTCAGTTAACAAAGATCTATGTGTCATCTCCTAGATGGAAGGATTAGTGAAATAAGATACAGTTCTTTTTTTTTTTTTTTTAAGATTTTATTTATTTATTCATGAGACACACACAGAGAGAGGCAGAGACACAGGCAGAGGGAGACGCAGGCTCTATGCAGGGAGCCTGACATGGGACTCGATCCTGGGTCTCCAGGATCAGGCTCTGGGCTGAAGACAACGCTAAACTGCTGAGCCACCCAGGCTGCCTGAAATAAGACACAGTTCTTGACACAAAAGATAACCCTTTTTTTTTTTTAAAGATTTTATTTATTTATGAGAGACATAGAGAGGGAGAAGCAGGCCCCATTCAGGGAGCCTGACACGGGACTTGATCCTGGGTCTCGCCCTGGGCCGAAGGTGGCACTAAACCGCTGAGCCATCGGGCTGCCCAAAAGATAACCTTTTTATTCCTCTAGTATGCTGTACTTATCCAAAATTCTGCACTGTCCTTTTCATTGCTCTTGAACAGTTCTTCAATTATATGAATTTCTGAGATACGAACAACAATGAAAAAACTGTTTTTGTTCTCAAGGAGCTTCCAATCCAGAGGCCAAGAGTGGTGGGTACATGAGCAGGGGTGTGTGAAAATGTGTTATATAGGACAAAAAAAGGGACACCTGGATGGCTCAGTGGTTGAGCACCTGCCTTCAGCTCAGAGCATGATCCTGGAGTGCTGGAATGAAGTCCCACATCAGGCTCCCCACAGGGAGCCTGCTTCTCCCTCTGCCTGATCTCTGCCTCTGTGTCTCTCATGAATAAATAAATAAAATCTTAAAAAAAAAAAAAAAAAAAAAAAACAGGACAAAAAAAGCTGCAAGAGGAATCAGCCTACAGTGCTACAGAAGTACACAGAAAAACAGTGGATTCGGAATGGGGAAAAGAGAGAAAAGAGGACAGAGAGAAACTCCTAAAAGAAAGGACACAGGAGTTTAGTTTTAGGACTAGCTTTGCATAGCATCTATTTTCCATTTCAGGTTCTTTAACTTGCTCCATACTCTTGAGAGACCACTGCTAGCTTTTCAGAGTGTTATAATGATCACACTCACACTGTAGGGGCCTGTCATAAAGACAGCAAATGGCAGACAAAAGTCAGGCATACTGCTTTTCATACATACCTCATATTTCATGGTAAAAAATCCATCCCCTCCAATGCCCTCAAGTGCAAAGGCTTGTACAATTGGCCATTTCTCTACTACAAACATATCAAATATCTGCAAATGACCTACAGGAATCAAATAAAACAACATGTATCAAATACCATCCTGGATATAACAGTCTACACCTGATCTAATGTGGTTAGACAGGCATCATATCTTACAAGTTCACCAACAGCCATATTTAGCAAAATAAAACAGATAAAGTGGTTAGATATTAAAACTAGAAATATAAAATGAAAGCCAAAGAAAATTCAAACCATAACAAGTTACATAAATGCAGATTTCTCTATAGTATATATTCACATTCTGGCTTCCTAAGTAAGTAAGTTAGTAAATAAATAGTGGTCTATTACATCTGATTTGCATCACTTAGTGGATATAATTAATAACAGACCCAAACTTGGCTCTTCCCCCTTAAGAAACATAGCCAATCAACTTCCTCAAGGGAAAAGTACCCAATCAAAAATTTTCCTTTCTTAGAGCAATAGCTCCATTGCATAAAGTTTTTTTTTTAAGTAAGATATAAGCACCACTAAACTTGTTGATTTTTTCCTTTATTTTTACACATCATTTTCGAGCCTTACTGTAAGCATATTTTTAATAGCTACCGGAATTACTATTTCTTATTAACAACAGGCTCCACAGCTATACTCTACTATAGTTAAGTGGCACAGCTAGATGGCAACTATGATAAATCCCTTATAGTTCTTGTATCTGACTAGATGGCCTGCTGTGTTGTTATAGAAATTTCAGTTATGAGTACCAGCTTGCACAGAAAAATCCCCAAATTTCATTCTGCTTGATTCTCTGCCTTTAGTGAAAATAGATCAATGCATTTCCCAGCTGAATGCTTCCAATGGAAGGAGAAGTAGAAACACTGGATTCACACATCTAAGCAAGGTTCTGATACAGCTTGCTGTCAGATACTTACCTTGGGAGCTGTAAGGAATGCCAATTCTACTACAGTCTCGAACCATGTCCACAAAGCTGGCAATTTTAAATTCTTCTGCAGCTTCCTCATCTTCATACTGAAGAAGGAAATTGAGAGGAAAACAGGCTCTGAGGAGATATCATGCAAAACCCCCTACTTTCTTGGTATTTTATCAGAGTTCTCTCAAATGACTTTTATAGAGGACAGCACCTAAGAGGGTGTTTCCAAAGCCAAATTTTTGTGTTTGCTGGTCAGAAACACTTGTCATTCCTTTGTCTTAACACCATGCATAAAAATCACTCAAAATGGATCAGATACCTATATGCAAGACAGAAAACTTGCTTCAAAAATTCCCCAAAAGCTCATATGGAAAGAAGGGTTCTTCCCAAGTTGTTCAAGGGTCAACTGTACATCAGTATCTTTTATGATTTTTATTTTTTTGTTAGATTATAAGTCTGTTGTGTTATTTTAGTGATTGCTTAGGATTTATAATAAATATCTTTAACTTAAAAAAAAGAAGTAAAGGTTTTTGACCCATATTAGGTCACCATTTCCATGAAATCCTAAATCTCAAGTTCCAATTGCCAGCCAAATTCTTCCAAAGAGCTCAAAAGGAAACAAATACCAAAAAAATCCAAACACAGAACTGTTACAAAAGCTTATCAAGGGCAGCCCCGGTGGCTCAGCGGTTTAGCGCCGCCTACAGCCCAGGGCGTGATCCTGCAGACCCGGGATCGAGTCCCACGTCGGGCTCCCTGCATTGAGCCTGCTTCTCCCTCTGCCTTTGTTTCTGCCTCTCTCTCTCTCTCTTCTCTCTGTGTATTCTCAGAATAAATAAATAAAATCTTTAAAAAAAAAAAAAAAGCTTATCAAACTCTCCTGAGGCAATCCATGGCACTAGTCCCCCTAAGAGAATGGGTGCAGGCTGGTGATAAGCAGGACAGGAAGCTAGGGTGACAAGCCTATGACTAGGTCCCAATTTGAAGAGTCCCTTTGTCTATCAAGCATACAATTCATCTATAAAGTAGCCTCATAACGAATTATAAAAAGTTCCACGAGAACAACTTTTTTTGTGTAATGATATCCTGCAATTTGATTTTTTTAAGGGGCCTCCTGTTCCAGATCTATACTTTCCTGAAAGAGTACCCTTAGTGTCTCTAAGTGCCTATTCTATCTTTTCTCCTTACCTCATTTTCGGTCATGCAGTGGAAATGCAGATTTCTCCAATGTGCCACATAGGGTATGAGATAGCGATAGTTTACAGGATTACAATACAGATGGACACTATCTGATTTAATCAATATAATTACATCTGTAAGGAAAACACAATTAAATCACAACCCTGTCAAAGGCATTTCCTTTACACATTTTCTACTCACATAACTAATAATACCACTAAAACTATTTCAGAGACATGGAACAAAACTCTAAACTGAAAGTTCTTTAACTAGGCAACTTGCCTCAAAGTGACTTGTGGAACACTCACATGTGGGGAGCAAGGATTTTCTAGTTCCCATGAAATGCTCCCACTACTGTGACTCTCTGGTTACGACAATGGAGGCACAGAATAAGTCAAAAGAACAGCCTTTGGGGTGTTCTGCTTTTGCAAAGTTGAACACTGTCAAATCTGTGGTACCAGACTTAGCTGTGTACTTTGCTACACAGATAATACCAAATGGAAGCTTGATAGCCTTCCTAAAGCCACCGAGGCAGGAAATATCATCAAATATGGCCAATGATGGTTCTTCTGCAGACGTCAATGTCTAAATCTCCTGGCTATCGGTTCAAGGCAATCATGGGCCTAACAACATCACTGTTCAGCTCTGGGAAGGGTTACTGTGTAAGGGGTGAACTCTGTACACAGGAAAGGCTGAGAGGAAGGAAGTAGGGGCCAAGTGGATAAAGCTTCTATAAATAGATTAGCAGCTTACAGACTTAAGGAATAACCATGGATATTGGTGGGTCAAATAAATAAAACAATCCCAAGGGTGCAAATAAACCTAAATAAGTTAATAGAAGAGCCATGAAATGGGGCAGGAATATTAAAGCAGTTTTAAGATTGAGAAAGAAAGCAGTCATAATTCTAGAAGAAAAGCAGAGCTCCATTGCATGGCTCCTCAGAAACCAGAGCAATCTGAGGCATCTCTCTAATAAGATGATGCTAGGGAAGTTGCTGGAGGAGGCGGCTGGAAGTAAGCAAAGCGTGGAGGCAAGGAGCATCTGAAACAGCAGGGTTAGGGCAATGCCAACACAGTCACAGCCATATTCTACAAATGTCTGACAGCCCATATTCTACAAAAACCTAAGTCTGATGAATATGGACTGCAGCTGACCACACCACTGGGTGGCCTCTTAAAACTCCATGATGCTCACTTTTGATTTTTCAAAAATCATTCTGTGTCTCACACCCAGTTAGACGCAGGTGTCCAGGGAACACAGTCTGGAGTAGCGTATTCACTGCTGACTCTCAGTTAAGCACTAGAATCAAAAGGGGGCAAGGGATGGGACACAGGTCACCTCTTACCCTGTTGATCTTCATATAGGCCTTCTAAGAACCTTGCCCTGAATCACTTGTAGATTGTCTGCTGAGGAATGAGTTTGAAGTCACCTGGAGAGCCTGAGGGGGCTTCCTGCATAGACTGTGTTCTACACTAATGTGTAACACTTCACAAGGAATTAGGATCCAGTAAAAGAAATAGTGCAACAATTACTAAAATTAAGCCTTCTCAGAATCTCATAGGACTCTGATATCATTGCTCTGAACTAAATTAACAGAGTAAAAGATGAAAGTGTAAGAAAATTGGATGAATATGTAAACTATTTTTAAAGCTTTTTAAAAAATAAATCCTTCATGTAGGCTTCTTTTCCTCTCATATAGAGATCACAATGTAAACGCATAAAGCCTGTGATCTCAGCTTGCCAACTACTTGGATTTAAAAAATGAATTTACTAATTCATTTTCAATTCATTAATGATTAATTCAGTCAAAGAAAATACTCATTTCATAAGCAACCATTGTGCCATGTGGCAGAATAAAGACAATGATAAACAAAAAGCACACCTTTGAGGATTTAAACTATTTCTTTAATTTCAGTACTACAATATCCTTAGCAATTTTGGCTGCAGTGAAATATGTGGCTGGTATAAGCATCTGTCTTTCTGTAATTCTAAATGGCTGCCAAGATGAATTCCTTTTTTTTTTTTTTTTTTTTTTTTTTTTTTAAGTAGGCTGCATGCAAGGCTGGAACTCAGGACCATGAGATGAAGACCCGAGCTGAGATCAAGAGACACTTAACTGACTGAGCCACCCAGGCACTCCAAGACGAACTCTTTCTAAACCAGCAGATGTTGTCAGCATAAAGCAGCATTTTTAAAAATCAAAATCTAGGGGATCCCCTGGGTGGCTCAGCGGTTTGGTACCTGCCTTTGGCCCAGGGCGTGATCCTAGAGTCCCAGGATCTAGTCCCATGTCAGGCTCCCTGCATGGAGCCTGCTTCTCCCTCTGCCTGTGTTTCTGCCTCTCTCTCTGTGTGTGTCTCTCATGAATAAATAAATAAAATCTTTTAAAAAAATAAAAATCTGAAATTGAAAGAATTTTTTTTAAAAAGATTTTATTTATTTATTCATGAGAGATACACACAGAGAGGCAGAGACACAGGCAGGGGGAGAAGCAAGCTCCCTGTAGGGAGCCCAATGCGGGGACTTGATACTGGGACCCTGGGATCACACCCTGAGCCAAAGGCAGACGCTCAACCATTAAGTCACCCAGGCGTCCCTGAAAGTGAAAAAAATTTAATGGAAGTTATAATTGCAGCCTGCTTTTTCTGTACTTCCTAGTAAAAAGGAAATCTTTAATCAATAAGAATAAACATTGTTAAGGATTTTACCACAGAAGAATTTTCATACACATTAGACCAGGGTTCCTTAACCTTAGAACTACTGACAGTTTAAACCAGATCATTCTTTGTTGCGGGAGGGGAGAGTAGCGCTGTCCTGTGCACTGTAGATGTTTAGTAGCTACTCTGTCCAGTTTTGACAATCAAAAATGTCTTCAGATATTGCCAAATGTCCATTGGGGAATAAAACTGCCCCTACTTTAAAACCACTGCACAATATCCACTGCAAGATTACTCCAATGTCAATATTCAATATCATATGTTTGCTTTCATGTACTCCCCAGCTGCTTGACAAGAGCTGTCTGTCTCTTGACCAGTTTGATCTGTCTATTCCTGTGTCTCCTGATCCATCTGGCAGACAAGTCATGATGCTAAGTATGTGATATCAGAGACAGCTCCTGGGCATCAGCCCACAACAGCATCTACACAGGGAGAGTGTCTCAGAGCTGAAGAAAGGGGAATGTAAGCAGAAAGCCTCCATTGTAATCATGGGCATCCTCATGAATTAAAGTCACACAGAAAACAATTCCCAAAGACAGAGCAGGACAAAGAGCCTTTGTTCCTAAGCTGAAAATCCACATGAAGTCTTCCTTGTAGGAGTAGCCTGGAGGCTCATCCTTTACTCACAACTGAATGTGCTTTCACAGGACAACAGCATATAATGTGAACCTCCCAACAAGTAAAGGCAGTGGGCAATTCAGAGGAAAACTGGTCTATCTTGCCAAGAAGATATAAAGTCAAACTGATACACACTTTTTCCCCTAAAGCCGTTTTACCCACTAAACATATTCTTAAAACTACTTGTCACTAGTTTTGTATCAACCAGCAGGTTACTAACAGGAGTGTACTACATAATACTATACATACTTACCATCTAGAACTTCTTCAGAAAACCCTGTTTTCTCAAAATCACTTGTATTCTGATTGTACAAACCAAACAGAAGATAATTTGCCAGCTCTCTGCAGCCTTCATTGTACCTGCTATCAATTCCTGCAAGGCAAAGAAGGCTCTGATCAGCTGTACTATGGGACACAAATGAATCCTAATGATTTGCCCTGCTTACCAGACCCTGATGATTAAGGCAGAAGCTCACATCAGTTTTATCCAGAAATCAAATTAAGCAACTCTGTGAAAGAAGCATCAAGTACTCTTACTTGGACTTCAAAATCTATATAGTTTAGACAGTTAAATAGCATACATTATTGAAGTTATTAATTCTAAAACACAATTTTTGAGTATAGAAAGCAGAAAATATGGTCCAGGTTCTGGCATGGAATCTTTTTCAGATGGAATAGGTATATGGGATAAAAAATATTCACTTCTCAAAGACAGCTTTACTAAAACATGAAAGATAAGTAAAAGTAGATTAAGGTGGCTTGAAAAGTACTCAAAGAAGTGAAAAAGAGGACAAATGACACCCATCATTTCACAAATATTTATCAGGCTCAAGGCCCAGAACTGTGTTGGATGCTGGAGTGTGTGGTAAACATGCCTGCAAATGGCCACCATGAAGCTTACAGTCTAGTTGGGCTGAGGTCAAAGACAAAGAAATTAAACAATACTGCTTCCACTTCTACCTGTCAATGGCATGGGCATATGTACTACCTGGTTCCTGAGTATCTATGAAAGCCCAGAGCTATGACTCTCGGCAAACAGAACGTGTCACAGGCAGGTGGTAGGTAGCTGTCTACATGAGGCTGAGGAAGGAGTTAGAGCAGAAACAGCTCCAAGAATAGAAATATGGCTGGAGCCTGGGAAAAGGACCATTAATGGTAGCTCAGACAAGTGAAAAATAAAAAGTAATGGTCACTTAGACCACAGGGGTCCAGGGACTACCTGTGGCAAGGAATTCTACTATAAGAGAACTCCCTTCTCAGTTGAGATAAAAGCAGCACAGCCCTGTTCTACCCCATTCAGTGCTTCAGTGAAGGGAGGGGTGAAAAAGAATCAAAAGCCAGAATGGACTCGCTTATCCAAGTCCCAAAGTTTAGAAGGCCACAGAGTTAAAAATAAATAGTAGACTGGGCAGACCTAGCCTCAGCATGTCCACTTCTAATAGTTCCAGCCACATAAATTGCTGACATGAAAAAGACTGACCATGTAAACTTAAAGGCAAAAGAAACTATATGTAGGCACCATGCTTTAGCTGACAAAGTTGTTTCTCATAGGGATCATAGGGGTTAATAATTCTGATATGGATATATATGTCTATTGGAATTCAGTAAACTGACAGTAGATGATGGCTGCCAATTTTTTTACTGGTGAAGTAGTTTATAGACATTCAGAAGGGGAAAGCTAGAATAATCTATCTGGTAATTGGGTAGGCTTGAGATATTAATATTAATTCATGTTTAACTTAATATAGATACAGATGACTCATAACATTTACAGGTAATGTACACATAAGTATTTTGTTATTTTTGTCAGCTACCCTATGGCCTAAAAGCAATGACATCCCAGTAGTAACAAGAGTGTATCCAATGCCCAGATCCTGGCTTCTAATACCATTCTCCAATAGAAGGAACCCCAGCACTCCTTAGAGAAATGCTGATTCTAGGACTGGAACAGAAATACAAAATAAGCCTAGAGGATCTTACAGTGCCAAAAAGTACAGAAGTACTAAACAAACAAAACTTTGGTGGGGGGGCATATTTCAAATGGAGGTACACAAAATCAACTGATATAACAGCTTAAGTAATGAACAGGTGCTTTTATTCATAGGTAAATTCATGGCAAAGACAGCCTCCACTCTTCTGAGAGTTGGAGCTGGAGAGAGAATCCAATGAGTGTTGTTTAAACATCTGAAACCTCTGGCAGGAATTCCAGGTCCACCACAACTATGTTTTTATGGAGACCCACCAACCTCTGGGCTGAGTAGTGGAACCAGGATTCAAACCCAAAACCTGCCTAGCTCCAGAGTGCATGTTTTTAACTACTCTGCCCACTGCCTCTCCTAAGCCTAAATGCAAGTGCTGTTAAGTGAAAACACGAAATTATGCATAGAA